>NC_058087.1:57057259-57657259 GCF_014858855.1 Bufo gargarizans
CTGTATTTGAACATGTGACCTACTAACAAAAAGTAATGTTGTTCTATGACTCAAACCACTAAATGTGAGTAATGACTAAACTCAGTTTTACGAGCTGGAACTTACCTCATGAGATAACATTTTATACAGCTCCTCTCTGGTCACAGATATCCGCTCTCGATCGGTGCTATCCACAACCACTATTACAAACTGCAGGTGAAGAGAGGACACGTGTCAGGCAAGGACAGAACAAGAAACGTGCAAAATATGATTTACATGGGGATAAAATAAACAGAAAAAAAACATTTACTTCAATGGGAATGAGCTGCAATATCAGTCAGAACCACTGTCAAAATTATGGAACTGCCCCTGGTGAACCCCAGCACCATGGACATCCTTAGTCCGGAGACCGTCCAATAATTCAGCATCTTTGTCCCCAGAATCTGAATTTTACTGTAAGTGTAAGCAGCGTCGGACTGGGGTTCCTAAGGCCCACCAGAGGAAATTATTCTGAAGGCCCAACCCCTATATCATAAAAAAAAAGTGGGAAATGGATTGGATCCAAAAGGCAGTTAAATGTCTTTTTTTTCTACTGGATCTTTGGTGCCCTTTATGGTAGAGCCTGGGCCATCAGAGGATTCTCTGGACCTCTTTTGGGCCAGTCTAACACTGAGTGTAGGTTCACCTTAGAAGGGTTTTCAAGATAGGGGTTAATTGACCATGGGGACACACATTGATCATGGGAACAGGGGTCCTGTGTTACCCTGTTAAACAGATTGGCGATTGTACATGTGCACACTGCAAGCAATCTTGGGCAATGCCATAGAATGAATAAATGTGTGATCACCGCTCCATTTGAACAGGGGAAGACGGGACCCCAGTTCTGGTGATTGGCAGGGCTCCCAGCAGTCAGACGCCCACTGATCCTCTGCTAGGTAGTGAGTGAACTAATTGTCTTCTACAGGCATCAGGACTTCATGTTACAGCCTTAACAGGGTGGGCAGGAAACGCATGGAATGCACTTTGTGATGTCACCGTTCCCGCTGAGTATCGCCTTTGGTTACACGCTTGCCTCAGTATTTGTATAATAAGTGTTCCAAGAAGAGCGGAGAGATTCCTGACCACCGATGTCCCACATAAGAAACCTTGTGTTATTCACCACGATCTCCTCCACGTTGCTGCCTATTGTCGGAGACGTGTGGACGACTTCATTCATGGAACTGGAAAAGAAAGACAGATGCGGGTCAATACTTCAGAGATCACAGCGCAAATAACGAGGCTCCACAGCAAGTCACATGACAGCTGCAGGGATTCTGACCACAAGTCCCTAACAGGAAAACAGTGAGATCGTACGAGAAGCCCCAACAAATCACTTTGGGGGGAGATTGCGCCTTAAAAGTGACGTCAAAAAGTCACAAACTATGTGTGCATCTCTCAGCTTTTCCGCCACTCTCACCACTTTCCTTAATGGTGGTGTGGCAAGGTCAGGAAGGGGGCGCGGACAGTCACCACAACAAATTTATGACATTTACGCCAGTTTTCTGGTGAAAAAGAAGCCAGAAATTTATGGCAGCTCTGAGCAGACGCACATTTCTGTTTAGGCGCACAGACTGCTGGAGGGCCTGCGCCTCGTCATAAATTAGCTGCATCCTCTGGCAGCGCTGGGATATCAAGACAAATAAAATAAAACAAATTTTTTGCACAAATAAGATAAAATTTTCTTAGGGTAAGGGGAGTCCGGCAGGCTGTTCCGGCGGGTGGACAGCCTGTCGGATCTGTCCTGCCGCTGGTTCATGTGTGCCCCTGGCCTGCCGCTCTATAATGACTATAATGGGGGCGGGTGCGGAGTTCCGGCGGCAGCACGGCAGCGCACAGCGAGGGGCAGCCGGACTAAAAGTACGACATGCAGTACTTTTAGTCCGGCTGCGTATCGCTGTGCGCTGCCGTCGGAACTCCACCCCCCATTATAGTCATTATAGAGTAGCAGGCCAGGGGCACACATAAACCAGCGGCAAGACGGATCCGACAGGCTGTTCACCCGCTGGAACAGCCTGTCAGACTATGTCAGGAAATCCTCCCAAGATATACTTTTTATCTACCCAGCAAATGCAGTTTGCAAAGATCTTAACAAATGTAAACTTCGGGAGGCGTTGGGATTAGATTTGGGGCTCATGCACACAGCCGTTGTTTGGGTCCACATCCGAAGAGCATTTTTTGCGGCTCAGAAGCGGACCTATTCACTTCAATGTGTAAAAGATGCGGACACCGCTCCGTGTGCCGCCCGCATCCGTTGCTCCGTTCCATGTCCCCGCAAAAGGAAAAAAAAAAAAAAAGGAACATGTCTTATTCTTGTGTGTTTTGTCCATTTCTATTGTAGGCCGCCGGTTCCATTCCACAAAGTGCGGAACACACACGGCCGGCATCTGTGTTTTGCAGATCCGCAATCTATGGCCTGCAAGACACGGCGCGGTCGTGTGCATGAGCCCTTATGCCTATTATTATTATTCTTCAAGTTCATTCTGAATTAACGGGGATCGATAAGACCCCAAAAAAAAGGAGGTGAAAAATATGCAGGTGTCAATAAAGGGGTATAATATATCACAGCCAAGCCTTGCCCCCGAGGTACGTACAACTGATACAGTATAGTCGTCTTCCCCGCATTATCCAGGCCCACGATGATGACTTTGTGCTCTGAAATACAGAAATAAAACATACAAAAAATAAATGGAAACGTTTGTGGTTTGTTTCCGAGAACAAGGGGTTGTGGCCCAGTCACTACGGCAAAGCAGAACGGAAGAATGAGGTATTACAACAATAGAACGTCACTCGGACAAGCCAGGAGGTGGGGGGCTGGGAGATGGGACACCTGTTCTGGACTAGTGTCCTCTCATAAATGGGTTACCCTACCTTGAACTGATTCACAGGTTATGGCCTGCTCACTGAGGATATCAGCGGGGGTCCCAGTTTTTAATTGCTTCCATGTGTCCAAAATAAAGGAGTAACATTACAGTCTTGAAATATCCTACGCTTTGTGTCTGCAGCTCTCATGCACACCTATGCGTCTCCGTGGTTACAATGTATTTTGCTATCAGAACAGGGGGCTGCAGGATCAGACTATAGCAGGTTTGTTGTGGACTGTTTCCTAACTGAAATAAAACCAAGTCCAGACGCATGCGCAATAGACACCGTCGGAGATGGCAGTATGACTAATCGAGTACACATGCGCACCAAACATCCTCCCGATGTGAGAAGATGACGAACTACCTATGGATGTGGTGAGTGGACGGATCATTATTCTGTCATACGAGCGACGGATTTTGATTGGATCTTAAACTAAGAAATACCTACCCATAGAGGTTAAAAGCCTCTTCCTGTATGTCGCTCGTGTTGTCAGTAGCTCCATATCCCCTGAAGACGCCACATCTGTGGCGAAACATGTCGGGGGAGCTACAATCTGAATTTTAGTCAAGTGCAGCTGTGATAGTGTATCTGAACGGGGTCTGACTGCAGACACACCTTGTGTTAGACACATACAGGCAGGGAATCGCAACAAAATGTTATTATTTACAGACTAGTATAAAGCGATCGTACATGACCTTTAATATCACGATCTGTGCAGAGACCAACAAAACTACCTGGCCGATGCTCTATTTGAGCTGGTAAATAGAGGGAATAAGAGTGTCATGATAACACTTATTGGTAGTGCGGACGCATATTATTAAAGGCAGTAACATAGGTGAAGCAACCTGTGCCCATATTGCCCAATATCCCAGCTACACCTGTAATTTTAAAACAGGATTTTCTTTTTTTCTCTTCCCGATTTATTTTTAATAGAAAAAATAATAAATGTTATGTTTTAAATGACCATAAACGGGAAACTTGTAGCCTCTGGCTAACTGAATTATATATATTATTATTTCTCTGGTCCAAAGGGTCCTTGCAGGAAACTGTTTCCATGGAGACGCATAGGTGCTCGAAACAAAAACAACAAAACACAAACAAACAATAAGATATTTGTAATCAAGGCTTTTCATGGAGATACAAAATTGCTTAAAGGGAACCTGTCCCCGGGATTTTGTGTATAGAGTTGAGGACATGGGTTGCTAGATGGCCGCTAGCACATCCGCAATACCCAGTCCCCATAGCTCTGTGTGCTTTTATTGTGTAAAAAAAAAAAATATTTGATACATATGCAAATTAACCTGAGATGAGTCCTGTCCCTGACTCATCTCACATACAGGACTCATCTCAGGTTAATTTGCATATGTATCAAATAGTTTTTTTTTTTTTTTTACACAATAAAAGCACACAGAGCTATGTGGACTGGGTATTGCGGATGTGCTAGCGGCCATCTAGCAGCCCATGTCCTCAGCTCTATACACAAAATCCCGGTGACAGGTTCCCTTTAATTTGTTTCAATATTGCACATTAAAAATAATCTTTACATTCAATTATTTCAATTGAGGCACAAGAAGAGCTTGAAGCTCATGTCAGATAAGGCCAAACAGGGCTCAGCCCCGTCAGATAGGTTTTCACTCGGAGATCTGTTGCAGTGAACACAATACACCGTCCAAGAGCAAACAATGAATCATTAATAGTACGGACAAAGGCCTCGACGCCCTGGGAACAAGCCTCCCAGCAAGGAGGGCCCTCGTACAGTGACTACGTTTTACTGAGATGCCGTATCTGTCATGTTTTTTGGAAATGTTACACTCCTTAAAGGGGTACTCTCACCTCAGAAATTGATATCCACAGGATATGCCACAAATGTGTGATAGATGCGGGTCTAAACAGAACAAAACACTGTAAGGCCGCGGGCACCTCCGCAGTGGGATGGGATCAGGAGACGCCTGTGGGTGGATATGCCACTTCGAGCCTCCGGCTATACAGGGAGCTGCTGCATGGCGCCATTTCATTTGCATCGTGACTACAGAAGAACGAATCGATTTGTACTAATCAAATTCCTTCAGAAGTCAACCTCCTTGAGCGGCAAGGGTCTGGCCCCACGGATCAAGAGACTTCCCCTTGATTGACAGGACCAGACATCTCACCAGGCCCTGTCAATGTCACACCTGCGGCTCAAGGAGAAGCGCCTGCACAGTCGACAATTGTGCTGCTCAGGTCGCAGTAGCAGAGCCTCCGCACGTGTGTCGCTACTTTAAGCAATGGTGCAGACGCAAGACTTTCAGGGCGAGGTGAGAACGTCTGGTTCTGTCAGTCAAGGGGGAGTCTCTTGAGCATCGGGGCCAGCCGCTCGCCGCTCAAGGAGGCCGATTACGGAACGAATTTGACTCGTACAAATCGACTCGCTCATCTCTAATTGGGACGACTGTGGTTCCTCGCCGGGGAACGGCTTTGCCGTGGAAACCTACAAACCGCCGCTGCAGACCTTTAATGTGAAGAATCGATGGGGGCTCCTAAAGGTGATGCCACTACTTTATACGATGTAAATATCCCTTTAAGCATGGCATATTTTCCCCCTTCTCTCCTTCCAACAGCAGTAGCTTCCATTATTTTTATTCACACGGTTATACAAGGTCTTGTGTTTCGAGGTGTCATGTTTTTTCTGGTTCACTGCAGCGAAAAGTATTTGTATTTCTTGTGCATTTTTATAAAACCTGTTATATGAGTTTTTATTTTTTTTCTTGTCCATACAAAACTACTGACAGACAAAGGTAGGGGCCGGGGACAGGAGGGGATACATACCTCTGTCCTTAGTGGATGCAGTGCTGAAACAAACTCAGTCTTTGTTCCCGTTGGCACCATTCTGGCAAGTGCACTGGGGGTGGGCCCGCAGGCTGCAGCACTGCCCCTCTGCTCTGCCTGGCGGCTGCAGCACTGCCCCTCTGCTCTGCCTGGCGGCTGCAGCACTGCCCCTCTGCTCTGCCTGGCGGCTGCAGCACTGCCCCTCTGCTCTGCCTGGCGGCTGCAGCACTGCCCCTCTGCTCTGCCTGGCGGCTGCAGCACTGCCCCTCTGCTCTGCCTGGCGGCTGCAGCACTGCCCCTCTGCTCTGCCTGGCGGCTGCAGCACTGCCCCTCTGCTCTGCCTGGCGGCTGCAGCACTGCCCCTCTGCTCTGCCTGGCGGCTGCAGCACTGCCCCTCTGCTCTGCCTGGCGGCTGCAGCACTGCCCCTCTGCTCTGCCTGGCGGCTGCAGCACTGCCCCTCTGCTCTGCCTGGCGGCTACAGCACTGCCCCTCTGCTCTGCCTGGCGGCTGCAGCACTGCCCCTCTGCTCTGCCTGGCGGCTGCAGCACTACCCCTCTGCTCTGCCTGGCAGCTGCAGCACTGCCCCTCTGCTCTGCCTGGCGGCTGCAGCGCCATCCAGGAGACGGCTACAGCCATTACTCACAGCAGAAGAAAGCGGCCGTGAGCCAGTCATACATTACCTGCAAAGCAACACACCCTGTGGCCCCCACCTTTGATGCACTTGGCGGAGCAGCGCATACAGGATTTTTTATATATATTTTTTGTACTAAAACCAAAGACAGGTATGTATCTTCTATCCATGTCCGCATTACGGACAAGGATAGTACTGTTCTACTAGGGGTCAGCTGTTCCGTTCCGCATTAATACGGAATGCACACGGACATCATCCGTATTTTCTGTGGATCAGTTTTTTGCGGACCGCAAGATACATACAGTCGTGTGCATGAGGCCTTACAATACATTAAAGGGGTTCTCATCTCAGACAATGGGGGCATATCACTGGGATATGCCCCCATTGTCTTATAGGTGCGGGTGCCGCACCCATTTTGAGCACGGAGCCCCGAAAGTGAAGGAGAGCACACTGCGCATGCGCAGCTGCCCTCCATTTATTTCTATGGGGCTGCCGAAAATAGCCTAGCGCTGGCTCGGCTATTGCCATCTGCCCCATAGAAATGAATGGGAGCATGGGCCGCGCATGCGCAGTGCGCTTCCATTCACTTTTATGGGAGAGGCGGGGATTAGCGCTTGGTGGTGGACGGACCCCGGGAAATCTCCCGGGGTCCTCCAGCCACAGCGCTCCCCCCTCCATTCTCGATATAGGTGCGGGTCCTAGTGATATGCCCCCATTGTCTAAGATGGGGATACCCCTTTAAATTAGTTCCATGCAATTATCACCAGGCTATCATTACTGGGCTACATTCACACACAAAGGGGGGGAACTTTGGAACTCGAATATGTGGGACGGGCGCGGCTGGTATCAAAGTTTGGGCTTGTTCACATGAACGTTTTCAAATCTACATCAGCTGATTTCTGGCACGCGGACTGCCCAAAGATGTGCCACATTTATGAGGAGGCGTGTCTCACACGTGGTACGGACTTTAAATTCACAGTATGTCAATTCCAATTCCGACAACCCCTTTATTAGACTCCAGCAAAGGTTGTGTCCCCTGTGATGCACAATATGGGCGTGCACGGGCATACGGAGACCCCCCATTATCACCACACTCAGTATCGCTGGGGTAGTGGGCTTTTACGTGGCAAAATAAACGTGGCAACAAGCCGTGACTTCTGCCACAGTTCCAGCCTCATCGACTTTCTTCGCCATTAGGAGTCCATATAAAGGTCTGAACAGTGACGAGCACTAAGACGGGACCGCGCCAGGCAAAACGTGCCGAAGACGTATCGGACCACGCACATTCTGCCTGTCGAGCATCTTTACTGGAGGACAGAAGTCATGCTGGGAGTTGTAGTTCAACACGAAGTGTCATGCTGGGAAACGTAGTTCAATGACTTTATCGATGATACCAGATCAGTAGCTATCATTCTATAAGTCATGATGGGAGTTGTAGTTTGACAAAAGCTGTCACTCTACAAGCCATGCTGGAAGTTGTAGTTTAGCACCAGCTGTCACCATAGAGACTGCTCTAAATGTCTGCCCCCTTAAGACGTCCAGCTCTTACCCTGATGGCTGAACAGCCTCCATATCTTCGTGAAGAGGATTCCCATCCTGGGACGTGTTCCTGTCAGCAGCACAGGAAACTAGAGGCCGCTTCACGCTACTGGCCGCTCCTCCAGTGACATCTCTCGGTCACTAGACGCTGCTGGCAGCCGCCATGTCCACAGCGACAGCAGGTAACTAACACCCCGACTTACTCATCTGACAGCGTTCAGCACGTCGCACCGCTGCCCACGTCAGCAGGAGGCGCCCGAACCGGTCATAGGCCGTGAAGACTGTCAGCTCAAACTGTGTCCTCCATGCTGCGGAGATTTTCCCGACGTCTGTCCCATAAGGTTGTACAGTAGTTGGTCTTCAACAAAATGGCGGCTTTCCTTATGCTTCAACAGCGTCAATGGAGACATAAATTCATTTGACCAGAGAATACTGAAACCTGTTGGCTGGGGAATAATGATACCTTATAAAGAGTGATTTACGAGGGTGTAAGTGAAATTAATACCTGCTAATTGCATAATTGGCCTCCGGCGTTTTAAAACGTGGGTAGATGGATGTAAAGGTGTTGCTCGTAGCAACCAATCAGAATCCAGCTGCCATTATGCTCTGCTGGTTAGAAAATAAAAGCTGCATTCTGATTGGTTGCTATGGCTGTCCACAAGCAGAAAGTTATCAGGCCTTCTTCACCCAATCCGTCCAATAGCAATATGAGCATTGCTGCCCATAGCAACCAATCACAGTGCAGCTTTCATTTTTCCACAAAGGTTTAAGAAATAAAAGCTGAGCTCTCATTGGTTGATCAGTTTTTATGAACTCATCGTGTTGCCCATGGTGACCAGATCACCGATGTTATTTCATAAAAGGCGATTAAGTTGGCCAACACGTGTGGAATAGAGAACGCCTGAAATAAAGTGCTATTGCTGCAAACATACTGTTTATGTTTAAAACAGAAAAACACCCCCATTCACTTGGGACAAATTTGCTACTCCTTGCATATACACTACTAAATATGCAGTGTGCAGGTATACGTAGCAATGTAAGCACCAAAGGGGTCACCGTGCTCGCATCTGGCAGCAATTTGTGCATTTTTAAAGGGCATCTGTCAGCAGTTTTGTACCTATGACACTGGCTGACCTGTTACATGTGCGCTTGGCAGCTGAAAGCACCTAGGAGCAACGGGGGCGTAGGTACAGGAAAGAGGCTCGCATTATAGAAGAGGACTGCCGGTGAGCCTCTTTACTGCACGGCTCCTGTGCCGGATACCGAAGCGCACGGTGCAGTGTGAGACTTTAGGAGAAGTCAGTGCCAAGTGTGATGATGTCTTCACTGACTGGTCCTGTCAATCAAAGTGCAGAGGGCATAGCAGTTGCAGAGAGAGCAGAGCTTCTAGGTGTAACGGCAACGCCCCCGTTGCTCCTAGAGGTTCAGTTGCATGTATTAAAACATCATTTTTCTCAGCAGTGCGGGCACATATGAACATAGGACCAACACAGACGCCTTCAGCTGCCAAGAGCACATGTAACGGGTCAGTCAGTGTCATAGGTATAAAACTGCTGACAGATGCTCTTTAACGGTTGATTGTATGGGTGACCGACCACCACCAGTCTAATAGTTGGGTGAAGAAAAGGCCATCAGTATTGTAATTGGTATCCATGTAACACAGTAACATAGTTTATAAGGTTGAAAAAAGACATTTGTCCATCCAGTTCGGCCTGTTATCAGACATCCCAACCTGCAAAAACTCATTTCAGGGAGGTGCACTTCTCATTTCAGGGAGGTTTTTTTTTTTTTTTTCCACAAACTTTTTATTACATTTTCCAAACATATGAAGTATCTGCACACTTTTCTCTATGGTGTGGAGGACCGGGCTCATTACCCTGCCCCAAATTATCATATTTATATATATGATTAAAGCATCCAGGGGGTGTGAATTTAACACTGGGGTAAATAATATAATTAAAATGGAGGGTTAAATGTGTAAATGTATTTAAAAAAAAAATGCATCTCTTTCAATAGTTATATAGCTACTGAATGAGACAGAAGGGATGCCTTTAACATATATATCTCCTTGAGAAGCCAATTTGACCCTAAAGGGTTAATTCAACCTGTAATCTAAACTCTGTCCTGTCACTTCTCTTATCTCTCTGCTCTGCTATCTGACTGAGATAAACCTTTCCGGGAGATATTGTTTCACATGGGGGTGTCAGGGAGCCGCTATCTAATAGCGGGAGACTCCCTGAACCTCCGGGAGAGTTGAGATCCCTGTGTTATCCTGCAAGTTGATCCAGAGGAAGGCAAAAAACCCTGTGAGGTAGAAGCCAATTTTCCTCACTCTAGGGGGAAAAAAATTCCTTCCCAACTCCAATCAGGCATCAGAATAAGGGCTCGTTCACACAAACGTTTTTTGCGTTTCGTATACGGGCCGTATTTGGCGTTCCTTATATGGTTCGTATACGGAACCATTTATTTCAATGGGTCCACAAAAGATGCAGACAGCACTCTGTGTGCTGTCCGCATCCGTTGCCCCGCTTCGTGGCCCTGCAAAAATTGTGAGGCATGTCCTATTCTTGTCCGTTTTGTGGATAAGAATAGGCATTTCTATAATGGGCCTCCTGTTCTGTTCCGCAAATTGCGGAAGACACACGAGCGGCATCCGTTTTTTACAGATCCGCAATTCGCGGATCGCAAAAAACTGCACAGTCGTGTGAACGAGCCCCATTTCAATGGGTCCGCAAAGAAAATGGAAGCTACTCCGTGTGCATTCCGTTTCCGTATGTCTGTTCCGCAAAAAAATAGAACATGTCCTATTATTGTCCGCATTACGGACAAGGATAGTACTGTTCTATTAGGGGCCAGCTGTTCCATTCCACAAAATACAGAATGCACACGGACGTCATCCGTATTATTTTTTGCAGTTCCGGTTTTTGCGGACCTCAAATTACATACGGTCGTGTGCATGACCCCTAGCTCCCTGGATCACCGACCCCTTCTCTAGTAGCTATAGCCTGTAATATTATTACACTCCAGAAATACATCCAGGCCCCTCTTGAATTCCTTTATTGTACTCACCATCACCACCTCCTCAGGCAGAGAGCTCCATAGTCTCACTGCTCTTACTGTAAAGAATCCTCTTCTATGTTTGTGTACAAACCTTCTTTCCTCCAGACGCAGAGGATGTCCCCTCGTCACAGTCACAGTCCTGGGGATAAATAGATGATGGGAGTGATCTCTGTACTGACCCCTGATATATTTATACGTTATTAGATCTCCCCTCAGTCGTCTTTTTTCTAAAGTGAATAACCCTAATGTTGATAATCTTTCTGGGACCTGTAGTCCCCACATTCCAGTTATTACTTTAGTTTCCCTCCTCTGGACCCTCTCCAGCTCTGCTATGTCTGCCTTGTTCACAGGAGCCCAGAACTGTACACACTACTCCATGTGTGGTCTGACTAGTGATGTGTAAAGTGGTAGGACTATGTTCTCATCACGGGCATCTATGCCCCTTTTGATGCAACCCATTATCTTATTGGCCTTGGCAGCAGCCGCCTGACACTGGTTACTACAGTTAAGGGTCCATTCACACGTCCGTGTGTGTGGATCCGCAAAACACAGACATCGGCGATGTGCGTTCCGCACTTTGCGGACCGCACATCGCCGGCACTTAATAGAAAATGCCTATTCTTGTCCGCAATTGCAAACAAGAATAGGACATGTTCTATATTTTTCGGGATCGGAATTGCAGACCCGGAAGTGCGGATCCGCAATTCCGGATCCGGGCTGCCCCATAGAAATGAATGGGTCCGCAATTCCATTCCGCAAAATGCGGAACGAAATTGCGGACGTGTGAATGGACCTTTAGTTTGTTGTCCAGTAAAATTCCTAGGTCCTTTCCATGTCAGTGTTAGGGCTTGTTCACACGAACGTGTGCTGCATGTTGCCGTATTGCGGACCGCATTTGCGTATACGCAATACACGAACTGCGTTCCGTGTGCATTCCGCATCACGGATGCGGACCCATTCACTTCAATGGGTCCGGAGATGTAGAACGGAAGCACGGAACGGAACACTACGGAGTGCTTTCTGGGGTTCCCTTCCGTGCCTCCGCACCGCAAAAAGATAGAACATGCTCTGGGCCTGGTCGGTGCACGGTCGGTTCCCGTGCATTGCGGACTGCAATTTGCAGTCCACAGCACAGGCTAACGAGCCCTTCACCAGTGTTTTACCATTTAGTATGTACTGGTGACTTGCATTATTCCTTCCTATGTGCATAACCTTACATTTGTCATATTGACGTCTGTAACTGGGGTCGTGCAGTGAGGCAGAAGAGGGATCTCAGGGCCTCCGTTCTAGTGATTGGTAGGGCCCCATGCAATCAGACATTTATCACCTATCTTATACATATCATCCAGTTTTACTTTCATTTAGGGCTTGTTCAAACGACCATTGCTCCTCCGTTGACGTATTGCGGCCCGCATTCACTTGAATGGGTCCGCAAATCTGGAGATGCGGTGCGGAACGAAACGGAACCCTTACGGAAGCACTACGGAGTGTTTCTGTGTGTTCCCTTCCGTGCCTCCGCACCGCAAAAAGATAGAACTTGCTCTACTTTTTTGCGGAACAGACGGATTGCGGACCCCATTCAAGTGAATGGGGTTGCGATCTGCATGCGGCAGCCCCACAGCCGGTGGCCGTGCATTGCGGACCGCACTTTGCGATCCACACCACGGGCACAGAGGTGCAACGGTCATGTGAACAAGCCCTTATAGGGGTTATTCACATGTTGCAGTCATATCCCTGACGTGTGAATACACTCTTACAATAACCCGTGGCCCTTGGACTATGACTCGCCACGTGACTGGGTTGAGTAGTTAAGACTCCCGGCTGCAAAGGTCACACTGAATTTCGATCACACACTTACTGACGTATAACGAGGGAGGAGGATAAGGTATTTATCTAGATGCTCAGGTTGTTGTAGGTCCACGCGCTACCTTGGATTTTACTGCAAATCTGCGCAAAATCCACATATGTGTCATGTAGATTTGCCATGGACTTAACCCTGTGCATTGCAAAGGGTGAAATCTGCTTTGCAAAACTGCAACAAGACTGCAGCAGAACTGCCATACTGCAGTTAAGGAAATCTGCATTAGGTCTGTTTCACACGAGCGTGTGCAGTGCGGGAATCACGCTCCGTGTGTGAGCGCGATCCTCCGTCCTGGACACTGCTCGCTCAGGGCATTATAATGATTTATAATGCTGTGTGCCTCTGCATGACCATATTGCCACAGAATGATACTGACAGCTTTATGTCACTATGCTTCTGCAGCAAAAAGGTCATGCAGAGAGACACAGCATTAGGCCTCTTGCACACGACCGTATGTATTTTGCAGTCCGCAAAAATCGGATCTGCACAAAATACGGATGACATCCGTGTGCATTACGTATTTTGTGGAACGGAACAGCTGTCCCCTAATAGAACAGTACTATACTTGTCCATAATGCGGACAATAATAGGACATACAGAAATGGAATGCACATGGTGTAACTTTCGTATTTTTTGCGGCCACATTGATGTGAATGGTTCCGCATACGTTCCGCAAAAAAAACCAACGGAACGGACACGGAAATAAATTACATTTGTGTGCAAGAGGCCTTATAAATCATTATAATGCCCTGTGCTGCAGTGTACAGGACGGAGGGACGCGCTCACACACGGAGCGTGATCCCTGCACTGCACGAGTTCATGTGAAACAGCCCTTATGCTATCAATTTCGTGAAGATTTCTACTGCTACATTTGAATGGAATTTGTAATTACAGGTTACTTACAGTGCTGCCCATAATTATTCATACTCCATGGCAAATTTTGACTTAAAGTTACTTTTATTCAACCAGCAAGTAATTTTTTGACGGGAAATGACATCGGTGTCTCCCAAAAGATAATAAGACGATGTACAAGAGGCATTATTGTGGGGGAAAAACATTTCTCAGCTTTTATTTACATTTGAGCAAAAAGTGTCCAGTCCAAAATTATTCCTCCCCTTCTCAATAATCAATAGAAAAGCCTTTATTGGCTATTACAGCAATCACACGCTTCCTATAATTGCAGACCAGCTTTTTGCAGGTCTCCACAGGTATTTTTGCCCATTCATCTTTAGCAATGAGCTCCACATCTTTCAGGTTGGAGGGTCTTCTTGCCATCACCCTGATCTTTAGCTCCCTCCACAGATTCTCAATAAGATTAAAGTCTGGACTCTGGCTGGGCCTCTCCAAAACGTTAAGGGCTCATGCACACGACAGTATTGCTTTTTCAGTGTTTTGCGGTCCGTTTTTAACGGATCCGTTGTTCCGTTTTTTGTTTCCGTTGTGTTTCCGTTTCCTTTCCGTTTTTCCGTATGCCATAGACAGTATACAGTAATTACATAGAAAAAATTCCGTATGTGTTCCGTTTTTTTGCGGACCCATTGACTTGAATGGAGCCAAGCACCGTGATTTGCGGACAAGAATAGGACATGTTCTATCTTTTCACGGCACGGAAATACTGAAACGGAATGCACACTGAGACACTTCAGTATTTTTTGCTGAACTATTGAAATGAATGGTTCAGTATATGTTCCGCATACTGAACTACAAAAATGGCCAGTATACTGAACGCAAAATACTGCCGTGTGCATGAGCCCTAATGTTGTTGTCTGCTAACCATTTCTTCACCACTTTTGCTGTGTGTTTTGGGTCATTGTCATGCTGAAATGTCCACTGGTGCCCAAGGCCAAGTTTCTCTGCAGACTGCCTGATGTTGTCATTGAGAATCCTCATGTATTGCTCTTTTTTCATGGTGCCGTTTACTGTGATTAGGTTCCCTGGTCCATTGACTGAAAAACACCCCCAAAGCATTAGGTTCCCACCACCATGTTTGACAGTGGGGATGGTGTTCTTTGGGTTGAAGGCTTCTCATTTTTTACACCAAATGAAGGAAACATCATTGTGACCAAACAATAATTTTTTTGTTTCATCTGACCATAACACAGAAGACCAGAAGTCTTCTTCTTTGTCCAGATGAGCTTTTGCTAAGGCCAAGCGAGCTTTTGTGTGCCTCATCTGGAGAAGTGGCGTCCTCCTTGGTCTGCATCCGTGGAACCCAGCAGTGTGCAGTGTCCTGTTGGATTGTCTGCCTTGAGACATTGCCACCAGCAGAGCCCAGATTCACCAGGATGTCCTTGGTGCTGATCCTTGGATTCTTTTACACCTCTCTAACTATCCTCCTGGCCAGCACAGGTGTCACTTTTGGCTTCTGACCACGTCCTCTGAGATTTTCCACGGTGCGGAACATCTTGTATTTTTTGCTCAAATGTAAATAAAAGCTGAGAAATGTTTTTTTTTTTCCACAATAATTCCTCTTGTACATCGTCTTATTATCTTTTGGGAGACACCTACGTCATTTCCCGTCAAAAAATTACTTGCTGGTTGAATAAAAGTAACCTTAAGGTCAAAATTTGGGCAGCACTGTATACTGAATCTTTTCCCACAAACCACAGAGATAGCTGACAGCCGTGTGAGAGGCTCTGCTCTGCACTGATGAGGGGTAATCTCCCCGAAACAGCTGTCTGCAGATGAGGTACTGGCCAGGCTAGAATCCTAAGTTATGTCTCAAGGCCTGTTTAAAAGGTAAAACGTTGACTTTGACCTCGTTCACATTTTCGTGTCCGTTTGACATCTGTGGAAAAATCAGTCCGTGTTTCATCCATGAAGAATCTATGTTTGGTCTGTGTGTCCATGAAGTGAATGGAGCGGTGGCCGCTCTTGCGTGACGCACTTACCATTCATTTCTACAGGACTTCTGAAAATAGCAGAGCATGCGATTTTCAGCACTCCCATAGGAATTAATGGTGGGTGGCCGTTCATGGGACCTGCACTTATCAGACATTGGGGGCTTATCCTAGCGATATGCCCCCAATGTATGAGATGGGCCAACCTCTTTAAGGCCCCCATGCATAAAAGTAGTCTGAATCCACCAATTACAGTGGGACTAGCTGAATATCTTGTGTTTAAGGAGACCACCAGACTCTCCCCAACAGATGATACTGGAGAACAGGAGGATCGGGCATGTTGATTTTTTAACTCACAATCCTTTTGTTCTGAGGGTAAATAAACCACCGCCAGAGGGAAGGGACAGAACTGTCTGGCACATGCATGCTTGGCTAAACTGAAGGTGCATGTGTACAGGGGAATCAGGAGTAGTAACTGACGGTGTATGGGCCCCCTTTACATGTCAAAAGATTGTTTGTTTTAATAATGACAACCATCTTTTAAATGTGTGGCAATGTATTATCATTTCAGTTCATGCCAGTTACTATAATAAAAATAAAAATGTAATAAAGATGTAATTAAACAGTAATTATCCCATACACAACCTTCCTGATATACAGTGGATATAAAAAGTCTACACACCCCTGTTAAAATGTCAGGTTTCTGTGCTGTAAAAAAATGAGACAAAGATGAACAATTTCAGAACTTTTTCCACCTTTAATGTGACCTATAAACTGTACAACTCAATTGAAAAACAAACTGAAATCTTTTAGGTGGAGGGAAGAAAACAAAAAAAACTAAAATAATGTGGTTGCATAAGTGTGCACACCCTCTTATAACTGGGGATGTAGCTGTGTTCAGAATTAAGCAATCACATTCAGAATCCTGTTACATAGGAGTCAGCATACACCGGCCATCATTTAAAGTGCCTCTGATTAACCCCAAATAAAGCTCTGCTGCTCTAGTTGGTCTTTCCTGAAGTTTTCTTAGTTGCATCCCACAGCAGAAGCCATGGTCCACAGAGAGCTTCCAAAGCATCAGAGGGATCTCATTAGTAAAAGGTATCAGTCAGGAAAAGGGAGCAAAATAATTTTCAAGGCATTACATGGCTCCAGAAGGCGACCTAAATGGTCGCAAATGCGACCTAAATTGCTAAATGGCGACAACACTTTGTAGTCTTGTCGCCATTTGCGCCTAGACCCGCCGCTGCTCTGCCGCTTTCAGAAACTGACATGGCACGCGCTGCTCTCAGCACAGTGCATGTTCTCAACAACACAGGGGAGAAGGAGGCAGTCCCTCCCCCCTGTAATGCTGCTGCCACTGCCACCAATGGGCTGATAGCAGGGAGGAGGAGGGGAGGGGCTGTGGCCACTGCGCCACCAATGGGTGCGTACATATCCGCTGTGGGTGCCGGACATATCCCATACCAGCACCCAGCCTTAGAGGCTGTGTGCCGGGTATGGGATATGTCCGGCACCCACAGCCTGCGTTTGTATTAATGCAACACGCCAGACCTGCAGGGTATAGCGACAGTGAGGTCACGGTATGGGCAATCGAGGGTTACTCACTTTCTGGAGAACCCTGGGCAGGCTTGTAGCAGTGAATGAGAGGCAGACACTAATTCCTCTGGGGCACACTCTGGGTGTAGAGACCTGGCCTGATGTTGGGTGAGGTGCCCTGGTTGTTGCAGGTGTTTAGAGTGCCTGAGGCAAGGTCCCTTTAAGGTTCGTGACGCCAGTGCCTGTAACGGTGGCACACCGGTTTTCAGTAGCAATAAGTGAGGTACACGGATGATATGGTGAACCAAACGTTGCTTTACTTGGTGACAACAGTCCAACTTTATACATGCAGTACAGAAGAGGTTAATGCAGTCCTTTACAGTTCCAAAAGCACAGCAGGTTTATCACAGCAGGTTTCAATCTTGCAAGATACTTGGAGGGTATATAATTAATGCTTGGCAGTGCTATGCTGCTCTATCCCCACAGCTATTCTAGCTGGCTGGATCCCAAGGCCCGGATGCCTATTCGCTGGCTTAAATCCTTGGTATGAATTCCTTCCTCCAGTATTGGCACTTGCTTAAGGTTACAAATACCTTTTACTTCCTAGCTGTCTCTCTCTGCTTCAGGTGACTGCGGGTTGCTCCCAGGAGGTGCTGTCCTACTACTGGGGTATCTCAACTGAGCTATCCTTAGCTATCAGGAGCGTCAGGCTGACGAGGTAACTCCTCTAGTCCCCTGTCTGGGCCTTCCTATATATATCTAGGGCTCTCTAGCTCCCTCTAACGTCTGGGAGGCTAAACTACACCCTGACACCCAGATAACACAGGGAAAATACACAAATGCAATACAACACATTAACCTGTGTAGTGCCCACCTTTACCTAGTGGGACACTACATTAAGCATAAATGATATTCATTGGTGGTGCAGTGCACCGCACCCCCCAACCCCAGTATTATAAATTAGAATCATTGGTGGCAGTTCCGATCGGAGCCCCAGCAGTGTAATCCTGGGGCTCCGATCAGTTACCATGGCAGCCAGGACGCTACTCAAGCCCTGGCTGCCATAGTCGGCTGGCTGCCCAGGGCACAGAGCAGCAGGGACAGTGTGAGGTCCTATTCACCCTGATAGAGAGCTATCGGGGTGAATAGGACAAGGGATGAAAGATCCCAGGTTCTAGCCCCTAAGGGGGTAAATAGGTATTAAATAAAAAGCAAAAAAAAAAACACCAAAATATTACATAATTTTACATATAAAATATAGAAACAATAAAAAAAATTACATATCGTCACGCCCGAAAAAGTGTGAACTATTAAAATATGTAAAAATATCTCCTATGCAGTGAATGCCGTAACAGAAAAAAAAAAGTGCAATTTGCAGTTTTTTTGTCACCTTGTCCCGACAAAAATTATGATCGGACTGTTCTATTATGGTCCAGACGTTCCATAAAATGTGGAATGCACGCGGCTTTTTTGGTGTTATATTTTTTTCACGTGGTATCGAGTATCGCAATACTTTTTTATGGTATCGAAATCGAGTAAAAATTTTGGTATCGTGACAACCCTAGGTAAGACGTGTGTTTTTTTTGTTTTTTTTATTATACCGTAATTATATGTATTTTAAATCTGGCGACTAAAAATTTTTATTTGGCTCCTAAATTTTTCCGGTTAGGAGCCAATTGCTCCTTGAAATTTTTTTTGTCTTGAGCCTTGCATTAGATATTTCACGGAACACAGTGAAGACAGTATTTATCAAGTGGAGAAAATATGGCACAACAGTGACATTACCAAGAACTGGACGTCCCTCCAAAATTGATGAAAAGACGAGAAGAAAAACAGGTCTGGGAGGCTACCAAGAGGCCTACAGCAACATTAAAGGAGCTGCAGGAATATCTGGCAAGTACTGGCTGTGTGGTACATGTGACAACAATCTCCCGTATTCTTCATATGTCTGGGCTATGGGGTAGAGTGGCAAGATGAAAGCCTTTTCTTACAAAGAAAAACATCTAAGCCAGGCTATATTTTGCAAAAACACATCTAAAGTCTTCCAAAAGCATGTGGGAAAAGGTGTTATGGTCTGATGAAACCCAGGTTGAACTTTTTGGCCATAATTCCAAAAGATATGTTTGGCCCAAAACCAACCCTGCACATCACCAAAAGAACACCATGCCCACAGTGAAGCATGGTGGTGGCAGCATCATGCCAAGGGGCTGATTTTCTTCAGCTGGAACTGGGGCCTAAGTTAAGCCAGAGGGAATTATGAACAGTTCCAAATACCAGTCAATATTGGCACAAAACCTTCAGGCTTCTGCTAGAAAGCTGAACATGAAGAGGAACTTCATCTTTCAGCATGACAACGACCCAAAGCATACATCCAAATCAACAAAGGAATGACTTCACCAGAAGAAGAATAAAGTTTTGGAATGGCCCAGCCAGAGCCCAGACCTGAATCCGAATGAAAATCTGTGGGGTGATCTGAAGAGGGCTGTGCCCAGGAGATGCCCTCGCAATCTTTTGCAAAGAAGAGTGGGCAAATCTTGCCAAGTCAAAATGTGCCATGCTGATAGACTCATACCCAAAAAGACTGAGTGCCCTAATAAAATCAAAAGGTGCTTCAACAAAGTGTTAGTTTAAGGGTGTGCACACTTATGCAACCACATTATTTTATTTTTATATTTTTTCTTCCCTCTACCTAAAAGATTTCAGTTTGTTTTTCAATTGAGTTGTACAGTTTATAGGTCACATTAAGGGTCCATTCACACGTCAGTATTTTTCTATATCCTGAATTTCGGTCCGTTTTTTGCGGATCCGTTGTTCCTGAAAATGTTTCCGTATGTCATCCGTTTTTTGCGGATCCATTGACTTTGTATTGTACCAGGATCCGATTTTGCGGATAATAATAGGACAAGTTTTATATTTTTTCGGACATGCGGAACGGAACAACGGAATGTGTGCTGTCCGATTTTTTTTAGGACCCATTGAAAATGAATGGGTACTCAACTGGTCCAGATCTGTTCCGCAAAAAACGGAACAGATCAGGAAAAAAACAACAGATGTGTGAATGGACCCTAAAGGTGAGAAAAGTTCTGAAATGATTTATCTTTGTCTCATTTTTTTACATCACAGAAACCTGACATTTTAACAGGGGGTGTGTAGACTTTCTATATCCACTGTATATTAAAAAATAATTGCATCACTACTATAGTGTATAATGAGCTCATTCATCTCCATTCAGCAGCAATAAAAAAAAGACACAAACCACAAAAATTTAAAAGATTTTTCATTTATTATAGAAAAAAAATGTTAATGCAGTTAAATCTTTTTTTACACTTCTAAATTCCATAAAACAAGTCCAGAGAAATTGGGATGCCAGAAGCATGCAGTCTGCATTTGCTTTGTTAAATGTTCCTTTTTTTCACAAAAATAACACCACTTTTAGTTTTTTTTTAAATCTCTGTAAGCCACTGAAGCAGAGGGAGAGCAGAGCATGCAACACTTTACGCCTTTGCATAGTCATTTTTTATTTTTTTACCCAGCATGCCTTGTTGAATGCTACACATATCCATAGATAAAAGTAGAAAGGGTTAACCAGCAAAAACATACAAATCCCCCCCCCCCCCCCCCCACCCGACTCTTTTGGTTTAGTAAAGGCAAAATTAAATTTCCACACTCCAGCTTCAAATAATCAGCTTTGGGTATAGATCGGTTTCACAACATGACATAAGCCTAAGTGGGAATTCACGTTTACTATAATGGTGACATAACGGATTATTTTATTATTTTGTGGGATTATAATGATATATTTGCTCTGTCAACTTTATTTTTTTTATTTATTTGCTTTCATCACTGACTTTTTTTTCTAGTACATGTTAATAAAGCGCTATCTACGTACATACAGTATGTGCTCTTGTTATAACATATCAGACAATGGATGGCATCCATATTGTGTGCCCAACCCATCTTTATATTTACAAATTTTTTACAAAAAATAATTGACCCCAAAATAAATTAATCAATACATTTTACTGCTACAATATGCCACCAATGTCTGATAGCTGAGGGTCCCACCTCTGGGACCCTCAGGTATCTCTAAAACGGAGCCCGCAAAGTGAAGGAGAGCGGACTGCGCGTGTGCGGCCGTTCTCCATTTATTTCTATGGGAGTGCCGAAACAAAGTCCCATTTCATTTCAAGTCCATTAGTTTCCAAGTCACATAGAAATGAATGGGAAGCAACTGCGCAAGTGCCGCCACAGCTCCAATAACTTATATGGGATTGATGGAAATAGCTGAGCCAGCGCTCGGCTTTTGCGGAGGGCAGGGCGCGCATGCGCAGTCCGCTTTCCTTCATTTTGCAGGTTACGTTTTAGAGATAGCCGTGGGTTCTAGAGGTGCGACCCGCAGCTATCAGACATTGGTGGCCTATCCGAGCAGTATGCCACCCATGTTTGAGATGACACGACCCCTTTAAGAAAGAAGAGGATGACTCAAGACTTTTAGATTTTTCGGGGGAAAATGGCTTTCAAAGCAGTTGTCCAGAACCAGAAAAAGATGTCCGCTTTCTTTCAAAAACAGAACCATACCTATCCACAGGTTGTATGTCATATCAGAGTCCAGCCCCATTCACTTCAATGGAGCTGAGCTGCAACATCAGCCGCGACCTGTGGACTGAGGGTCTGTTTTTCTAATCTTCAACAACTCTTTAAAGGGGTTTTCCAGCTTCCCAATATTGACCTATCCTCAGGATAGGTAATCAATATCCGATTGATTGCAGGTCCAAGAAAAGCCCCACCGATCAGCTGTTCCCTGCAGCCGCTGGCGCACAGTTCCGTTCAGAGTGTAGTGGTCGTGCCAGGTTACATTCCAGTGAATGGGAGCTGAGCTGCAGTAACCCATTATGGCGACTACACTTTAAACGGAGTAGTGCTTCCTGCTCAGTTTAAAGTGCCAGTTCCGGTGCTGGCGTTCACAGGGGATGCTGGGTGTCGGACCCCCACCAATCTGATATTGATGACCTATCCTGAGGATAAAGGCAAAGGTGTAGAGCAGCACTAACGGACCTCACCGACCAATACCGGAATGCATCAGCCACAACAGGACCACAGATCCGCAGTAGTCCACCGAACAGCAGAAAGAAAAGAGGTTACAGCAGCATCTCCGGTGTATCCTTTATTGAAACCTTGAGTGCGTACAGAAAGCAAAAATACGACGTTTCGGCTACATAGTAGCCTTTATCAAACCTTGAGCTTGATAAAGGCTACTATGTAGCCGAAACGTTGTATTTTTGCTTTCTGTACACACTCAAGGCTTCAATAAAGGATACACCGGAGATGCTGCTGTAACCTCTTTTCTTTCTGCTATCCTAAGGGTAGGCACTCAATATTAGGCCTCATGCACACGGCCGTACCGTGCATTAGGGTCCACAATTTGCGGTCCCCAGTGCATAGGCAACATCAGTGCAGATTCTGCAAACGGATCCAGACTCATTCAGCTTGAATGGGTCCGTGATCCGTCCTCACTGTCCTATTTTTTCACTGTGTGGAGGCCACGGAGAGAAACCCCACGGAAGCACTCTGTAGTACTTCCATGCCTCCATTCCGCACCGCACCCTCCGGATTGCGGACCCATTCAAGTGAATGCGGTGAGCACACAGCCGGCGCCTACGTATGGCGGACCTGCTCTTTGCGGGCCGCAATACGACAACAGCCACATGCAAGAGGCCTTAGAAGCTCAGAAACCCCTTTTAATGGCCCGCCTTGTCAAGCAGAATGGTTGAGCACACAGAATGGCTGCCGCCACTGTAGGTGGCTGACCCACCTTAATACTCATGTGGTTTCATCATGCTATACACCATGGCAATAATGGCAATGCTACTTTTCACATGAAGAAAAAGCCTTATATGATGGTGAAAAACAAAATATGAACCCGTAAAAATATATATATATGGCAATATGACACCGAACATTGAATGAAACACATCGTGGTGACACATTAATCTACAGATCTGAATATATATATATATATATTTTTTTTTCAGTTTTCTTTATTAAAAACACAGCTGCCAGACGGGACAATCATAATTTTTTTTCTGTAAACTAATCATCTTGTGCTAATTAATACAAATGTGCTTTATTACTTCAGTTTCAAATATTTCTTCATTTTGGCAAAATATATATGTGTATATCTTCTCTATTTATAATCTAGAACTATCTATACATTACATTATTTGGTCTAGTCACCAGAAAATGATCTCGTTGAATATAGGTGCCCAGGGGATGCTATTGCATTTGGGTAAGTGCCGGTTGGGATGTGGCCATCCGATTGGCTGGGGAATTTTGAGCACCTTCAAAATTGAAGATTTTAGGGAGAATAATGAGCCACATCCACACAGGGGAGCTCCCTGGTACTGCGTATGTCCCGATGCTTAGGTCACGTTCACACACCGCCCTATAGTATGATCGCACTCCATACCACATTAAAGGCTAATGTCCACCCTTCAACACTATTTAAAAAATAATAATTTAAATAGGTCACAAGGTCAGTGCTAATTTTTTTTTTTTTATAAATCCTTATGTGGACTGGGGCTAATATTTTTGTGAAAGAAAGCTCTAAATCTCCTCCATAACAGAAGAGTTAAATGTTAAAATTAGGGATACCACTCCCCACCACTAGAGGGAGCCTTGAGGTTTACTGCATACAATTAACAGGGGTTTTCAGGAGTTATATAGATCACCAGTATCTGATCAGTGGGACTCCCACTCCCAGCAACACCGCCAATAAAGCTGTTGGGCTCAGGCTCGCACTGTGGCTTCTTCCTCGGCCTGTTTCATCTTGACTGTCAGTCACATGGCCTTTCAAGTGAATGGGATTAAACTGCAATACCAAGCACAGCCACCATACAATGTACAGTGCTGTGCTTGGTATACAATGAAGTGATAATAGTGCTTATCCATGCAGCGGGGCCTCTTCAAACAGCTGATCGGCGGGCGTTCCAGAAGTTGGCCCCCCACCAATCTGATATTGATGACCTATCCTGAGGATAGTTCTTGATTGTTTAAGCTCTGGAAGATCCCTTTAAAAATAAGTCAATATTAAAACAGTATGCTGAAAGCTGTAAAGCTCCCCCTAGTGGTGGACACAGGCAGCCAGAATTTAATCATGTAAAGGTGTGGAAAATTAGTTTAAAAGCGCTCAGATTGGGATAGAAAAAAGATACTTGCTTTCACGGATCCACCATCACTCCTGCTCCATCACTAGTGGTTCTCCGCAGGTTTCTGCTTCCTGGTCTTTTCTTGACACACAGGAGATGCCTTTTCTGCCAAGCACTGGTTGAGGTGGGTCACTGCTATGGCCAGTATTTCGCTGAGCAGGCATTTCCTGTGTGTCCAGGAAGCAGAGACCAACCGGACCCATTGGAACGGGAGCGTCAGTGGATCGCTGAGAGTGGTTATACCTTCTTTTATTGTCACTTTTTTATCAGTCTAAGGCCCACCTGGACATCCTGTTTATCTTTTTGGCTTTTTGAAGAGATTTGTTTCACAAAAAAGAAATGGCATTCTGGCCTCTATAATGATATATTCTGAAAAATAATCATTACATAATTTTGGACCATAAAACTTCAGGTGGGCCTGTAGAAAAAAAAAATTAGTAAACTACCTGTAAACTGGATGCTATAGATTCTGATTATTGTGATATTTGATATGCGCTGTGTGAACCTGGCCCTACAAGAGCATGCCCACTATGTTTCTGGAAGTCTACCTAGAAGTATGGAAGATGAAAAGGACTAAACAGGACATCAAAGGTCACACCTGACTCATTAGAGACAACCCTTTTCAGAATATAGATGCCAGCTGGTTAGCTGACCCCTTCAGGTCCTGCCCTCAGCAATCTGCTGATTTTGCTAGAGGAAGTCATAACCAGCCAGACATTTCCCCTGCGGTGGCCACTGCAGGGGAAATGTAGTATTACAAGGCAGCCATTCCGATAGATGGTCATCCATGTAGTACAAGGTTGGCTTGAGTCTGCCAGAATGGGAACCATTTGTATTTGATGTTCATATGCTGTAATACAGCAAATGGACTGGAGTTGTCTTCATTAGACAACCCCTTTAAATTGCAAACTTCTGCCGTATGGTGTATCTACTCTTTGCTCAGCACTGCTGTGGGACCTGAGAGGTGGGAGAGCCAACTGTAAACCGCAATTCAGCCATGCACCAATTCATCATATCAACCCACTTCTGTCCTAGGCTTTGCAGCTCTGCACAGGCTACTGGACAGTTCACAGCCCTTTGAGGACAGGTATAGATGTGTATGGTTCCTACCACTTTTCATGACTACTGTCAAATGTGGAGCTCGTGGTTTAGATTTATCATGGGAGTTATTGCGAAATATTTTTTTGCACTAGAGTAGACCTAAAAAAAACATGTATTTTTGCTGTATCTCATTGCAGTCATCTACTGCAGTACTGAGTCATGTTCCTGGAACCTTCTAAGCCACACAAAATCTCCTCCAATCATCCAGTATAAACTATAAGGAGCAGATGACATGGACCTCACATTTTTGTGGCATTTCCCAACCAACTTCAATTGGGAAGACATAGCCTAAAGGCTCACTATTGCAGTACCTCATTATGTGATGATACCAGAACCACAATGCAAATCATAAAACACCACTACCACCATGTGTGAACTCAGCCTGATACAGTTGACCAGCAATGACAATAATACAATTGGCCAACACTTTCCACGATTGGTGACAACAACAAGGAGGTCCTAATTCCTGATCATGGCTGGTGCTTTGCAGCAACACTTACTATATCAATAACCGAAGTGGTCCTTGTTTGGTTGATGAATCGGCTAGACTCGAGCTACTGGTTTTCTGCTGAATAGACCATTACCAGTACCAATTTGTACTAGTGCATACTATATCCCCCAATATGGTGTCAGCTGGTTGAGGAACATTGTGCACACTACTGAACAATGCAAGGTCCTAAATGGCATTATCTAAAGAATGGTGGGCAATCAGTTGACTTTTTGAGACTGTCTACCAACACAAATAAAATTATATTGGTGGACCTTCATCAATATGATGCTTGTAATATGTCTCAGTGTGACGGGACTGCCCAAAGAGCCAGAACAAGAGGGTAAAACCAATTACACTAGAAAAGGTGTAAGGTTCTGTTAATTAAAGGGGTTGTCCATATACTCTTTTAGGGAGTTCTCAGTTAATAGTCCTCTTGTTCAGAATCTTGGCCAGAGCAGAGAGGTTACATGAAGCGTCTCTAACACTGGAGGACCTGTCCTGTCCTGTAGACAGCTAAATGATCCTGTCTCTATTATAACAATCTAATATAACAACCTAAGTGCTTAAAGGGGTTTTCCAGGACTTAGATATTGATGTCCGAACCTCATGATAGGTCATCAATATCAGATCAGTGGGGGTCCGACATCCCCACTTTTAAGCTGCTTCGGGAAGCCACCGTGCAGTTCAGCGCTCATACACTTAAAGGCCATGTACACTTTCAGGGGCAATTTTTTATGATTGCATTTTACTAATTTTAAGCTAAAAATCTTTTTTTTTTATTGGTATTTATTAACAATATTGCTGTTCTGTCACAAAGGGTTTTGCCGGTCATCTAATGAACCTTATCTCTAAATTACTAAAAGGTCATAAACACGTATTTAGGGCACATTCTTTTCAGTGATGGTTAGCAATAGTGCTTTGTTGCGCTGGGGTCCTAGGTTCGAATCCGACCAAGGGCAACATCTGCATGGAGTTTGTATGTTCTCCCCGTGGGTTTCCTTCCAGTTGGTTGCTAATGTCTGTAAAGTGCTGCAGAATATAGTAGCGCTATATAAGTGCATAAAATAAATAAATAAACTGAGCTATAATGAGTGTTTAGGAGGTCAGAGAGATAAGGAGCCCATCAGTTTAGCTGCCTTATGAAAGAGAGAAAATTCAGATACTGCTACTAGAGAATCTCAAAGCTGTGCAGAGAAAAGGGGCTCCAAATTTATTTAAAGACCAATAGAAAAAAGGATTTTCAGCTCAAAATGAGTATAGTGCAAAAAAAAAAAAGTGACCCCAAAGGTGTACATAGCTAAGTGGGAGCTAAGCTGCAGTATCCCCTTACGACCACCACACAGTGGGCGGAGCCTTCTCCTTTTGGCCTTGGCGGCTGCCTGAAACAGCTGATCAATGGGGGTGCCAAGTATCAGAACCGTACCGATGTGATACAGGACGGTGTTGAAAGTTGCGGTGGAGGCGGCAGTATTTTGTCCTGCACTGTGTATTTGGCTCTGCTGGGGCAGTATTTTGTGCTGCAATACAATAATGCTGGCTCCGCCTACTTATATTGTCCCCACCTTCTGTCAATTTGGACCCGCCTACAACATGGGGTCACTTTTAGTTGTTATTTTTTTTCCAGGGCCACTTTAAGTTCCCACTCCGCCCCTAGGTCTAGTAGTGGTTCTGGATGGTTCTTATTGTAAAGAAGACCCACCAAGTTGAAGAGACCACTGCTATCTAGACTTGGTCAACTAAACCAGGAGCGCAACTTGAAGCTCCTGAGCCCCAATGTATGTAATAGGGCCCCCGCCTACCATAATACTGGTGTATTTTTTGGTGGCAGAGTGGACTTTGCGCACTCTCAGGTACCAGGGCCCAGCTGCTACCTCCGCATCCCCTATTGCTACACCCCTGGGGTAAACTATGCTGCTCCTTGTTAACCTGTTGTATGTTTTAGACTATGAGAAAAAAATAAGTAGCTGAATATTCACACACTAAGTACATGGGTATAAGGTCACGTACAGCATCATGCCACTGCTACCCATGGCACTACCATGCTGATGACACATTATATATAATGGCAGTAATAATAGTGCAGTCTGGGCAAAATTTAGAGTTCCGCTTTAAGAAAGTGGGTATTTTTTCTTGTAATTAGTCTTGCTTGGTATTTGTGTCCCTGCGTAACGTGCAAAAAAATATGGAATAGCACAAAAGTCACTCATCAGTTTTCTCCTCAGTTACCCTGCGCCTCAAAATGATCTTCTTAAAGGGATTCTCCCACCATAAGAACTTATGCCCTTATCCACAGCAGTCAGACTGCCGCCAGTCACAAGACTGAAGTGTTGGAGTCCCTGGAGGGAACGGAGCGGGGTTACACTTGCATGCTGCCGTTTCATTCGACTCTATAGAACTACTGACTTGCCTATCTCCGACAGTCCCATAGAGTTGAATGTGGCAGCAGCCCACTTATGGGACCACCCTAGATCATTCTGATGATCGGTGGGGGTCCCAGCGTTTGGCCCCCACATATCAGGAACTTATCACCTGTCTTGTGGCTGACCTGTTACATGTGCGCTTGGTAGATGAAGGCATCTGTGTTGGTCCCATGTTCATATGTGCCCGCATTGATGAGAAACATTATGTTTTAATATATGCAAATGAGCCTCTAGGAGCAATGGGGGCGTTACCATTACTCCTAGAGACTCTACTCTCTCTGCAACTGCTGCGCTCTCTCCACTCTAATTGACGGGGCCAGGCAGGTGTGGTCACGTTTACACTGCCTGGACCTGTCAATCAAAGTACAGAGAATGCGGCAGTTGCAGAGAGAGCAGAGCCTCTAGGAGTAACAGCAACGCCCCTGTTGCTCCTAGAGGCTCATTTGCATATATTAAAACTTCATGTTTCTCAGCAATGCGGGCACATAGGATCATGGGACCAACACAGACGTCTTCAGCTGCCAAGCGCACATGTAACAGGTCAGCCAGTGTCATAGGTACAAAACTGCTGACAGATGCCCTTTAAGTCCATCATGATAGAGCCAGGAGTCTGTACACATGGGGCGGTAATGATCTCTTCCAAATATAAAGTGCTCAGTAGCATAAATGTATAACCAAATCAATTACAATTATTTAAGGCAAGGGGCAAACCCCCACCAGTATACTACCTATTATATACAATACCTTCCGTATATGGGACTTGAATTTCAAAACCAGTGCAGACAAGAACTGTTAGCATTGCCCAGTCGCTATCTACCTGAAAGCTCCTGCTATACAGCACCCTGAACCAAAAGAGGCTGTATACTGTGCCTGGCATCCTGCTGAACTGGACATATAGTGGAGCAATGCCGGCTACTTTCAGCCAATCAGTACACAGCACACAGATGCCCACTGACAGACAGCAACTCACAATGCTCTTCCCTCAAGATGTCTTTTTCAGTTGGATGCCAGCTGCAGTGTTGGAGCTCTTAGCAGCCACCAATTTAACCCCTTATGGTCATCTTTAAACAGTTTTTATTTTCTACTTTGTATTCTTATTCTCTATAATTGAAATCAATGGGGAAAATTGCTACACAAATGTATCAGGATGGTAGAAACCTGTGTGGAGGTGGCCTGACGGAAGACTGGAAGAGAGGTTTTTAGCATTTCTGTTGCTTTATTTTACAGTCATTTTGTTATTTATTTGTCACTAAATAACCTTAAAATTTAAACTAGGTCCAAAAGAAAACCCAAAAATATATGCAATCCAAAAAATTTGACTATGGCCTCATGCACACGACCGATGTTTTACTCCGTGTCCGTTGTGCCATTTTTCGTGATTTTCTGCGGACCCATTGACTTTCAATGGGTCCGTTGAAAACTCATCTAATGCACCGTTTGCCATCCCCGTCCGTGATCCGTGGTTCCAGTCCGTCAAAAAAATATAACCTGTCTTATTATTTTTGCGGAAAATGGTTCGCGGACCTATTTAAGTCAATGGGACCACTAAAAATCACTGAGGCACACAAGATTGTCATCCGCGTCCGTGCGTCCGCGTCCGTTTTTTTCCTATCATTTGCATGGCAAACCTGTCTTCGATTTTTTTTTTACTTTCCTTTATGTCTGGTGATCCTCCAAAAATAAAGGAAGATACACGAAAACAAAAACGGATCACGGAACAACGGAACCCCATTTTGCGGAACGGAACACAACAACGGTCGTGTGCATGAGGCCTATGCCGTATAAAATTCACGTATTTCTAGTACCCTTAGGGTATGTTCACATGCCGCAGATTCCCCGCCTTTGGAATTTTTACAGTACCCGCAAAGTGGATAAGATTTAAAGAAGTCGCATCCAAATGCAGTGTAAAAAACAGCAAATTGACATTCTGTGGATGTTAAATCTACAACATGTCAACATATGCAGCGGATTTTAGCCTTTGCAGTGCAGCCTGTGAAATTTGCTCCCCCAAGTTCTGGTCTTGTACAGAACCAGCAATGCTTGCTTGCATTTGTCTATGGAAAGAAGGATACTTCTATAGGTGTTCTGTAAATCCAGCCTGTATGGACACGGGTATGCACAGTACTTGTGAGGGTGCCCTCAACATAATGCAGGGGCCACACCTGCAATCCTACAGCAAACCACAGGTTATATGTTGTGGCACATTACAAACCAACTTCTGCTACATCAGGAAACCAAACAAGACTTTGGTATTAATGTGGCACTGTATATAGCAGATCCGTTCAGCCAAAATAATGCCCCTGGGGTATCGAATGACGCCTCCCTTTAGTGCAATGCCTGACACGTCGTCCATGCAGAAATATGAACAATGATAAATGATGATCGATGATGGTGATAGAGGTGTGTGAACACAGGCAAAGTGTCATTTTCAGGTAAGCCTTAAAGGGATATTGCCATCTTATAAAGTGATAGCATATGACGTCATTTTATGATCAGTGGGAGTCCGACCTCTGTAAAATAAAGGGGCTGTATCTCTGCAGCAGTGGCCCCCGCACAGAGGATGCCCAGGCAAATCATTGCAGGGAAATACAGTATAGGGGACATATGGCTAAATCGCGTTGTGGCGACTTCATTCTCAGGATCGGTGGAGATCCCAGAGGTGGGACCCTTTCACGCCGATCATGAAATGATGGTATATCCTAGCAATATGTAACAACAATAGAACAAAAAAGGCAAGCGCCAGCAATAATAAACATGAATACAAGGTTCTTAGTATACGTTTTGATCAAAAATGTGCAGTATAAGCCCACGTGCAAACTTCATGGTGACCTCTTTCAGGTGGGTCCCTACACTAATCTGCTGCAGCACATCACGAGGACCGCCGGCACAATATCCATGAGATATGCAATCATTTTACAAGATGGGAATACCCCTTTAATGCGCAGTTTCAAAGAGAGGAAGGTGGGAAGGGGACTACTTTATTTGACCAGTCGTTTAGCATTCCAAACCCTGTGTTAAATATACATCAGTACGTGTCTACTGCAAATAGTAGGACTCTCCTTTCTAAAGCATAAAGACCTTGATTCAGTAAAGGCATCCCACATATTCCAGAAATTAGGTGAAAAAAGCAACAGTAGATAAAATGAATAGTGCAAGATTATGAAAAGCATGACGTCAGAGGAGCAGCGTTCATTAATCCGATAAACGTGAATACAACGTTTGCCAATCTAGTCACTGGGCCAAGAAAAGCCATGGTATGCTATCATAGGCACGCAATCTTCTCAAGGAACGCACAGTTTGTGAGGGACCTTGGTGAATTTAGGGAAAATAAAGCATATCTGTTTGATAGAAAAAGTGGGTCTCCGTCTGTATCAGAAGTCTCGTCGTCTGACACACAACAGGTGTTCAACAAGGGTGGCTACAGCAAGGGGGCAAAGATGGCGAAGATGGGGCAGAGAGACGGGAAATCCGAAGGGAGGAAGCCATCAGGGCACCTTATCATGCTCCTCCTCATCTACTCCCTTGGGCAATATCAATCCACCGACCTCCTCTTTTTTAGTACAGAACCAGATCCCGTATCAATTGCGAGATCGGAACAGGGGCAGCGACAATCGAGCACCAGTGACGTTATAAATCTTTCTTCAAGAAAGGGTCTCTCCTTTGTACCCACAACAGAATTTAGACTATTTACGTGGGTGAAAGATTTAAACCTTTTCTGTAGAAAATTGAAGTGGCACAAGTTCTTTAGGAATACCAACAGACAATCCCATGAAAAATTAGGGATCAATGAGTGTGACTTCCCAGATTTACAGGTATTTATGGATCTCTATGAAGAGGGTTCATGTAACCCGGGTGAAGGCCCCTTTACTGACCTGTTTCTCAAAAGTACCAAAATGCCACCTGTTTTCAACTATGAGTATATTGATATATTTTTACAATTGGTCACCTCTGATCTGGAGAACCTCGAGATCGGACGCCCCCTCCGGTATAATTTGGAGGAGGCAGAAGCTCTTAGGGCTCTGGAAAGAGATAAGTCGATTATAATCAAACCATCGGACAAGGGTGGCAATTTGGTTGTGATGAATCATGAAGGATGTGTTTAGATATCCTTAGAGACCAGGGGGGCTATCGTATTCTTCAGGCCGACCCTACTACTATTTATTTAACTGAATTGAAACAGTTCCTTAAAAAGAGGAGTAGAGAAAAAAGTAATCAACGAGACAGAATATAATTTTATTCTGCCTGCTACACCACAAATTGCGACATTTTATGGGTTACCAAAAATCCATAAAGGTACCACCCGCCTCAAAGGTTGCCCTATTGTATCAGGGGTTTATTCACTGATCCAGAATTCCGGGATATATATACGATCGAGTACTGAGACCGTTCGTTCTCTCCTTGCCTTCTTACACGAGGGATACTACCTATTTCTTTGAATAAAATTGAGACTCTTACTGTAGATCCAAGCTGTATGCTTGCGAGTATTGATGTAGAGTCACTCTACAGCACAATCCCGCATGAGAAGGGACTGGCCGCGGTGACATATTATCTGAGCACCAGGGGCACACACTGTAGGGCACACAGTTAGTTCATTTTGACATTACTGGAATTCATCCTCACACACAACTTCTTCCTGTTTAATTTACGGTTCTACCACCAGCTCATGGGGATGGCGATGGGGAGCCCATGTACCCCCACTTATGCCAACCTCTTCCTGGGCTGGTGGGAGGACAACATCTTGTTTCCAGACCACCACACCTGGTGGAACGACAAGATTTTGTACTGGACACGTTATATTGACGATATTTTCGTGATCTGGAAGGGTAGTAGGGATGAATTTATCACATTAATTAACACCCTGAATGCCAATGAAGTTCACTCAAGAGATCCAGGAGGAACACATTACTTTCCTTGATGTAAGAGTACATAAACAAGGCGAGAGACTTATGACCACTATCTACAGAAAGTCTACGGCCACTAATTCTATTTTACACTGGAATAGTCATCCTCCGGCATTAAAAAAGGGGATACCAAAGGGCCAGTATCTACGTATTCGGAGAAATTGCTCCAAACCAGAAGATTTCCATATTGAGGCCAAGAAATGACAGAATAGATTGTTGGATAGGGGATACCCAGGAAACATACTGAGGAGGGTGTTTGGGGAAGTACAGGTACAGGATAGAATCAATCTCCTGACTCCTAAAACACCCTCGGTCACTACACAATCCCCCGATTCGTCTAATTTCCACCTATGATAGAGCAAATTAGGAAATTAGAACTATTCTCAATAAGTATTGGCCCATTCTTCGAATGGACCCTGACCTGTTGAATGCCATTACTACATATCCTAGCATTACATATCGGAAAGGCAGAAGTCTTAGGGATCGGCTAGTACACAGCCATTACACAGCCCCCTTGGGAGCAGGTACATGGCTGGATCGAAGACCCGTAGGCATGTTCCGTTGCGGGACATGTAAGGCCTGTGACTATGTTTCTACCTAAAAGACAATCATTAGCTCCAATACCAATCAGTGTCCCAATAAAGGGTTTTGTCAATTGTAAGACCAGAGGTGTGGTTTATATCTGCCAATGCCCATGTCCCAAAGATTACATAGGCAAGACAGTGAGAGAACTTAGAAGGAGGACCCGTGAGCATATAAACGATATACATAAAAAAATCTCCACCCCCGTAGCAAATCAAGTTGTGGATATACATGGAGGGGCGGTACACGTGAGTAATGATCTGTGGCATCGCTATTTGATGCTAACAGCATTCATGTTTTTGGCATTGAGACTTTTGTTCTCTCTGGTTTCAGGTCTATCGGGGCATTTATACCCTTGGAAACTTGCCTTGTGTACTCTGGTTATCCCTGAACATCGATCTGTGTAGTTGTCTGTGTTCTTCACCATTTCATCTATCAGTATACTGGTGTTGTATACCCTTTATGTATTGTCTTTTTGTCTATAGTGGCACTGTTTTCCATGCGGACCCCCTGAGGAACCCTGAAGGGGGAAACACGTTGGGCTAGAGGGAAACCCCTTTTACCTTTTATTAGGGTCTGTCTAGGGTTTGTAAGTAGGCACGAGGAAGGAGGGTTTCCACCATTAGGAGATTTCTCCGGGCTTTAGGGGTTATAAGTAGGGTGTTTCTAGGGCAAGATACCCCCACCCTTTCATTACTTCCCCTTACTCTGCCTAACTACCTTCCCCTATGGTGTTACCGTATCTATGTTCATCGTCAGAGACTGGGATATGTGTTTATATGTACATGACCTGATTGATAGGTCTTTTTAGAGGATCATAATAAATATCAACATTTTAAGGTCTTTTTTTTAAATTTGGTGTAGTGTTCTCATAGGCACGCATGACTGGTCAGGAGTATAACATTCAGGAAGGACAAAGAACTTTGGCACCCAAGGCAGAGAAGATAAAATATGTCCTTTCCAAGAAGCCAGTCCAATTCTACATTTTTCAAAGCAGCACCAGGATTTGAGTACATTTTCAATTGCATGTAATTAAAAAAATAGGCATGGCCATCAAGGTATGCAATCAAATCAATCTATCTGTCCACCTTGCTGAGGTGGTCACACATGCTCAGTTTCATTCTACAACTGCCGTCAGCTGGATCTACTGTTAGAAGCTGTGACAGTTACAGGAAGAGAGCTGCTTCAGAAAGGACACACACCTTTAGCTGTGATAGGAAGAGAGCTGCACCAGAAAGGACACAACCCCTGAGCTGTGATAAGAAGAGAGCTGCAGCAGAAATAATGCACCCCCTGAGAAAGGACACGCTCCTGAACTGCCAGCCTGAAATAAATCTAACAGAGCAATTGGAGCAATGAATTAGTGTGCAGTACAGGACTGGTTCTAGCTTTGTTAGATATAGATTGTCATGTACCATATGATGTCCGATTTTCATTCTTTACATTAATCATGGGATAACCCCTTTAAAGGAACCTTCTGGGCACTAATGTAAGAGGCGGTACCTGACATGGGATTGGTGCTCTTTGAATCCCTGTGTCATGCATCACCTATCCAGGCCCTCCATGAGAAATAATGGAGTGTATGATTTAACATAGTCATGCACTACTCAATGAGCTCAGATCTTAAAATACTGGGACAGACTAGTAATATTGCACCCAAAGGGGGGCGCCTAACCCAAACAGCTTCTTTATTTTACTGGTATTCGTGAAATCAGACTATATCTACCAACATATTCCCAGTGGTAATGTCATTGATATAAATGTGCCAGTATATATAGTGAACGGACGGAAAACGCAACCAGACACGAAATTATTTCAGCTAATATAGTGCATGCATCTTGATGCCCCACCACAAGGCCTTGGAAAACAGAAGCAAGCAAATCAGAAAAAAAAAAGAGTCATTCATTAGGAGACATCTCCAGCGAGCAGACATGTGGAAACTAGTGTAACAGATGTGCAGCCTATCATATAACCAGGGAGGAAGGGGCAGAGGTTGCAATAGTACCCGGACCCTGGTACCTGTGGGGGGGCAGCCGTGGTACTTATAGGGGCCCCTCTGCTACATAAGAAAACAGTAATATGAATAGAATATGATGATTGTAGGGTCCCTGGTATGAGTGCATTGGGGGTCAGGAGTTTCAAGCTACCCCCTTTGCATGTGACATACTTGTCAGCAGATTTAGGTTAATGCAACCTACTGTAATCACATGCCTACATCAACTAATCCCATTAACCTATTCAGTGCTGGAGTGCTACTGACATGATAAAAAGGCATTTAAGGCAAATAAATCAGTTCTGTCTTAAAGGCTATAAACACCTTCGGGGGCAATTTTTTATGATTGCATTTTACTCATTTTAGACTTCATTTTTTCAACTGGTATTTATTAAACATTTTCAGCAGGCTTTGTCAGCTGTGAGCATCTTACTTTCAATTTGAGTCCTCATCTGAGGGTTATGTATATCCCTTATCTTTGAACTGATAACCGCTCATAAACACTTAATTAAGCCATATTCTTATCAGTAATCAGTGGTCTCCAGTCGAGCCACCGGCCGGGAAACAGTATAAACACAGAGCCTGCTATTAGAGAATCTCAAGACTGTACAGAGAAAGGGGCTCAACATTTTTAATAACGACCAATTGAAAAAATGATTTTTAGCTCCTAATGGGTACAATGCAATAATTAAAAAAAAAAAATGCCCCCAAAAGGTGTCCACAGCCTTTAAACCATCCTGCTGAGACATTTTATTTTTTTTGCGAAGATTTCCCACACTTCTAAAATCTATACTACAAAACCACCCTTTATACAGCGCTGTTTTAATGTTGTAGGTAATTTCTCTGTACATTATATGGGCTGTCAAAGTGTTTTACATGAAAGCACCATTTGAATTATCTCATTCAATTATAACAGAACCAGGGTTATAACAAGCATATTCACATTATAAACCATATTAAATTCAGCCAGATCATGGTCACCCCTGCCCACTATAAATACATTGTCAATAACCACCAGGTTTAAAAAAAAAAAAGTCCTATTAATAGTGCCATCCGTTATTTAAAGGGGTTATCCGGTTTCAGAAACCACTTTCTAAAAGGCCTATTAGGGAACTCTGATACAGCTACCTAGAGGGTCTCATGTACCGGAGGGCCAGACACATCCATTGGTTCTATATACAACCCATTCATTTCATTTGGGTCCTTGTTATGCTTTATTCCACCTGCGGAGGCGCTGCAGGGATATTTAACACTTGTTGCCTGGTCCCTCCACAGAATACAACTGATCATGAGGGATCCCTTCTAAAAAGTAAGGTTTGTTTAAAGTAGACAACCACTAGAACTCTGTATAGAAAAATAATTAGGTGAATATTCCCCAAAAATTTGCATTGGATTATATTCAAGAAGCATTGGTTGATGGCTTGCCTACAAACTTCATGGAAATAACTAGGGTTACCAACAGTAAAAGGAGTTGTACAGGATAAAAAAAAAAAAAAAAACATGGCTGCCATCTTCCACAATCAGTGCCACATATTCTGCAATTCTTATTCACAGATGTGGGCATATGGTACCAAGAACGAGATTGGGGTCCATTTGTTTGTGGGCCTGTAGGGGCTCCTAGGGGTCAGACCCCTTAATACACAATAGATTGATCCTATTGGATCCATTCATAATCTACTGTGAATGGAGATTACCAGGATGGGTCATCAATATGAGATCTGCAGGAGTCCGACTCCCGGCACTATTATGCTCCAGTGGCACCTGGAAGGTCCAAGAGTTGGCACATGCTTTACTGACCATCAACCACCCCTTTGTATACGGCCTCGGCTTATAAATGTAATAGTGGGAAGGTCACGTGTTCAGGACCCCCATTAGTCAGAGCAGAGAGCTACAAAGGGTGCCTCTAATAGACCTATAAACCAGCTCATAAAGTCTTCTGTTCCTGTGGATGAACACTGTTTGAGGCATTTACATTGGTATACAATAATCTGCTCTGACCGTCCTGCCCCGTTTTCAGCTCTGATGCGTAATATACGTTTTTTACAAATGACTATTCTCATGCATGCAACTAAAAACAGACACCTGCATTAATTTGGGCGACATGGCAGTGGACGTTGCATACAGAATCCACATTTTTCGTACGACGGTGAATTTAAGAATGTTGCCAGGTACATCAGTTGCTAGGAGGCCAAGAAAATAACTTGCATATATAACATTTTTAATTTGTCTTCTATGAGCACCTGAAAGAACTCTAAAACTATGTTACTGGTCAATCACAGAAATATATGTTACACATCTTTTGAGGTGCAGGATAATGTCAAGTTAAGCCAGACACTTAGAATTTTATTCTATTGAAATTTTTTTGGTTTTTTTATGGGTCATACAAAGTTGGGAGGGCTGTGCATTAGCAAAAGATTAAGCTGGAACCCCTCCCGGTATGGTTCATGCAAGCTCAACCACCACCCCAGGCAAATTGACTCAGAAGCTAGTTCTTCTACCTGGAATAGAAGAGCCACAGTTAGGTTCATCCCACCCATGAGGAACCATGGACGGGGCCAACCTGAGCTGCAGCAGAAAATGCTAAATGCTGACTGTTTTGGAATAACTATTTTTGGATTGTAACAAAAGTTATTAAAATACAACCCTTTAATTGACATTATCCTGATTTATTTTTCGATAGCAGAAACACACTGCAGTTAACAAAATATCTGTTTTTTTTTTGCGTTAAACTAGATAATATTTTTTGTTGTAGGAAATAATTAATACATATATTGTTTGCTATGATTTGTATCCAAATAGTGAATTTGATGTCATTATTGCCCAGTTTTCTCTATCAGTTCGACACACAAAAAAGCCCTAAACCTTTGAGAATTTGTTTAAAAATGTAAAATAATTTGTATCAGATTTTTGGAAAGTTTTAAAAGTAATTTTTGGAAATCTCTGTATTTTTGTGTATTATTATGAAACCTGCTGAAGATATGTTTTATACTATATAGTAAAAATAACTGTACTATATAGAGATTTTTATTTTTTTTATTAAACATCCTCTTTTCTATTCCCCATCCCACCCATAATCCTGTCCAGGTTATTTCTAAAGTGAATGCAACATGCTGAAGTAGACTTTCCAGTCAATTTACCCAAATTCCAACAGGAATTGGCTTTATAAATTGGTTCCAACTGGAACTGTTCTTTGGAAATTTCCCAGTGCGGGAAATTGTTCCTATACGTGCCTTGACAAGTACCCTAAAACAGAAGTGACCTACTAAAATCCTTAAAAGCCATGGGCCGAATAAGCTGTAAGAGTCTCCTGCCATGGATACACTTTTAAGTACTCTATGCTATGAACAGATTGCACCAATGGAAGGGCAACTGGAACTGTCACTGAAAACCATCTATTTATAATGGCGAACCAACATTGGCGAGACAACATAACGATAGAAGACAGGATCAAAACTATTCCACATGCATTTCCAACAAGTTGGAAAACCCCATTGTGCTTGTTCTTCCCCCTATACCATTCACTTATCATATTAAGTAGAAAAATTAGCACTCAAGTCTCTTGCCTGCTTATGTGAAGACCATTGTGGTGGCTCACTCTGAAACATCTACTCTTGCCATCATTAGAAGTCACATATGTTCAGATACGAAAAAAATCCTCATAGAAGACACATTGAAGAACCCATGAAGAGACTTATCCATGCTAGGACCCGTTGCTGTCTATGGAGGGAGACTTTGAGGACCCACCCCTGAACAAGTGACTTTGCAAGACCTGCCCATGCTTTACTAGGTCCTTTCATTGAGCCTCATGCAAGGAGATCTCCAAGACTTTCCAACGGCCCAGGGTATCAAGAAGTAAAGTGGACGACCCCTGCCCTAGACTACAAAATGGACGTGTGCAATAATCCATGTAAACACATACTGCTCAAATGTAAATGTCAAAGCAAAAAGGTCTGTCGAGAGGCCACAATAAATTTCTACCTACACGTCTATACTGATGGATGTGGTTAAGCATTTTGCCGGTGATGTAGCATCAAGTGACACTACAGCTGGCAAAATAAAGTGATTTGTATATTCTATCTACCTTATGTTGCTGTCAGTAACCTTTTTGTTGTCTATCGGACCTGCAATGCATAAGAAAACAATGCACTGCAAATCTCCTGGACAGCAAACCGGCAAGTGACCACTATCTTTTTTTGTTTGTTTGTTTTTCTCAGTTTTTATCAAGTTAAAAAAACCTCAAAGCCTGTGCCTGGAATCATGGCTATATCCTCCCGGGGAGCCGCGGTTCCGATGAGGTTTATAAGTGTCCTGGTAGGAGTCGGAGTACTCTTCTTCCACAAGAGGATAATGGTCACGACTGTGTTGAGAACTGGAAGACAAGCGGTTTCTGCTTTTCCGAGCTCTTTCATTGTGATAATTTTCATCTGAGGTCATTAAACTTCGTCTCTCGATAGGGGAATTTTCAGTCGAGTGGTTATTGTGTCTCATGCGTTGGCCCTGAAAATAGTAATAAATGAGATATGTTTTAAGGTGCTTCAGTCTGGTACACTGGTTTTGACCTATATAACTGGACCTGGTTTTCCATTCTCACCTCATAGGGTGGCTCCATTTTGGATGTTATATTGTGCATTTAATCATACTATGATTTTGAGTATCTTTGCTTTCATTATTTAGTAGTGATCTGAAAGAGGTTGTCTAGTGCCCATTATAGTTGGGATAGGTCACCAATATTAGATATGCTGGGGCTGACTTCAGCGGTTTGAAGAGAAAGCAGTGCTTGTATGAGCTCTGCCTTCTCTTCATTGTTTACCTGCTCGCTGTCGCAACTGCAGTGGTAACAAGGTGTAATTACATCTCAGCCATCCCATTCACTTCAATGGGCTCCTTCCTATTCAGTAGTACATAGCCGTCTCATTAAAGTGTTTAAAGAGAAAGCAGTGCTTGTACGAGCGCTGCCTTCTCTTCATTGTTTACCTGCTCGCCGTCGGAACTGCAGTGGTGAGCAGGGTATTTACATCTCAGCCGTTCCACTCACTTCAATGGGCTCCTTCCTATTCAGTAGTACATAGCCGTCTCATTAAAGTGTTTGAAGAGAAAGCGGTGCTTGTACGAGCGCTGCCTTCTCTTCATTGTTTACCTGCTCGCCATCGGAACTGCAGTGGTGAGCAGGGCATTTACATCTCAGCCGTTCCTCTCACTTCAATAGGCTCCTTCCTATTCAGTAGTACATAGCCGTCCTATTAAAGTGATTGGGACGGCTGAGATGTAATTACACTGCTCTCTGCTGCAGTTCCGACGGTGAGCAGGTAAACAATGAAGAGCAGGTAGTGTTCATATGATTAGCGGGGATCCTAGGTCATCAATATAAAAACACAGATAAACCCTTTAAAGGGAACCTGGATTTTGTGTATAGAGCTGAGGACATGGGTTGCTAGATGGCCGCTAGCACATCCGCAATACCCAGTCCCCATAGCTCTGTATGCTTTTATTGTGAAAAAAAAAAAAGATTTGATACATATGCAAATTACTTGAGATGAGTCCTGTTCCTGAGATAAGTCCAGCGTGAAGGAGCCCCCAGCACCGCCCCGCATCCTCAGAATCTCCTCCTTGCTCCCCGACGTCAGAAAGCTAGAGCGCCGTAATCTCGTGATGCGTGAGTTAGCGCATGCGCAGTGTCCTCATAGTGTTCCTTCCCTGTGCTGGCATCAGCCTCAGGGAACGAACTGCGCATGCGCTAGCTCGCACATCGCGAGATTACGGCGCTCTAGCTTTCTGACGTCGGGGAGCAAGGAGGAGATTCTGAGGATGCGGGGCGGTGCTGGGCTCGTCCACGCTGGACTCATCTCAGATTAATTTGCATACTGTATGTATCAAATCCATTTTTTTTACACAATAAAAGCTCAACAACTAAATATATGTAAAAAGAGAGGAAAGCACTAAATAAATGCGGCAATGCGGCAATGCCCCAATGCGTCACGGCTCCAGCCTCCTTGCAGTTTTGCCTGAGAAAGTCATTACCCTGGACTTTAAAGCCGTCATCCCAGGAGTGGTACCTGTAATCCAGAGATTGCTGTTGGATATGATGTAAGAGCTGTAGATCCTAGATTTCTTCCCAGAAGAGGAGTCATCGGTGTGCTACTAGTGGTGTGTGTAGCTCGCCAGTAAGCTTCTAGATAATCCGCCAAGTGCTCACAGGCGTCTTCTAGCTGATTCTCATCCAAAATGACATCGAACATTTCCTGTTCAGCACAAATGCAGATAGTAAATATCTCAAGTCACCCACAGACAAATCATAGCAAGTAGTGTTCTCCTTAAAGGGGTTATCCCATCTTAGACAATGAGGGCTTATCGCTAGGATATGCCCCCATTGTCTGATAGGTGCGGGTCCCACCTCTGGGACCCGCACCTTCAAGGAGAATGGAGCCGGGGAGAGTTGTGGCTGGAGGACACCACCAGGCGCAGCTCCCCACCTCTCCCATTGAAGTGAATGGGAGCGCACCGCGCATGCGCGGCCACCGCTCCCATTCATTTCTATGGGGCTGACGGAAATAGTTGGCAGCTCCCTATAAATGAATGAAGGGCGGCTGCGCATGCGCAGTGCGCCCTCCTCAACTTTATCCGCTCCGTTCTCCTTGTAGGTGCGGGTCCCAGAGGTGGGGCCCACACCTATCAGACAATGGGGGCATATCCTAGCGATATGCCCCCATTGTCTAAGATGGGATAACCCCTTTAAAGGACCACTCTAGGCAAATACTGTGTTATGCCTTGGTAAGGCTCGAGGGGCGGAGCGTGACACCGTTTTTTTTTTTTACTCTCTGTATCATGTTTCGCCTCTTCAGGCCTTGCACTAAAAATAAGATAACATATCAGTCCCTTCAGGATACGGCTACACTGCGATCTTGGTCACGTCCTAGTCATAGAAATGAAGGGGGCCGCAGCACGACTCAAACGTGTGCCACAACCATGGCCCTAGAAAACAAAAAGTCCAACTGGGTTGAATTTTTTGCTTTTGGGGCCTCGTGGTCATTGCACAATATTTCTTTGATGAATAACAGAGGAATGGCACAATGCAGAATTGTAAAAAAAGAAATACATGGTCTAGATTGTTATTCTATGGGGATTACAAGTACAGGAAAACCTATCCAAAGACCACCCCTTAGTCCAGACCAGATGGTATATGCCTGGGATGCTCAACCTGCGGCCTTCCAGCCAGGCTTGGACTGGCCCATATGCAGAGTGCTCCTAGCCTTTCTGCTGCCTGAGGGGAAAACTGAAAGGCGCCCCATTCTTCCCCCACATGCCAATTTCTTAACCTAACCCCTTTGCCACAATGAAAGCACTCATCCGACACTGCCTCCAGCTGTTGCAAAACTACAACTCCCAGTATGCCCTAATGGCTGAAGGCTGTCCAGGCATGCTGGGAGTTGTAATTTTGCAACAGCTGGAGGGCCGCAGGTTGGGCATCCCTGCTATATGGTATACAATACAATGTCATGTACGATAGAGCAGACAGAACTACCTGCGACCACTTCAGTGCACAGTGTACGGAAATGGTGGTCACCCCCACAGGAATCCATCATACATTTATATGTAGATATGCGCCATTCTTACGCTACAATGTGATAACATTGCATGTACTCACTGGTGGACACTGGGCGAGTTTGTCGGCAGCTACTAACTGTACATTTAAGTGTTTGCTTTGGGATTTTCCTCTGGATTTAATGAGTCGCTGTAATACCTAGAATAAAATCATCAAGAATCAGATTTTTCTGCATTTACATTTCACATTGCAGCAAAATACACTTACAAACATTGGAAAAACACCATTGCAGATGATAGCAGACGGTATGTGGCCAGGATGGTAAATGAAGAGGCCATGACACTTACGCCATAGATTATAATGGACCACCAGTGAGAAGCTGAGCAAGGTTTTCAGAGGTCATGCTCATTTTTGGGTAATGGGGGGGGGGGGGGGGGTCTTAGTGGTCATAACGATATACTATAAATGGTGATATTCCCCTTTAAGGAGAATCTGTCACCAGCGACCTCCCTATCCAGCTGTTTGCGTAGACACGTAGCTGTGGTTCACATGATTAAAAGGGCATTTTTCTTTTGTTGATTCGTGGCGCCGTTCCCCTTTTTCTTAATATGCAAATTAGGCCTTTGGTGCAATGAGGGAGTCACCATTGCTCTTATTGCACCCAAGCTATGCTCTTTTCTGTGGTCAGCCCCTCCTTCGCTCCTTTCCACTGACTTGTCAATCAAATCAGCCAGGGAGGGCCTGGCCACAGATAGGAGCAGAGCTTGGATGCAACAAGAGCAATGGTGGCGCCCTAATTACACCAAAGGCCTAATTTGCATATTAAGAAAAAGTATCATAACTCGGGAACGGAGCCTCGGATCAACAAAAGAAAAACAGTGTTTTATCAGGTGAACCACTGCTATGTGTCTATGCAAACAGCCGGACAGGGAGGTCACTGGTGACAGATTCCCAACCCCTATAATGCCCAGGCACCTCATACAGGTTATACTTACCCTGCTCCCCGGCAACCGTGCCACTCCTGATGCCTGTACGGGCACCACAGCGTCTACCCATCTCGCAGATCAAAGCATCCAGCGACGGGGGTTGGGAAAAGGCAGCCAATAGCAGGCCGCGGCAGGAACAAGCCTCCCTAGCGTCACCCCCCCCCCGGTGCAACGCGACAGGGAGATGTAGCGGCGGCCGCACGGGCATCAGCAGCGATGTGGGTGCCGGGGAGCGAAGTATAACCTGTATGAGGTGTCCGGGCATTTTGGCTGGCATTATAGGGAATGGATAAACCCATTACCCTGGGTTCACACCTGAGCGTTTCTGAGACGCGCGTTTTACGCGCGTATTTGTTGCGCGTTTTTATGCGCATTTTTTGCAATAGTATACGCGCGTTTGACGCGCGTTTGTGTGATTGACTGCAGTGTTGTCCAATGAGTCTATGGCCAAAACGCGCGACAAACGCCCCAAAAAAAGCTCAAGAACTTGTTTATGCGTCGGGCATTTTACAGCGCGTTCAAACGCGCTGTAAAACGCTCAAGTGTGAACCAGGGCCATAGGGAAGCATTGGTTTTTATGTGTTGAGCGTTTTACAGCGCGTTTGAACGCGCTGTAAAACGCTCAGGTGTGAACTTAGGGTTAAGGCACAACATGGTCATAAAAGACAGGGCCTGAGTAATAGTTATTAGAAGCTTCTTCCATTCATTTTGCCGTGTTACTCCTGTCAGAGGAACCCATCAATTTCAACAGCATCTGCTTCAGTGGGGATAGCCCTCCAACAAGTACAGGTCTTTTTAAATGTTTGACTCCTTATTCCCTATAGATAAATGGTGTCAGATGTGACTGGTAGCTGCATATCGCATACCCTCTGTAGAAGTAACAGGGTTTTATCCTGTTCAGCCCAATGGGAACACAAGTGGATAAGTTATTATTATACATCTATGACCAACCTAAAGTGATTGTCTACCGTAAATATCTTTTTTCCAATCTAAATAGGTTAAAAATAATGTATTTTTGAATATATACCTTTATAGCAGTTGGACCTCTGTTTTCTGATAAAGAGCTCTAAATTTCCTGCCTAGACACATATATAAAGATACGGTAATATTTTGGCTGCCTACAGCCACCACTAGAGGGAGCTCACTGGGAGATAATTACATTGAGCTTGCTAATAAGACAGTATGCAGTAAGCTGCCCCTAGTGGTGATTGCAGGTAGCAAGTAAGTTGTACTGTATATAACGCAGAATTCAGTTCCCTCTGTTGTGCAATGTGACGTTTCCTCCTTGTCTCATCAGGATAAAACAGTTCTAATTAGGCCTCAAGCACACAACAGTATGTAGTTTGCGGTCTGCAAAGCACGGATCCGCAAAAAATACGGATGACGTCTGTGTGCATAACAGAACAGCTGGCCCCTAATAGAACAGTCTGTAATGTGGACAATAATAGGACATGTTCTATTTTTTGGAGGAAGGGACATACGGAAACGGAATGCACACAAACCCATTGAAATGAATGATTCCGCATACGGTCTGTTTGTGTGCATGAGGCCTTATGCTGCAGGAATTAGAGAGGCAATCTATGGCCGCATCAGAATGAGATGGAAGTGTGTTAGATTTTACCATAAAAAAAATCCAGACTTTTTCTCCATCCAATCTAGAAGATCGGTTGAGAGGGATTTGACAAGATTTATATAATAAAATACAAAATGATAAATATGAAAGAAAGACCACATATCAGAATCTACCTAAAAGGTCATCGAAAAGCTGTGCAAGAGCTAAAAAAGAACGATTCGACATGAATAACATCATATCATCAGGGTTTAACAACTTGACGGAAGGTCTTGCCCCAAGGGCTTACATTATATTTACTGGCATTTTTTTAAGGTGGAAATTCTTTTTTAAGGTGAACCCGAAGTGGGTGCATGACATAACCCGTGAACATTTCTCAGACGTGACAGATATCGCTACCTTTGGAGAAGACACTTTGACATGAACAATAATCGGTGCTAATGACGTCTTGATTAGTTGTGCCGGATGATTAATGGTATCTGCATCTAAGATTACGAGCTGTAAAGACCGAGCCAATTCAAAGATTCTCTCTATTTCACTCTGTACTTCAGCTGCGAAAAATAATGGAAGCAATTATTATTATGCAAATATAATCTAGTCAATTCTCAGCAAGCAAATAATCAGCAGCGAATTAAAAAAAAATCTGTTTGTTCTCATTGTAATTGCCTTAGGACACATGGAGCATGCATCGCGAATCCAAGGCGCCCTCTGCTGGCAATGGCAGGTATTTTAGATACAGCTCTCATAGGGTTAGGTGGTATTTATTTTAGGCTTTTTTTATTTTATTTTATTTTCCGTTTTTTATATTTCTGCTTGATTTTCTTTTTAAGATTTTTTGTTCCACAATACAGAGACAATAACCACACTAGCTTTCAGAATGAAGGAATTATTATTATGCCTATTTTTTTTTTATTGCACCAGTACATGAATCCTAGGTGTAACTAAACCTAAAATGTTTATGGGGAGCTCCAAAAAGGGTCGGACACATTTCGCTTCCACGACCGAGTCTGTTGTTCTTCTGGGAGATAAGCGGCCACCAGAGGTGTCTGGCAGCAGCTCACTTATCTCTCCTTGTTAAAAACGACATACATGCTGAGCCGACCTGAGCATGATTGTGTGTGGTGGAGTCGCGGGAGAAAGCTTTGGGGCCAATCAAGTGTTTTTAATAGCAATTTTTAGAACCGTTTTTTTAATTTTGTATCATGCTTTGTCATCAGGCGTTTCTGAAGTCCTATGGAGAGGACTATGGGAAAACACACCATATCCAGAGCATGCTATGCTGTAAAGGGCATCTGTCAGCAGTTTTGTACCTATGAAACTGTCTGACCTGTTGTATGGGCACTTGGCAGCTATGGTCCCATATTCATATGTGCCCGCATTGCTGAGAAAAATTATGTTTTACTATATGCAAATGAGTATCTAGGAGCAACGGGGGCGTTGCCGTTACACCTAGAGGCTCTGCTCTCTCTGCAACTGCCGCGCCCTATGCACTTAGAAGAAGTCAGGGCCAAGCGTGATCACGTTTACACTGCCTGGTCCTGTCAATCAAAGTGCAGAGGGCGTGGCAGTGGCAGAGAGAGCAGGGCCTCTAGGTGTACCGGCAACGCCCTCATTGCTCCTAGAGGTTCATTTGCATATATTAAAACATCATATTCCCCAGCAATGCGGGCACATACGTATGAACATGGGACCAACACAGATGTCTTCAGCTGCCAAGTGCACATGTAACAGGTCAGCCAGTGTCATAGGTACAAAACTGCTGACAGATGCTCTTTAAAAAAATTTTTAAAAAAGCCATAAAGCTGAAAAATTACAAAACCAATAATGACTTTTCAATCATTTTCTATAGATGTTACAGTATTTTTGTACAAAAGAAAAAAAAGATGTAAAAAAAAGGGTAACAAAACTGCTGTGCAAAAAACTGTGCGTGAATTCATCCTGTTACAGATTTCCCATTGCAGATTTGCCTGTAGAAATCCTCAGCATGTTACAGTACCAGCAGTTTCACAAAATCTCATCCATGCATGGGGGAAAAAAATGTAAAAGAATCTGGCTTTAACTTGCCGAGTGGAGGGTGAAATCGGCGGGAGTATTAACCCCTTGAATTCTGCATTGAACCGGCAGTGGAACGGACCTGGCCCATGGGGATGTATCCTTAACCCCTTAGGGACGCATGACGTACCGGTACGGCATGTTTCCCGAGTCCTTAAGGACCCATGACGTACCAGTACGTCATGGCTTTAATTCGCGATTCCGGCGCCGCGGGGGTTAATCGGAAATCATTCAGCCGGCATCCTGTAACAACGCGGGGGGGGGGGGTCATTTGACCCCCCCGTATCGGCGATCGCAGAAAACCGCAGGTCAATTCAGACCTGCGGTTTTCTGTGTTTCCGGTCCATTCGGGTCTCCGGTGACCCGGTGAACCGGAAAAAGACTGTGATCGGTGGCGTGATTACACACCACCAATCACAGTCCATGCATTTGAAGAGGCGGTGCTGGCCCTGGTGCTGAACGCCGCTGTCCAGGGTGCTGATTGGTGCAGGGGAGAGGGGCGCGAGATTCAAACTTCCTGCGCTCCTCTCTCCCCTCCTCTTCCTATTCTGCACGAGCACCCTACAGCACCGTCCAGCACCAGCTCCTGAGTCCCCCTAATCGCCATCCATCACCCTCCTGCACCCATCGCCACCCAGGTAGGTTAGGGTCAGTGAGGGAGAGGCACCGTTAGGCAGGGATAGAAGGGAAAAGTTAGTTAGGAAAAAAAAAAAAAGAACTTTTATTTAAACTTTCTTTGTTCCATCTTTCAGACCCCAGACCCCCCCTGCCACTTGCCCCCCCCCCCCCACCCCCCACCCACTGGTGAATCTGATGGTGGAGCAGACGTATCTGTACGCCCAACAGTTCGTCGCTCAAAACCCGGGCTCATTTTTGGCTAGACCCGGTGGCTGGACGCCGGTCAGTGCAGCCGAGATGAGGACATTTTGGGGCCTCGTGCTGCATATGGGTCTAGTGCAAAAACCCAGTGTCAGGCATTACTGGAGTGTGGACGTCCTATACCAGACCCCACTGTACAGTATGGTCATGACACGTCCCCGGTTTGAGGCCATCCGGAAATGTCTGCATTATTCCGATAATGCAGCATGTCCCCCCCGAGGTGATCCTGCCTATGACCGTCTGTATAAGATACGGCCAGTCATCGATCACTTTGGGGCCAAATTCATGGAGGCCTACATACCTGGAAGGGAGGTCGCGGTTGATGAGTCTCTCGTTGCGTTCAAGGGGAGACTCAGTTTCCGCCAATATATTCCCACAAAGCGGGCGAGGTATGGCGTGAAGCTATACAAAATTTGTGAGAGTACCTCAGGGTACACTTACAAATTTCGTGTGTACGAGGGGCAAGATTCCCGTATTCAACCCCCAGAATGTCCCCCCACTCTGGGTGTTAGCGGGAAACTCGTGTGGGACCACTTGTACGTGGATAACTTTTATACCAGCATTCCCTTGTTCAGGTCCCTTGCCGCCAGATCCACGTTCGCTTGTGGGACCGTGCGGAAAAATCAACGCAGCCTCCCTGCCCACCCCCTCCAGGTACCTATCCCCAGGGGTGAGACCCGTGCCCTTACCAGTGGAAACCTGTTGCTGGTCAGGTATAAGGACAAGAGGGATGTCCTTATGCTGTCCACAATCCACGGTAACAGCACCACCCCTGTCCCTGTGCGAGGTACCGCGGCAACAATCCTCAAGCCTGATTGTATCCTCGACTACAATCGGTATATGGGAGGAGTTGATCTCTCTGATCAAGTCCTCAAGCCATATAACGCCATGCGCAAAACCCGGGCATGGTACAAAAAAGTTGCGGTCTACTTGGTGCAGGTTGCCATGTACAACTCTTTTGCACTATCCCGGAGCGCTGGCAGCACAGGGACATTCCTCCAGTTCTATGAGGCAGTCCTCAAGGCCCTGATCTTTTCGGACCGGGAAAGAGCAGGCCGGAGTACCTCGGGAACTGGAGGCGCCCGGATCGTCCCTGGCCAACACTTTCCAGGTGTGGTCCCCCATACTGGAAAGAAGGGACGAACCCCAAAAAGATGCAGAGTGTGTCACAGGAGGGGGATACGGAAGGACACCACCACTCAGTGTGACACTGTTGTAAAACTATAACTCCCAGCATGGCCAGACAACCTACAGCCATCAGCAGGGCATGGTGGGAATTGTAGTTTTACAACATCTGGAGGGCCGCAGTTTTTAGGATGCCTGCTTAGTGTCTCCAAAGTCTGAGAGCCATACATATTGGGCATCGTCGCGTGCGTAAAAGTCGTCGCTATAAAAATAACATTTGACCAAACCCCTCGGATGAACAGCCAAAACACAAATTTTTTGGCAAAATTTCCATTTGAATCCTTTTTTCCGGTAATAAAGCAAGGGTTAACAGCCAAACAAAACTAAATATTTATTGCCCTGATTCTTTAGTTTGCAGAAACACCCCATATGTGGTCGTAAATGGCTATATAGCCGCACGGCAGGGCATAGAACGAAGGGAACTCCATATGGTTTCTGGAAGGCAGATTTTGATGGACAGTTTTTTTTTTACACCATGTCCCATTAGAAGCCCCCCCTGATGTAGCCTAGACTAGAAACTCCAAAAAAGTGACCCCATCTAAGAAACTACACCCCTCAAGGTATTCAAAAGTTACTTTACAAACTATGTTAACCCTTTAGGTGTTTCACAAAACTAAATTGCGAATGTAGAAACAATTTTAGAATTTACATTTTTTGTTACCTTGCCTCAAAAAAGTGTAATATAGAGCAACCAAAAATCATATTTACCCCTAAAATAGTCCCAAAACAACAACCACCTTATCCCGTAGTTTCCTAGATGGGGTCACTTTTATGGAGTTTCTACTCTAGGGGTGCATCAGGGGGCTTGAAAGGGTACATGGTGTAAATAAACCAGTCCAGCAAAATCTGCCTTCCAAAAACCATCTGGCGTTCCCCTTCTTCTATGTCCTGCCGTTTAGCCAAATAGTAGTTTACGACCACATATGGGGTGTTTCTGCAAACTACAGAATCAGGGCAACCCATTTTGAGTTTTGTTTGGCTGTTAACTCATTTTTTCCAGTAATAAAGTAAGGGTTAAAATGGAAAATTTTCCAAAAAATAGAAATTTCTAAATTGTTTCTCCATCTGCCATTAAGTCTTGTGGAACACCTAAAGGGTTAACAAAGTTTGTAAACCCAGTTTTGAATACCTTGAGGGGTGTACTTTCTTAGATGGAGTCACTTTTTTGAAATTTCTATTCTAGGGGTGCAACAGGGGGCTTCAAATGGGACATGGTATTAACAAAACCAGTCCTCCAAAATCTGCCTTGCAAAACCCATATGGTGTTCCCCTCCTTCTATGTGCTCCCGTTTGGCCAAACAGTAGTTTACGACCACATATGGGGTGTTTCTGCAAACTACAGAATCAGGGCAACCCATATTGAGTTTTGTTTGGCAGTTAACCCTTGTTTTATTCCTGGAAAAAATGGATTATATTGGAAAATTTTTCAAAAAATAGAAATTTCGAAATTGTTTCTCCATCTGCCATTAACTCTTGTGGAAGACCTAAAGGGTTAACAAAGTTTGAAAAAACAGTTTTGAATACCTTGAGGGGTGTAGTTTCTAGAATGGTTTCTATTATCTAAGCCTCACAATATGACTTCAAACCTGAACTGGTCCATAAAAAGTGGGATCTTGAAGATTTCTGAAAAATTTCAAAATTTGCTTCTAAAGTTCTAAGCCTTGTAACATCCCCAAAAAATTTAATATCATTCCCAAAATGCTACAAACATGAAGTAGACATATGGGGAATGTAAATGGTAAAAAAAAAAAATTTATGCAAAAAAATTAACTTTTTTGACCCAATTCTAGCAGTGTCATGAAGTACAATATGTGACGAAAAAACAATCTCAGAACGGCCTGGGTAAGTCAAAGCGTTTTAAAGTTATCACCACTTAAAGTGACACTGGTCAGATTTGCAAAAAATGGCCAAGTCCTTAAGGTGAAATAGGGCTGAGTCCTTAAGGGGTTAAAGGGGCAGGGCGGGCTATCAATATGTGATCTGTGAAGATCTACCTCCAGGGGCTTACACAAAGAACATGGGGGTCACTGTGGTTGTTGGAGCGCATGCCCCCATCCCTGCAGCACATGACAGCGACAATCTGGTCCATGCCGCAGTGTCTGGTACCACAGCTCAGCCCGTTGCACTTCAGGGTGCATTCACACGCTGCAGATTTTGTTGCAGAAATATCCACAACTGAAAATTGGTTCTATTCGTTTGAATGGGGCGGAAAGCACACGGATTTCCGCAAGCCCCATTCACGTGAATAGAACTGATTTTCAGTCCTGGAAATTATGCAACAAAACCCGCAGTGAACTGCAGTACCTGACACAGCCATGGGCAGGCGCCATGACCCTTTTGTTCTGTTGTGTCAGATTCCTGCCACATTGATGACATATTCAACTGTAAAACGCGGATCCTGGCCTGGTACATGCCGTCATTTATTTTTTAACTTCTCTAGAAATGTCCTATCCTTGTCCACAAAATGAACAGGAATAAGACACGTTTTATTTATTTTGTTTCGTGCCCGCGGAATGGACGTACTGTTGCGAACAGCACACAGTGTGCTGCCCGCATCTTATGCGGCCCCATTGAAATGAATGGGTCGACACCTGATCCTACTACGTCCCTGTGCATGAGCCCTAAAGAAGGGGCTGACACATGACACTTGGAACTGACTGACACGTGAGCCCGAAGAAGTCTAATGACAACGCGGATATAAACCTCCCTTCGTGTAATTACCGAATCCGCGAACTGCGTATTAAAGGGTCTTGGTCCGTCTGGTGGTGGGTCCATTCAATATATTGTCCACAAGACTCATTAATAGCTCAGAACACGAGGCATGGCTCTATAAATATACACGTGTTATCTGTGTGCATGCGCTTTACACGGAATCACATTATCAGGTTTAAGAAATCTGCTGTTCACATCTAATTATCGCTTTCCTGGGTGATGACTGGATATAGCTGCACTGCTTACTACGCCGCTTAAAATATGGTGAGAATGTTCACAAATTATCAGCAAGTAGAAACCAGTTAATGTCATTAATGAGCTATTCCAGTATGTATATATATATATATATATATATATATATATATATAGAGAGAGAGAGAGAGAGAGATATAGATAGGATATATAAATATCTTAAAGTGTAACTGTCATCCTATTTTTATAATGTATCGGGGCAGTGATGCCGACCATTATTGTAATATACTTTAATTACTGAAATCGTACATTTCTATTAGAAAAATAGCTCTTAAGTGGCCCATATTGAGCCTTAGCAACGCTCCTCTGTCTTCCTACATAACTGTGGAGACGCGCTCCATACTGACTGCGTTATGAAAGCAGAAGACAGAGGAGCGTTGCTAAGGCTCAAAATGGGCCACTTAAGAGCTATTTTTCTAATAGAAATGTACGATTTCAGTAATTAAAGTATATTACAAAAATGGTCGGCATCACTGCCCCGATACATTACACAAATAAAAATAGAATGACAGTTACACTTTAAGATTGATATATCAGATTGCATATTTTTCTTACAAAGTCTGTTTAGAAAGCAGAAAAAACAAACTAATGCTAAATGGATCTCATCATTTTCCAGCGCACATTTTGATATCTATTTCTTTCTAGTTTGGATGAAGGAAGAACTTAGGTATGCAGACTACCAGGAAGGCCAGGTTCAGATCACAGTTTCATTTTCCGTTCTTCTGATCCATCAGAAATACAGAAAATAACAAAATAAAAGAAAAACACAGATCTTGTATTTATTTATTTATTATACTCACTTATAGGGCCCATTCACACATCCGTAGTGTATTGCGGTTCCGCAATACACCCGGCCGGCACCCCCATAGAACTGCCTATTTTTGACAAGAATAGGACATGTTCTATTTTTTTCCGGAGCCGCGGACCGGAAGTTTGGGGGCCGCGCTCCGGAAATGCGGATGCGGACAGCACACTGTGTGCTGTCCTCATACATTCCTGCCCCGTAGAGAATGAATGGGTCCGCACCCGTTCCAGATAATTGTGGAACAGGTGCGGATACATTCTACGGACGTGTGAATGGACCCATATAGCGCCGACATACTCCGCAGTGCTTTGCAGACATTAGCATCGAGCTGTGGGGCTCACAATCTAAGTTTTAAGCATCTGTTGTGCTCATTTTGCACCCGTTTTAGCCATTTCCACCTGAGATCCGTTATTTTAGATGGAAAAAAAAGCCATACACAAAGTACTTTTTTTCCCGTCTAAGATAACTGATCTCAGGCGGAAATGGCTAAAACGGATGAAAAAGGAACATAACTGATGCTTGAAATACAGGTTATGAAGAGCGGAAAATAAAACGGTGATTTTTTAATCATGTATGATCATTCTGTCCAGGATCAGCACTCCTCCCATTCGGTACAGGTGCTTTTAATTAGCAGTAGCCTGAATATAAGTGTGAATTAACCTACCAGCCCTCAGTCTGGGTCTCTGAGAGCAGGTAACAATGTGAGCTTTGCCAACTGTTCACACGGTGCAGTGCTGGGTGGCGGCCGTTGTTGCTGTGCCGCTGCGCTGGAGAATCGGTGCCAAGGTGGCATTGCCAGACAGCAGGGGTGCTGTTTGGCGGCTGAATCCCGCTGGTGTGTGGCTGTGGCGCCGGCAGTCGCCAGGCAGTGCCGCGCCAAATTTAGAGTAGGTCCCACTCTGAGGCAACCTTGACGTGGTGGGTGGGCTTATGCCTTTTGATCAAAATGTACACTAATGCCTCTTATATGGCATGCAGTATAGGGGGCCGTACACTAATTATTGCGCTGAGAATCAGTTATAGATCAAAGCAAAGCTTGTGGATGTGCGATCTAATTCTCTTTTTTTTTTTTTTTTAATCAAAACGGTGATGTGAACCTAGCTTAAGCTACAGATGTGTCCTTCCTAGACTTGTGTCTAAATCAGACATATCTCAAGCTCCCTATCAATCAGCAGTAATATATCTGGGAAAATGAGCAGCTAAGGTTCTGGCAGCAAAGATGCAGCGCCGCCACAGGAGAAATCAAGCATTATGCAGTGCCCATTGAAATCCGTGGGTTTTGTGCTAAGATGTCAGTCTTTAATTTAAAGGGTTGCCCCACAAAAAAAAAAAATCTACATTTTTCAAACCGGAACCTGAATCTGAATACTTTTGTAATTGCACATGATTAATTTATTATAGACATTAAATTATTCAATAAAATCTATATGTTTTTTATTTTCTTTATTTGTCTGTCCACCTCACTGAGGTGGTCGCACATGCTCAGTTCCAGCCTTCAACTGCCATCAGCCATATCCCCTGTTAGAAGCTTTGCCAGTTACAAGGAGAGAGCAGCAGAAAAGACACACCCCCTGAGAAAGGACACGCCCACTGAGCTGCCAGCCTGAAGATAATCTAGCAGAGCAATTGGAGCAATGATTGGTGAGATCTCTGGATCCATGTGAGGTACAGGGCTGGTTCTAGCTTTGTTAAAATAGATTGTCATATACTTTATATGATGTCTGATTTTATTTTTTGACGTTATTCATGGGATACCCAACCCAACAGCTGCATTTTATAGGCAATTAAAGGAATTTTCCAAGACCCCAAAAAATTTAAGGTAAAGGCAAGGAGTGTTATAAAACAGAAGAAGCTTTACTCACCTGTCTGATCCCCCACCATTCTAGCGCTGCAGCTCCAACGCTCCCACTGGTCTTTGCTTCTGATGATGTCCATGACTACCCAATGTGATCACTACAGCTAATCACTAGCCCCAGTGGTCATATGGGGTAGCCAATGTGTACTCAAGTAGCCCATGTGACCGTAGAGGCTAGTGAGAAGCCATAGCGTTCACGTTGAGTAGTTGTGAACATCAAAGTAAACAGACTCTAGGAGAGCGGCAGCGTTTGGACAGGTGAGTGATGCTTCTTTTTTTATTTTATAGCACTCCCTGCATTTACTTAAAGGGTCACTGAGTTTTCATAAAACTTGGGTCTGAATACTGAGACCCCCACCGATCACTAGAACGAGGAGAAAGAAGCGCTCACATATTGCGCGCTCTCTGCAGGGTCGGAATTGAGACCAGCCCATAGACTTTCTATTGAGTCTATGACATTGATATGACTTATGAAAACTCAGTAACCGTTACATTTTTTACTGCCTCTTTACCGGTAAATCCCTTTAATAAAGGGATTCCTTTAAATGGGTTTCCCAGGTAGAAAAAAAAAACTGTTACCATAATATATAATACAATTTTGATGGGATCCCTGTGCTGTGAGCGCTGCTCGTAATCCTTCAAACATAAAAGATCAGTGGAATCATTACCCGGAACAATGTACTTGTCGTCGGATTTTAATTAAAGGTAGAAGCCCCCGCTGGTTAACATTTTTATTCAGACTATTGATTTTTGTGCCTGATCTTTGCTTTTCACATCAACAACCTTGGCAAGATCTACGGCGGCGTATCTAGAAATGTAACTGGATTTGTTGTGTTAGCTTGTATGCTAATTCACAGTGACACCCGTTGTCAGTCACGGCGTTCTCCTAGAAAACCGCTTTAGATGCCCAGTGGTCTGGAGTGCATTTCATAAACGGAGGGAATGTGTACAGACAAACGTGCCCAGTGATTGCCAGGAAACATTAACCTGAACCGCGGTGGTGCACTCAAAGAATAGAATGACAATAAAATTAATTTTTGTGCAAATAAGCATGAAGCCGTACATGGGAAATATAACTAAGCAGTGGATTATATAACTAAAAATTCTGGTTATGCAGAGCATATAATTACAGCTATATCCGTATCCCATATGAAATATTCATATCATGAGATACGTGCCATTTAACCCCTTAGGGACGCATGACGTACCGGTACGGCATGTTTCCCGAGTCCTTAAGGACCCATTACGTACCGGTACGTCATGGCTTTAAATCGCGATTCCGGCGCTGCGGGGGTTAATTGGAACAGGATGCCGGCTAAAATCATTCAGCCGGCATCCTGTAACAACCCCCCCGTATCGGCGATCGCAGAAAACCGCAGGTCAATTCAGACCTGCGGTTTTCTGCGTTTCCGGTCCATTCGGGTCTCCGGTGACCCGATGAACCGGAAAAATACTGTGATCGGTGGCGTGATTACACACCACCAATCACAGTCTGTGCATTTGGAGAGGCAATGCTTGCCATGGTGCTGATGCCTGCTGTCCAGGGTGCTGATTGGTGCAGGGGAGAGAGGCGCGAGATTCAAACTTCCTGCGCTCCTCTCTCCCCTCCTCTTCCTGTTCTGCACGAGCACCCGGCAGCACCGTCCAGCACCAGCTCCTGAGTCCCCCCTAATCGCCATCCATCACCCTCCTGCACCCATCGCCATCCAGGTAGGTTAGGGTCAGTGAGGGAGAGGCACCGTTAGGCAGGGATAGAAAGGAAAAGTTAGTTAGGAAAAAAAAAATTAACTTTTATCTAAACTTTCTTTGTTCCATCTTTCAGACCCCAGACTGGCAAAATTGATTATATTGGAAAATTTTCAAAAAAATTGAAATTTCTAAATTGTTTCTCCATCTACCATTAACTCTTGTGGAACACCTAAAGGGTTAACAAAGTTTGTAAACCCAGTTTTTAATACCTTGAGGGGTGTACTTTCTTAGATGGAGTCACTTTTTTTAAATTTCTATTCTAGGGGTGCAACGGGGGGCTTCAAATGGGACATGATATAAACAAAACCAGTCCTGCAAAATCTGCCTTGCAAAACCCATATGGTCTTCCCCTCCTTCTATGTCCTCCCGTTTGGCCAAACAGTAGTTTACGACCACATATGGGGTGTTTCTGCAAACTACAGAATCAGGGCAACCCATATTGAGTTTTGTTTGGCAGTTAACCCTTGTTTTATTCCTGGAAAAAATTGATTATATTGGCAAATTTTCCCAAAAATGTAAATTCTTACATTTTATGTCCATTTGCCATGAAGTCTTGTGGAAGACCTAAAGGGTTAACAAAGTTTTTGGGAGGTTTCTATTATCTAAGCCTCACAATATCGCTGGGTTCACACCTGAGCGTTTTACAGCGCGTTCCTACGCGCTGTAAAACGCACAACAGGCAAGAACCAATGATTCCCTATGGGAAGGGTTCACACCTGGGCGTTTTACAGCGCGTACGATCGCGCTGTAAAACGCCCGACGCTCAAACAAGTACAGGAGCTTTTTTTGGCGCGTTTGACGCGCGTTTGGGCCATAGACTCTTTGGACAACACTGCTGTCAATCACCCAAACGCGCGTCAAACGCGCGTTCACTATTAAAAAAAACACGCATAAAACGCGCGACAAAAACGCGCATAGAAACGCGCATTTGAGAAACGCCTAGGTGTGAACCCAGCGTATGACTTCAAACCTGAACTGGTCCATAAAAAGTGGGATTTCTGAAAAATTTCAACATTTGCTTCTAAACTTCTAAGCCTTGTAACATCCCCAAAATATAAAATATCATTCCCAAAATGCTACAAACATGAAGTAGACATATGGGGAATGTAAAGTCATCACAATTTTTGGGGGTATTACTATGTATTACAGAAGTAGAGAAACTGAAACTTTGAAATTTGCAATTTTTTTAAAATTTTTGGTAAATATGGTATTTTTTTATGCAAAAAAATTAACTTTTTGACCCAGTTTTAGCAGTGTCATGAAGTACAATATGTGACGAAAAAACAATCTCAGAACGGCCTGGGTAAGTCAAAGCGTTTTAAAGTTATGAGCACTTAAAGTGACACTGGTCAGATTTGCAAAAAATGGCCAAGTCCTTAAGGTGAAATAGGGCTGAGTCCTTAAGGGGTTAAACAGGACTTTCAGGATTTTCATATTGATGGTCTATACTCTTATTTTGAGCACCCCCACCGATCAGTTGTTTGAGAAAGCCATGGTGTTAACCGATGCTCTGGTGAGCGCTGCAGCCTCCTGGCAGCTTACCAAGCATAGCCCAATCTATTGGATAGCAGCTGTGCTTGCTACAGCAAGGGACTGAGCTGCACCTAGGACATGAGACCAATGAATGTGGCTTAGGAAGAGGCCTAAGCGCTTACAGAGTGCCACTGCCTTTTTGTACAGCTGATCGTCAGGCTTCCTGGGAGTCAGATCCCCGCCGATCTCATATTGATGACATATACTGAAGATAGGCCATCAATATGAAAATCCTGAAAAACCCTTTTAAACAGGGGTTTCCAGGATTTTATATGATGGGCTGCTCTTAGGATAGGGCTTTTACTGAGCGATTTCCCAAAATGAATGGGCAGATCCTTCATTGCACAACTGACAATGCGGCATTCTCATCCACGCATTGGTGTCTGGAACTACAACTCAGTCCTGCTTGTTTAAATAATTTGAGTTGCAGTGCCAAAAACAGCCACACGGGGCACTATGTGGAAGATGCTGCAGTGAAGTAGTCTTACCGTTGGGGGCCTAGGGGTGGGATCCCAACCAATCGCAAACTGATGGTCTATTCTAAAGATGGGCCCAGTGGTGGACTGGCCATTGACCCTACAGGGAAATTTCCCTGTGGGCTGATGGTCTGGGGGCTGACAGTTAGTACATAGGGATCTGATGCTCTTAGCTTTAATTAATGCTAGGAGCATCTGGTACATATACACCTGGCTGGCAGAAGAAAGTACTCTCCTCAATTCAACTGTATTACCGTCCTCAGGACGGTGATAGGGTTGAATACCGTGGTGGGGGTGGTAGTATATTGTGCTGCACTAATTATTTTTGGCCCTGCCTACTTGTGTTGCCCAGCCTTCAACATGGGGTCACTTTTTTTTTCCAGGGCCACTGTAAGTTCCCAGTCCACTTCTGGATAGGCCTTCAGTGAAAAATCCTTAAAGGCCCTTTTTAAATAAGGACAGGGATGCCCAACCTGTGGCCCTCCAGCTGTTGTAAAACTACAACTCCCAGCACGCCCTCATAGCTGTGGGCTGTCCAGGCATGATGGAACTTGTAGCTTTGCAACAGCTGGGAGGCCGCAGGTTGGGCATTCCTGAAATAGGGGAACTGACATATAAAGCATCATCAAAACTAAAGAGGGGTTGTATGGTTGCTGCCTTTGGCTTCTAAAAACACAGGAGCGACCATTCACCATAGGTCATGGTCACAGCTCACTTCCTCCCCCTCCCTGCACAATGACATCTGCACAGGTCGCAGAGCATGCCCACAACACACTCAACGATCATCTCCTGTCTACAGGATGCCTTGGTCCATATCTAAAGCTGTTTAGGCAAGATAGCTGCCTCCCAAAAATATATATTTTTTTTAATCTCTACTTAGAAAAGAAAAAAAAGTGATAAAAAAGAGTATGTATGAGTAAAAAAAATATAAATGATGCAGACCTTTAAAGGGTTTATCCCATAACCAATGTAAAAAATGAAAATCAGACATCATATAGTACATGACATTCCTTTTCTCACAAAGCTAGAACCAGCCCTGTACCTCACATGGATCCAGAGATCTCCCCATTCATTGCTCTGCTAGACTTATATCAAGCTGACAGCTTAAGGGGAGTGTCTTTTCTGCTGTAGCTAAGGAGGCGTGTCCATGCTCTCCCTATCACAGCTCAGGGGGCGTGTCCATGCTCTCCCTATCACAGCTCAGGAGGCAGTTGAAGGATGCAACTGAGCATGTGCGGCCTTCTCAGTGTGCAGGACAAAGAAATAGGAAACACAAAAACAAACAGGTGACGCTATACAGATAGATTTCATAGAATAACTCAGTAGCTATAATACATTTTTAATTACATGCAATTACAAAAGTATTTAGATCCGGGTTCTGGTTTGAAAACTCTAGACAATTTTTTGTGGGAGAACCCCTTTTAAGTTGACATATTCCCTGTAAATTGCCGACACAGAAATGCACAGTTTATAATGATGTATAAAGCTCTTACCCAAACTGGACCTGGTGTTGGAACGTTCAATTATTGCTCTTCTGCTGGGATTATTCAGCACTGATCTCTTGGCCAGAGAAATGTCAGCGGTGACCCTTGTGATGGATATCCTAGGAAAAGGCATAATGTGTTAAAATGACAGTTCTGTCTGCAGTAAACATACCGATCTAGATTAGGAGACAAGTTCATCGATTTTCTTACTTTATTTCCTCTCTCCATTGTGGCAGCATTTTCTATTCAGTATAGCGAGTCTCAGGATACATAGAGAGGAATAGGGACCCACCCATATTAAATATGGCTACAAAAACCGTTTTGTGTATACAGCTCCTATGTAGGCCTATGTATACAGCTCCTTGTAAACCCTCTACATAAAATTTTAAAAATAAGAGGTCTACCTTTTCTTTTGTCTATAAATGGCACCATTCTTGATCAAAGGCCGTGTCAGGTATTGCAGCCCAGCACCATCTACGAGCTGCAATACCAGATACAATCCATGCACTAGAGTGGAGCTGTTTCTGACTTGGTGAGGACATGAGGACGCATAGGTTTGTTCAGGAGCTCTATGTACAAAACGGTGCACGGTGATGTCTACGGTTCAGCCCACCAAGTGGCCTCCTTATGCTACTGCACGACCTACTGCGCTTCTACGAGCCATGCAGCTATGCACAAACAGCACTATGCCTATGCCTGTATACAGTATACAATGTCCTAAAAGATCAATAAATGACATCGTACCGTGTTAGTGTAAGCGCACAGAACCTATATAACCTATAGGATATTCCCAGTCAGATGCTTGACGTTTCTGTCCCTCACCTCCCATCAAACCTGTGCTTCAGGAAGTCAAAAAGGGCTTTCTGCATCATGTCCGTCACCTTCCCAGAAGAGAGGAGAATGAGGAGTCAAGGAGGACAAGAGAGAGAAAAATAGACAAAGGTGAGAAAGGAGACAGAGGAAATCTCTACACTTCATTCTATCCAGCAGCCGGAAAGTCACTGCTCCGGGTAATTCATGCAAGGAGTTAACAGCTAGAGATAATTTTCAGTATTTAACTGATCTTTTCTTTGAAGAATCAATTATCGCCCACAAAAATAATCTTGCAGGTTTCACTCTCTTTGAAGGGACATAAGCAGAATTCTTTTCATTTCATGCTGATTTTAACATCTATCTATAATATCTATCTAATATCTATCTATAATATCTATTATCTATCTAATATCAATCTATCTATTGTCTATCTATTATCTATCCAACATCTATCTATCTATTGTCTATCTATTATCTATCCAACATCTATCTATCTATTATCTATCTATTATCTATCTCACATCTATATCCATCCATCTAATATCTATCCAACATCTATCTCATATCTATCTAATATCAATCTATCTATCTAATATCTATCTATCTATCTATCAATCTAATAAATTCTGCTCTTCCCTCTTACTCTTTGCCAGAGCTTAGGTTCCTAGTTGACAAGTTAACCAGTGAAGGTATGCTCTTCTGCCTGCTGATACTCTGCTGTCTGCCCTGACCTCGGATTAGTTTCTCGGATACGTATGAACTTTTCTGTCCTGATCTAGGCCTGTGTCCTGACTTTGAGTGTCGCCTAATCTTTGGTGCTTCACACCGTTGTCTCTATCTATCTCTCATATCTATCTATGCTTCGTATCTCAATCTATCTAATATCTATCTATTATCTATCTCATATCTATCTACTGTATCTATCTATATATCTATCTATCTAAACACTAACACCGGCTATGTGAGTTCCACATTTTGCAGAGCGCACATGGCCCGCACTATAATGGAAATGCCTTTTCTTGTCCGTGTCTGCGGACAAGAATAGGACATGTTCTATTGTTTTTGCGGGGCAGTGGAACGGAAGTGCGGATGCGGACAGCACACTGTGTGCTGTCCGCATCTTTTGCAGCCCCATTGAAAATTAACGGGTCCGCACCCGTTCCACAATTTTGCAGACGTGTGAATGGACCCTAACTGTAATCAGCTTCTGCTATAAATGCTAACCGGCCCTCTCACTCCTTGCCAGAGTTTAGGTCCCTAGTTGTCTAATTAAGGCTACTTTCACATTAACGTTTTTTGAGGATCAGAAAAAACACTTCCGTTACAATAATACAACCGCATACATCTGTCATGAACGGATCCGGTTGTATTATGTCTTCTATAGCCATGAAGGATCCGTTTTCTATTGTGTCAGAGAAAACGGATCCGTCCCCATTGACTTACATTGTGTGCCTGGACGAATCCGTCTTGCTCCGCACCACACCGCGGACAGAAAAACGCTGCTTGCAGCGTTATTCTGTCCACGATGGGAGCGCAACCAAACGGAACGGAATGCATTTTGGAGCATTCCGTTTCGTTCAGTTCAGTTTTATCGGCATTGACAATGAATGGGGACAAAACTGAAGAGTTTTCTGCCGCTATTGAGATCCTATGACAGATCTCAATAGCGGAATTGAAAACACTAATGTGAAAGTAGCCTAACCAGTGAAGGTATGCTGTTCTGTCTGTGTGCCATGTACTAAACTTCTGCCTATTTACCGATTCCAATACTCTACTTCCTGCCCTGACCTCGTATTAGTTTTTCGAATATACAAAAATTCCTGTTCTGTTTCCTGACTTCAAGTGGTTCCTAATCCTTGGTGCTCTGCATCGTTGCCTCTGACCACCGTGGATCAGCTGCTAACCACACTGGGACTACTCCAGGAGGTAGCAGACTGGCTGGTTCCCTACAGTGAAGTCCACATTCCTGTAGAGGGGTTAAAGGGTGAATACCTGTGGACTACCAGGACAATGCTCTTAGGTTTACCAAAAAGCCAAAGCAGTTAGATGGCATGGTGGGTCCATGCCCAATGTCCATAACATCTATCTATCTATCTATCTATCTATCTATCTATCTATCAATCTAATAAATTCTGCTCTTCCCTCTTACTCTTTGCCAGAGCTTAGGTTCCTAGTTGACAAGTTAACCAGTGAAGGTATGCTCTTCTGCCTGCTGATACTCTGCTGTCTGCCCTGACCTCGGATTAGTTTCTCGGATACGTATGAACTTTTCTGTCCTGATCTAGGCCTGTGTCCTGACTTTGAGTGTCGCCTAATCTTTGGTGCTTCACACCGTTGTCTCTATCTATCTCTCATATCTATCTATGCTTCGTATCTCAATCTATCTATTCCATTTCATCCCAGTCCATCCATCAAAGCTGTATGCGGGATACACACATCAATTGGATACAAATATTAACCAAACCCTTAGATTATCAAGAGAAAAGGGCATTGTCAATGAAATATGGTATAAGGGGCAACCACGACTACTACAGCAGTCACTGTCACAGGCAAGATAGAGCAGAAGAAGGAGGGCAGAGAGGAATGAGTAGGTAAAGAACAGGGTTGTGGAACACAGTGCCATTAATATCTATAAAGGTAATGTCTACCTTTGAGTATTATCGGTATAACCTACAGTATAGATATAGGTGAACAACTTTATAGATACACTGCATTACTTATGTCACATTAGTGTTGGTTTACAACCTACATAAAAACCCAGACCTGCATTTGGAAAGAGAACATGCTTGCCAGACAAACCCTTAAATTTGCGAATTTATGGCGAATATTAGGCCATAAATTCGCAAAAAACGTTGCGAAAACGAATATTGCCTATGCTGCTCATAACTAATCATCGGGAGAAGAGGGTGGCAGCTTGCCTGTGAGGCAGAGGCAGAGCCAGCAAGTCGCTAGCGTGACCGGGAGTCAGCAGGGTGGCAGCAGTGGGAGGTCGGGAGCAAAACGTGCCCAGCGTAGACCACCCGCTTCGCAGGAGCCTACCTGCCCGGAAAGTAGTGGTGCAGGGGTTCATGGAAGCAGCGGCGGTAGCAGTCAGTCAGTGCGGAGTGTTGGGGGTAAAATCACCTACTCGGTGGTGTGGCAGTTTTTTGTTAAGCCACCAGAGGAGGTGAACATGGCCATTTGTAGAATCTGTGGGCAGAAGGTGAAGCGTGGCCAGGGTGCCAATGTTGGCACCACGGCCCTGCGTCAACATATGCAGCGTCACCATAAAGTGGCCTGGGAGAACCGTGGGTCTGATGTGGTGGTCCAGCCTGCCGCAGCAACTGCTGCATCACCCGGTGGCACGCACCTGATTTCAGGCAGTCAAGGCTCCACCACCTCAGCTGAAGGGAGCTGTCTGTCCTTCCCATCATCTGCTGGTCCTGATGCTCCCACTCCTCCTCCTACTCCTTGTCAGTCATTCCATCAGCAATCGATCACCGAAGCGATTGACAAGAGACAACATTATGCGTGCACTCATCCAATAGCGCAGAAGCCGAACGTGCTCCTGGCCAAGTTGCTGGTGCTGCAGTCCCTCCCTTTCCAAGTGGTGGACTCTGCACCTTTCAGAGAACTGATGGCTTGTGCCGAGCCAAGGCGGAGACTCCCAAGCCGTCATTTCTTTGCCAAAAAGGCAGTACCAGCCCTACACACGTATGTAGAACAGAAGGTGGGCCAGTCCTTGAGCTGTCAGTGTCTGCCAGAGTGCACGGCAGCGCCGACGTGTGGAGCTGTAACTACGGTCAGGGACAATACATGTCCTTTATGACCCACTGGGTGAATGTGGTTCCTGCCCAGCCACACCAGCAACTTAGCCAGGTGACGCCACTTCCGCCTCCACGTTCTCATGCCGTTGGTCCTGCGACAATGTCCACCTCTGCCTCCTCATCCTCCACCGTGTCCTTAGCCTCCACTGCAGGGACAATTCACAGTGCCCCTCCAGCATACCACATGTGAAGGGCACGGAGGTGTCACGCTGTTCTGCACCTCATTATCCTGGGCGAACGGAGTCACACAGGGGAGGAACTGCTCCGTGTCCTTCAGCAAGAAATCGAATCCTGGCTTTCCCTGCCACAACTCAAAATCGTAACCATGGTGACCGACAACGGAAAAACATTGTGTCGCGCTGCATCAAGGAGGGTTGAGCCATGTGCCCTGCATGGCACACGTGTTCAATCTGTTTGTCAAGCGGTTCCTGAAGTCTTTCACCCATCTGCAAGACATCCTAAAAATGGCCAGGAAACTTTGCATGCACTTCAGCCACTCGTACACTGCAAAGCCCACCCTCCTTGAGCTGCAGTGGCAGAACGGCATCCCCCAACATAGGCTCATATGCGAAGTTTACACCCATTGGAATTCCACCCTCCATATGTTGGACCACGATTTCCTGATGATCCAAGTGGACAGAGGTGTACTCCCCTATGTAACTTCGATGTAAGCCAGTGGCAGCTCTTGCGTGAACCTGCCATTTGCTCAGGCATTTTTCGGAGGCCACGTTATTTGTCAGTCGGCAGGACTACCGGATGAACAACGTGATTCCACTGTTTCATGTCCTAGAACAGATGCTGGTAAATCTTGCTGGTCAGGGGACTGGAGACTTGGCACCTAGTTCTCACGGCCACATGAGCCCTGTGGGGGCTGAACTGGATTAGGAGAAGGACATTGGAGCACAAGCAATGTGTAGCGAAATAGGTGGTTTTTCTACACAGGTGACAGGAGAGGAGGAGCAGGAGCAGCCAGAGGAGCTACAGGGCGATGAGGCAGAGGACCCAGACACACCGTGGCAGTATGCAGTGGAGATGGAGGCAGGGAGTCCCTCCAGTCACTTGCACAAATGGCCCTATGCATGCTTGCTTGCGTAGTGACAGCCGAATTGTCACCATTCGGCAGAGGGATGACTTCTGGCTCTCGGTTTCTTCTGGCTACCTACCTCAGCTACTATTCTAATGCTGCCACTCGCCTGATGCCACACATCTGATGCCAAGTGCTCCTTCTTTTACCTACCATCTTCAGCTGGTACTGGTATTGCCACCCACCTCCCCACTCTGTCACCGGGTCACTATGTGGTCTCCTGATGCTGCTGCCACCTCCACACTATGTCACCTTGCCACTCTATGGCCTCCTGATGCTGCTGCTGCCACCTCCACACTGTCATTGTGTCACTCTGTGGCCTCCTCCTGATGCTGCTGCTGCCGCCACCTCCACACTGTCATTGGGTCACTCTGTGGTCTCCTCCACCTCACCACTATGTCATAGAGCCACTCTGTGGACTTCTCATGCTGTTCCCACCGTACCCACTCCATGACTGGGCCACTATTTTGCCTTTCGGCCTGGCTGACATCATCATTTATTTGACCCTTCTTCTAATCTGTCATAAGGAAGGAAAAATGAGACGCACAACGGATCCTGTATGTGTAGCAGCTGTAAGGCCTCATTGGTCCCATCAGAATTGGCTTATGATTTGGTAGCCAAAAGCAGGAGAGGGTACAAAACACAGAAGACATGCAAATATTCCATTCACTTGTCCTCTCTGTTTTAGATCCAGTCTTGTTTTATTTGGCATTAGCAATACTGATGAATTATTGAGCAAATGCTGACCGAGTAAAGGCGGATGCTCCACAGACAGGATCCGTTTTTTGGGGGTTATTGTTCTGACGGATCAGAGGAAGGGCAAAATAATCAGTGACGTCAACACAAACTTACTGCGGACACCCTCTCCACTCTGTCAGGGGCTCTACTTGTATAAGCATTTAATAGAACAGGTTCTGTAGACATCTATGTGGAATCAGCTGACGACGGTGTAAAAGGAGTACGCTTCTTCTTGGCTCTAACATCGACCTTGAGTTATTTGGTCAGTTTTGGCCCCGTGACTGCCCAAATAAGTGAAGTGTGCAGTGATTCTAAGAGCGACGCCTGTCATCTGCATGTTATACTGACACACAGTATTATTTCACTACCAGAGCAGACTCCCTATGCCTGATACTGCAAAGCACAGTGTTCTACACCACTATAAAGGCTGTCAGCAGCCAGGAAATAGCAGTTTTTAAAACGCGATTCGCAGCAAATAAATTTGGATCGAACCAAAAATTAATCCAGCCAGCAAAGGAGGCAGTATGGACAATCATAATACATTAGTTAGTGCCTTGTATTAACTTTCTCTACATGATAAATGCCATTTACTGAAGTGACACAACCCCTTTAACAACCTACTGTAGTTCAGACATAATGCAGAGGGACGCTGCACAGTGTTGGGGGTAAATAGGACCCTTGTCAGAATGCAAATCACTAGAGTAGGCTCTCAGCAGGCATTGGGTCAGCAAAGAATTCTGGGAGATTGTAGCTCAGAATTGTGAATGCAGCTCTGAAGTATAGTACAGGCTGTAACTCAGGACCTGTGAGATAAGTCGTGCAGTTTTTTTTATCTTTTTATGTAGATAAAATATAAGGAATTATCAGAAAATGACATTTTATATAGGGTTTATATATTTCTCTGAAATCTGATTCAGTCTGGTTTTCACAATGGCCAGTTACAATAAGGGCACAAGCGCACAACCATATGTATTTTGTGATCCGCAAAACACGGATCGGCAAAAAATAAAGGATCCATTGTAACAATGCCTGTCCTTGTCCGCAAAACGGACAAGAATAGGACATGTTCTATCTTTTTGTGGATATTTGGACATGTGGATATTTGGACATACGGACATGGAAAGCACACAGAGTCATTTCTGTTTTTTTCCAAGCCCCATTGAAGTGATCGGTTCCACATACAGAACCGTTAAAAAAAAAAAAAAAAAAACGGAACGGGAAGAAAAAAATAAGTTTGTGTGCATGAGCCCTAAGGCTGTGTTCACATCTGCATCGATGATTCCTTTATTCTGGACTATTTTCTCTGCTAAAAAAAACTGAAACAAGATGGATCCCATTATAGTCATTGGGATGTGTTAGAAATAGCAGGTATATTATTTATTGTCTATATATTTAATCATGAAAGTAAAATGAAATAAATTGCCACATTCACTTTAATGCTACATGATAATGATATAGTGCTCGGGAGTGCTGAATGTGTATGGTTTCACCTCCGTGAAGATCGTTCACATCCCATCCCTGTCCAAATTCATCAAACCCTGTGGTCAATGACATTGGGTGCCCGGTCGACATACCTCATAGCCTTTAAGTGATGGACCCACTAACACGACAGGCCTCATGGATGGCACAACATCGTAAGGCGCAACATGTTCAGTCTGGAAACACAAGAATATGCCATTAATGACTGTGCAGCTGGCACTCAGAGGACGAGCTGCAAGAGGCAGTCAAAACAACTCACCACTTTCTGCTTCGGCTTGGCTAGAAAACAAAGAGAATACAATCAAATCCATGTACAGAGAGCTTGTTAATGGAACGCATGTGCCTTTGTATCGAGAAGAAACGTGATCATAGTGCGGATAAATTCCGAAATAACCATCAAAGAACGTATAATTCATGGGCAAATTTTTTTATAATAATAATCACGATGTAGCGCAAAATAATATTCCGTTCTCTCAAATTGTGAACACCCCCGTATTATTATGGAGAGCCTCAATAATTGTGTTACCATGATTACTGCCCGTTAGAGTGTCCCCATTAACAGGGCTAGCTGAAGTGCCCCCAAAAAATGGTGCCAATCAGGGTGCTCCCATGTATAGCGCCAGCTAGAGTGTCTCCATGGATTGTGCGGACAGATTTCTACCAGAAATAGTGCCACCGAGCGTGCTCACATGAACAGCATCAGCCCACATGTGTCATGGCTGTGTCATGGTCTGGTGGTAGTGGACCGTGACACTTGTGCCGTGCATGCTTGTTGCCGGTGGCAACGTGTTGTTTTAGCAAGTGTGGTCACTTCCCTTTTAGTCTGGTGTTCCTTCCCATTTTGGTGAGTATGGGGTTAAGGTGTGTGCAAGGTAAAGTTGGGTGTGGCCTCATGGCTCTTCTTATGTTGGAGTTGTGAGCGTGAGGTCAGTTTTTGTCTGCCTTTGTAGGAGAAGGAGCTTTGCTCCTCTCTGGATGTTTCACCTGTCCGTGTGGGCCTCCTTGTGGAACATCAAGGTCTTTAGCGATGTCTCCCTATGTTCTCCTCCTTGTTCCCTACCTTACCTGTTATGTAGTGTGGGTTTGTTTTGGGGATTTGTTGTTATGTCTAGTATGTTTGATGTAATGCCCGACATGGTTGCTAGAGATCCCCTTGTTTGTCTGTACCTCCGGAAGGGAGTCTCAGGGTTCCCCAGAGGGGGAACCACTAGTCAGTATGCAGCTCTGCTAGGGCCGCCATGCATCCTATCCACATGGGGGTCCAGGCAGTTTCTGGTTTGCTGGATTACGTGTTTGTGTTTTGTGCTGTGTCCTGTGAGGTGAACGGGTTCCAGTACATCTGCATGGGGTCCAGTGAGACTCCTGTTCATCCGTGTCTGGGATGAACAGGTCGTCCCATCCCCTTTCCCTATTTGAGGGAATATCAGGGCGACTCAGGGTCATAGGTCTCCTGGCTATGAGCAGTCCTACCATCCAGGTCCGCTCATACCTGTGAGGAGTTAGGCCGAGGATTAGGGATGCAATAGGAGGTGACCAGCTCCCTTATCCCAGCCTCTGGCCTAGTTGCTTTCCCACATTTCCCACATTGTACGGTGGGGGGTTTCCCCCATTCCCCACCATGACAACATGACCGAGGACAACTAGAGTGCTCACATGAATGGTGCTTGCTAGAGTGCCCCATATGAATAACATCATCCCCCATGAATAGGGGCAACTAGAGTGCTCACATGAAAAGTGCCTGCTAGAGTGCCCCACTGAGGAGTACCAGCCAATATACCTCCTATGAATAGTGAAAGATACAGTGTCCCCTAACAATAGTTGCAGCCACAGTGCCCACATAAATAGTGCCACCCAGAGTGCCCACTTGAACAGTTTTACCCAGAGTGTCCCCTATAAATTATATAATTTTATATTAATAATGACAACTACTTAGTGCACATATGAAAGGTTCTTCTATCTGGAGCTGGAGTTGCCAGCTGGAGTGCCCTCTGTAAGTAGTGACAACTATATGCTCTCTATGCATAGTGACAGCCACAGTGGCCACATACATAGTGCCATCCTGCGTGCCCACTTGAACAGTTCCACCCAGAGTGCCGCCTATAAATAATATCTGTTTACATGAATAGCGACAAGTATTGAGTGCACATATGAATAGGGTCTCCTATCTCGGGCAAATGAATACTGCCAGCTGGAGTGTCCCCTATGTATAGTGACAACTACTGTATATGCTCTCTATGAATAATGGCACCCACATAAATAGTTCCCCTTATAAGTAATATCTGTTTATATTAATAGCGACAACTATTGAGTGCAACTATACATAGTATCTCCTATTGTGGGCAAATGAATACTGCCAGCTGGAGTGCCCCCTATAAATAGTGACAACTATATGCTCTCTATGAAGAGTAACACCCATAGTGTATACATAAATAGTACCATCCAGGGGCTCACTTGGAACAGTACCGCTCAAAGTGCCCCCTATAAGTAATATCTGTTTACACGAATAGCGACCACTATTGAGTGCATATATGAATAGTGTCTCCTAACTGGTGCAAATGAATACTGCCAGCTGGAGTGCCCCCTAAAAATAATGTCAACTATGTGCTCTCTATAATAGTGACAGCTGCAGTGCTGAATTGGCTAATGGTAGTTATAGTGCTGCCATGAAACGTTCCAACCAGAGTTCCCCCATGAATACTGCCAGCCACAGTGATCTGAGAAAAAATAGAGCCATCCAGAGTACCCCCATTAAATGTTAGTGTGTTTAAGTCGAAAATGTGAGCTTGCCTTTTCTTCCCCCCATTCTCTGTTCTCCAGCAGAAAGTGAATGGGAAGCAAGCAAGCAGAGGTCAGTACAGGAGAGTATTATTAATCCAATGGGAGTGATCAGCGACTGCTCCGGCAGGACACCTGCTGATTTAGGTTTTGGGCATGGTATGTCATGAATTCCACCCCCAATGCCAGATATCGAGGAAAAGAAAGACTGAGCAATTGAATATCAAAATGTGCAATCCGTTTGTACTCAGGGAAGATAAGCCTCCTCCAAAGGTGTCTGGCAGCACCTTACTACCCTCTCCCCATACAGAAAACATGTACGTGAACTACGCTATGTAAGGTAAATGACCAGCTTAAAAACAATAATAATAAAAAAACTGCTGAATTTGAATCTGTGTTTCCTTAGTCTCATTTGAATGAATCTGAGTAAGCTGCAATACCAGAATCGGCCACTGGGCAAGAGTGATGCTACTTCTGAAAAAAATAAAATAATAATCAGATCTTTTTGTAATGTCATTCAATCCCTTTAAAACACTGCTTCTCCACTGCCGTCAAGTGTGATCCTTTTTGTCTAAATTTGGTCATGATAAAAGTAGCAGTGAGTGGTGGCCCAAGGAACAAGAGAGAAGCTGTGTAACATTTCTGCGGTATCTGATTTTCCTACAGGTCCATACCCTTGGCTGGAGCATTTAGTGGTTGCTTTGATGTCAGTGCTTCTGACTTTCTAATATTAGTATGCAGCTCCACGGCCCCATTATGCGTGTTGACAGGCTACTGCAGATAACCGGTTTTCTCCCATCACCATCCTCCGATATGTCCTTATTCTGAGGATCCATCACCTTGCAGCTCTGTTTATATGCACGCATAATCCTAATTGTTATTTATTTCAGAGGAACCCAAGCCTTAGAGTTATGGTAAATTTGCCATCCCAGTTATTTTGCCAAAATTTGTATTTTGGACCCACCAGTGGGAATGATGCCAACTTCCCATCCTCCAGTTATGCTGATCATATGCATGTCACACTTTAATTTCATTGTAAGGTTAGTTTTAAGGTCTAATAGTAGTTTGTGGATCCACCCATAAAAATAAACCCTAGTGATAGCCCCAAAAATCCAACTTGAAGCTTTTTTGTAAAAAGGGCCCATTGTAGTGTAAAAACATAGGCCAGACAGAGAATCTTTTGTTCTTTAGCAATGGCAGCTGTGTCCAGTGGTTGAGGCATAATAATGACATCGTATGGCAGCAGAATCCATGGGGAAAGTTTTCAGACCACCATTTCCTCCTATGGACAATGGCAGGACTTGGTAGTCTGAGGGCAATGTGGACATTACTTATTGTAAAACCATTCTAAAGAAAGGGTTAGATCGGTTATCTGTAGCACCAATGGCAGTACTCCTACTGGACAGCTGTCTAAGGGTTTATGTTGTCTTGCCTGTAACATCATGGACTGTTTCAATAAGGCTGCTTTCTGTCGCATGTGATAAGTATAAGGATTTAACCTAAAAAATGTCACCAGTTGACTAATGTTAGTGTGTAGCATAATAGTTTGTAATAGTAGAAAAAGTAATGGGACTAGTCAGCCATTAGAAACTATTCTCAGCTTTGCTGTGTAGACTGGGGCAGGGTCAGCAGAGTCCTTGCATTAGCATTAAAAGACAGGATAGACAGAGTCATCTCATTATGATTTAATGACAGATAACAGCTGTAGTGTACCTTTAGAGGACTTGATCAGGCAATTAGAGATAAGACAAAGCTAAGACATTGTATACTGCTCCACTGTCATGCCACGATCTTTAGGAGAGGGACCATGGTCTATTGACAAATCTCTGACTATTAACTCTCATTCATGTGATCTGCCATAAAACACCACGACCTGCTGCACCGGCCACTAAGACAATGCAGGATGGAATCAGGTGATGGTCAGCCGGCACTCCGTTCAAGAAGCGTGGTGCACGAGTCCGAGACAAGAGTCCCACCAGTATAAGCAAAAGAAGAGACCGGCACTCACTTTGTCTTCTGATAATTCAATCTCTTTATTCGTCACATATAAGGTATTCTGTGACGCGCGTTTCGGCTCTGATGCGAGCCTTTCTCAAACAGAAAGTATACAGAAATTAAACAGTGTACACGGTTTAAATAGACCGCCTAAGCGGAAATGACATCAGGTAGCCATGGTAATCAATCAAACAAAGTGAAACAAAAAACCAGAAACACGTGAGAAGCAACCCAACTGCAGCAGCATCAATCAAAATAGTAATAATTGAAGATCATGCGGAGTGGCTTTTATCCTTCTCCTCTCATACTGAAGGTGCCAAACTATTTTTTATTTCAGGACACCTATTACCAGCAGTGCTGTGGGACTGCGATGGGCTCGAATGCCGCACCGCCATACGCAAATTCATACATGTCATGGTTTGAGGATAAATATATTTACAGTAATGATCTGTTCAAAATTCATTGTATTTTCTGGCGAAGATTCGTCGATGACGTGTTTTGCGTGTGGCGGGGCGGCATTCGATCCCTTCGTGACTTTGCCGATTACCTGCACTCGGTCTGGTCTGAGCTTCAGTTTACTCTGCATTACAACGATCATGAAATTCATTTTCTGGACACCCTGGTTATTAAGGGTGAGAATGGGTCGATTGTCACTGATTTATACATCAAAAACACCGATAGAAATTCCCTTCTTCATTTCTCCAGCTATCATCCCCCTACAGTAAAAAAAGCGTTACCCCATTCCCAGTTCCAGAGGGTGCGTAGGATTGTATCCGATGTTGATGTGAAAGAAAAACGCCTTGATGAAATGTCTATGAGATTTGAGAATCGAGGTTATCCCACTGCACTGCTAGGTAATGAGAGGAGTAAGGTTTCCTCCTTGACCCCTAAACAAGAGTCAAGGGGGCTGCGTGTTCCATTTATTACTAAGTTTCACCCATGGGTTAATAAATGTGGCTACATTTTTTCTAGACATTGGAACATTTTGTCCCGAGCATACCCCTCTATTGGGGAATTTAAGAGCCCTCCTTTAATATGCTATAAACGTATTCGCGACATGGTGGTAAGGGCCGATGTGGGCAGTGCTCAAACTGAGAAGCGTCAACAGACTCTATCAACTCCTAGAAAGGGCACGTTTCCTTGCCTGGGGTGTATACATTGTTCAAGTGTAATTAAAGGGGAATATTTCACACACCCTCACACAGGCAAGCGATTCCCAGTTAGGGGTCGGTTCACATGTAACAGCAGTTTCATTATATACTTACTAAAGTGCCCTTGTGGACTTTTATACATAGGTGAAACATCTATGCGAATGAAAGATCGCTTCTCCAAACATAAGTCCACCATAAGGAAAAATAACTTGCTTTTACCGGTTCCTTACCACTTTGATCGCTGCAAACATAATATTGCGCAATTGCGCTTCCAAATAATTGAGCAGGTGGCACAACCCCGTAGAGGGGGGAATTGGATTAAGATGTTGAAAAAACGTGAATCCTACTGGATTCACACACTACAGACATTGGAACCCATGGGGTTAAACCGGGAGTATGATTTGAATAGCTTCCTGTAATTTTCCAAGCCCCGTTTTATATGTATATTATAACCTTGAATTTATTTGTCTTTTTATGTATTCTTTCAGAAAACGTAAGGAACCCCCAAGCGCATCATCTGAATTACAAGTCGCCATGATCATTTAAAGAACTCCGCATGATCTTCAATTATTACTATTTTGATTGATGCTGCTGCAGTTGGGTTGCTTCTCACGTGTTTCTGTTTTTTTGTTTTACTTTGTTTGTTTGATTGATTACCATGGCTACCTGATGTCATTTCCGCTTAGGCGGTCTATTTAAACCGTGTACACTGTTTCATTTCTGTATACTATCTGTTTGAGAAAGGCTCGCATCAGAGCCGAAACGCGCGTCACAGAATACCTTATATGTGACGAATAAAGAGATTGAATTATCAGAAGACAAAGTGAGTGCCGGTCTCTTCTTTTGCTTAATGCAGGATGGAAGTCTGGGCCTCCAAAATCATGCCGGGAAGTTTTTCATTTGCGAATAAAAAATGAATAACTAGAACATAAAAAATAAATAAATTCTACAATAAAATAATAAATTATCACTTAAATTTACTTGATATAAGAACACAGAAGAGGCAAAGAAATTGCTAGTAAAAGTGTCAGCTATATAATAAATTAACTTGAACTTGTACATCAGTCCATTAATAAGACACCAATAATATGACAAATAGCCCTAAAGCGTTTACATTGATTGATATCGGATGGCAGATCATTTCAGAAATATACTAGGGCAGTGATGGCGAACCTTTTACAGACCGAGTGTCCAAACTGCAACCCAAAACCCACATATTTATCGCAAAGTGCCAACACGGCAATTTACCCTGAATACTACAGTCCAATACACTATATCTTCCATGTACTTTATCATTTAGCTATAATAGCCTGCCTACTTTCAATGCCTGTGCCGTTCATAGTGAATGGCAGGAATAGTCTAACGCATATTGGTCCAGCATAGACTATTTCCAGGGTGCCCACAGAGAGGGCTCTGAGTGCCACCCGTGCCATAGGTTCGCCACCATTGTATTATGCCATGTAGGACACCTTCAAACAAAACCTTATATCACCTAGTGTCTGCCAGAGAGAAAAGCAAATGGATCCTCACCAGCAGATGGTGGGGTTGCACGAAACGTTCCCGTTACCATTTCTCCAAGGCTTGAGGAAGAAGTGCCACTTGGTTTACTGCAGAAATAAATTGCACAATGAATCAGAGAACTCTGCGCTGTAGACTAATAATTTACTACAGTCAACATCTATGGAAAGTGATGAACAATTACAGTAGAGAAATATTTTGCTTTACTTATTTTATGCTAATTTCATGTTACATGACGTTTTCTTCTCCAGTCAAGTCTAAGGGTCCATTCCCACAACCGCGTGCATGCTGCATCGTGGTGCAGACCCATTGACTTTAATAGGTCCGCTATCTGCAAAGTAGCACGTGTCTTATCTTTTGCAGCACGGCCGCATAAACCTGGAGGCACACTGAAGCCCTTCCAGCCACACCTCAAAAGTAAAAGACGTCCTATTCTTTGCCACATCTTGCTGATTGCAGACCCATTGAAGTCAATGGGTCTGCACCTCGATGCAGTGTGCACATGGCCGGTATCCATGTTTTTTGGATCTGCGGCCTGCAAAATGGACACCTTTATGAGAAAAACCCCCCAGACTTCTGGTTTCTATATACTAGATTGCAGGGAAATCGCAATAGCAAATCCATCCCTTGTGGACATACCCCTACGGAGGAGACTAGCACTACACTAGCGCTGTGGCCCCTTCATACTCAGGATAGTCTTGTTTTTTTTGTTGGATGATATGTACATTTTTTACATACAACTTAGGCACTATTCATATTGCATTTTTTTTCCTTTCATCAAAGGTATAAATCAGGAGCATTCTCTGGCATGTTCTGAAACGCTGCGTCATATGTCACTGTATAGATCGCCCATTGGTTCCCAATGTAAAACAACATGTACCACACAGTAAACAAAAAGGTATACTAGCTCAACATATGCCATAAGGTACGTTGGTGGGTAAAGGTACTTAAAATCCACCTGTAGAACGACACAAAAACCAAATGTAAGGGATAATTTATTGAAACTTCTACCGGCAGACAACGTGTTTCGGAGTCCAAAGGACTCCTTTTTCAAGTCTAATGGTATACTGGCGTATCAGCATCAAAGAACCTGCACGTGTGACCGTACTTTAACAGTGCTGTTTATAGGCCAGCATCTAAGGCGCTAAAGAGTGCTGGAAGGCAGCAGTTTGACCAATTAAGGTCCTATTTTGGCTTCTTCTGGATAATCACAATTTATGAAAGCCTGGACTTACCTTGTATGAAATCGTCCTCTCTTCTGTTCTTGCTGTATCCTGATATTCTCCAATCTCAGCGGACTTGGAATGAAGCCGATCTCGCAACCTTCTTTGACTAACCTCCCAATCCACCAGTCATTGTTATATTTCTGCAGTCCACAAACATTCATCTTACAATATATAAATGAACATTGCCAAAAACTCTTACATTTTTTGCAAAAATCCATCTCATGCTAGTATTTTTTTCTCTGCCAGCAGAGTTGTTGTTGTACTTCTGTATGCCTAAATTTTTCTGTAATCTTGAGCCGTACAGTCACCATATCATATGGTGGCATGTAGGAGGGTTGTATAAAGCACTCCTGTAGAGGGTTACTGTTTGGCCCTGTTGCGCTGGCCACTCCATTTAGTCAACCTGTTGGACTGTTACGGGACAATTGCTATACCTTTAAGTTCTTGCTATCTACATGCCAACATCTCCCTGCAGTTATCTGTGCTGTGTAACTTTCAGTAATGATATGCCATGTTACCTAATGTGCTGTGTGGGTCTCATGCTGTTGAGAAACACCAGCTGGGGTACTGCAAGGTAAGGTACGGCACTTGGAGAAGGTAAAACGCCCTGTGTGTCTGAACATATAGAGTAGCTGTTAAATACTAGGAAATGCTTCAGACAACCTGCGTCAACCTATCACCACTCTGGGAGCGACATATAGGATGGACAGAGACCTTTTAAATATGTGACTTGACTCACTTAATTTATTCAGGTTCTTAAGTTGTATTGAGAGGACTGAGAGAACATGGCAGAGAGATGATAAATAACAAATCTCTGCAGACTTTATGCGAGTAGCAGGCAGGAGAATGAAGAGTGAGCTGGGAAGCTGCAACTGGAAACAAAGCCAGCAATATTCTAGCTGGTAGCTAGCTAGCAGTGGAGGTGATTAGTAATTAGGTATTAGAGTTCAACACCTCAGGCCCACAGAGCAGCTAAACATTACAGAGGAATTGAGAATGAAGCTGGGAGGTAGAACGAAGCTACCTAATCTGTGCATCCTGGGAATAGCGAAGACCTATATAATAGGCAAGTGACCAAAACCAGCAAGCCCATAAACAACTCTGCATAAGAGTCTGTGTGTAGTGTATAGAACTATGCAGATTGGTTGGACCAGCGCCCAACCTAGAGTTGGGGGCTGCAATACTATTCAGGGTCAAAAAGATTCTGTATTTTAGGTCTGACCTACTTACAGTCACAAAATTGATTTTATGAGATTCCAGAGTATCTTTACTAGAATATTGGAATTTCATTGGTTGGGGAATTAATACAATTTTATCTATATATCTGGCATTATGTAACTGAGGCATTTGTGAAGGAGTTCAGGTATTGGTATGTATTTCCAGAAATATTTCATTCGCAGTTTTAAGGCTCTGCAGTAGATCAGGAGGAAGTAATAATATATTGTTGGCAAAGGCTTTTGTGCTGAAGAGGTTAATCAAATCCTTCCTCCGGAGATCTGGCAGCTGGTCAGTTTTCCTTTTAGCCTTAACAAGCTGCGGTCTGACCGCTGATGTTATATTAGTTGGTGACAGGTGGTAAGAGAAATCCATCCCAGATTTACCTCTTTAATGTGTAAAAAATCCTTGGCATCGAAAGAAATAGCAGTGCCCGGTACAGGGACATCTTCATCCAGAGCCCCGCAGTAACTCACATTCGTCCTCACAGCAAATGCCACTGGCTTGGTCTAAAGACACAAAGACCCATCATGAATATGCATATAAATCTTACAATCCTATTAAAAACAGTCAGTATTGACGGCATATGCTGCCAGGTTACTAGAATCAAACCCGCTTTCATGGAATTGCAGATGTAGCAGAGCTGAGTTTGGCACTGAACTGGTTCTTTTGTGCTCTGTGACAGAAGGCTGTACATACCATACAGGTAAACCATGCTTTTGCTAGGAGCCCAAAGGAGAAGGGGTTCCCCCAACTTTGATTTCCTAATGGGCAATGGAAACTGAATCAAGGTCATCCTCATTATGGGCAGTGTAGCAGGAGTCAACATCTGGTGATTTGCATTCTTCAAAGTAAACTTTACATGAAGAAATCAGTAATCTTAGTAACAGTTCCTCGAGCATGCAATAGAGCAGAGCACTGCATGGAAGAAGCTGTTGACTGGTTCCAATAGAAACCTCTGAACTGTGAATGCAGCTCTGCAGTATAATACAGGTTCAGGATCCACACATGATATGCAATGCAACATATTTACAAAGTTACTCAACTTTCTAAGTACATTAATTCTATATATAAACTGTTAAAGGGTTTCATAGGTGATAATATGCTTAAACAGTGTGTGAAGTGTTCTTGCCTCCACCAGTAGTCTACAACTGGAGTGGGCGGAGTAACTGGGTGGAGTGGCTTGAGTAACTGTTGTGTGGTTTGAGTAGGTGGAGTAACTGTGGAAAGGTTGGAGTGGGCAGAGTAACTTTATGGAGTGGGCAGAGTAACTGTGTAGAGTGTTTGGAGTGAGTAAAGATAGTAAACATTACACTAACCAATTGATTGATCAAATTTAAAAAGTGCACATGGCAAGCTTGATAGACTGAGAAATGAATTTCAACTTTTATTTATTTATATAGTACATTTAATTGCAATGTTGTTGACCAAAGTGCTTTACAGTTACATTAAAACATACATTTATGAAAACACTAGCAGCCAATTTGTGTAGGTGGGCTTGAAAATGAGGGAGTGGTGGCAGTTTAGAAATCATGTCCTGATTTTTCAGCTCACACTCTAGCTTTCGTCACTCTGCTGGCTGATCACACACCTGGGTTCCTATGGCAACTCACTCTACAGCAAGGGCAGAGAAGAGCGGTTAAAAACAAACTGCTCCAACTTGCTCACTTCACTGGCGGTTGCCATCTTCAAACGGTTGTAGTTTAAATTAAATTTTAATTATAAATCCTACAGCAAAGAGCTTTATATTGTGAGAATCACAAGACCTAGACCTACATTTTGATGCATAGTATGTCTCTGAAATATTACAAATGAAGGCACATTTACAGTTTAGAAATTGCCCTTCAAATTTGAGGTGGCTAGAGTGGAGTTTCAATGAATGTCAATGGGCGGCATGAGTTGCAAACAAATGGTCATATTGTGAAAACTATCAGCACTATGGCTTAGCCGTGGACATTGTTAGTGGCAGCAGGGATAGCTGAACGTTTTGATATAAGATTTGTGTGGGTGGGCTTGTAAATGAGGGAGTGGTGGCAGTTTAGAAATCAAGTCCTGATTTTTCAGCTCACACTCTAGCTTTTGTCAGCTCTCACTCTAGTTTTGAACATTCCGCCATTCATTTCTATGGGACCAATTTCGCCACAAAAACGCCAATATTTTGTGAACCATTTGGCGAAACGTTCCACAAAGTAATAGCACACCAATTGGGAACAATCCGCACGTTTCAGTATATTACTGTCTATGTAGTGTAAAAACTGTGGGAGGAGTTAGGGTGGTAAATTTGGCTATAATAATAAAAATATATATGTGAGATAACAGTAAGTGGTCTTGCCATGCAAGAACACTTAATTAAAAGAGAAACACATTGTAACCCCATACCCATATTTTTTTGTGCAAATAGAGACCTGGCACCTTGTAAAAATGCTATCCAGAAAATTATAGTCAGGGACACCTTCATGCAAGTTTTGTAAGAAATGCATGAACACTAGAGAACTGTCAGTAACAGACTGTGATAAGGAAGTGGTGTGATAACATGAAGAAAAGTTCCTGTATTCCAAATGAGGGACAATAGAGGCTGTACAGGGGGAGAGATGCCACTAGCAGGCTTTGATTGGTAAGTGGAGCGATAACATGAAGAAACATTGCTGTCAAACGTTGGGTCAATGGAGGATGTACAGGGGGAGAGATGTCAGTAACATGCTTTGATTGGTAAGAGGGGCAATAACATGAAGAAAAGTTCCTGTATTTCCCTCAGGGGCCACTGGTGGATATACAGGGAGACATTTGACAGTAACAGACTAGTAAGAGTGGTGATAACAAAGAAATATTCCTGTATACACCATCGGGGGTCAATAGAGGCTGCACAGGAGAGGAGATGCCAGTAACAGGCTTTAATTGGTAAGGCTGAGTTCACACTTCAGTTACTTGATCAGTTATTTCGATCAGTTACTGTGAGACAAAAACAGGTGTGGGTCAAAAACACAATAGGTGGAATTCTTTAAATTACACTTGATCTCTGTGTACGCTTCACTCCTGGTTTTGGCTCACAATAACTGATCAAATAACTGAAGTGTCAACTTGGCCTAAGACGGGCGATAACATGAAAAAAGTTCCTGTATCTCCCTTTAGGGGCCACTGGTGGGTATACAGGGAGACAGATGACAAGAACAGGATTTGACTAGTAAGAGGGGTGATAACAAATAAATATTCCTGTATGCTCCGTCGGGGGTCAATGGAAGATGTACGGGGGAGAGATGTCAGTGACAGACTTTGAATTGATAAAAGGGGTGATGACATGAATACATTTTCCTGTATACCTCATCGGAGTCAATGGAGGCTGTACAGGGGGAAAGATGTCAGTAGCAGTCTGTATTCTTTTTTTCTGATGTTAGTTGCAACTTCCCCCTTACTTATACACACACAGAACCAGGAGGTACAACCTTAGATGCAGCTTCCAACTTCAAACAAGTGCTACACCCCAAATAGGGCACCTAGAATATTTATATTGTAAGATATTGAAAGTTAAGATCCTAGACTTTTAATATGGTACCAATTATCTAAGCTACTGCCAGGTCCTAATGTATTACATATGTCCTTGGCACTGAAACAGAACTATAAAAAGTGACAAAAGCGGCAGAGATAGAATAATTAAAACAAAAACATTTACTAGGTAATCAATACAGTGACGTTCCATTCATGTACCTTCAAGACTGGATCACTCTTAAAAGGATTGTCCACTTTGCACAATCCCTTTTTGTTAAAAGGGCACCTGGACATTAAGCTGATTACATGGGGCAGCACGGTGGCTTAGTGGATAGCACTCCCAATCTAACCAACGACAGCATCTGCATGGAGTTTGTATGTCCTCCCTTGTTTGCATGGGTTTGCTCCCACAAAGACATACCTTAGGGCAGCGAGAGATAATAAAAGTAAAGTGCTTTTGAATATGTCAGCGCTATATAAGCGAGTAAAATCAATAAATAAAAATGGTCTTCCCACTGCTGGGACCCCCAGCAACCATCGGTGGTATTAGGAGGGATGGATGCAGCAAGTCTCTCTGGAGCGCACCCCCAGCAGAAACTGTCTAGTGTAGTTGCTGCCCCTATTGCAAATAGATGAGACTCCCCTCTCTAATAAGAGGCAGGTATTATTATATAATGTAGTTTATATTAATAACATTTTATAATTATTACATTCGAGGATGCCCCCATTGCAGGTACTGGGGACTGAAGGGAGGACCGCTTAGGATGACTAGTGTGAACTCCTTCCTGGATCAAGAAGCGGGATTGTGTTGGTGTCAGTCAGTACTGGGAAATGTAGACTGTTTATATTATAGGGTCCGTTTTTCTCAACAATTATTAAATGACTTGGTTTATATGATGGCTATGGCATAATTACTGTCCACATGACGTTATTATTTGTAGCTATGTATTTGACATAATGGATGGCGGCTGCAGTATCTTTTCTATCACTTTTCACCTCCTGCTATGTCTTACTTTGGCTCTCTCAAGTTGTACTGCAGCTTGCTGTTCTCTCTCTTGGCGTATTGCTTCTCTGTCTTCTTCCAGAGAGGCATCAGAATCGGATGGTCTGCTAGTGTAAGAATCTGCTGATCCCTAGGAGACAGAGAACAGGAATTAGGTCACATGCAATGCACAGAGGAATATATGGGGTATATTGCAGCAAAAAAAACAAAAACAAAAAACACCTGGATTAGCTGCTGTCTCCTATGGAGTTTTCCAATCAAGTCCCCCCTCAATTACCCAAAATGTTCTTAACATCCCTTCGAAGATCCATTATTGTCAGGTGTCAGAGGCCTCCTATGACATGGATCCACTCAGGGACGCACCTAGCATTTCTGCTGCCTGAGGTGAAAACTAAAACAGCGCCCCCTCCCCAATGCCAATTTCTTAACCTAACTTCTTCCCTTCAGCCCACAGCCCTTCGGCCCCTACCTGGTGCTGCCTGAGGCGATCGCCTCACCTGGCCTCATTGGTGATGCACCCCTGGATCCACAACATTATGATGATTTATAATGCTGTGTGTTCCTGCCTGATCTCAACTCCTATGACTTGCTCTCACATAATGCCGTCAGTACAAATCATTAGTGTTATGATTGGGCAGAGACACACAGCATTATAAATCATCATAATGCCATGGATCCATGTCATAGGAGCAGCATTCAGGATGGGCAATACCTCAGACATATTTCTTGCACTGAATACACGCCCAATGCCTAAGACTACACCCATGCTTTTTGTAGTGCTACAAGATTGGTTTTAAAGGGCATCTGTCAGAAGTTTTGTACCTATGAAACTGGCCGACCTGTTACATGTGCGCTTAGCAGCTGAAAGCATCTGTGTTGGTCCCATGTTCATATGTGTCCACATGGCTGAGAAAAATGAAGCTTTAATATATGCAAATTAGTCTCTAAGAGCAACAGGGGCGTTGCTGTTACACCTAGAGGCTCTGCTCTCTGTGCAACTGCCGTGTCATCTGTACTTCAATTGAATTAAAGTGAAGAGGGCGCGGCAGTTGCAGAGAGAGCAGAGCCTCTAAGTGTACTGGCAACGCCCCCGTTTCTCCTAGAGGATTATTTGCATATATTAAAACTTCACTTTTCTCAGCAATTCGAGCACATATAAACATGGGACCAACACAGATGCCTTTGGCTGCCAAGAGCACATGTAACAGGTCAGCCAGTGTCATAGGTACAAATCTGCCGGCAGATGCACTTTAACTATTAAGTGACATGCAATTTAATGTCTTCCCTTGGACAGCAGCTATAGCTAAATAGTTGGAATAAAGTCTATGTGCATCCGCCGCCTGAGGCTAGGGCTACAAGTAGACTTTTTGTAACACTTTTCATTGATTTTCATTGCACAACTGCCTGCAGTGCACAAGATTGCATACAGGTCAGTTTACTGCTTTGGACTGCAGCCAACATATTCCACAGCGCTTTACAGTTCAGGAGTTCAAACAGTCATAAATGACATAGCAACAGACATTTCAATAATTACAACAAAAGGAATGAGGTTCCTGCTCGCAACAGTTTACAATCTATGAGGATCAATGAAAAGTGCTACAAAAACTCTAGGTTTAGCCCCAACCTTATGGCTCATGCACATAAACGTGTGCCGGCCGTGCCCGTATTGCAACCTGCAAACAGCGGGTCCACAATAGGGAAGATACGGAGCAGTATGAAGCAGAAGGCCACAAAAGCACTATGGAGCACTTCCTTGTCATTTCGGTCCGTGTCTCTGCACCGCAAAAAGAATAGAACTGACCCTTGAGGTACTTAACTAGTAACAGTGACCCAATCTGAGTATGTACCTGTCACGGTCTCTCCTGTGACAGAGGTCAGAAGATCTAAGAGACTGGCTGCTTGTGATGTGATCTGACAGCCTCTTTGGTTTCACTTGTTTCTGTGTTGTTGCTGGTTATGACCACACCTCTCGTCTCAGGTGTAGCTTAAGTGGTCATTCCAACTCCTATTTAGTCTGGTCTCACCCATCATGCTATGCGGTTGATAGCTCCTTTCTGGTTGTGGAAGTGCTGGTGTTTGGTTCTCCACTCAGTTCCTGCTCTTCCGTGTACTTTGGAGTTAAGTGTCTTTTTCCTATTTTTTCCTATTTTTAGGGAAAACAATACCCACACAACCAAAACTGACTTTCCGCAGGACCAGAACCCTAAAAAATCTGTTAGCCCCATCCTGTCCAAAGATCCAAAACCCCATCATGTCAACAAATCACAACATACAGACAGAACCAAGGGGTTTGTTTACATGTGGTGTCCGGAAGTGCAAATGCTGCCACATGATATATACATAAACAGATGAAAAAATTGCTCTTCCACAACCCATAGGAACACTTCACCCCAAAACAATCCATGAACTGCGGCAGCAGAAACATAATATATCTGCTCCAATGCCCCTGCACCAACTATTACACTTCTCTCTAGAACATGAAGGCAACCCCACCGGCATTAGAGTAACCCCCCTTGAACAAGTAACATCGTCGTCCCAGCATCTCTGTCAAAAAGAGATGTTCTGGATTTATCGCCTTAACACCCTCACCCCCTTCGGCCTCAACGAAATGCTCGAACATACCAATTATTAATCGTCACCTTGGTCTATTGACATAACATTGGACCTTCACCACCGGCCCCCAACCAACAATCAACAACACGTCAGTCCCTCCCCCCTCCCATCCCCCTCCTCTCCACCCCTACCCCTCCGCCACCCATCTTTTAGCCACCTCACACACAGACCCACCTCCAATCACAACACTCAACAACACATGTGCACCCACACACCACTAGGGATCCCTCTACACTCAGTCACAATCAATACAAAAATATTTTTTTATATATATTTTTTACATTCTTAATACACACCTCTAATACACAATTTTAATACTCCTTTTTATTACACATTTTTATATACATATACACACACAACTCCCCCTTTAGGTATTTAATGATTTACAACCTTACATTGTCATTTTCTGTACAACATCATATGTACAACCTTACACAAACCCATCCTCTCTCGACACCACCCCCTGTCACATCTGATAATTTTCCCCCGAAAACACAGTAAACTCCCCATATTATTTGGTTGAATATAGAATATTGATTCCCCTTCAATAAAGAATAAACAACCAACCTATCTGACCCTTTTGCTCCTTTTGCTCTTTTAATCTTCCCCACCATCTATCATTCATCCATACCTCCACCGCACATAACTCCACCCCCACAGATGACATCACCACACCCTTGACCAATGACAACACACACAGCATCCATGCACAATCCCCCAACAAATATCCAAACAAAAACACCACTTTCCCGTACGAGCCAACACCAGATCCTACAAGACCCCACCAGCTGACATAGTCATTCACAAACAGATCAAGCACCTCTCCGCCCTATCCGGACGGCTACGGCGCCAATTCAGTTTTTTGCGTTCCAACCTGGAACGCAGCGTCCGCCAGCGCTACTTCCGGTCATGCACAGTAGGCCCAAAATGCGCACCGGACGCTCCAATACAAACCCACATCGCGACCGCCCACCCTGAGCCCTGACGTCACCACAGATGACGGCACTCAGTTTGCAAACACGCCCCCTTACCTTTGGCGCTCTTTTTAACCACCCCCTTTTCTTTTTGGCGCATTTTTCAGCCAATTAGACCAACAACCAGGCCATAAATAGCCCCACCATTCACATGACAAGTAATACTACTCCTGATGAAGGGACATCGTCCCGAAATGCGCTGAGCCAGCTTTTTTACACTAATAAAAGAAATTTGAACAGAAGCTTCCTGACTGTGGCTGCCTTCATCTTTCACCATCTAGAGGCGAACCTGGCTGGGGGGGTATTGATTTACTGGTGTATTATGCTTATCCGAGTAAACCCCCCCCCCCCCCGTGAAGCGAGTAATATCTTATTGTGCAGACTTACACTGAAGTGTATTCATCTGTGCATCCATTCGCCACTTAGGTGGCAATTTTTAGCGCTACACCAATTTTGAGTGATTTTAAGTAATATACATTTATATATATATACACACACACTCACCTAAAGAATTATTAGGAACACCATACTAATAATGGACCCCCTTTTGCCTTTAGAACTGCCTTAATTCTACATGACATTGATTCAACAAGGTGCTGATAGCATTCTTTAGAAATGTTGGCCCATATTGATAGGATAGCATCTTGCAGTTGATGGAGATTTGAGGGATGCACATCCAGGGCACGAAGCTCCCGTTCCACCACATCCCAAAGATGCTCTATTGGGTTGAGATCTGGTGACTGTGGGGGCCCTTTTAGTACAGTGAACTCATTGTCATGTTCAAGAAACCAATTTGAAATGATTCGAGCTTTGTGACATGGTGCATTATCCTGCTGGAAGTAGCCATCAGAGGATGGGTACATGGTGGTCATGAAGGGATGGACATGGTCAGAAACAATGCTCAGGTAGCCCGTGGCATTTAAACGATGGCCAATTGGCACTAAGGGGCCTAAAGTGTGCCGAGAAAACATCCCCCACACCATTACACCACCACCACCAGCCTGCACAGTGGTAACAAGGCATGATGGATACATGTTCTCACTCTGTTTACGCTAAATTCGGACTCTACCATTTGAATGTCTCAACAGAAATCGAGACTCATCAGACCAGGCAACATTTTTCCAGTCTTCAACAGTCCAATTTTGGTGAGCTCATGCAAATAATCCTATTTGTAGTGGAGATGAGTGGTACCCGGTGGGGTCTTCTGCTGTTGTAGCCCATCCGCCTCAAGGTTGTGCGTGTTGTGGCTTCACAAATGCTTTGCTGCATACCTCGGTTGTAACGAGTGGTTATTTCAGTCAACGTTGCTCTTCTATCAGCTTGAATCAGTCGGCCCATTCTCCTCTGACCTCTAGCATCCACAAGGCATTTTCGCCCACAGGACTGCCGCATACTGGATATTTTTCCCTTTTCACACCATTCTCTGTAAACCCTACAAATGGTTGTGCGTGAAAATCCCAGTAACTGAGCAGATTGTGAAATACTCAGACCGGCCCGTCTGGCACCAACAACCATGCCACGCTAAAAATTGCTTAAATCACCTTTCTCTCTCATTCTGACATTCAGTTTGGAGTTTAGGAGATTGTCTTGACCAGGACCACAACCCTACATGCATTGAAGCAACTGCCATGTGATTGGTTGACTAGATAATCGCATTAATGAGAAATAGAACAGGTGTTCCTAATTCTTTAGGTTAGTGTATATTGACCTATCGTCAGGATAGGCTATCAATATCTGTCGGTCCCCTGCCGATGAGCTGTTTGAGGTGGCGCTCCATTCCTGGTCCTGTGGAGCTCCATTGTACTGAAGTAGTACTTGTCATTACACTGCACTTCTGAGACGTGGCGCAGTGTAACAAACAGGAAGCTCCGCCTCCTCTTCAAACAGCTGATCGGCGATAATTTTATTTTCAATGCTTTTGATGTTTATTTTCTTTCCTTCCATCCTGTTCTTCACCCATTGATTTTAATCCACACCACTGTTTTTTATTGCCCTATATTTTCCACAATATATCCTACTATCACTTGTTACCATTTTGTGGCTGTATTTTTATTTTTGAGGACTTTGTCCCAGTTAGTTAGGCCTATAGCCTCTCTTATTTGGCTAAATTTTGCTTTTATGAAGTTTGGTATTTTTGTTCCTACCTGAAAAAACACTCTTTTGAATGACAATTGGAAGGTTATTACTTTATGGTCACTATTTCCCAGGTGTCCCCCAACCTGCACGTCTGTTGTTCTGTCAGGCCTATTGGTTAATACTAAGTCCAGTATGGCCGTCCCTCTAGTCAAATCATGAACCAGTTGGGAAAGGTAATTGTCTTTGGTTATTGCCAAGAACCTGTTTCCTTTATGAGATATACAGGTTTCAGTTTCCCAGTCTATATCTCTGTAGTTGAAGTCCCCCATAATAACCACCTCATTATGATTTGCCGCCTCGTCTATCTCGTTTAGTAGCAGATTTTCTGTGGACTCTGGTATATTAGGTGGTTTATAATAAACTCCTATTAGTATTTTATTACATGCTCAGTTTTTTTGCTGTGCTGACAGATCACAGATGCTCCCAAGTTGAATGGGTCTGCATCTGTCAGCGCAGGCCACATGCACAACAATGCATGAGCCCTTATGGCGGCACGCAGAGCCTTCTGCGGATTCAGTACGGTATGTCAGAGATATATATTGATTCTATGGGAGCATAACTCTTTAACATGGTATGGGATGGAGAAAGCTGCAAATTAGCTTCTCCCCACATGAAATCGGAGTCGTATGGAGCTTCATCAGGCACCGTGCATTTCCGTGGCAGCCCTATTGTGGCTCCGTACAGAAGACCTCGATGTATCAGTGGTGAGAAAGCAGCAGAATGCTGGATGTTTTAAGAACTTCCATAGAGCGGTTGTGTGTTGCTGTAATTTCAGAGACTCTAGCGGGTGCTTGTGCTGCATTATTCAATCACTATAGTTACAGGCAGAAGATTGCAGTGAAGCTGCTGTATGTGTGTCATCTCAAGTCTCCCCGGGACTTCCAGAACTGGCTTGCATTTCCCAGAATTAAAGGGGACTCGTCAGCAGGTCCATGGCTTTATTTGACTTGATTTGCTTTGTGAGTAGGTCTTGATGCAAATAAATAGGGGTTCCTGTGAAGCCCCATTCTCCTGGGACACAAAAACCAGAAACACATTGGTCTTTCCACTGCAGAAAACAATGGGCTTGGGTAATAGGCACTAGCGCAGTGCCCTGGGCGGGTCTGCCAGTCTCTGGTTGGGCATCTGTTACAGTATGCATGATCCTAGGCAGCAGCAGCAAATCTCAGACCACAAAACATTGTGTGACTGGCGCAATTATTTTAGATTTGCAGTATAATTCTGCCACAAGCCCAAGAGGAGCGGAGCAGAGGATGGGAGTGGTAGTGGCTCTGGCTGCAAGGATTATTCACAGTGACAATCCATACACTGATGCTCCCTAGTGCCAGGGCAGTGATAGGAAGGTGCACCCTTTCTTCCCCGGGACACATCTTGATAGGGGGGCTCCTGCCTAATGGTAGTTGGGGTCTCCTTGGTGTTAACGTTTATGGGTGCAAGGTAGGAGATGCAGGCGCAGCGGCCGGCGTATTATGCTGGAGTCAGTAATCAGGGCAGTTGCAGAAAATAAATCTCTCTCTTTACTAAAGTGTAGATTCCAAAGGTAGCAAAAAACAGCTCCAAACAATTGACAGTGCAGATCTTCCCAGATAGCAATGTATAATTATAGGCCAGGATGGGGGTTGTAGTACTCCTTTCCTCTCTGTCATCCCAAAGTCTCTCTCTGCAAAATCTAAGGCTGGCAATATTACTCTTGCAATGGCGTCTGTAGTTCCCAGGCTGAGGGGTACAGGGTTAAGACATGGTTGGCCAGGATCGGGTCTACATGTGAAGGGTAGTAAAGTAATTTAGTAATGTACTTCTCACTGCAGTAAAGTTTCTATCAGCCTTAAAGGAAACCGATCACCATGAAAATGCAAAACAATCTGCAGGCAGCGAGTTATAGAGCAGGAGGAGCTGAGCAGATTGATGTATAGTTTTGTGAGAAAAGGTTTGTTATAAGTTAGATTTTATTTATTTAAATTCCTGTTCATTGTGAGCTTTGAAGTCAAGGAGGTGGTCCTATCAGTAAAAGGACCGCCTCCTTGACTTCAAAGCTCAGAATGAGTAGGAGTTTAAATGAATGAAATCCAAGTTATAATGAATCTTTTCCCATAAAACTATCTATCACTCCGCTCAGCTCCTCCTGCTCTATAACATGCTGCCTGCAGCTCAGACACCAGGTTCAACGTGACAGGTTCCCTTTAAACAGCAAATACCTTACTGACTGACTCCACTGCTCGGCCATTAAGACTCTGGACCTTCTTAGTTCTTTCCTTTCTCTGCCTATTTCTGAAGCACCTTTGAATAGCAATGACTTTCTTGTTCAAAAGTGATGATTCACTGGAAACCAGACCTAGATTTCTGGGAAGTGAGCACAAGTAGCCTCTGTCACTTCCGCAGCTAGATTACTCAGCTGAGGGGCGGTCCTAAGACCCCACCTAAATTCCTGCAGGGACTTAGTCAGGATCATTAACCCTAACTGATCCATACAGCAGTATACTGGTATATTACAAGGTATTAGCATATTAAATAACACTGCACATAACAAGAACAGTTTGCAAGTACCCTATTCTGATGTACTGTAGCTGTGAAATAATAAATAAATAAAAATACTAAATACTAAAATACTAAAATACCCAAATCACAAACAGGTCACATGCAAATCAGTGGCACTGTACTTGCATTGGTGCCAATGCTGGAAATGTCTGTGACCTGTGAACAGAGATCCAACAGTGTTTTGCAACTATCTTGTCTCGTGGCATAAGACCACAGGTCGCAATGTGATCCCTTTAAAAACCATTAGATGCAATGCTGTAATGAGATATTCATAAGGCGTGTCAGGTGCCATTGCGCAGTGTGAACCTGTCAGAAGTGCCAATAACCCCCATAGAATGGAAAGCACTCAATATATAAAAATCTATAGTTTATTTAAATATCACGTATAAATGCCAAAGACATCACATCAAATAGAGGCCAGATGGAATAAAGCCCCCATGGTGTTGCTGCAGAATCAAAGCATATACAGGGTAAACAAACTAGACCTATGATCGTTAACCTCTGGCACTCCAGCTATGGTAAAAGTACAACTCCCAAGATGTACACTTGCTTAGCTGTTCTCAGAACTCCATAGGATTGAATGGAGCATGCTGGGAGTCGTAGTTTTACCACAGCTGGAGTGCCGGAGGTTAGCTATCACTGAACTAGACCAATATATATATATCAATATGTATTTTGAATAAATATCCCATAAATGTCTGTGTTAATTGGAGTGATAAACCATCAGTTATTATACAGCTCCAGCAACTGCAACTATTATATATATGTTTCTAAAGTACCTATTTGTATGAGTGTAATAATTAAAAGGTACAATACTGCGACTAAATGGACAATGGTCACCAAAAAAATGTTTTAATGACCACCACCCCAAATAGAGTCCAACACTCACACAATACAGGCAAATTAGGGATCAATAGGCCTAATCCACATAGCCAATTCAAAAAAACATTAGAATGACATATGAGCTAGGCGAAATGGATAGCCATCCTTAAAGGGGGTTATCCCATGACTAATGTGAAAAATGAAAATCAGACATCATATAGTACATGGCAATCTCTTTCTAACCAAGCTAGAACCAGCCCTGTACCTCACATGGATCCAGAGATCTCCCCATTCTTTGCTCTGCTACATTTATATCAAACTGGCAGGACAAAGAAATAAGGAATAAAACAAACAGCAGGTGGCGCAATACAGATAGATTTTATTGAATAACTCAGTAGCTGTGCTAAATGAAATTTTTAATTACATGCAATTACAAAAGTATTCAGATCCAAATAAATATATACAGTTCAGCTGCAAGATCAAATATAGAGCAAGAAGAAAAAGGCATAATAAATATATTCAAATACCCATAATGGCAATGGTCAGGTCTACCATGCCGTGTATAAGAAAAACCCTCGACGCTCGCTTCGCCACTAAAATGGCTTCGTCAGGAGGGAGTAGATGTAAAACAAATGGGGTAATTTGTAGGCCTAAAAATGCACAGCATCTGGAACTCTTTAGGGCGCATACCTGCCATAATGCAGTAAGACCCATCGTCACGGTGCTCCAGCCCGCCCCCAACTGACGTGCCTTGCGTCCAACAAGGTCACGTGAGAATGCGCAGAACGCTGTAGCCATAGGAACAAGCCAAATGCAACACAGCGCGATGGGACCCTGCAGCGCATATACAGGTTGCGCACAAGCCCTAATGCTGTGCACATGCTGACATAGAATAGCCCCTGAAAAATAATAGGATAAATATGTAATATAAAACATGGACAATAGAGGGAAAAATAATAAAATATGAAAATATAAAGGTGTAAACAGTGACCATCGCCACGTATGTACATAAAGTGACTAGTGCATATTACGTGAAATTTGATAATGAAAAAAAACTAATCGTGCAAATGTGAATATAATACAAATAAATAAAAATATATATAAATAATTAATTGTATATGTATTGCATGTATACCACACTAAACTCAGAGTGGGATTCTGATATATGATAATAATTAGAAACACTGAACTAAATAGTGCAATAGTGATAGCTAAAACCCCACAATATTACAAGTAGCTACAATAATGTAACCACAGGGCTAAAAGTGCGAAAATGACCACAGTAGAGAGATACAATTAATTATTAATCCAAACAAAAACTGTCCATGATGTCAGACTCCATATAGTACCATTGTGTAGCCACAGCCTAAACAATCACGTTTGTCAACCCCCTTGTTTTCCAGTAGATCACTCACATTACATTGTTGCACTGCACGGTGTTGGCGTCTTTGTTAACATAATTACATGATGTCATGAGTGATATTAGGCACATTGCCCAGTAGTGTGGCCAAGCCTCCAAACAACAAGACAACACTTAAAGGCCTTGTGGCAAGATATCAGATTATGCTTGGACCATGAAATCGAGGGTGTCACAGACGTTCCCGTGACAGGTGCCAGGAGATCAGTGGTTTCATCTGTTTCCTTGTGGATCAATTTATGTCTGTGTTGTTTCTGGCAATGGCAACACCCCTTACCTCAGGAGTTGCTTATGTGGTCATTTAACCTTCCCTATTCATTGTTACTTCTCCCTCCATGCTGTGCGATTTACAGCTTCAGTCTTGTGGATTGCTGGTGTTTGGATCTTGGCAGAGTTCCTGTACTTTTGAAGTTAAGTGTCTTCTTCCCCTTATTGTTGGGGTTTTCTTGTGTTGTTTTTTTCCCTGCCATTTGTGTTTAGGCCTGAGGGAGACTCCTGTTCGTCCTACTGTTTAGAGGAACAGGTTGTCTCTTGTGCTGACATTAGTACCAGGGTCCTACAGGGTGCGTTAGGACCTTAGGTTCCTGTGTATGAACTCACCCACCTTTGGGGTCAGTTCATACTTGCTCCTTTCCCTGCTCCTTTCCCTAGTTTACAGGCCTTTTCCCCTCACTCCTTTTCCTCCTACATTCGATGTGGGAGGGAGCGTGACAGAGGGTTTGTGCGCCTGTGTGAATGGATGAACAGATCGTGCATAGGACTCTATAGGACTGCTGGAGGTAGCTTATATGGGATAGGCTGATATCTTGGAAAACTCTAATAATTATCTATATAATAAAGATCATGCTGAAGGTGTAGTATATGTCTACAAAAGATGTTAATGGACAGTCCTAATTTTAAAACAGACAAGGGCTCATGCACATGACTGTATGTATTTTGTGGTCTGCAAAAACGGATTCGCAAAAAATACAGATGGCATCCGTGTGCATTCCGTAGAGCTGGCCCCTAGTAGAACAGTACTATCCTTGTCCGGAATGTGCACAATAATAGGACATGTTCTATTCTTTTGCAGAACAGACATACAGAAACGGAATGGAACTTCAGTTTTTTTTGAAGACCCATTGAAATGAATGGTTCCGCATACGGTCTGAAAAAAACGGAACGGACACGGAAAGAAAATACGTTTGTGTGCATGAGCCCTAACTACGCTTTCAGATGACTTTTCAGGACAAGCCGTTATGTGTGTGCACAAGAGGAATACCACTATGTCTGACTATTATAAGACTTGTATCTGGCAGTTTTTTTAACAGCAATTTATGTGTCTGTGCCTCTCTCTCTCACTGCAGCTCCATAGACTTCTATGGGCAGCTGGAATCTGGTCCTTCACTGAGTTGACGTTCTGTCTTGATCCCCCAGGATGGATTCAACAGAGAATCCAGAGTGAATGTTAGTTTGGGAAAGGGGGAATAGGGAAAGAACTTAAAAAGTGGAGAAGGAGGAATTTTTTCTGGTAAGATATATTGCAAAGTTTCCTACATTCGTTTGTTGTAAAGTTAGTAACCATTTAAGTATAATTTTTTTGCCTCTGTGTGCAGTGCTCATATTCTGTGCATACAGGATGTATAAATATTCAGTGTATTATTAATATATAAAAGTGTGATGTGACTATTGCTACTTGGGTACAGGGTTGGTGTTATGTTGTCAACCCATGTCCGCCATTGCTCCACTATCCCTGGTGGGCGCGACCGTCGCTTCACTTACCCTGTGTGTATTGAGGCTTGCATTCAGTGAAACTGCTCTGTAGTACTGCAGGAATTAACCTTCCCTTTTGCTTTCTGTTCAGCTGCTGACTAAAGGTGCTGATCAACTCTCCTGTTTAGTCTATTCTGTTTGTTCCTCCCCTTTGCCTGAGCAAAGGTTTTTAGCTATCTAGTATACCAGTAGAGAAGTATACTATTTTCCGACTATTTCGGTCTGTTTACCGACTTTTCTGGCCCCGGAATGTCTCTCTAATGCACACAAACTCAGCCTGCCCTGACTTTTACCTGTTTCCTGATTACAAGTATTGCCTGAACTCTTGGTGTTTCACAATGGAGTCTCTGACCCCTTTGGGTCTGCTGCCAACTACATTGGGACTACTCCAGGAGGTACTGCTTGGTTGGTTCCCTGTAGTGAATTCCAGATCCCTGTACAGGCGTTAAAGGGTGAATAAGTGGGAACCGCCAGGACAAAGCCTTAGGCCTGTCTTTGTAGCCAAAGAAACTGGACAAAAGTGTGGAAATTGCAGCCTGTGTTAGATCTGCCAGTCCATGCATGATAAAGACTGTGATGACTGTATCTAACTTTACTGCTAAGTAAAGAACCGTTGTTAAATGCAAAACCTGCCTCATCATTGCATGCAGGGCCGTCTTTACCAAGGGGCAAAAGGGGCAGCTGCCCTGGGCCCAGTTGCTCCTGGGGGGCCCAAGGCAGCTGCCTCTTGAGCCCTGCTAGCTACTGCCCCGGGTGTCAGGCTGTCGGCTACACAGGCATCATGATCGTACTGTGTTAATGATCTTAATTCTAGGACCTTAATGAGTTTTGCTCTAGGACCTTAATGACATCATTACCATGTGACCAGTAACCTAGCAATTACTGGTCACATGGCTATGAGGTCATCACAGGTCCTACTGAGTGTTGGTTAACTGTGTTAACTGTGGAGCTTTTTTGTGTAAAGATTACATCAGAAAAAGGTGACAGGGGCTGTTATGTTAATATACTGTAAACTACTGTATAGTGGGGTGCTGTATATTGTGTGGTGGGCTGTATATTGTGGGGTGGGCTGTATATTGTGTGGTGGGCTGTATATTGTGTGGTGGGCTATATATTGTGTAATGGGCTGTATATTGTGTGGTGGCCTGTATACTGTGTGGGGGCCTGTATACTGTGTGGTGGGCCTGTATAGTGTGGGGGGGGGGCCTGTATAGTGGGGGGGGGGAGTGCTATACTGCTGTACTGTATAGTGTGGGGGGCTGTATCGTGTATAGTTTGGGGTGCTGTATACAGTGAGGTGTTGTATACCGTGAGGTGCTGTATACTGTGGGCTGCTATACTGCTCTACTATATACCGTGGGGTACTGTATAGTGTGGGGTGCTAAACTGCATACTGTGTGGTGCTGTATACTATAGGGTGCTATACTGCATACTGTGGGGTGCCGGGGTGCACTGTAACACTAGGGTGAGCCGAGCCCTGGTCTCCTTCCTGCAGAGCGGTGCCCACTTCCAGCCTGAGCCCAGCTGCCCCGAGCACTGATCCTGAGCCGCTGGAGTCTTCAGAACTAGAAGTATTTACAGTCATTCACTGGACTCTACCAGATGTGTGGATTTTTTGTGTGTGTGTTGTGGTGGAGGGCGTGATTGCATGCTAAGGTGTGGGAAGACGGGATCCAGGGGGCCCAAGTAAATTTTTGCCCAGGGTCCAATCAATATTAAAGACGGCCCTGATTGCATGCACCAACCCCTGCACCACCACAGTACTGTATTGTCTTTTATCCATTTCCACTAGGACCCTGCCTTGCACCCCCAACACCCACCAACCTCAAGGGTACCTGAACCACCACTAGGCAGGAGCCTCTCAAAGACCAGTGTGTCCCCAACTGAACCAGTGTGCCCCCCCCCCCCCCTTTCACTGTGCAGCGGCCCATGGAGAGCTGGAGAGAACTACTACTATCATCTGGTCTCCACCACCACTTCCTTCCTCTCTGCTTCATGCCTACCCTGTGGGACTCTACATATATGGTGCTGTGCCTGGAGAAACAATGAAGAGCCTACAGTGCTTAAAGGGGTTGTTCCACAAAAAATATTCTAAAATCACCTGGATCTGGATACTTTTGTAATTGCATGTAATAAAAAATTTGTATAGCCACTGAGTTATTCACTAACACCTATCTGTATAGTGCCACCTGCTGATTGTTCTTTTTCTTCCTTCTATGTCCACTTGGCTAAGGTGGTCGCACATGCTCAGTTCCATTCTTCAACCGCCACTAGCATTATCTCCTGTTAGAAGATGTGACAGTTATAGGGAGACAGCTGCAGCAGAAAGAACACACACCCTAATTGTAGCAGATAAGACCCTCTCCTTGAGCTGTCAGCTTGATATAAATCTAGCAGAGCAATGAACATGAAGGTCTCTGGATCCATGTCAGGTACGGGGCTGGTTCTAGGTTTCTTAGAAAGAGAGTGTCATGTATTATATGATGTCTGATTTTCATTATTTTACATTAATCCCTTGGGATAATCCCTTTAAAATGGTCATTCTCCTGGTGAGGGTCCCAGGGGCATGTCTGTCACTAATAATACATTGATGGCATATGCTAAAGATAGGCCATCAATTAAAAGTCAAGAATTACCCCTTTTGAGGCTCATGGGTCCAGCTGCAAAATTGTGACTGAGACCCTGTAATCACACTGCCATCTTCCCAACAGGGTTGTCCAGTTGAAAAATCAATTTTTATACCCTATTACACCCTAAAACAGATTTCAGTTTCTGATCATTTTATATTTATGGCGTATTCTCTGATCAGCTGTTTGAAGAGACTGTGGCGCTATAGTTAACACTACGACCACCTCACAGCAGACCAAGCACAACGTACATTGTATAGCAGCTGTGCTTGGTATCGCAGCACGGCCCCATTCTCTTGAGTTGCGCCTATACCATCTGACTGATGAACGTGACGTCAATGGCCTAGGAAGAGGCCCGCCGAGGCCTCTTCAAAACAGCTGATCGGCAGGGTGCTAGGAGTTGTATTCCCGCAGGTATTGATGACCTATCCTGGGCCATTAATATCAAACTCCTGGAATCCACATTTTTTTTGGACAATGCACATGACATAGATCTGGTTCTACATCTACCACCGAGGGGTTAACGGTTTTTATTTTCACTTAAACTCAGTAAAGCTGTTTGCATTTGTCAGAAAGTCGTTTTCACAAACACACTCAGCGTGAAATTATAGGTGTGTAGTATGGAGGCTCATGTTGGGAGCATTCATCAGCTTACATTCTTTCTTCTCTCTCATGTCTACAACTTACCATCTTGAGTGGTATAACACGAGTTTCAGAGTGCCTTGCAACCTGCATGTGTGGACACCAGCCTCCACAAAGCCCATCGGTGTGGACTAGGGGTGGAAGTAAGGTAGCGGCAGCCAGTGACGTGGGATTAGGGCCTAGTAGATAAAGGGGCCCACTGCCACCTTAGGAGCAGTTAGAAGCTTACTAAACTGCTTGTAAAGCCAGCCATACACTTGAACTATCTCTCCTGATCCCCCATACACATACAATGCCTTGTAAAAGTATTCACCCCCCTTGACTTTTTCGTATTTTGTTACATTACAGCATTAAGTTCAATGTTTTGTTAATCTGAATTCTATGTGATGGATCAGAACACAATAGTCCAAGTTGGTGAAGTGCAATGAGAAAAATATATAAATAAAACTATTGTTTAGAAATAGAAAACAGAAAATTTTCATGTGCGTATGTATTCACCCCCTTTGTTAGGAAGCCCATAAAAAGCTCTGGTGCAACCAATTACCTTCAGAAGTCATATAATTAGTGAAATAATGTCCACCTGTGTGCAATCTAAGTGTCACATGATCTGTCATTACATATAAACACCTATTTTGAAAGGCCCCAGAAGCTGCAACACCTAAGCAAGAGGCATCACTAACCAAAACACTGCCATAAAGACCAAGGAACTCTCCAAACAAGTAAGGGACAATGTTGTTGAGAAGTACAAGTCAGGGTTAGGTTATAAAAATATATCCAAATCTTTGATGATCCCCAGGAGCACCATCAAATCTATCATAACCAAATGGAAAGAACATGGCACAACAGCAAACCTGCCACGAGACGGCCGCCCACCAAAACTCACGGACCGGGCAAGGAGGGCATTATTGAGAGAGGCAGCACAGAGACCTAAGGTAACCCTGGAGGAGCTGCAGAGTTCCACAGCAGAGACTGGAGTATCTGTACATAGGACGACAATAAGCCGTACGCTCCATAGAGTTGGGCTTTATGGCAGAGTGGCCAGAAGAAAGCCATTACTTTCACCTAAAAACAGGCACACTGTGAGTTTGTGAAAAGGCATGTGGGAGACTCCCAAAATGTATGGAGGAAGGTGCTCTGTTCTGATGAGACTAATATTTTATTTTATTTTATTTTCTGTAAACAGCTATTCATCACCAGCTATTTATTATCAGCCACGTAATCAACTGGCGCCTCTCTCTCTCTCTCTCTCTCTCTCTCTCTCTATATATATATATATATATATATATATATATATATATATATATTTATATATTTACATTTTCATTTTCATATTTTACAATTGATAGTTGTTTAGATTTTTATTACTATTTTTTATTATTATATTATATATATATTTTTTTTTTATTGACATCACGGTATTCACGTATATATGTATCCATTCATCCAGTTATATCTACATCCAAATCTAAGCTTGACGGCCATATTATTATTACTACTATTATTATTACTATTATCCCTTTTTATATAATTTGTATGATTGTATGTACATGTTTTTTAGACTTGAAAAAGGGGTCCACAGAACCCCGAAACGCGTTGTCACGATAACAAAAATAATAATAAAAAAACCTATTGGTTTGAAACAAACTCTGGTTGTGTTTTGCGCCTATGGTCCACCCTCCACTCAACCCCAGAGTCCAGTGGATACATACTTCATACACTGACCCAGACGGCGGCCTGGCCCCCGCCAAAGGTGAACACGGACGTAACCGGCAGCACTAACCAGCAACACTTAAACCACTCCTACTCGCCTCCAGTACAGTTGCACCGAACATTAGGTGCAACAACAACAGGTGAGCAGCACCACTCTTCCTGAAATTGGAAGCTTGTTCTGAACCTACTCACCCTATGAGCGCCTTTTTTCTCCTTTGGCCACTTTTTTCCAAACAAGTAAGGGACAATGTTGTTGAAGTACAAGTCAAGGTTAGGTTATATAAATATATCCAAATCTTTGATAACCCCCAGGAGCACCATCAAATCTATCATAACCAAATGGAAAGAACATGGCACAACAGCGAACCTGCCACGAGACGGCCGCCCACCAAAACTCACAGACCGGGCAAGGAGGGCATTAATCAGAGAGGCAGCACAGAGACCTAAGGTAACCCTGGAGGAGCTGCAGAATTCCACAGCAGAGACTGGAGTATCTGTACATAGGACGACAATAAGCCGTAGGCTACATAGAGTTGGGCTTTATGGCAGAGTGGCCAGAAGAAAGCCATTACTTTCACCTAAAAACAATAAGGCACGCTGTGAGTTTGCGAAAAGGCATGTGGGAGACTCCCAAAATGTATGGAGGAAGGTGCTCTGGTCTGATGAGACTAAAATCGTTAATTTCTAACGATAATTTGTTTTCCCTTAGTCCTAACAGCAGCACAGATGGGGTTAACTGCCCCCTGTGGACTGGTAGGACCGGCGGAATTTTTAATGAGCCCAAAAACCAATAAACGATCTTCAGCTCCCTGAAAGGGAGGAGATCGTCCCCCAGCCCACCGTGTTTTTAACAAGCATAATGTACTTAGGGTGGGATATTTGTGTGCTGCTGTTAGGACTAAGGGAAAACAAATTATCGTCCTCATGCCTTAGGGTCCTCATGCCTGGCAGAACTAAGAACTGTCTGCCCAAAGTGCCGAAAACTCCTAGCATCTATCCTATAATGGGAGATGAAGGTTGACTCAGAACTCCAGGAAGCCGCCTTACAGATCAACTCTAAGGGGAGAAGTCTTCTCTCCGCAACAGAGGTGGAGACAGCCCTAGTAGAATGGGCTCTCACAAACTCCGGAGGATCTAGGGATTGGGAGACGAAGGCCTCCCTGATGGCTTCCTTAATCCAGCGACTAATGGTAGCTTTAGACGCTTTACGGCCTTTAGACTTACCGGCAAACAGGATGAGGAGATTCTCGTCTATCCTGAACTCTCTGGATCTATCCACATAGACCTGGAGGCATCTAGAAATGTCCAGCGGGTCTCTAGCTGGAGTATCCGAGGAGGAGGCTGAAAACAAAACTGGTAAAGAGATTACCTGGTTGATATTTTGGAAGGTTGGGACCTTAGGCCTCAAGTAGGGTAAAAACTTCAGGAGTACTCTGTCCTGCAGAAAAATGATATAGGGGTGAATTGCGGAAAAAGCCTGCAATTCAGAGATTCTTTTGGCTGAGGCTACAGCCAGAAGAAAAACCATCTTTAAAGTAAAAAATCTGAATTCCACCTCCTCCAATGGCTCGAAGGGGGAAGATGCTAGCCCCCTGAGCACTACTGAAAGATCCCACTGGGGAATAGGTTTCAGTATAGTAGGCTTTAGTCTTTCAGCTCCCTTAAGGAAGCGTTTGATGAGTGGGTCCCGAGAATGTGGCCTGTTAAGACAGGCCGAGATGGCACAAATCTGTACCTTCAAGGTAGCTGGAGAAAGACCTTTATCTAATCCATCTTGAAGAAATTGTAATATCGCAGGAAGGGGCGGATCTGCAGACGCCACCTGTTTGGAATCACACCATGACATGAAGATTCTCATGATCCTGGAGTAGGCCTTCTTCGTAGACTCGGAAAGCCCTTCTATGTTGGGAAGGGACTGATCACCCTCCAGGCTGTCAGGTTGAACCTGTGCAGATCTGGGCAGAGGTGAGTGTCCCACGACACCAGGGTCTGCTCCGGGGGGAGTCTCCAGTATTGTCCCCGACTGAGTTGGGTAAACCAGGATCTCTTGGGCCAGAACGGTATGATGGCAATTACCAAGGCCTGATCCTGACGGATTTTCGTCAATACCCTTGGTATCATGGAAAACGGAGGGAAGATGTAAGCCAGCCTGAACCTCCACGGTATCGACAGAGCATCTATCGCCAGGGGGTTGTCTTCCCTGTATAGGGAACAGAACCTCAGAACCTTGGCGTTGAACCTGGTTGCCATGAGATCCACCTCTGGCATACCCCATCTGTGAACTAACTGCCTGAAGATCTCCGGGTGCAGAGACCACTCCATGGTCGGTAATCCTCGACTTAGGCGGTCCGCTATCATATTGAGGGAGCCTCGAATATGAGTGGCAGATAGATGGGAAAGGTTCGACTCTGCCCACCGAAGAATTACCCCGATCTCTGAAAGAAGGGGCAATGATCTTGTGCCTCCCTGCTTGTTTATATAGAGAACCGCAGTCATATTGTCTGACTGGACTTTCACAGCTTTGCCCCGAATCTGAGGGGCAAAGTGAAGGAGGGCTAGCCGGATAGCTCGCATCTCGCGAAGATTGGAGGAGAGACGCCGCTCCAGGGGAGACCAAGATCCCTGTACCGGGGATCCGTCTAGGTGAGCACCCCAGTCTACAAGGGACGCGTCCGTAGTCAATATGAGCCAAGCTGGTTGGGTCATAGACTTCCCTGCTGGCAGATGGAACCACCATGTGAGGGAATTCCGGGTTTGACCGGACAGGGAGCACAGAGAATTTAGCCCCGCAGGGCTGCCGTTCCATAAGCGTAAGACCTCCGACTGAAGAGGACGGAGGTGCCATAGTGCCCAAGGGACTGCGTCCGCAGCCGCTGACATGAGCCCCAGCATCTTCATGAGAGTCCGGATGGAGACTCAACGAGGGACATAAAGGACCTTTGCCAGGTCCTGAATCCGCACTCTACTTTCTAGAGTCAACCGGAGGGACATCTCCACAGAGTCGACCACGAATCCTAGATAATGGATTGAAGTCGATGGGCTCATATTCGACTTCTGCCAGTTGATGATCCAGCCCAGGCGGAGGAGAAAGGAGATTGCGATCTGAAGATGGTGGGTAAGGATCGGAACTGAAGAGGCTATGAAAAGCCAATCTTCCAGATAGGGAATAATAGTCAGTCCTTGAAGTCTCAAAGCTGCCACCACCGACACCACCACCTTGGTGAAGATAAGGGGGGCGGAAGAGATTCCGAAGGGAAGCACGGCGAACTGAAAGTGCCTGCGAACCCCTAAAATCTGGACCGCGATCCTGAGGAACTTCCAGGAAGTGGAATGGATCGGGATGTGAAGATACGCATCCTTGAGGTCCAGAGTAGCCATGACGTCCCCAGAGTTGAGGATATGGCTGACTGACCTTATGGTTTCCATACGAAACCTGGTTTTCCTTATAAATCGATTGAGGAATCTCAAATCGATGATCATCCGGAGATCTCCCGTCTTCTTGGGAACCAGGAACACTGGAGAATAAATCCCTAGGCCTCTCTCCCCTGCCGGCACCTCCTCCAGGGCTCCCTTGGAGATATAGTCCTGAATATAAGACTCTAGGATCTTCTGTTTGGCCGACCCGAAGTTTCGCGTGGCGATGAATCTCTCTGGGGGGGGGGGGGGGGGAGAGATGAGATCTACCCGGTAACCGGCAGAAATTATATCCTGAACCCAGGGGTCTGCAATTTGCTGGGCCCAAAAGTCTTTGAAGTGGGAGAGACAGCCCCCCACGGGAATCTGGGGGAGGGGTACGGGAAAGTCTAGAGGAGATACTGCGGGGGTAGCAGGGCTTATCCAAGAGCCTCGAGGAGGCCCATAGTCAGGAGGGTTTCGCCTCCCTGGTGGGTTTGCGGGAGCGTCTCGAGAATCTACGAGACGGCCCCCCCAATCTCTGCGCTTAGCCTGCTGCCCTGAACGGTCTCCGCCTTTTTTATCCTGTCTGGGGCGTCCCCGAAAGGGCTGCTGGGGGAGACTCTTCCCTTTCTTATCGGAGAGTCCCTCCATGATTTTGTCCAATTCGGACCCGAACAGCCTATCCATCTCGAAGGGGAGCCCACATAAATTAAATTTGGACGCGTTGTCTGCGATCCACGGCTTCAGCCATAGTGGTCTGCGGGCAGCCGAAACTAGAGCCATTGTTTTGGCGGCCAGTTTCAACTGTATCTGGGAGGAATCACACAAGAAATCCACGGCCAGATTGACTGATTTAAACGCTGTCAAGATGTCGTCTCTAGAAACGCTCTGGTCCACGTCTGTCTGGATCTGATTGAGTTTGGAGCGTAAGAAGGAGGCTACTTCAGTGGCCGCAATGGATGTCGATGCGGAGGCAGCAGCCGCCGCGTAACCCCTTCTAAGGGTGCACTCTGCCCTCCGGTCTAGAGGGTCCTGCAGGCTAGACCCATCATCTGCAGGGACCAGAGTGCGCCTGGACAACTTGGCTATTGCCATGTCCACCTTGGGAACGGAACCCCACGATACCACCAAGGTTTTAGCCATTGGGTACATAAGCTTAAATTTCCTGGTGAGGACTGGACCTTTTTCAGGCTTTCTCCACTCTGTAAGCATCACAGAGAGAAGGGTCTCATCCGCTCTAAAGACACGCTGTGTCCGTCCGGCGGGATCAGAGGACTCCCCCATGTCAACATCCTGGTCCCCCGACCTGATGGACTTCAGCAACTTCTGCGTTTTCTCTGGAGGAAAAAAGCAAGAAGTTGATTCTTCCTCCTCAGAAGAAGACCCCACCGAACAGGGGGTAGGTCTCTCGACCGGTGCAGCCACTTCCATGGGAGTCTGAGAGGATCCTGGTAGCCTCTCATTAAGCAGGCGCACTACTCCTTTAATGGAATCATCCACGTAAGTTTTCATCCACTGGAACATCTCTTGCATTGTGGGTTCCGTGGATGCCTGTGTGCGACAACTTTCACACCTTGAGTAAGTGCAGTTGTCGTCCAAAGGTGTGTTACACTTGTAACAGGCCAAATGCTTCCTTTTGGCGGTGGACTTCCGCTGATCAGAATCCCTGGGGGAAGCCATAACTGTAAATAAAAAGAAAAAAACAGGTCATAACACCTACAAACACCAGGTGGAGGTGAAACGAGACCATATGGGTGCCCACCAGAACTGAAGCAAATAGAGCTGTGAAGAAAAATACCCAAGCGAATCAATATATCTATGATAATATATCAAGCACAGGGAACTCTGGAGCTAGCTTGTGAAAGCGATGCAACCAGAGCACTGAATGACAGGCTCTGGGCGTTTAAAAAAGGGAAGCCCTGGGCGGGGCCTCGATCGGAACAAGCCCAGAGAAGTAAAAGAGCCTAAATGAGGCTCAGCTGGACCCTATATGTCTCCCCAAGCTATCCTGACAATTTAGGATGTATAAAAGGAGAAAACAACCGAGCGGTGAGAAGAAAACCCCACAGCATCGGAGATAGCAAAAAAAAAAAAAAAACGGAAGTGACGAAGCGCAGCTGGTGTGCGTCACTTCCGGAAGATGGCGGCACTCATGGCGCCGCGCACATGCGGCAGGGAGAGAATGGGACACCGCAGAGACGCCCCCCCCCCCCCCCCCGACGGTACCCAGTACAAAAAATAGCCGCGATTATGCCTAGAATAAAGGCAAACAGCAACAAAGAAAGGGGGGCGATTTCCTTAAAGTTTAAGAAAACCAGAGCCCCTGCATACTTCAGCTCCCTGAGGGGAGCGACACGCCAGTCCACCTGTCCAGAGGACAGAAAAAAACACGGTGGGCTGGGGGACGATCTCCTCCCTTTCAGGGAGCTGAAGATCGTTTATTGATTGTTGGGCTCATTAAAAATTCCGCCGGTCCTACCAGTCCACAGGGGGCAGTTAACCCCATCTGTGCTGCTGGTAGGACGTAAGGGAATTGAACTTTTCGACCATCAAAGAAAACGCTATGTCTGGCGCAAAACCAACACATCACATCACCCAAAGAACACAATCTCCACAGTGAAACATGGTGATGGCAGTATCATGCTGTGGGGATGGGAAACTGGTCAGAGTGGAGGGAGAGATGGATGGTGCTAAATACAGGGATATTCTTGAGCAGAACTTGTAGCACTCTGTGCGTGAGTCTAGGACGGAGGTTCACCTTCCAGCAGGACAATGACCCCAAACACACGGCTAAAACACTTGTGTGGTTTAAGGGGAAACATGTAAATGTGTTGGAATGGCCTAGTCAAAGCCCAGATCTCAATCCAATAGAAAATCTGTGGTCAGACTTAAAAATCTGTGGTCACTTTGGATAAGTCTCTATGAGCTTGCCACATCTTACCACTGGGATTTTTGCCCATTCCTCCTTGCAAAACTGCTCCAGCTTCTTCAAGTTGGATGGGATGAGCTTGTGAACAGCAATCTTTAAAGAGGACCTTTCACTAGAATAAAACATCTAAACTAACTATACAGACATGGAGAGCGGCGCCCAGGGATCTCCCTGCACTTACTGTTATACCTGGGCGCCGCTCCGTTCTCCCGGTATAGCCTCCGGTATCTTCATATGTTAGGCTCCACCCAGTGGAACCTGCCGGCGTCTCATTCTCCCATGCTGTAGCGCTGGCCAATCGCAGCGCTCAGCTCATAGCCTGAGAGGCTTTTTTTTTCTCTCAGGCTATGAGCTGAGCGCTGCGATTGGCCACCGCTACAGCATGGGAGAAGGAGACGCCGTTAGGTTCTACTGGGTGGAGCCTAACATATGAAGATACCGGAGGCTATACCGGGAGAACGGAGGGGCGCCCAGCTATAACAGTAAGTGCAGGGGGGTCCCTGGGTGCCGCTCTCCATGTCTGTATAGTTAGTTTAGATTTTTTTATTCTAGTGAAAGGTCCTCTTTAAAGATTGCTGTTCACAAGCTCATCCCATCCAACTTGAAGAAGCTGGAGCAGTTTTGCAAGGAGGAATGGGCAAAAATCCCAGTGGTAAGATGTGGCAAGCTCATAGAGACTTATCCAAAGTGACTTGGAGTATTGACTTTAGGGGGGTGAATAGTTATGCACATTGACTTTTTCTGTTATTTTGTCCTATTTGTGGTTTTCTACACAATAAAAAAAAAAACATCTTCATAGTTGTGGGCATGTTTTGTAAATTAAATGATGCAAATCCTCAAATAATCCATGTTAATTCTAGGTTGTGAGGCACCAAAATATGAAAAAAGTCAAGGTAGGTGAATACTTTTGCAAGGCACTGTACAACTTTGTCTCACCCGAGTGTTTGTGTGTTGTGAATGGGAGGTAGCTCCTGCCCGCAACCTCTGACAAAAGCTTATTTCCTCAGAAACAAAAGAATCAGACGCATTTAAATCCGACCCTTCTTTTCCCCAACCTTCCCTTTGAGGAGAGTCAAGAGGTTCTCATACATATCAGTTGGTTGGTCAACATAAATCTTATTGTACAGAGGGAGATAATTAATTTGATAGCACATGAGTGCTGGTCCATTGTGAGAAAGATGGAAAAGGTGGGTGCCCTATCATGAAATGTACCCTTCGAAGAGATGACCTGAGAGGTGCCAGCAGTTGATCCACCTTCAATCTAATATTGATGATCTATTCTGAGGAATGATAATCAGTGCTGTTTAATGCCCAGAAAACCCCTCACCTTGATTAAAACTGTATAGAATGTTTATTGGACATCTGGTTTGATATTTCATTGGTGAGTCAATCTAGGGCCCCTACTTTACATGGTTTCACATCTAACCATCTTGGCACATGACGGGTTGTCCTTTTCTTTCCTGTCCTTTGTAGTTTCCCTGTGACCTTTGGAGTGTTGAACACAAACCAGTCTGACCAACCTAATCTTCTCCCTCTTTTGAAGATCCAATAGTTTTCACTAGTTGATATACTCCAATAGGGCTGGATTTAGCATGAGAAAGGGCTGTAAATATATAACTACATAATGTACTTGACCAAAAAATACACAACCAAGAACGATCTGAGAAAGACATGCCCGTGTGTTACCTTCAGTTGACTTTTGGAAGCCTTAGGAAAAACCCATTACTGCAGAGCTCTATAGGTATAATTAGGTATAATCCCACCAATTTAGGATTATGATCTGTCTTGAGCACACATCCCACATTACATTTTTCAAGGTTTAGTGTCCTTTTAAGTCCCAGCCCACCTCTACATATCCTCCAGCCTTGATCCAGCTTTAGTCCTCTTTCACTGACCATTTGAGATGATGCATCTGATTTCATCTACTTTGGCCAACTACTAAAGCTGTGTCAGACTGGGGCTCCTTGGGTCTAATAGAGGAAATGATTCTGAGGGCTACTTTCCATCTGAAGAAAACACATGCATGTCCTTTTAGTTGTATTATCTTGTAATACCAATAAACTGTAAATTGGTTACTGATAAATCATCCAATAAGAAATAGATGTAGTAACAAGCGATTAGATCTTAATGGGGTTATTTTCTGCTGGAACTTCGAGGCCAATATTACATCAAAGCCTGGGACCACTGGAGGATCCTTTGCTACCCTGGTGATCCAATCCAACTGTAATGGGCAATGGGTGTGAACCTGTTTGGCTTTAGGCTAAACCTAGAGGTTTCCTGAGTCTATCTCCCAAATCTGTGCTTTGCTTCTCTGATACAGTCACAGGGACAGGGGTACAATATCTATTTTCTCTTTCTATCCCTCTCATCAGAATGTGGCACTACATTGCCCAGAAAAGTCATTTAGCAGATGGCCAGTCTGCCTCTCAAAGTATGCCTGGATGCCTAAGCTCTCAATTATTCCAGATACAAGTGCTGTGGAGTCAAAAAGCAGCATGCAGGTTCTCTCCACAGTCTTTTTAGCATGTACCTCTCCTCTCAAAGGCTGATACATTCCAACATAACTCATTTGGTTCCTCAGAGGCTGATGTATGGCTCTGTCTCAAAAGTTGGCTCGTGGTTCTACCCAGGGCTGCTTTCTTTTTGCTTTCTCACAGTTTTCTGTCTCTCATCACACTGCCCTGAACTAACAAACCCAGCCCCTCCTGTATGGGAAAGGTGTAGCAGACCCACCTAGCAACTTTCACTAAATAGGCCGGTTAACCCCTTATGCAGTCTGTAGAATAGAAAGTGCACAGAAAATAAATTTTCAACCCCTTATGGAGTGGGCTACCAAGAGACTGCATATATTGTACAGGTGTGACAATGGTTAGTGCTGCAGCTCAGACCTATAAGCAAAGTACCAGCAACTCCCACCATTTATACTTGGATGGATTAACCTAATGGCCCATCGACTCTCCCCCTGTCAGATGATGACGGTGGAAAGAAGGATCTGGCAAGCTGAACTCCAACTCCTAATTCTTTTGTCCCAGCAGGAGATACTCCATTACCAGTGGTATCTAGCAGTGGCTTTCTCTACTCTCCTCACTAAAAATACATTCATGTGTATGGGGAGTCGAGAGAAATAGCTGCCGGACAGTAGCATGGTAGTGATTTGTGGTTACACAGCATTTCTCCATCATCTATAGTTATACAGTAAGTCATGGGGCTCTCCTCTTCTGTCACACTTTTTAGGAATGTATAAAATATTCTTGGATGACAACTAATAACACTACCATTATAGCTCTCATAGGGACAGCTGTTGTTAACTGGCTTTTTTGGACCCCTGAATTTTGCTAGTTATTCATTAAGACAAATAATTATGCAGATCTGCCGAAACGGAAGCCTACTATAGAAGTCCAATTTTTCATTAGTTTGACCACTTTGAATCAGTTGTCCTTAAATCATATTGATCCTACTTAGAAACCCTTACCAGCTGTCCATATGAACACGTAAAGGGACCACAATGGTCGTGTTGTCCATAATGACAATACCATTGCATGCTATCATTGACCACTTTTGCCTAGGTGATGCATCAGTATGACAACACATCATCATGTAAGCGGTGAGGATAGATAGGAGAACGGCAGTGCAGTGATATCCCAGTGTATAACTAATATGTAGCCTGCATGCATTAGTACAACACAGCTACTCAACTATAGCAGGTTATACCTGGCATTGTGCTCTGACAACTTTGCCGTATTGGATATTGGAACCAAATCTCCTGGGGTTGCACCATTTGCAAGAACTAGTTTACAGAACATCAGAGGCCCTGCCATGAATCTTGAGGTCCACTAGGATTAATGCCTCTAAATTATCACATGGGACAGTATCATGGAACATGTGGCTATAGTTGGTAGATTTTTTAAGCTTCCCTTTAATTTAATAGTTGTATAACCGGTTGGTTGGAGTTGTGGCTTGAATCTCCTGAACCTCAATGAGCAATTTGCACTGAGGACAGTGGTGTACATAGAAGATAGGAGACCTTATAGCAATGATGATATGGGTTCCCAATTATGGTGCCAGGTTTTATTATCACTCAGGAAAAAAGGATCTGCTGTTATCATGAGTCTTAGATGGTAGCCCTGTACAGGTTCTCCCCACTCATTAGCCAAGGGGATGAAACCAGCCAAGGCTGAACCACTCTCTGGAAGGGCCCCATAGCAGCTGTACGGTATGTCCCTTGACCAGGGCCTCCACATTTGTCACTTATAATACCATTGTTGACTCCTTTAGTAGGAAGGTCCTTAGAGATCTTTGAGTTTGAGCTTCTGAGGCACCAGGGCTAGGTGTAACAACAACAATCCCTGACAACCAACGGTGATGCCACCAATTAATTAATGGACAACAACAGGGACAGCTATCCCCATACTGTAATAAAAAATAATAACCAAGCACAAGAACTCCAGAGGAACATTGCTAACCTAGACAAAGAACGAACCAATTTATGTCTATCTAGGCATAATTTCTAGCGTGTCCTAGTCAGCCTATCAATACACAGCCCACCTCCACCCCCTCATTTCATCAACATACAATCCTCCAGAGATTACTGCCCACTCTGTCCAAACAACATCAGCAGTGGCAGCGGCGTACTGTAAGTCACTTAAAGATGGCTCATTTAAAGACTTTCCTCCTATTATTCTGCAAATGTCTGTTACATAATGCATTGCGTTCATCTCACAATTCATCATTATTTCTCTATACTTCAGTCAAGGCCAAAACGCACACCGCCTTCATTTTCCGCCTGACAGAATTTTAACCACTTCACGCTCTCAGTCATGTTCACACGTTGAACATCCTTTGTGATGGAATATAATTTGCTCATAGCCAATTAAACAATGACATCAATAGAAAGAGACAGTGGGGCAGATCTACGAATCCTGTCTACTTAATAGACAGTGTAAAGGTAAAGTAGGCAGTCTAAAAATGCTCCAGATTTACAACAGCTGCTCATGCTAGATGATAGATCTGGTGCGCCATTAGTCCAAGTCTGGTCTAAGTTTATGCCACCTACTAATTGTTTTAATTTGAACCAGAATTTTTTTGGGCCAAATTTTTACGCATAGTCATATCTTAGGCCATGCCCCTTTCCCAGCACTAGCCCGTTTTTTTGCCAGATGAACTCCCAGGAGAACAGGATAAATTAAGACATCACAATATTCCTCTTCCTGTGTTGACGAGAGGCGGCCATCTTATTCATTCCCTTGCATGGTACAGGCCAATAACACTTCCTGATACTTGCAGACCTCCACATGATCGTGGGGATTTGCACATCTCAAGTGGCTCTATGGGACAGGTTTTTCACAGGTTTACTTTAAGAAATGTTTTGAATATATTAATGTAGCTGGTGCGTCTTCTGCAAAAAAAAAAAAATGCTGTACTCCAGAGCAGGGGGTAACTGCAAATGATTTCTTATTAAATGTAATGGTAATATATTGTTATGTTATCCTTTGTAATCTCTTGTATACTTCTAGCATAGCACTGTATGGTAGTGACGGAGTAAACTGACAGCCATTTGCAGGAGGGCAAGGTGGTGGCTGGCTCTACCAATAGCTGTTCTATTGAATCTTAGGAGGGAGTTAGGAGGAAGAGGAAGCAAAAATCCATGTGCTCCCTCTCCTTGGGCCTCAAGCTCCAGAGACTAACAGATCTCCGTGTGATTGCTGTAAGATCTACAGCAAGAGGGAAAGGAGAGAAAGGAGAAAGCTCAGAAATCTACACGGCCTTATTAAAAAAATCTCTCAATAAAAAGTGTTAAAAAAATGAAATCTGCATGGCCGAGCGACAAGAGTCAGTCAGTAAGGTAACCGCTATTAAGGGCAATACAGACTTTGCTGCCAAGGAAAGATTGCAGTTAGGACAGCCTACACACTTAAGGAACTACCGGCCAGTCGTATCGCTCAACCTGTATACTGCAGTGCGCACTACAAATGTAATTGCAAAAATACAGTCGTCTACCATAGATTCTATTGAGAGAGAGGATTTAGCAAGATCGCCTTAATTTCTACCCTTGTCTAAATCCATTATCTGGGAGAGAATTTCACTGTGCACAGTTGTTTTTCTATATTGGATATACTACAACTCATATGTTTCACTATAATAAAGAGGTATGTTTGTGCAATGGGCACGTCCGCCCAGGGCCCTCTATATAACAAGACCCAGGTGTAGGAATGCCGAGTGGTATGTTGCGGCCTAAAATGCCTCTATGTGTGTAACGGTGCTCCTACCTGGATACCGCTGGACCCCAGGCCTTGGCTCCAAAGCAATAAATAGGGGGAATAATTGAGGGATTTCAAGAAATAACTTGAGTCCAGACCTTGAGATGCTTTACTTGAATAAACGTTTCTCCAAAGAGTTTCAGGCTCTGTCTTGGTTCCAGCAGGCTTTAGCATTAAACTGGCAGGCAAACTCAATTCTGCTATATCTTTCTCTCACTCTGCTGTACTGACAAGCTAACTTGGTTTCTTTGTTTCCTCTTTATGATGCACTTCACTCTTGTAGTCAGACTTATTTTCAGCCAAAAAGTAGGTTAGAATCCTGGCAACTCCAACATGGAGTCTCAACCAGAACATACTAGAACTGCCCCACCTCTTTCTGGTAGCAAGCAGGACTGGCTTACTTCTGCCCAAAGAGGGGAGAATGAAATGGTAAGTTCCATTCTCTCTGAAGATAGCTCTACCATTATCGCTGCCACCTGCTGATGAACCAGGCACTTTACATGTAATAAACAGTTACATAACAAGATTATTAATGCACATTGTGGAGGACCTGGAAAGACATACATAAGATGACATTATATTTGCCCATTAGAGATTGTAGCAGGGTGCAGTAGTGATAACACCACTGTGGGGTGTTACATTTGTTCTGTTTACTCTGGCCTGGGTACTGACTCTTGCGCTATACACCGACCATTGCACATTGCACTCCACAGGGCCTGACTTGCACCCATCGAAACACCTAACATCATGGGCACCCCAGCTACCATCAGGCAGGAGGCCCAGAACCAGGGTGTGCCCCAAAGAAGAAAGGGTGCCCCCTTCTTACACTGTACTGACCCTAGGGAGCAACGGTAAGAGGACAGCCCTCAAGGGCTCACTGTTAGTGTTGGTCAAGCACCAAAGTTCTCGTATGCTCTGGTAGAACACTTCCTGATGCTCGGGTGCTGTACAGCACCCGAGCACAATGAAAGTCAATGGGAGAACCCAAGCATTAAACCAGGCACCCCCTGCTCTGAAGAGGGGAGGGTATCGGGACTCTAGTTTGGCTTAGGAGTCCCTGCTCTGACTCCATATATAGCTATGTCCATATATGGAGTCAGTGCTTGGGGACACCCAGTGTATTTAAATCTAATTTAATTTAATCTGGCAGGATTTGAACTCCCAAACTTCTACATTACAGCCCAGAATGTTAACCACTACACTTTACAGCTGCATGGCCAGTTACTTAAAAAAAAAAAAAAAAAAACTGCTAGTAAGTATTCTTATAGAGCAGCAGTCTCATATATACAGTACAGACCAAAAGTTTGGACACACCTTCTCATTCAAATAGTTTTCTTTATTTTCATGACTATGAAAATTGTAGATTCACACTGAAGGCATCAAAACTATGAATTAACACATGTGGAATTATATACATAACAAAAAAGTGTGAAACAACTGAAAATATGTCATATTCTAGGTTCTTCAAAGTAGCCACCTTTTGCTTCGATTACTGCTTTGCACACTCTTGGCATTCTGTTGATGAGCTCCAAGAGGTAGTCACCTGAAATGGTCTTCCAACAGTCTTGAAGGAGTTCCCCAAACCATCTCGATCGGGTTCAGGTCCGGTGACTGTGGAGGCCAGGTCATCTGGCCCAGCACCACATCACTCTTCTTCATGGTCAAATAGCCCTTACACAGCCTGGAGGTGTGTTTGGGGTCATTGTCCTGTTGAAAAATAAATAATGGTCCAACTAAACGCAAACCGGATGGAATAGCATGCCGCTGCAAGATGCTGTGGTAGCCATGCTGGTTCAGTATGCCTTCAATTTTGAATAAATGCCCAACAGTGTCACCAGCAAAGCACCCCCACACCATCACACCTCCTCCTCCATGCTTCACAGTGGGAACCAGGCATGTAGAGTCCATCCGTTCACCTTTTTTGCGTTGCACAAAGACACGGTGGTTGGAACCAAAGATCTTAAATTTGGACTCATCAGACCAAAGCACAGATTTCCACTGGTCTAATGTCCATTCCTTGTGTTCTTTAGCCCAAACAAGTCTCTTCTGCTTGTTGCCTGTCCTTAGCAGTGGTTTCCTAGCAGATATTCTACCATGAAGACCTGATTCACACAGTCTCCTCTTAACAGTTGTTCTAGAGATGTGTCTGCTGCTAGAACTCTGTGTGGCATTGACCTGGTCTCTAATCTGAGCTGCTGTTAACCTGCGATTTCTGAGGCTGGTGACTCGGATGAACTTATCCTCCGCAGCAGAGGTGACTCTTGGTCTTCCTTTTCTGGGGCAGTCCGCATGTGAGCCAGTTTCTTTGTAGCGCTTGATGGTTTTTGTGACTGCACTTGGGGACACTTTCAAAGTTTTCCCAATTTTTCGGACTAACTGACCTTCATTTCTTAAAGTAATGATGGCCACTCGTTTTTCTTTACTTAGCTGCTTTTTTCTTGCCATAATACAAATTCTAACAGTCTATTCAGTAGGACTATCAGCTGTGTATCCACCTGACTTTGTGGCCCTATCAGCTAGCGTTTGGTGTCTCTAACAGTCTGTCCCTGCTCCACACAGCAACCTCTCCCTACACTGGCAAAACACTGAATGTAAAATGGCGGCCAGGTCCGGTTTATTTATAAGGTAGGGGGTATGTCCATGTGCTGAAACGTCTCAATTGGCTGTCCTGTACCACCTAATGTGTGTGTCATGGGTCAAAGTTCTTCACAATGTAAAAGAATATGGCGCCGGCGGACATCGCCATATGTTTGCCTGTTAGGCGAATCGCGAACACAACGCAACTGATGGTCCCAACCCCATTTATAAGGCAAGAAATCCCACTTATTAAACCTGACAGGGCACACCTGTGAAGTGAAAACCATTTCAGGTGACTACTCATCTAGCTCATCAAGAGAATGCCAAGAGTGTGCAAAGCAGTAATCAAAGCAAAAGGTGGCTACTTTGAAGAATCTAGAATATGACATATTTTCAGTTGATTCACACTTTTTTGGTATGTATATAATTCCACCTGTGTTAATTCATAGTTTTGATGCCTTCAGTGTGAATCTACAATTTTCATAGTCATGAAAATAAAGAAAACTCTTTGAATGAGAAGGTGTGTACTGTATAAATATATATATATATATAAATATCCAGAAAAAGGACGGCACTCCGGCTGGATTAAAGTGAGGTTATTCTTTATTCAACCATACGGTGCAACGTTTCGGCTCCAAAACTGAGCCTTTCTCAAGCAAACGTATAGATCAAGTGAAGGCAAATATATAAGTGACTTAATCAAAGTGCAGATCATGTGATCACGCCACACCCAGTGGGCGTGTTACAATAGTGACAATTACAAAAACATGATGAAATACAATGGTACAAGTGCATGATAGGGCAAATGAAATAAATGACATACAGTATATCTAATATTTGCATACCTAACTATAAGAACATCGATCAGGCATGCATATTTAGCATTTGCATACAGCAGTGGAGGGGCGGACCCATCGATCAGGTACATTCGAGAAGTAAACAATCGATGGATGCGTCCAGTGAGCATAAAAACATACCGAGGGAGGAGCAAAGGGACGATCCGGAGGACACATATTAGCGGTGAGGGGTTCAATCTATGCGATCGTTAGACATAATAGACATACCACTACTCTGGAGCGGCGTAGCATCAATCAAGGGGCGGTGGCAGCTGGAGGACGCCGAACATCATCAAAGCCGGCCTCTGCTCTTGCGTCACCACAGCGCCACTCCGTTCAGCCTAGGTGCGTTGCGGCGCATGCCCAATGTGCATCCAATCTCAGGACGCAATCTTAGGAACTGGAGAGATGCCCATACCCTGTATTCAGACACCATCACTGTTGTAAAACAGGGTATTGCGATTCAGACTAGTACGGATGGCCCGGAAACCAGATCGTCCTCATACTATATCCTGACCAGAGCCCACTAGCACCACGGTGAACCGCGCTGTAAAGGGGTATCTGTCAAGGGTGTCCGGTCGCTCTCATACCCAGGAGGGTTCTCCTCCAACAGGTACCCAGGTATCACAGGGAGCAAATCTATACCAGAAAGATGAAGTGATTACAATAGCACCATCACGGCCCAAAAAATGTACAGGGAACAGTCTCTATGTGGGTGAAACGACGACCGACCTTAAGACCCGCTTGAACAACCACCGCTTGAGTATCCGGAAGAAACGCCTCGATCTACCGGTATCTAAGCATTTCTCTGAGGTGATCTGACAGTTTGGATCCTCGACCATGTGCCTCAGGCCAGACGTGGCGGTGATAGGTCTAGGCTACTCAAGCGCAGGGAACTTGGCTGGATCCATAGGCTCAATAGCCTTAGACCTAATGGATTGAACATGGAATTCAACTTTGGGGAGGTTTTGTGAGGATTGGCTTGCCTCCTATGTCCAGCAGGCTATGCTACGGTGTTTTTGTGTACACACTGAGAGTATTTATTTATTTCAAAATCTGTTGTGTCAACAGTAATTTTACCCCCTTTTTTTCATTCACAGATCACCTGCACTCACCATTTTGAGGGATGGAGCTCAAGGATGAAGCGGACACATCATTTTATACGGGAGGGTGACATTCCTAGCAACTATGCGTTCCTTCTCTTTTCACAAAAAAATTTTTAGTTGGTTTTTTATATGTTTAGCTTTTTTCCACTACCGGATCCGGTGTGCACCGGGGGACTGTTCCCTGTACATTTTTTGGGCCGTGATGGTGCTATTGTAATCACTTCATCTTTCTGGTATAGATTTGCTCCCTGTGATACCTGGGTACCTGTTGGAGGAGAACCCTCCTGGGTATGAGAGCGACCGGACACCCTTGACAGATAACCCTTTACAGCGCGGTTCACCGTGGTGCTAGTGGGCTCTGGTCAGGATATAGTATGAGGATGATCTGGTTTCCGGGCCGTCCGTACTAGTCTGAATCGCAATACCCTGTTTTACAACAGTGATGGTGTCTGAATACAGGGTATGGGCATCTCTCCAGTTCCTAAGATGGCGTCCTGAGATTGGATGCACATTGGGCATGCGCCGCAACGCACCTAGGCTGAACGGAGTGGCGCTGTGGTGACGCAAGAGCAGAGGCCGGCTTTGATGATGCTCGGCGTCCTCCAGCTGCCACCGCCCCTTGATTGATGCTACGCCGCTCCAGAGTAGTGGTATGTCTATTATGTCTAACGATCGCATAGATTGGACCCCTCACCGCTAATATGTGTCCTCCGGATCGTTCCTTTGCTCCTCCCTCGGTATGTTTTTATGCTCACTGGACGCATCCATCGATTGTTTACTTCTCGAATGTACCTGATCGATGGGTCCGCCCCTCCACTCCTGTATGCAAATGCTAAATATGCATGCCTGATCGATGTTCTTATAGTTAGGTATGCAAATATTAGATATACTGTATGTCATTTATTTCATTTGCCCTATCATGCACTTGTACCATTGTATTTCATCATGTTTTTGTAATTGTCACTATTGTAACACGCCCACTGGGTGTGGCGAGATCACATGATCTGCACTTTAATTAAGTCACTTATATATTTGCCTTCACTTGATCTATACCTTTGCTTGAGAAAGGCTCAGTTTTGGAGCCGAAACGTTGCACCGCATGGTTGAATAAAGAATAACCTCACTTTCATCCAGCCGGAGTTCTGTCCTTTTTCTGGATTAATTGATTGTAGGAAGAAGTCGATTCCCCTGGAATGTGCACCCATTTTTTTCCATTGCAGTCAGTGCCGCCATTTTTTCTTCTATATATATATATATATAACATTTTTGTAATTGCACATTTTTTACAATTATAAAAAAAAAATATAAAACATTTAAATTTAATTTAAGGTACTTTCACACTTGCGTTGCTGGATTCTGGCAGGCAGTTCCAGCAATCTGTATGCAAACGGAAACCATTTTTAGATGGATCCGGATCCGTCTCACAAATACATTGCAATACCGGATCCGTCTCTCCGCTGTCATCTGGAAAAACGGATCCGGTATTTAATTTTTTTACATTTTTAAAGGTCTGCGCATGCGCAGACCGGAATACCGGATCCGTCTATGTAGCAATTTTAATACATTCCAATGGAAAAAATGCCTGGATCCGGCATTCCCGCAAGTGTTCAGGATTTTTGGCCGGAGAGAAAAATGCAGCATGCTGCAGTTTTATCTCCCTCCAAATACCGTAAAAGGACTGAACTGGAGACAACCTGATGCACCCTGAACAGATTGCTTTCCATTCAGAATGCAGTAGGATAAAACTGATCAGTTTTTTTTCCGGTATTGAGCCCCTAGGAAGCACGCAATACCGGAAAACTTTGACGCAAGTGTGAAAGTACCCTTAGGCTCTATTTCTGAAAAGTTTCTGACTGGATTCAAACTCACAACCTTCTACATTACAGACCAGAATGTTAACCACTACACTATAGAGCTGCATGGCCAGTTACAAAAAATAAATACAATATGAGACTTCTGCTGTATAGGAATATACCGTATACAGCAGAAGTCTCATATATATATATTTTGTAACTGGCCATGCAGTTTTATAGTGTAGTGGTTAACATTCTTGGCTGTAATGTAGAAGGTTGTGAGTTCAAATTCTGCCAGAAATAGAGGCTAAATTAGATTTAAATACACTGACTCGAGCACATGCGATGTTCGGCCGAGCATGCTCGCCCAACACTACTCACTGTATGAGTACATTTTACTTGTAGATCGTTGCCCTAAGGACACATACGTCTGCCTTAGATTATAGAGGACAAACTTATCGTTGACAATACCTTAAAAATGTGTAATAAATACATTTTGGCACAATCCAAAGTGGTAAAGTCCACTGAACAGACAGCCGCCATTTTAACGTCTGTTTTTTGTTTTGTTTTTTGTTTTATTTTGGAAAACCCCTGTTTAACCTCTTTTACCAGTGCCGCAACATGTTTCTCAGCTCAAAGTCTGACACAGAAGGGGAAAAGAGCCATATGATTTTCGATGTGATTTTTCCAGCAGCTCTGAAGCCGCCAGTAAGGCATTAAACATTCAGCAGCTCTCCCTATGTTGTTGCTTTGCACAGGGTGAGGTCGGCTTTCACAGCCTACGGAATAATTTGATTCAAATACAGCACAATTGCGCAGGTAAAGATTACAGTGGAACCCGTATTTACTCCATGGGATGCTGTAACATATGAAAGCTAATTGATCCTCTTCAATTTGTAGCAAATAATTTCCCTCGAAAAGCTTCCAAATAGCTTGAAAATAATACTAAGTACTGCTCCTTCCATTCAGACGCATTCACACTTGCTGATGGCTTTCCCAAACTCTAATTAAAAGGAAAAGGGTTTTTCTTTCCTCCAAAACAGCGCCACAATTATCCATGGCCAGTATATGGAATTGCAGCTTAGCCCCATTAAAATGAATGTTCAAACGTGTCGCTGTTTTTGGAACAAAAATAAATAAAAACATTTTTTTTTAAATGATGTTATATAAGCCCTTTTATACCATACAGCATCTCGGGCCATTAATGCCCTTTGGTGGAGTTTGGATTGCGATTACATATTTTATAGACTTACATATTTAAAGGGAATGTGTCATGGAACCTAATAATATGCAACACTTCTTTGTCTTTAGAAACAATGTTTCAGCAGTCACCTCCTTATCGTTACAGGCAGCATTACAATGACAGCATCTCTATACATAGATAACACAGGATCCTCCATTTACAATAGGTGATATCACAGCTTATCTACACCCTCCTGACCTCTACACGGGTCACAGAGCATGCCTAGAAAACTCTCCTATGTAAATCAATGGGGTAATTTCCTGTAAAGGGTATATCTAAATTCTGTTAATAACAGCTCAGGCAAGATGTCCTCCCCCATGGCCATGTTCAGGAGAAAGAATTAAAAAGCTACAATTGCAGTACCCCAGAGCAGGAGGTATCTGAAAATGGTTTGTTATTTAATGTTATGTAATGTAATGTTATGTATTGTACCCAGTATAGCTGTGTATGGATGGCACAACCAGGGTTAAAGGGGTTGTGCAGCAATTTATAATGATTACCTATCTGACTGGCGGGAGTCCGACACCTGGCAGCCCCGTCGATCAGCTGTTTGATGAGGAGGCCGCACTCAATGTGAGCTCCACTTCCTGGTCATTACACTACGCGTAGTATCCGGTGCAGCGGCAGTGTACTGTAGTTACAAGCACTTGCTCAATTCAAGCGAATGGGGTGAGTGCTTGTCATTACACCGCACTTCCGAGACAAAGTGCAGTGTAATGAACAGGAAGCGGTACTCGCATGGAGCGCTGCCTCCTCTTTAAACAGCCGGCTGTTGGACCCCAGCCGAGCAGATATTGACGACCTATTCTGAGGATAGGTCATCAATATAGATCGATGCACAACCCCATTCATTACTCCTGGTTCAGGCCTTTGCTGGAGGTTGGGTGTGGATCCTGGAGCTCAGTTAAGCCTCATTCACACGACAGTGTTTCACGTACGTGTGCTGTACGCATTCTCCGCCAACAGCACACGTCCCCATTCATTTGAATGTGTGTATTCACACATCAGTGTGGGTCCGTGTTTTCAGCATGGATGCATGTCCTATCTTGTTCCGTGTTCCCAGATCCCTCACACCCATTATAGTCTATGGGTCCGTAAAAACCACGGATGCAACACGGATGTCATCCGAGTTGCATCCATGTTTCACGGATCATTAGGAAGAGATGCTTTTAAATTTATTTTTCAGCTTTTCAGTGTCAGTGAAACACGGATGCAACACGGACAGCAAACAACGGACACACGGACCCAATACGGATCCTTCATGGACAGCTTCATGGATGCATCACTGACCACCTGCTCACAGATTTGAGCACAGACACAGATGTATGAATGAGGCTTTAGTCAGTCTTAGGTGCGATTTCAGAGAGAGAGAAAGCTGTACCTTAGGCCTCTTTCACACGAGCGTGACGGATTAGGTCCGGATGCGTTCAGGGTGCGTTCAGTGAAACTCGCACCATTTTGCAAGCAAGTTCAGTCAGTCTTGTCTGCGATTGCGTTCAGTTTTCTTCCCCGCGAGTGCAATGCGTTTTGATGCATTTTTCACGCACATGATAAAAAACTGAAGGTTTACAAACAACATCTCTTAGCAACCATCAGTGAAAAACGCATCACACCCGCACTTGCTTCCGGATGTGTTTTTGACTGAAGTCCCATTCACTTCTATGGGGCCAGGGCTGCGTGAATAACGCAGAATATAGAACATGCTGCGTTTTTCACGCAACGCAGAACTGATGCGTGAAAAAAAGGGTGCGTTGCAGGAACACCCGCAATTTTTCCGCGCGAGTGCAAAACATTGTAATGCGTTTTGCACTCGCGTGAGAAAAATCGCGCGTGTTTGGTACCCAAACCCGAACTTCTTCACAGAAGTTCGGGCTTGGGATCGGTGTTCTGTAGATTGTATTATTTTCCCTTATAACATGGTTATAAGGGAAAATAATAGCATTCTGAATACAGAATGCATAGTAAAATTGCGCTGGAAGGGTTAAAAAAAATTAAAAATAATTTAACTCACCTTAGTCCACTAGCTCGCGTAGCCGGCATCTCCTTCTGTCTTGATCTTAGCTTTTTGTAGCAACAAGGACCTTTGGTGACGTCACAGTCATCACATGATCCATCACCATGGTAAAAGATCATGTGATGGATCATGTGATGACCGGAGTGACATCATCACAGGTCCTGTTCATGTAATTAATGCTCACCCCAGGTCCTGTTCAGCAAAGGAGACAGAAGGAGATGCCGGCTACGTGAACAAGTAGACTAAGGTGAGTTAAATTATTATTTATTTTTTTTAACCCCTCCAGCGCTATTGAACTATGCATTCTGTATTCAGAATGCTATTATTTTCCCTTATAACCATGTTATAAGGGAAAATAATAATGATCGGGTCTCCATCCCGATCGTCTCCTAGCAACCGTGGGTGAAAATCGCACCGCATCCGCACTTGCTTGCGGATGCTTGCGATTTTCACGCAACCCCATTCACTTCTATGGGGCCGGCGTTGCGTGGATTATCGCACCGCAACGCACAAAGAGGAGCATGCTGCGATTTTCACGCAACGCATAAGTGATGCGTAAAAATCACCGCTCATGTGAACAGCCCCATAGAAATGAATGGGTCGGTATTCAGTGCGGGTGCAATGCGTTCAACTCACGCATCGCATCCGCGCGGAATACTCGCCCGTGTGAAAGGGGCCTTATGCCTCCTCTTCTCAGACCCAGAAAGCTCCAGAGACTAACAGATCTCTGTGTAAATTACTGCAAGATTAAGAGAAAGAGAAGGAAGGAATTGGAGAACTTGGAAAGCATGGAAAAGCATAGGAGTCAGCAAGTTAACCTGCTACTACAGCCATTCTAACTTTGCTGCTGTGAGGGACATAGTTAAGACATCCTTCATGCCTGAACATGTCCTGGCCAGACCTTACACCCATTATTGTTAAGGTACTGTTGCCAGTCATAGCTTCTACTGATTTTAGCAAAATAAAAAGGAAAGAGGGCCATTACTCCAATCTTGACCTTAATCCTTGCACTGTGTACAGTTGGAACTGTGTCTGCTATAATTGGATGTTCTACCTCTTGCCTGGTTTTCTAACTTCAGCACCATACACCAGCCATTGCCCTCCACACGCCTTGCCTTACACCAATACAGACAGTTAACAGGCACCCCAACAACCAGTAGGCAGGAGCCCCAAAACAAAGGTGTGTCTCAGAAAAAGAAAGGTTGCACAGCCCTAGGGAGCAACTGTATAAGGAACGCCACCGTCATTGAGTGACAGCCAGAGCCACTACCACTCCCATCCTCCTCTCTGGCTCCTCTTGAGCCGCTGCACAATGAAAAAAAAAAAAAGATGTGTGTTACTATCTGGTCCCTGCTGAGCTCCACTTTTTGCTCCTGTTCTCGACACGCAATGAAATGGCCCGGTAACCCCATCTCAGCGAGCAATTGGCTGTGTCGAGAAGAGGAGAAGGGGGTATAGCAAAGCGGAGAACTGGTCACCGTTGGAACAGCAGTGGCAAGAAATCAGCGAGGTGAGTATAAGATTATTTTTAAAAACCATTTGCAGGTCATTGAGTACTCTATAAATTGTGCTTCAATATCCCTTTAACTGTGCCAGTCTAGTGCTCCCAGTAAACAGAATTGCCCTTAGCAACCAATCAGAGCACATCTTCCTTATCTTACTGTGCTCTTGAAAAATGAAAGCTGTGCTGTGATTGGTTGCTGTGGGTTGCTGAAAGTGAAATTGTCTTTGTAGTCCATATCAACCAGTCACAACGCAGCTTTCATTTTTTGAGAGCAGGATAAAATTAGAAAGCTGTGCTCTGATTGGTTGCTATAGGCAACAGGCGCAGTTTCATAAACCTCTTGTGTACAGAGTGCTCCTTATAAACTACAGTGCCATCAGAGTGGCCTTAATAAACACTAATACCAGCAGAGGGCAGTGGGCACCCTATAAACAACACCAGCACAGTGCTCCCCATAATGGAAGCATGGTGCTTTGCAATAGCAGCCTGGGAGCAGCGTGTGGAGGATGGGAGCGGTAGTGACAGGAGGGTGCACCTTTACTTTCCTCAGAGCACATTCTGATGTTAGGACTCCTTCCTTGTGGCAGTTGGGGTGCCCTTGGTGTTTGGGCTTTTGGCAGAGTGCAAAGCAGGAGGTGTAGGTGCAATGGCAGGAAAATGGTGGTGAAGTCAGTGACCAGGTCAGTTGTAGTAAATAAATAAGTCTCTCTATACTCAAGTGCAAAATAGGAGTAGTAGTTCATCCAACAGTATCAAGGCATATAACACAGTGCAATCCTTCCTCAATAACATTGTATGGAATGGATGGCAGAAATGATGGAGGTTGTGGTACTCCTATTTTTCTTTAGAAAAAAGAGATGATGGTTCTCTGGGTGCAAGCAGACACGTGTCCTTTCTTTGGCACATCTAGGCTGGAACTCCCCTACAGACAAGGGCGGCCCCGGGTCCATCTACTAGCAACCTAAAGAGGCTGAGTCGGGGTTGTTAACTGTGACCTATCCATACAGTACTATTAAGTAGGCAAACATAAATACAACAAATTTTAACTTGTCAATTTAACATTGAAACGAGCAACCTTTTTGCAATGACATTATTTTGGGGTGCTGCAGCTTTCCTTCACAAAGCCATAGAATTAAAATAAATTATACAATTCTGGCTGCTTTTTACCGCCATAAAGAGGAGTATGCTCCAAGTAATGTGGGTAATATAAATATATATGATTCGCCCTAGTAGTGTCCACAATGCCTGATGCCTAATTTATAAGCATTTCCAACCTTGGCCGAGATTTACTTGACACATGACTGAGTGAGACAAGCACCTAGGGCAGTGAAAGCGAACCTTTTAGAGACTGAGTGCCCAAACTGCAACCCAAAACCCACTTATTTATCGCAAAGTGCCTACACGACAATTTAACCCGAATACTACAGTCCAATATAGTATATCTTCCATGTACTTTATCATTCAGCTATAATAGCCTGTCTACATTCAGTGCGCTGCCTGTGCCGTTTATAGTGCGCCCTGCGCTGAAGAATTGCAGGAAAAGTCTAAAGCATATTGGTACACCTTAGACTTTTTCCAGGGTGCGGGTGCCCACAGAGCGGGCTCTCAGTGCCGCCTCTGGCATCCATGCCATAGGTTCGCCACCACTGACCTAGGGTCATCACCTAGTTAGGCTGGTGTTTAATCTGTACCAGCTCCATTGTCTTCTGGTAATTTTCAGCAGCCAAGGAGGTATAAGATACCTCCTTGCTACTAATAGCTCTTAACAGCCAGGTCTTATTTTTAAAACAAGACCAGCATCGAGGTGCTAGCCACCATACAGACTGAGATATAACCTTCAGAAACCTAGTTGGGAGTTTTATTGCCTTTAATAGTGTGAACATTCCAAGCCTATGTTATACAGTATAGGGATTTGATATATGCTCTGTTATGAATACTATTTATATTGTACATTACTTTATATAAAGCATGGTGGTGCTCAACATCACACACTCTAAAATTGGCCACACCCTTTTCAATATGGCGCTGGGGTAAGATATGTCCCCAGATGCCTGGATGCTGAGGAATGACATGTCAGTGGCCCTTCTGTAGAAGGCCGGTGCGCCAGTGTTGGGACATTCTCCTCACGTGGACCAGTGGCTAAATTATAAGAGGAAATCTCACCCCATCTTAGGGAGCTTGCTGGTGTGCTCAAGTTTCGATTGCACTCTGTGGTTGCTGGGTTCTGAAAACAGTCGCAGCCTGGATGGATACCATGAAAGTGGTAGTAGCTGGTGCTATGGGAGTGCAGTCTGCCATGGTGGTCTGTGTTGCAATACCAGCCACATAGTGACCAATACAGAGGGACAATACAGAGGGACAATACAGAGTGTGGCCTACAGTCAAGTCTTAAGTATGCTCTGCATAATACTGTAAATGCACCGTACAGCCACATACCCCTGAATCAGGGAAGAAACGCAAGAATTGCATCACACCACATGGGAACCTACCCTGCTACAATTCTGAATAGAGTTGCTGTAACGTTCAAGAACTGTGCCTCTCATCTAAGACAACTTGTTGCCTACCTGTATATGGCTGGAGCTCCGCTCCTGTGAAGGATGCCATCTTAAGTTGTCATCCTACACAATAAAAAGTTAACTGTTGTTGCAGCACCCACCCACAACTCTATTACAGCACGGGACAGCAACGTCCCTACACATAGCTCGGCCACAACTACTGGTGCATATCATAACTACAACACTTTTGTTACACTCCTGGCACCACTGACCCAAAGATTGTTGGACTGGGGTTTCTTGGACCCACTAGAGGGAATTATTCTCATGGCCCAAACCATATATCATCAATAAAGTCTAATTGGTTTTGAATCAAAGGAATAGACCCTAGTGGCAAGTGATGGGCTCCAAGGAAAATTATTTGCTGGGGACAAGTGCCAGAGTTCCTGGATGATGAAAGGAATTTTGTGCTACTTGTTTTTTTTATTTGAGCAGGGATGTTACATAAGGTCTTAAGAAAAACAATTTAAGGTAAAATTTCCAATCTCTTTCTCTCCAGTGGTTGCAAAACTACAACTCCCAGCAAGACTTGACAGACTCTCAAAGTATGCTAAAGACCAATAGATTCAGAACATCTGTAGATCTTCAAGTTGAACCAGTGCCATAGACAGTAGACTTTAAGCTCAGGAACTCTATGAGGAAATGGCTCACACAAGAGCTGTTTTTAGGGGAATCATGGACCAGACAGGATGATTCTTGTCCAATATTGCCAGGGGCGTCTGTCCACCGTTCTTCCTTATGATGTATTATGCCCATAGATCTATATGGATGTATAACTGAAGTTGCTTCAGTTTTAATGTTTAGTTTCAGTGTTTTAAAAAAGATTTTGAACTATAGAATCTATTAGGTACCACAGGGGTCAGTGTTGGGCCCTATTGCCTTCAGCATTTTTATTAATGATCTTGTAGAGGGGCTGCACTGTAAAATATCAATTCTTGCAGATGACACTTAACTGTGTAAAGTAATTAACACTGAAGAGGACAGTATACTACTACAGAGGGATCTGGGTAGATTGGAGGCTTGGGCAGATAAGTGGCAGATGAGGTTTAACACTGACAAATGTAAAGTTATGCACATGGGAAGGAATAATGCAAGTCACCCGTACATACTAAATGGTAAAACACTGGGTAACACAGAGATGGAAAAGGACTTAGGAATTTTAGTGAACAGCAAACTAAGCTGCAAAAACCAGTGTCAGGCAGCTGCTGCCAAGGCCAATAAGATAATGGGTTGCATCAAAAAGGGCATAGATGCCTGTGATGAGAACATAGTCCTACCACTTTACAAATCACTAGTCAAACCACACATGGAGGACTGTGTACAGTTCTGGGCTCCTATGAACAAGGCAGACATAGCAGAGCTGGAGAGGGTTCAGAGAAGGGCAACTAAAGTAATAACTGGAATGGGGCAACTACAGTACCCTGAAAGATTATTAAAATTAGGGTTATTCATGATTAGAAATAAGACGACTGAGGGGAGATCTAATAACTATGTATAAATATATCAGGGGTCAGTACAGAGATCACTCCCATCATCTGTTTATCCACAGGACACTGACGAGGGGACATCCTCTGCGTCTGGAGGAAAGAAGGTTTGTACACAAACATAGAAGAGGATTCTTTACGGTAAGAGCAGTGAGACTATGGAGCTCTCTGCCTGAGGAGGTGGTGATGGTGAGTACAATAAAGGAATTCAAGAGGGGCCTGGATGTATTTCTGGAGCGTAATAATATTACAGGATATAGCTACTAGAGAGGGGTCGGGGATCCAGGGAGTTATTCTGATGCCTGATTGGAGTCGGAAAGGATTTTTTTCCCCTAAAAAGAGGAAAATTGGCTTCTACCTTACAAGGTTTTTTTTTGTTTGTTTTTTGCCTTCCTCTGGATCAGCTTGCAGGATAACAGGTTGAACTGGATGGACAAATGTCTTTTTTCAGCCTTACAAACTACATTACTATGTTACTAGTATGTTTAAAAGAAAAGGTAGAGAGGTGTAGAGCAGATGAAGCTATGATCACCCAACCAACCTTTTAAAGTAAGGTTTCAATTGTTGTTGCTGGTTTGATTTGTGAAACTTGGTTCTCGGCTCAGTCCAGTGGTAGTTGTATGGTATGGTCACAGCAGGTGTTCCACAAGCTGATGACTTTGCTCATTGGTGCAGATCCCCTGGTGTCTGGTGTGGCCTAGGTGGTCAAGCTCGTTGGTCAGAGGGACCAGTTTGTGGCAGATGGACACAACTGGAGCTTTAAAGACAAATGGCCCTAGATCAAGTACTACAGTACCATGATGGAGTTAAGCTCCTCTTTGGACAATGCTGAAATGCTACCACAAATTTTGCAGTAGAAATTACCATTGTAGTATGTAATGGGGGTTGTATATTATGTGAAGGTAGGAGGTTTGAGTCCCCACAGTTTAGCTTGTGCACTTCTTATCACAACAACCACTATGTATAATATTGCAGTCTTTCTTGTCAATCTGTTTCCATCTCCATAACTTCTCCTCTACAGTCTTTACTCTATAGCTGTCTCAAGTGAATCTCCCACATATTAGGCCTCATGCACACGACCGTTGTGTGCATCCGTGGCCGTTGTGCCGTTTTCAGTTTTTTTTCGCGGACCGATTGACTTTCAATGGGTCCGTGGAAAAATCGGAAAATGCACTGTTTGGCAGCCGCATCCGTGATCCGTTTTTCCTGGCCGTGAAAAAAATAGGACCTGTCCTATTTTTTTCACGGCCAACGGTTCACGGACCCATTCAAGTCAATGGGTCCGTGAAAAAACACGGATGCACACAAGATTGTCATCCGCGTCCGTGATCCGTGTCCGTGATCCGTGTCCGTTTTTCCTATCATTTCAATGGCAAACTTGACTTAGATTTTTTTTTTCATTTTTCATGTCCGTGGATCCTCCAAAAATCAAGGAAGAACCACGGACGAAAAAACGGTCACGGATCACGGACCTATGGACCACGTTTTTGCGGACCTTAAAAAAAAACGGTCGTGTGCATGAGGCCTTAGACAGAAGAGATTTTGGTGCAAACCCATAGTCCATGAAGACATCAGCAGAGTCAGAAACATATGGCAACCATGACACAGACAGAATAAGCAGCAACGGTATTAGGTAACATTAGAAGTGTAACTATCTCTAAGGGTCTGTTCACATATGTTCAGCACTTCAGTCAATTATGACAAAACTAACTTTATGGTTTCCTTTGGGATCCGTTTTGGCATGGCACATCTCCCTGAGCCGGACAGGTGCACGAAGTCCTCAACTTTTCCATCAGAAGTGCCTGGCTCAGATACAACTGTTATATGTGAATAGACCCTAAATAGCACTGGTTCAGAGCCAAATAGAAGTCCCCTGAGCAGGTATGGGACCTGTGCTTTCCAATTATTAATTTGATTAGAATGGGAAAAACTTACCTGGACAACCTATTTTTGCATAGCTTGGCAAATTTAAAATTCAGGGTTATGGGAAAGCTGGAGGACATCTTAAGGACTTTGTTTTCCCTTTTGATTTTTAATTTTAGGTGGAAACGCCCCTTTCGTCAATTATGACATTAATGGATCATGATTGGCTCTGATTTACCAAGTTCATGTTCCTAAATGCACACGCCCTAATCTATTGCTGGCCCTAAGGTTAAATAACCAACTAAAATAAGGCTCCAAACTTGATGACCAAGTTAGGATGCTCAAAATTCGCAGGTAGAACTTTCTTGTAACTGTTACGTTTCCCACCTTTCCCAGATTTATGTTATATCCCCAGGACTCGCTTAGACTTCACTGCATATACCTTAATGCATAACAGCCTTGAGTCTTGGGCTGTGGTAGAAAACAACTTCAATTATTACTCCAGGGTGAAAACTTTTTGCATAGAATACTCTGTACTCGAAAATGAGACAGAGGAATTACTCCATGTGGTCATCAGTTCTGGTCCAACATTGCAAACATTGCTCAGGCCGCATCTATTAGGAGGACATTTTTTAACTGTCCCAAAACTACTGATACTTCCTGGTTTAAAGCACTGGTGACCAGGGTAACAGAGTTTTAGGGTTCAAAGATGGGCCCAGCTCCTTCCAAAGCCCAAGAAAAACATAATGCTCTGATATGGACCAGAGGATGAATTTTTCCAAAACTTTTTTCTCTTTTGAAATGTAGGTGTTCTTTGCTATTACCCCTGAAACTTTCTGAAGTCACCACAGCAGTGCTGCAGCTTTAGGCCTTATGTAGACAGCAGTGCCCGGAGCTTATATTGCAAGTAATGTTGTATGTTGCTTCCATACAACACCATATGTGCAGTCAAACAAGGAAATGTTTTTTATATGGAATATTAAAGCAACCCTTGAGGTAGAGCAGAAGGGCACCATACTACTGGGTGCTGCATCGGAGGATGTTCGGAGCCATATTATAGTGATGATGTGCATGAGCCCTAATACATATTAGACCTGCCAATAACAGCCATTTAAATTTTTACAAAAGCTTTATACAGTATGGACATTGGGGTGTTTTTTGCCAGAGAAATAGGGGAGCACTAACTCCAGGTGAAGCATGTGATATGAAAGAGCAATACCAGGGTTCCTAGCCGTCAAACCTGAAGTTTCTGGCTTTACGTTGATCTCTACAGTAGGGGACCCAGGTAAGTAGGACATTTCAACATTTTATATGCAATAATTCATTTAAAAATTCCAAGCAATTTAAAGTATCCTAGTATGAAATAAAAGTTAAAAATATTTTAGATTAATCCTGAGAACACAATATTAGTTGCACCATATCATCACTAGAAGATGTTAAAAGACTTGTCTACAAAACCACAGCACTGGGTGAGCCACAGCGACACTAATCAAGAACAGGCGATGCTTCAGCCCATTCATTTATATTGCGTTTAACTTCATTTCCCAAAAAGCTGATCTTGAGGACCGCAACCACAAGGGGAAGGAAGCAGAGTCAAACTGTCCCTCCAGAGTACCAAGGCCCCTGCGAAGGGCTGAGGCCCTGACACTTATAGGCTCTAACACTCCAGCAGAAGACAACCCCATTTGGAGGTGACTTTGAGGCCAATCATTTACCCTTAGGATCTACTGTATTTCGTATGGGATAATTCACAAATAAACAATTAGATGGCATAGATGATATGTCCAGTGTGTGCAATGATAACAGGATTATGATGCAAGTAAAAGTGGACGTGCACATGTTCTGCATAGATGGAGGGTGGACCTCCGAGTGGGCCCAAGAAGGTATTATCTGTTCACACCCATTCAACATATATACTCCTGACCCCTTTCTCTGCAGGTTTAGGTCCTGAAATCAAAGACCTAATATTATCACAGTCTATATGCTAAAGCAGGGGCATCTCTACCGGGAGGAAAGCTGTAATCAGGCCCTGGGGCCTGAGGGGGCCAAATGATCCTTTTGCCCCATATGAAGAAACAAGTGCTATGAATAACATATGATAGCATGGGGGCCCAATCACAGATTTCCCATTTGGGCAAAGTTGCTTCAAGCTACCCTCTTGGACTGAAGATACAGAAGTAGTGGTCATGTTGTGTGCTAAATATACAGAAGTAGTGGTCATGCTGTGGGCTGAAGATACAGAAGTAGTGGTCATGCTGTGGGCTGAGGATACAGAAGTAGTGGTCATGCTGTGGGCTGAGGATACAGAAGTAGTGGTCATGCTGTGGGCTAAATATACAGAACTAGTGGTCATGCTGTGTGCTGAAGATACAGAAGTAGTGGTCATGCTGTGGGCTGAAGATACAGAAGTAGTGGTCATGCTGTGGGCTGAAGATACAGAAGTAGTGGTCATGCTGTGGGCTGAAGATACAGAAGTAGTGGTCATGCTGTGTGCTAAATATACAGAACTAGTGGTCATGCTGTGGGCTGAAGATACAGAAGTAGTGGTCATGCTGTGTGCTGAAGATACAGAAGTAGTGGTCATGCTGTGTGCTGAAGATACAGAACTAGTGGTCATGCTGTGGGCTGAAGATACAGAAGTAGTGGTCATGCTGTGGGCTGAAGATACAGAAGTAGTGGTCATGCTGTGTGCTGAAGATACAGAAGTAGTGGTCATGCTGTGGGCTGAAGATACAGAAGTAGTGGTCATGCTGTGGGCTGAAGATACAGAAGTAGTGGTCATGCTGTGGGCTGAAGATACAGAAGTAGTGGTCATGCTGTGGGCTGAAGATACAGAAATAGTGGTCATGCTGTGGGCTGAAGACACGGAAGTAGTGGTCATGCTGTGTGCTAAATATACAGAAGTAGTGGTCATGCTGTGGGCTGAAGATACAGAAATAGTGGTCATGCTGTGGGCTGAAGACACGGAAGTAGTGGTCATGCTGTGGGCTGAAGACACGGAAGTAGTGGTCATGCTGTGGGCTGAAGACACGGAAGTAGTGGTCATGCTGTGGGCTGAAGACACGGAAGTAGTGGTCATGCTGTGTGCTAAATATACAGACGTAGTGGTCATGCTGTGGGCTGAAGACACGGAAGTAGTGGTCATGCTGTGGGCTAAATATACAGAAGTAGTGGTCATGCTATGGGCTGAAGACACGGAAGTAGTGGTCATGCTGTGGGCTGAAGATACAGAAGTAGTGGTCATGCTGTGGGCTGAAGATACAGAAGTAGTGGTCATGCTGTGGGCTGAAGATACAGAAGTAGTGGTCATGCTTTGGGCTGAAGATACAGAAGTAGTGGTCATGCTGTGGGCTGAAGATACAGAAGTAGTGGTCATGCTGTGGGCTGAAGATACAGAAGTAGTGGTCATGCTGTGGGCTGAAGATACAGAAGTAGTGGTCATGCTCTGTTTTAAAGACACAGACCTCCTTGAAATATGTCATACCCAAGGCATGCTGCTGGGATTGATAGGTACAGTAAAGCCTTAAAAAAAGTCCACGTTTTTCTTGGTCTGTGGTCAATTTCCAGTTCTTTGTCAGCAATATTTAACTCATCACATGCCAAAGATCGTTCCGCACATCTCATGAAATTCTACAATCTCATAGACCCATTCCAAATGTGTCAGTCCACCTCTGATGGAAACAGGAGGTCAGTGTTTCTGAATTTCCCTCCAAGAGCTGCTGTTACTACACAGAGGCTACATCTCCAGAGGCAGAGTGTGTGTCTCTTCTTCTAAAGATCCCTCCTCCACCTCCTCCCTCCCGAAAGGATGGATCCTCCACATCTCTTTTTTTTTTTCTCAGGCAGGAGAAGCATTGCCCTGCCTCCTCCTCCTCCTTCCAGTTTCACCATCGACATTTCAGTGCAAAAGATTGCAAAATAAAATAAAATAAAAAATGCCTATTTGTGTTAGCGAAGTCCACCTCAGTACATCACTGGTTAATACTGCAGGAGACGTTCAATGTGCACATGGGCCGCGGTGCAAATCTCCCATCAGAAAGCCACAATTGACACCATAAAGCCTGATCACTGGTGATGCTGGGTGGAAGGGAAAGAGCGCAGCATCGCAGCTGACATGTAATCTTAGCTGCTCCCCTGTGGTTATCACACCAGTAAGTTTACACATCTGCAATGACGTATACACCGGACCCCTTTATGAAAATCAATGCCTTCTTACATAATCCCTTGTATAGAGTCCTGCCTGATACATTGTTGCATTGCTGTTACCCCACCGGGAACCCTTTCCCAATCCTTTACCCTTTCCATCCCAAGCATGTCCATAACATCCAACCTATTGGCCTTTACAGTAGAACCCAACCCAACCTAAATCCAATTTCTAACCAGATACCTGAACAGCAAGGAGAAGACGTTAAAGGGGTACATCATGTATGCTCGTGCAGATACCTTTCCAACCCAGGCGGCCATTTACCCTCCGAAAGCCCGAAATCCCATCCCACAAGCCATTCCGTAGAAGGGGCCATAACCCACCTTCTTCCAAACGGGGTCCCTTTAAGCATCATGAATGACCATAGGCATTAACCTGTTATCGGATTGAGCATGCATCTGCACCGAGCATTCATCTAGATGGTGTCCCTGCTCTGCAAAGGAAGGAAGACGAGGGAGATAAAAAGAAATGCTTACCGCCTCCGAATCTTCAAATCCATGTAGGTACAAATTGTCGTACATGGAGGTCTAGAATCCAATGCACCTTTCAGTACGGAAACAAAAAGCTAGCCCGACCACTGCTGGGAATGGAAGGCCTCAGCGAGACACGGAGCCTGCTCGGTGAATTTTTTTTGTGTGTGTGTGTTTGTATTCCCCAGCCAAGATGCTGTTCATTCATATTATAGTGGGGAGGTTATCCCTAGAGGCAGTTCAGACCTGGCATTTTTATCTGTGTTCCAAATTCAGAGCATGAAAGCAAAAAAAAAAACCCTTCCCCACCAAGGACTGGTGAGAGACCTAGGAATGCGCCCTGCGATTGGCTGGAGTCTCTCAGCTGAATGCTCATTTGCTTTGATAGTAAGATGACGAGCAGAAGGTCTATAATGTGCAATGCAAGAATCCTTCCCCGGCTCCTTCTCCTTTTTTTTTTCCACCCCTTTCCTCCCTCTTCCCGTTCTAGTTCATTTTTACTTTAAAATCATGAAATAAAAAAATTCCTGCGCAGGCAGGTCCCGCTGCGTGGAATTTCTCAAATGTTCCTAAAGAACGTGATTCAGGAAGAGAATAAAACACCTTTGATAGCATGCAAGTCGTTAGCGCTCGCGATAGGGTGCTGCTGACATCAGCTGAGCGCCGGTCGTCCTTTCAGAAAATAAAAAACTACATCCAGCATCTTTTTAAAGAAAAGTTATTTCTGGGAAAGCTGGGTGACGGACAATATGGCTGAATCGTCAATTCCCCAAAGGCGCTGTAATCCAGCTTTCCTCCTGATAAGGGTGCATTCACACGACCGTATGTATTTTGCGGTCTGCAAAGCGCCAATCCGAAAAAATACTGTGTTGCATCCATTGTTTTTTTTTCGCGGATCCATTGTAAAACAGACAAGAATAGGACATGCCCTATATTTTTTTGCGTGGCCGCAGAACGGACATACGCCTGCGGACGGCACATTGTGTGCTGTCCGCGTTATTTGCGGCCCAGAATTGGTCTGCCTCCGAATGTGGACCAAAAATATGGTCATGTGAATGGGGCCTATATCTGGCTTTCATTCCTGGCTATTTTACGGAAAACACAACTAGGCAGATTTACCTTTCAGGGGTTCGGGAAAGCTGGATGACAGACAATATGGCTGCAATCATCATTCCTAAAGCCAACGCGATCCAACGTTCCTCCTGAAAGATAAATCTGGCTTTCATTTTTGGCTAAATTACTTAAGGGCTCATCCACACAAACGGATTTTTTGTCTGTGTCCATTCCGTTTTTTGTTTTTTTTTCGGCCCGTATGCGGAGCCATTCATTTCAATGGGGCCGCAAACCCCCCCAAAAAAACGTAAATAACTCAGTGTGCATTCCGTATCCGTATGTCCACAAGTCAGTTCCGTGAAAAAAATAGAACATGTCCTATTCTTGTCCGACAGGGACTGGCATTGTTACAATGGATCCGCAAGAAAAACGGATGTAACACGGATGTAATCAGTTTTTTTTTGCAGATCCGTGTTTAGTGGACTGCAAAATACATGTGGTCGTGTGCATAAGCCCTTATAAAGACTAGGCAGATTTGCCTTTCAAGAGTTTGGGAAAGCGGGGTCACAACCTCTTTTGGAAATGTAATGTTATCCCCCAACTATCCCCGAAACAGATATAGCAAAAAAAAAATAATGGCTCAGATGTGACTTCTACTAAGACGACTGCAGGTTCACAAGTGCTGGCCCCAACTAACAGCATCATCTCAACAACAGCGCCACTCTTCTCCATAGGCTGTACCCGGTATTGCAGCTCACCATCATTCAAGTTAATGGGAATGAGCTGCAATACCAGACACAGCCCATCTATCCTGCACCTCTGTCACTGGTCACATCGCACCAGTCCGGATTGGCTCAGATCTCAGGACCCCAGGATGTCTGATGCACCCTGTGACCCCTTTATGACACTGGTGTCCTCACACTGTCCAGGGCACACTGGTCTGTAGATGAGCCCTCTCTAGAACAATCTGAGGCAAGATTTCTCACTGTCCATAGGGGTTGTAAACACCTACATGTCTATGCATTTATATCCCCCGCCCTGGCTTACCTTCTGCTTTTCCTCTGCCCGTGTCATTAGGTCACTGCAGTTCTATCAGCACATTCATGAAACAGGAGGCTCAGGATGAACAGTATTTGTTCAGACAGGAATCTGTAGTCATTTGGTTTTGTCAACAGTAAGGGCTCATACACATGACCGTATGTAGTTTGCAGTCCGCGAAAAATATGGATGACGTCCGTGTGCATTCCGTAGTTTGGAACGTAACAGCTGTCCCCTAAGGCCCCTTGCAGACGAGCGTGTCCGGATTAGGTCTGGATGCGTTCAGTGAAAACTGCGCAATTTCGCAAGCAAGTCCATTCAGTTTTGTTTGCAATTGTGTTCAGTTTTTATTGCGCGGGTGCAATGCGATTTAATGAATTTTGCACGCACGTGATAAAAAACCTCTTAGCAACCATCCGTGAAAAACGCATCGCATCCACACTTGCATGCAGATGCAATGCGATTTTCACGCAGCTCCATTCACTTCTATGGGGCCAGCGTTGCGTGAATCGCACAATATAGAACATGCTGCGATTTTCACGCAAACCATAAGTTATGCAAGAAAACCAACACACATGTACACAGCCCCATTAAAAGGAATTGGTCTGGATTCCGTGCGGGCGCAATGCGTTCGCATCATGCATTGCATCCGCACGGAATACTCGCTCCTGTGAAAGGGGCCTAATAGAACAGTAATATCCATTATGCGGACAATAATGTCCATTATGTGGACAATAATAGGACATGTTCTATTTTTTTTGCGGACCGGACATATGAAAACGGAATGCACATGTAACAAGAAACTTCAGTTTTTTTGGGGGGACCCATTTAAATGAACGGTTCGGCATACGGTCCGCAAAAAAAATGGAACGGGCACGTAAGTGCTTATGCACACGGCCATTGGTCGGCCGTTCTGTGCATTGGGGACCACAATTTGCAGTTCCCAATGCACGGGCAAAAAGTTAAATTTTTTTGCGGTGCGGAAGCACGGAGAGACTCCGTGGTGCTTCCGTGGGGTTCCCTGCCTCCATTCTGCACCAGACCTTCCAGATTGCAGACCCATTCCAGTGCAGGGTGCACACAGCCACTGCCCGCATATTGCGGACCGCAATACGGGCACAGCTGAGCAACAGCTGTGTGCATGAGTCCTAACGTATTTTTTTCCGTTCCCATTGTGTTTTTTTACAGGTCTGTATGCGGAACCATTCATTTCAATGGGGCTTGGAAAAAAAAGGAAATGACTCCGTGTGCATTCTGTGTCCGTATGTCCGCTCCGTAAAAACATAGTCCTAGAAACATGTCCTATTCTTGTCCGTTTTGCGGACAAGGACAGGCATTGTTACAATGGATCCGCGCAAAAAAAAATAGATGCAACCCGGACGTCACACGGATGTCATACGTTTTTTTGGGGGATCTGTGTTTTGCAGACTGTAAAATACATACTGTCATGTGCATGAGCCCTAAATGAGATAGCTCTTCTAAAGGATCCAAACCTACGTTACTACAGGTGATCTAAGCTTGGTTGAGTATACCGTAATTACCGTGAATCCAGGTGGTGTGTGTAGTGCAAATGTTTAAAATGTAGCCTAAGTATTAAAAATAAAACAATTTTTTGCGACATTCAAATTGAAAAACCTTAGCAAAATCCACCATGTGAACAGACCCTTAGTTTTACATTAATTTCTTTATTGCCACCAAACAGCTACCTATACCTCAGCGTCCTAGCCTCCTGCACACGACCGTATCCATTTTGCGGTCTGCAGATTGCATATCTGCAATACACAGATGCAGTCTGTGTGCACCCCACAATTTTTGCGGGATCCACTATAAAAAAGCCTATTCTTGTCTGCAAAAGAATAGAATAGGTTCTATAATTTGCAGCCCAGCCACACAGATGATATATGCTGCCCATTTTTTTTGCGAACCCATAGAAAGAAATTGGTCCGTGTGCGATCTGAAAAAAATGCGGATCAGGCACGGACAAAAAATACAGTTGTGTGCATGAGGCCTAAGGGAGGAGAGGAACATACTAGGGCTAAAGGGGATGTCTTATCAAAACAACTATTCTCCATATGCCCAGTTGGGCCATATGAATGCCAAAAGGGAAGAGTCACTGGCGGGTAACCCCCTGTACACTGTCAGTAGTGGCCAACATTCATTCCTAAGGAACGCATCATACACATGCACACTCGGTATGACCAAGCATGCAGGTAATTTTAATGGAGAAAAGAGGATAAGCTGCTGCCGGACATCTTGAGAACAAAGGATCTGACTTGTTGAAATTCAACACAACATATGGCAAGGGATGTTGACTGGGCCTTTCCTACACACTTGGTCAGTAGCTCAGGTTTGGCAGACCTAAGTCCTGTGTATATGGGCATCTTAAGAACCAGAAAGGGGAGCACCTATGTAAGAGCGACTCACTCTCTGGTGGACCTGGACTTTCCATGGATTCACTGGTTAGTCATGCATTTGATATCGAGGACAGGATTAATAGCACCATTTTTATTTTTGCAGATGACACTAAGCTGTGTAGTACTGTACGGTCTATGGAAGATGCTCATATACTACAAGCTGACTTGAACACTCTGAGTGATTGGGCATCAAGTTGGCAAATGAGGGTCAATGTGAATAAATGTAAAGTTATGCATCTTGGTAGTAATAATCTCTGTGCTTCATATGTCCAAGGGGATGTAACACTGGGGGGGGGGGGGTCACTTATAGAGAAGGATTTAGGTGTCCTCGTACATCATAGATTGAATAACAGCATACAATGTCAATCAGCTGCTTCTAAAGCCACCAAGATATTGTCATGCATTAAAGGGGTATTCCCATCTTAGACAATGGGGGCATATCGCTAGGATATGACCCCATTGTCTGATAGGTGCGGGTCCCACCGCTGGGACCTGCACCTATATCGAGAACGGAGCGGGGAGCACTGTGGCTGGAGGACCTCAGATTTCTCGGGGTCCGTCCACCACCCCCACCACCAAGCGCTAATCCCCGCCTCTCCCATAGAAGTCAATGGGAGCGTGCCGCGCATGTGCGGCCCATGCTCCCATTAATTTCTATGGGGCAGACGGCCCAATAGAAATGAATCGAGGGCGGCTGCGCATGTGCAGTGCACTCTCCTTCACTTTCGGGCACCTATTAGACAATGGGCGCATATCCTAGCGATATGCCTCCATTCTCTGAGATGAGAAAGCCCCTTTAAACGAGGCATGGACTTGCGGGGCAGGGATGTAATATTACCACTTTACAAAGCGTTGGTGCGGCCTCATCTGGAATATGCAGTTCAGTTCTGGGCACCAGTCCATAAAAAGGACGCACTGCAGCTGGAAAAAGTACAGAGGAGAGCAACTAAACTAATAAGGGGCATGGAGGGTCTTAGTTATGAAGAAAGATTAAAAGAATTGAATTTATTTAGTCTTGAGAAGAGACGTCTAAGGGGGGACATGATTAACCTATACAAATATATAAATGGGCCAAAAAATACGGTGAAAAACTGTTCCATATAAAATGCCCTCAAAAGACAAGGGGGCACTGCCTCCGACTGGAGAAGAAAAAGTTCAGTCTCGAAAAGCGTCAAAGCTCCTTAACTGTAAGAACTGTGAAGCTGTGAAATAGACGTCCTCAGGACGTGGTCACAGCAGGAGCAGTGGACAGTTTTAAAAAGAGTTTAGATGAATTCTTAAAAGTAAACAACATTAATTGTAATGAAAACGTGTAGAAATCTGAGTCTCATTTCCTTCTGGGACTCGCATCCCCACCTATCCCTTGGTTGAACTTGATAGACTTATGTCTTTTTTCAACCATATTAACTATGTAACTATGTAAGGCCTTTTTCACACGGGCGTCATGTTTTTGGCCCGGATAAGATGCGGGTGCGTCACGGGAAAATGCACGATTTTTCTGCGCGAGTGCAAAACATTTTAATGCGTTTTGCATGCGCATGAGAAAAATCGGCATGTTTGGTACCCAAATCCGAACTTCTTCACAGAAGTTCAGGTTTGGGTTAGGCGTTATGTAGATTGTTATTATTTTCCCTTATAACCATGTTATAAGGGAAAATAATACATTCTTAATACAGAATGCATAGTACAATAGGGCTGGAGGGGTTAAACATTTTTAAAAATAATTTAACTCACCTTAATCCACTTGTTTGCGCAGCCCGGCTTCTCTTCTTTCTTCAGGATCTGGGTAAAGGACCTGTGGTGACGTCACTGCGCTCATTACATGGTCCATCACATGATCTTTTACCATGGCGATGGACCATGTGACAGACCATGTGATGAGCGTAGTGACGTCATCAAAGGTCCTTTTCCTACTGCACAGCAAAGATGAAGACAGAAGAGAAGTCGGGCTGCCTGAACAAGTGGATTAAGGTGAGTTAAAAAAAAATATTATGTTTTAACCCCTCCAGCCCTATTGTACTATGCATTCTGTATTAAGAATGCTATTATTTTCCCTTATTACCATGTTATAAGGGAAAATAATAATGATCGGGTCCCCATCCCGATCGTCTCTACTTGCTTGCGGATGTTTGCGATTTTCACGCAGCCCCATTCACTTCTATGGGGCCTGCGTTGCGTGAAAAACGCACAAAATAGAGCATGCTGCGATTTTCACACAACGCACAAGTGATGCGTGAAAATCACTGCTCATGTGCACAGCCCAATAGAAATAAATGGGTCCGAATTCAGTGCAGGTGCAATGTGTTCACCTCACGCATTGCACCCGCGCGGAAATCTCGCCCATGTGAAAGTGTTGTAACCTGAAGCACCAGTGCAAAATCTGGTATAGTGCCCTGGAGCAATAGTGCTTTGAACTATGGACGTTTCTTGCTACTATGCAAGACCATCACTTCACTACTTTAGTGCACTTGGAAGAGTTCGTTTGCATTATGATTTATGCCGTTGTATACACTTATACTGTTTTATATGTTTATATCCTGTTCATTTGCACTGTTGTTGCACTATAGCTGCGCTGCACTGTGGAAAGAGTTAATGCACAGCCATCTAATACTGAGAGGCTTCAGGACTTCCTACCTATGCACTGAGAAGTTAAAAATCTTCCATAGTTACTATAAGGGACTATGCAAAGTTTTGGAGGAAAATAAAATGAGAAACTGACCTTTTGGCTGTCTGGTTTATCTCTGTTGTTTACGTCTGAATACATGTTTATGCTTGAACAAAAACTGGTTAGTCATTCCCATAGACTTGTAGTGAAACACTATACAAGTCTATGACAGACTGAACTTGCAACACTGTTTAGGCTCTGTTTCTCCACTCCACCCATCCCACTAGAAGGATCTAGTTCAGTTAGAAACTGTATATAAGGAGAGCAGTTTGAGCCCCCACTTGTCTGCAGATATGGACCAGTGTTTAGTAAGGGAAATTCTGCCAGACTGCACAAGTGGCCAGATGAAGACATTGGGATGGAGACAATGAGCCACAGACCCTGGGTCACCAGCCTTTGGCCAGGGTGCCAGTCTTCTGAGAGATAAAGAGGGGCAGTTACCTAAGGCCTTTCATTAGCATTAAACCCTTCTTCTGCCAGGAACGAGACTGCAATAACCTGTTCAGTGCAATGCCTGTATTGTTTTGCACTTGAGTTTCTCCAGTAAAGAAAAACACTAGTTTACTGCAAACCCTGATGGGCATATTTCCTATTAGGATGCACCATGCCTTATAGTGCCCTCAGGAGAGCAGCAACATGTGACTCCTTGATGGTGTCCAGGGTACCCAACTTAGCATTGGGAACACCTTAACCTAGCCACTACACTGACCCTCATCTACCAGGTGCCATTTATAATACATGTCTCTTCTTATGTGGCAGAGGAGTCTTTGGGATCCAACAGAACCCGGCCTTGGGTGCAACTGCTACCTCAGCACCTCTTATAGCTACACTTCTGGTTGCTGTAGAACAAACCTTCTCAATCTGCCTTTGCACCCCTATAACTGTAGTGACCCCAGAATATTCAGCACATGAGCAGCATGGCCTGTAACCTCTACACCATTTGTTGGCGACAATAAATGGAAAATAATAACATAATTACCTTAAAACTAATAACAACCGTTAAAGAGATTTTCCAGGAGTTCGATATTGACGGATTGTCCTCAGGATAGGTCATCAATATCTGTTCGGTAACGGTCTGACAGCCAGCACCCGCACCGATCAGTTGTTTTAAGAGGCTGCGGCGCTTTGGTTGCATACTGGCTGTGCTTGGTATTGCAGCTCAGACCCATTCACTTCAACGGGACTGGGCTGCAAACAGACAGTGTGACCGATGAATGTGACATCACTGACCTAGGAAGAGGCTGCAGCGCTCACGGAAGTATCGCATCAATGGGGGTTCCGGGTGTCACACCCCCACCAATCCTGAGGACAGGCCATCAATACTAAATTCCTGGAAAACCACTCTAATAATAGTAATAAGAAGTGCCATAATTGAAAATTGTATGTCCTGTAACTGACTGAATATATGTGGAGGTGCACATACAGTGCTGCCCATAATTATTCATACCCCAGGCAAATTTTGACTTAAAGTTACTTTTATTCAACCAGCAAGTAATTTTTTGACGGGAAATGATATAGGTGTCTCCCAAAAGATAATAAGACGATGTACAAGAGGCATTATTGTGGGGAAAAAACATTTCTCAGCTTTTATTTACATTTGAGCAAAAAGTGTCCAAGTCCAAAATGATTCATACCCTTCACAAACTGTCACAGTCTGTGGGGAAATCTAAAGTTCTATACCATTCCAAATAGTGCAAGCTGTTCTAAAGCATCCTAATTATCCTGATTAATTGGGAACAGCTGTTTTAATCAACTCAACAGGTGAAAAACAGCAGCTCTCTGCAGTTGGTTTGTGGACATTCATGGCTAAGACAAAGGAGCTCAGTGAGGATCTGCGGCTGCGCATTGTGGCTGCTCACAAGTCAGGAAAGGGCTACAAGGCCATTTCTAAATGTTTTTAAGTTCCAGTGGCTACAGTGCTATTAAAAGTAATATTAAAAAATACAAGATGTTCCGCACTGTGGAAAATCTCAGAGCACGTGGTCGGAAGCCAAAAGTGACACCTGTGCTGGCCAGGAGGATAGTTAGAGAGGTGAAAAAGAATCCAAGGATCACCACCTAGGCCATTCTGGTAAATCTGGGCTCTGCTGGTGGCAATGTCTCAAGGCAGACAATCCAACGGACATTGCACACTGCTGGGTTCCACTTCTCCAGATAAGGCACACAAAAGCTCGCTTGGCCTTTGCAAAAGCTCATCTGGACAAAGAAGAAGACTTCTGGTCTTCTGTGTTATGGTCAGATGAAACAAAAATTGAATTGTTTGGACACAATGATGTTTCCTTCATTTGCCGTAAAAAATGAGAAGCCTTCAACCCAAAGAACACCATCCTCACTGTCAAACATGGTGGTGGGAACCTAATGCCTTGGGGGGGGGGGGGGGGGTTCCGCCAATGGACCAGGGAACCTAATCACATTAAACGGCACCATGAAAAAAGAGCAATACATGAGGATTCTCAACGACAACATCAGGCAGTCTGCAGTCTGCAGAGAAACTTGGCCTTGGGCACCAGTGGACATTTCAGCAGGACAATGACCCAAAACACACAGCAAAAGTGGTGAAGAAATGGTTAACGTTTTGGAGTGGCCCAGCCAGAGTCCAGACTTGAATCCAATTGAGAATCTGTGGAGGGAGCTAAAGATCAGGGTGATGGCAAGAAGACCCTCCAACCTGAAAGATTTGGAGCTCATTGCTAAGGATGAATGGGCAAAAATACCTGTGGAGACCTGCAAAAAGCTGGTCTGCAATTACAGGAAGCGTTTGATTGCTGTAATAGCCAATAAAGGCTTTTCTATTGATTATTGAGAGGGGGAGGAATAATTTTGGACACTTTTTGCTCAAATGTAAATAAAAGCTGAGAAATGTTTTTGTTTCCCCACAATAATGCCTCTTGTACATCGTCTTATTATCTTTTGGGAGACTAATATATCATTTCCCGTAAATAAAATGCTGGTAGAATAAAAGTAACTTTAAGTCAAAATTTGCCAGGGGTATGAATAATTATGGGCAGCACTGTATTTACATCCACAGTCTGCTGAAGATATAGATATCTATTCAGAAATAAATATCTCTCGTGCTGTAAGTGAACCCCCCCCCCCCCCTATGTATTGCCCCCTTCCCCAGTCTGTTAGATCAGAGTTCCCCAACTCCAGTCCTCAGGACCCACCTACCGGTCAGGATTTGAGAATATCCCACAGAATGAAGACCTGTGGTAAGTCCTGATGCATGGACACTGATTATATCACCTGCTCAATACTAAGAAAATCCTAAAAACATGGCCGGTAGGTGGGTCCCTGAGGACCGGAGTAGAGGAACACTGTGTTAGATGACAGGAACAGCAATTATAGGGCCGTGGATATCTAGGTATTGATTATATTACCTTCCACAGACTGTAGCATATGGTGTAATTGAAGCCCGGGCTAATTAACTTTATGGGAGTATAAAATTACTTTTTCAAGCATTTGTCATTTTTTTCAGCAGCACATTCCTAAACGTTACCCAGTGCTTGGCCTGATAGGGTAAGCCTCGGATGTAGGCGCCATCCATTTTTCTCCAATTGTGTCAATAACAGACTCATTTCAGTCAGACTTTGACAAATTGAGTGGACAAAAGCGCCGGAGATGGACGAAAAGAAGGTGAATTTAAAGCTGCAGCTGGAATTGTATATGTTTAACTCTTTACACAGAATTTATAGTGCCCCAGGATGAGTGGGTCAGAAGATGGGAGTGGTAGTCGCTCTGGCTGCAATCCTCACATCGATGCTCCCCACGGCCGGGCAGTTACAGGAGGGCACCCTGAGGCTGGGGCTCCTGCCTGATGGTGGTTGTATGGGTGCAAGGCAGGAGATGTTGGTGCTGTGGGCAGCAAATGGTGCTGGAGTCAGTAATCAGGTCAGTTGTAGAAAACAGACAAGTTTCTCTTTATTCAAGTGAAGAATGAGAGTTGTAGTACATCCAGCTGTATCAAAACACAGTTCCAAAGAATACTTGGTGCAAATCTTCCCTGATAGCAATGTATGGATATTAGCAAGGATGGGGGTAGTAGTACTGTATTCCTTTTCTCTATGTCTCTCTCTGCAAAATCTATGGCAGACAGTAAGGTTCTTGCCAACCTGTCTGTAATTCCCAGCTGAGGGGTACAGATCAGCCTTAAAGGGGTTCTGCACTTTCATTTAACTGATGATCTATCCTCTGGATAGATCATCAGCTTCTGATCGGGAAGGGGGGGTCCGAAACCTGGGACCCCCGCCGATCAGCTGTTTGAGAAGGCAGCGGCGCTCCAGCAGCTCCACGGCCTTCTCACTGTTTACCGCCGGGCCGCCGGCCCACTGACGTTACGACTAGTATCAACTATCGTGGGCGCGGCTAAGCTCCATTCAAGTGAACAGAGCTTAGCCAACGCTAGTTGTTACTAGTTGTGACGTCAGTGGGCCGGCGGTAAACAGTAAGAAGGCCGCGGCGCTGCTGGAGCGCCGCTGCCTTCTCAAACAGCTGATCGGCAGGGGTTCCGGGTGTCGGACCCCGGCCGATCAGAAGCTGATGATCTATACAGAGGATAGATCATCAGTTAAATGAAAGTGCAGAACCCCTTTAAATTGCAGATACCTTACTGACTGACCCCAGTGCTTGGCCATGCAGATTCTGGACCTTCTAGTTCTTTCTTTCTCTTTCTTTTCTGGAGCACTGTAAAGTGGGGATGGCTTTCTCGATGTAAAGGTCTAAGGAGTGATCAAATGTCTCCCTCTCACTTTCTCTACACTGAACTAGGGGCGGACCTAAGTCCATTATCTAGCTTTCTACTAGAGTCAAGATTGTTAACCGAGACCTATTCTAGGGTACTGCAATAGGGCCTAACAGCACCACCCTGTCCACAATCTGTGGATAGGAGTGGTGCTGTTTTTGGAAGAAAGCAGCCATGTTTGTGTAATCCTGAACAACCCCTTTAAGTTATTGTTTACAATAATGTCATAGCAAATCTTTTTTGGGGTTGGGGCTCTGGTATTCAGGCATAGAAGTCACTTACTATTCCAGCAAATCATAGAGCTCCAAATCATCTGCTTTCCTTCACACTATACACTATAAAACTGACTGCCTGCAGTCACCACTAGGGGGAGCTCATTGTATATGGATTTGTACTGGGTCTCAACCGGAGTTTAGGACTACCTGTTGACAAAAGGGAAAGCAGTGCATTGCCAGTCAACCCCTCTCGCCATCAATGGAGGGTTAACCACTGCAACTACAGCCATCATCTTAGATCTCTGCAGCTTGTGCTTTCCTTCGTGAATTCCCATCCCTGTGTGGCTCCTCTTTAGAACATAATTTAGTGGTTAAATGACAGTATTATATGTTCCCCTAATGAGTTTCATTCTCACAGATCTTTTACACCCTATACCCCAAGAGGAACTGTTTGCACTCCTTATTGTAGTCTCTAATACAATATACTTTGCATGAGCTGCCACAAAGAGTGAGGGAGGCGACCACTCTTCTCAGTACATCTCTGGGTCTTATGGTTGCCACTTTTCACTTCCATTTGTCATCTATTAATCTGAAAAGTTGAGAACTTTTTCAATACTGGTCCCAATGAAAAATTATTATTCTAATCTACATATTTTGTGACAGGGCCTGAGCGGTTGCACTTAAATGGGGTTGTTCATCTTTGGGGTGGCCTTTCTGTCAGACAACCCCCCCATGTGGCCGGAACTGCGGAGGGAAGCATACTTACCTGCTCACTGCCACCGGGTTCTGGCTCCTTCACTCCCCTGCTGTCCAGTCTCTACAAGTCAACATCCTGTAGCTGCTGCAGTCAATGACTGGCTGCAACTGCGACGTGTCCCCCATGTGTCATAGCACTGAGTCTCGTGACACATGGGGGACATGTCACCACTGTGACCAGTCATTGGCTGCAGTGGCCACATGTTCCACATTAAACAGGATGTTGGGACATGAAGATTGGAGCGAGGCAATGATAGTAGGTGAGCCAGAACCCAGAGGCGTGGAGCAGGTAAGTATGCTTCCCTCTGCAGGTCCAGCCACATTATGTTGGGGGGAGGGGAAAAAAATAAAAATTAATGTAGTGTCCTGGAGTCTGGATGTTTGTGGACATTTGCCTCAATTGCTGCTATGCAAAGCCATTAACTTACTACTTTAATGCACAAGGGTTAACTTGCAATTCGATGGCTTTGATAAACTAATTAGGACCACACACCGTTTTTTCAGTCTGCATTGTTTATGGCCATGTGGTACCTGCAATACTGCGTGGCCACTAACAATGCAGACCGAGGTAACAGTGCAATCCTAGTTAGTTAACTGGAGCCCGTTGCAACTGCGTTCTGATTGTGCTGTGTGCTTGTACCCTTAATAGTACATCTATGTGTTTGTAGGCCTTCTGCACACAAACACATGTGCTGCCCGTGCCGACCGTGAGCCAGACGCATGCGGATTGCAGACCCATTCACTTGAATAGGGTCCGCGATCCGTCCGTTCTGCAAAAAGATAGAACAAGTTCTATCTTATTGCGGAATGGCAGCACGGAACGTAACAACACAGAAGCACTCCGTAGAGCTTCTGTGGGGTTCAGTTCCGTGCCGCATCTCCGGATTTGCGTACCCATTCAAGTCAATGGATCCGCATCCATGATGTGGAATGTACACGGAACGGTGCCCGTGTATTGCGGATCCGCATATGCGGTCTGCAATATGGAAACGGGACACCTACGGTCGTGTGCAGTAGGCCTTATACAGACTCTATACCATATATCAGTCACTCCTAGGAAGTGTGCCTGGGAGTTTTCATCTACAATGCTTTCCATTCCCCCACTGGAATACGGGTTAGTACGATAGTACATACAAAGACTTTGTTTGTTGTCAGGCTACTCTGATCACAATGGTGCAAAATAACATAAAAGATTAATAGAAATAGTAAGAAGAACAGATACACCATTGCATAGTTAGAATCATTCAGAACACTATTGTGAACCCAGGACCCAGAACCGTTATATCATCATACGTATCATAATAAGGACACATAGATACACTAGCTATTGCATTACCACTTACTGCAAATAGGTGGCAACAGAGCTGAATTTATGAAATTAGCTGATCTGGTCTTGCAGACACTTTACAGAATTATACATTTGAAATATAAGATAAATTAATTTCTTTGCAGTCGGAAAAAAATATAATAGGGTCACCTTGATGGGCAGAATCTTTATATATGCATCATTGAACTTCAATTGCAAAATTAAAAAAAGACATCCGAGTATGAGGCTGTAAGGAAAGCTGCAGGCATGGACCTCAAAGGCTTCTATAACATAAGGACAGACCATGCAGCTGCTATGAGGACCGTCCAGAGATGGGAAACAGCCCTTGTCGGTCCAATCCCTTTTGTTAATGGGTGGCAGTAACCTGTGAAGGACACCCCTCTCCAGTGGAAATGTGGAAAAAAGGGGTGAACAAACACTAAGCCCTTCCATCCTGGTGGCAAAACCCAACTCCATAATGGGTGTCTAGTTCGGTCTTGACTATGGTGCCTTCTCTCATCTATGGATGCTACCGATTGAGCTCTATGGGCTTAGTTTATGAATCATCAAAATAAAATGTTCACCTTTATGATACACTCTTATCTTCAAGTATCTGAAAATGAAAAGGACACCTTTGAGGGCGATTTTTGTATTATTGCATTGTACTCATTTGAGCTAAAAGTTATTGTTTTGTAATTGGTCTTTATTAAAAATCTGGAGCCCCTTTCTCTATACAGCCTTGAGATTCTCTAGTAGCAGGCTCTGAACTTTTACTTTGTTCCATCAGGCAGCTCAGTTGACAGCTCCTTATCTCTGATCTCTGACCTCCTAAACACTCATCATAGCTCAATCCTTATCTTACTTATAAGGGTCCATTCACACGTCCGTAGAATGGGTCCGCATCCGTTCCGCAATTTGCAGAACGGGTGCGGACCCATTCATTATTTTTTCATGGAAAACATGCGGACAGCACACTGTGTGCTGTCCGCATCCGCATTTCCGGTCCGCGGCTCCGGGAAAAAATAGAACATGTTCTATTTTTGTCCACAGATGCGGACAAGAATACAGTCATGTGAAAAAATTAGGGCACCCTTTGAAAGCATGTGGTTTTTTGTAACATTTTTAATAAAAGGTTATTTCATCTCCGTTTCAACAATACAGAGAGATTAAAGTAATCCAACTAAACAAAGAAAACTGAAGAAAAGTCTTTTCAAGATCTTCTGTAAATGTCATTCTACAAAAATGCCTATTCTAACTGAGGAAAAAGATAGGACACCCTCACATGTATTCCCTCTTAAATTGGCTCAGATCTCACACAGGTATATCACACCAGGTGCACATAATTAGTAGATCGTTACTCTGCATGTTGAATGAGGCTTGCCCTATTTAAACCTCAGACATTTAGTTTGGTGTGCTCCTGACTGTTGAAGTGAGAGTGAGCACCATGGTGAGAGCAAAAGAGCTGTCAGAGGACTTCAGAAAAAAGATTGTAGCAGCCTATGAGTCTGGGAAGGGATTTAAAAAGATCTCAAAAGATTTTGAAATCAGCCATTCCACTGTCCGGAAGATAGTCTACAAGTGGAGGGCTTTCAAAACAACTGCCAACATGCCCAGGACTGGTCGCCCCAGCAAGTTCACCCCAAGAGCAGACCGCAAGATGCTAAAAGAGGTCTCCAAAAACCCTAAAGTGTCATCTCGAGAACTACAGCAGGCTCTGGCTACTGTTGATGTAGAAGTACATGCCTCTACAATCAGAAAGAGACTGTACAAGTTTAACTTGCATGGGAGGTGTGCAAGGAGGAAACCTTTGCTTTCCAAGAGAAACATCGAGGCCAGACTGACATTTGCCAGAGATAAAGTTGACAAAGACCAGGACTTCTGGAATAATGTTCTTTGGACAGATGAGTCCAAAATTGAATTATTTGGACACAACAGCAGAGGACATGTTTGGCGTAAACCAAACACAGCATTCCAAGAAAAGAACCTCATACCAACTGTGAAGCATGGAGGTGGAAGTGTCATGGTTTGGGGCTGCTTTGCTGCAGCAGGACCTGGTCAGCTCACCATCATAGAATCCACGATGAATTCTACTGTGTATCAGAAGGTGCTTGAAGAACATGTGAGACCATCAGTTAGAAAATTAAAGCTGAAGCGGAACTGGACCATGCAACATGACAATGACCCAAAACATACTAGTAAATCAACCAAAGATTGGCTGAAAAAGAAGAAATGGAGAGTCCTGGAATGGCCAAGTCAAAGTCCAGATTTGAATCCCATTGAGATGCTGTGGGGTGACTTGAAAAGGGCTGTACGTGCAAGAAACCCCTCAAACATCTCACAGCTGAAAAAGTTCTGCATTGAGGAGTGGGGTAAAATTTCCTCAGACCGATGTCGAAGACTGGTAGATGGCTACAAGAACCGTCTCACTGCAGTTATTTCAGCCAAAGGAGGTAACACTCGCTATTAGGGGCAAGGGTGTCCTATCTTTTTCCTCAGTTAGAATAGGCATTTTTGTAGAATGACATTTACAGAAGATCTTGAAAAGACTTTTCTTCAGTTTTCTTTGTTTAGTCGGATTACTTTAATCTCTCTGTATTGTTGAAACGGAGATGAAATAACCTTTTATTAAAAATGTTACAAAAAACCACATGCTTTCAAAGGGTGTCCTAATTTTTTCACATGACTGTAGGTATTCTCTATTGGGGTGCCAGCGATGTGCGGCGTCACTACGGACGTCTGAATGGAGCCTAAGAATGTGGCTTAAATAAGTGTTTATGACCTTTTAGTAATTTAGAGATACGGTTAATTAGGCACAAAGTGAAAGTACTATTCACACAGCTAGACATACAGTTAGCCCTTTGTGACAGAATGGCTCAAAATTTTGAATAAGGATCAATAAAAATTTTTTTTTAGCCCAAAGTGAGTAAAATGCATCATTAAAAGATTGTTCCAGAAGGTGTACATAGCCTTTAATCTAGAAGTGAATAAGAGAGGATTTAATCACCTATATGTCAAGAAAACAATGGCCCATCTCTTTCCCCCCCCCATCTTCAGTCACACCATGTGCTGTGCGCATCAGTATGTCTATTCCGTATCCCTGCAAAAAAAATAGAACATGTCCTATTCTTGTTCGTTTTAGGCATTGTTACAATGGATCTGCAACAAAAAACGGATGGCATATGGATGCGGACCGCAAAACACATATGGTCGTGTGCATGTAGCTTAAGGCTACTTTCACACTTGCGTTTTCGGCGGATCCATCATGGACCTTCAAAAACAGAACCGTTACAATAATACAACCGTATGCATCCGTCATGAACGGATACGTTTGTATTATATGTAACATAGCCAACACGGATCCGTCTTGAACACCATTGAAAGTCAATGGGGGACGGATCCGTTTTCTATTGTGCCAGATTGTGTCAGAGAAAACGGATCCGTCCCCATTGACTTACATTGTGTGCCAGGATGGATCCGTTTGGCTCAGTTTCGTCAAGCGGACAGCAAAACGTTGCCGGCAGTGTTATGGTGTCCTCCTCCAGAGCGGAATGGAGACTGATGGGAGGCAAACTGATGCATTCTGAGCGGATCCTTTTCCATTCAGAATGCATTAGGGCAAAACTGATCCGTTTTGGACGCTTGTGAGAGCCCTGAACGCATTTCACAAACGGAAAGCCAGTGTGAAAGTAGCCTACATACAAGTTCGATAAAGATAGAATGTATACATTGTGTTCCAATGGGTGACTCCAAAATTACTTTTAGTAATGTATTTGCCAAAACTTTTGGACTGTCTGAAATTGCACTAAAAAGAGGAGAGATCACTAAGACTGCTGTAAGACCAAGTAGATCTCCTGCTGAATGTGAGGTCTGTGTGTCTAGAATGTTACTGTTTTCACTAGCTCTCATGTGCCAGCACAGCGTAATTCCTTCATTCCTGGACTGATTTTCCTTTCTGCAGCACAAGGGGCCTTTTCTCTCGTAATGACAGTCATTGATTGTGAGTAATGTATAATTCTTAAACCATGTAGTTCATTCTCCCATCCCCTGCTGACTGCTGTATCCATTTTGCTCCTTATCGATCAGCCTGTGTGATGTACCTTCCTGGATTAATTGGATGCTTTCCCCCCTCTCCACACTATGATCTGCTGTGTACGACCATCTCTCCAACCCAGCAGGGAGACAGACACTAGAGCCAGGAGCAGTGTGCTTTAGGATTTATGTCACATTCAGCAGGACAGTCAACTATGTTTAGGAATTACACAAACTGTACAGCAGCAAAATAGTAACAAGAGAGTATTTATAAAGTTGCTTAATTTTTGCATTTCGGAAGCGAATGAACAATAAAAAAAAGGAATCAGTGCAAAAGTGTCCATAGCCTTTAATATAATTTGCAATCATAATAAAGCTGAAAAGACCCGACTGCTAAATCTCCATATTCCGCTCAGGTTTCACACAGTAAAATGGAAATGAAGTTAATGCAAGGTCTGCTCGCTCTTATTATACATTCTGTAGCTCCTGCCAGAATATTCCTTTGTACTTGACTTGTAATGATGTCTTTATCTGCTCCTATTAATAGACCAGTCCAGAGCGTGCCGTTCTATCTATCGCCCGAATATTCAATGCAAAGTGAATGCAAACTGCAAACAAGCTGCAAGTCTATTGTACAGAAAAGTTACCAAAGCCAAAAACTTGCTTCTTTTTAAGTTGTCCGTGTTCCCGTTTTCTATTCACTGAAGTCTGGTTTCCATGGAAATGGGTCCATTTCTAACATTGAACTTTGTTCTATAAACCTTGCATATTTTTTGCACGACCGGGCGAGCTGGAGCCTCGACAGTGAATGCACGACTGAAGCCGGAGCGTTGACTCTCGATTAAAAGCAAAGTTTTTCTTTCTTTTTTTTTATGTGCCACAATGTGTCTTTGGGGAAAAAAAAGCTTTTTCTTGAAAAATGCAGTCAGATGTGTGGGAAGAAGCTTACACATAAACATGACTCATAGCTCCGGAGAGCTGTGAATCTCTGCAGGTTTTACACTTGCACCTTTTTCACTAAATATCATCGATGCTGTTAACCTCATCAACATGTGTAAAGAGCCCTAATTGGTGCACTGGGGACACGGGGATGAATTGTCAAGACCCCCTATAAACCTGGTGGTCAAGATTGTGGTAATATATTCTTTATTAGCAGGGTGAGGATCTGCTATATAATGAAATGTTCTGCAACTGTCCAATATGCTTTGGCAGGGCCGGACTGGCCATAGACTCTACAGGGAAATTTCCCAGGGGGGCCAATGCCCACGGGGCTGCCAGAGCCGCCAACTTGGTACAAAACACTCTGATGCTCTTGGTATTAATGCTAGGAGCACCAGGTACACATGCACCTGGCCGGCGGCCACAGGTGCCCTCTGGAATTCAACTGTATTGTTGTCCTCAGTAAAGGGATATAGTTGAATACAGCCGCGGAGCTGGCAGTATTTTGTGCTGCACTGTGGTATTTAGTTCTGCTGGAGCGGTATATTGTGCAGCAGTAAGGTATTGCCGTCTCCGCCTACTACTTGTGTTGCCCTGACCTCTGTCAGTTTGGATTCGCCTACAACATGGGGCTACGTTTAGTTTTTTTTTCCAGGGCCAGTTCCCAGTCCGCCCCTGTGCTTTACCTTTCAATTCGTCTCATATTTTCAAGATCTCAGCTTGCCGTCTGTAAATGGAAACATACAGGTCCAAACCCCTTAGGCTACTTTCACACTTGCGGCACAGTGATACGGCAAGCAGTTCCGTCGCCGGCAAAACGTAAGCCAACTGATGGCATTTGTAAGACTGATCAGGATCCTGATCAGTCAGAAAAATGCATTGCAATACCAGATCCGTCTTTCTGGTGTCATCCGGAAAAACGGATCCAGCATTTATTTTTTTCACCTTTTTTTTTTCGGTCTGCGCACCCATTCCCTCCAGCCTTACTGTTAGGCTCCATTCACACGTCCGCAAAATGGGTCTGCATCTGTTCCGCAACTTTGCAGAACGGGTGCAGACCCATTCATTTTTAATGGGGACGGAATTTGCTGTCCGCATCCGCATTTGCAGATCCGCACTTTCGCATCTGTGCTTCCATTTCCGAAAAAAATAGAACATGTCCTATTCTTGTCCGCAACTGCGGACAAGATTAGGCATTTTCTATTATAGTGCCGGCGATGTGCGGTCCGCAAATTGTGGAATGCACATTGCCGGTGTCTGTGTTTAGCGGATCCGCAAAACACTTACGGACATGTGAATGGACCCTTAAAGGCATACTTGGAATACATTGCATATAGTGCTACAAAACGGTTAATTTAGCGATACAGTTGAATATGCTGAGATGAACGCTTCCACAATGAATGCGCTCATTGCCCATGGCCTTTCTGCTGCCCCCTACTTGTCCCTACCTGGTGCTGCCTGAGCCAATCATCTCACCTCGCCTCATTGGCGGTGCACCCCTGGGTGTTTTGGTTCTAAATCTGGGTCTAACTAAAAAGTGTAAAAATGGCCAAAGGGTTTGTTAACATCCTAGCAATAATCTGCAAGCTAAAACGGATGCATCTCATTGACAGGGAGAACAATAACCTCAATTGCCAATTAACACCACCGTTCAAGTTGCTCCAACGTTGCGATATCATAAGAAATACGAGTATTTCATAAAACAGACATGTTTGTAGAGCCCATAGGTCACCTTTAAAGGGGTTTGCTGAGTGTTTTATACTGATGACCTCGCAGTTTACCAAGCGCAGTGCCGTCCGCCATGTGATCCATGGATGTGATGTCACTGGACTAGGAGGAGGCAGCAGCACTCACAGAGCGCTGCAGCCTCCCAACCAGCTGATCGGCAGGGGTGCCAGGGGTCAGACGTTCACAGTTACCCTCACAGGGCTAGGTCATCAGTATAAAAAACTTGGACAACCCCTTAAACACATCAGTAAGACAAAGCTTTCTTATGTCCTGATAGTTTGCTACAATGTATCCTGATAAAATGTCACTAGTAGGGATGAGTGAACTTGCTGTTTGCAAGTTCGGGTTCGGTTCTGGGTGATTTCCGTTATGCAACGAAATTCTATGACGGCATGCACCATGGAAGCCTTTAAGAGTCATTATGTTTTGCACTTCGACATAATAGAAGTCTATGGGCAGCATAACGGATCAGTTCGGTTTCCGTTATTCAGGAGTCCATGACGGAATTCACCCAGAACCTGAACTTGCAAACAGCATATTCACTCACCCCTAGTCACTAGCTCACAGAAGACGGTCTAGACTGGATACAATTGTAACAAATCTCAGGTGTGAAAAGTATTAGGTGTTGTATGGGTTTTAAGCCTGTGCGTGTAAGGGTACTTTCACACTTGCGTTAAACTTTTCCGGTATTGAGTTCCATCCTAGGGGCTCAATACCAGGAAAATGATCAGTTTCATCCCCATGCATTCTGAATGGAGAGCAATCGGTTCAGGACGCATCAGGATGTCTTCAGTTCAGTCACTGTACGTTTTTTGGACGGAGAAAATCTGCGTCCAAAATTCCGGAACACTTTGCCGGAATGTCGGATCCGGCATTATTTTACATTGAAATGCATTAATGCTGGATCCGGCCCCAAGTGTTCCAAAAAAACGGATCCGGTTTTGCAGTCTGCGCATGCGCAGACCTTTAAAAATGTGAAAAAGATAAATACCAGATCTGTTTTTCCGGATAACAACCAGAGAGACGGATCCGGTATTGCAATGGATTTGTGAGACTGATCCGGATCCATCTACAAATGGTATCCGTTTGCACACAGATTGCCGGATCCAGACGGAATCCAGCAACGCAAGTGTGAAAGTACCCTTAGCAGGGATGTTTCCATTCAATGACAGCTGACAGCCGTCTTGAAAATATTGAGGAGTTGAAGCACCATGTTTGCAAACATTTCTAAAATTCTGTTTTCACTTTCCTATAATAGGGTATTGTGTGCAGATTGATGGGGAAAAGTAGAATTTTTTATATGTTACTACAAGGCCGCAACGTAACAAAATGTGAAAAAAGTGAAAGTGTCTGAAGACTTTCCCCATGCGCTGTATATCCGGCGGCAGTAAGGTGGCATGTATCTGGGTCAGTAAGATTCATTTGCCTCACAGTTGGAAATATAGTGCCAGTTTGTCCCCAATAATGGCGACGCCATAAATCACTAATAATAACGGTCATCGTTTTATTATGTAGGGATACAATGATACGAAGGAGAGGATAAAACATCACTAAAACGTTCCATGGCCGTGAAAATTTCCTACTGACCAATAATTGTGCTGGTGAGTTGTGGGCATTTAAGCCTCGTTGTGTGCCTGACCCAAAACCCACTCAGAAATGCCCACTCCGGTGTAGGTTTTACATAAGCCCTATCCATTTTCTATCTAGGACATGGCGAATTTGCTGGGATTGTCCCTGGAAATTCAGGATAATCCCAGCAAATTCAGGACTACTGGCAACTATGAAAGCTTTCACAATGATTTGGATTGAAGGGGTTTTCCACAGGATAGGTCATCGGTATCTGATCAGTGGGGGCCCGACATCCGGGACCCCCGCCAATCAGCTGTTTGAGAAGGGCTTCTCTCAACTTTTCCTAGGCCAGTGATGTCACGTTTATCAGTCACGTGGCCTAGGCGCAGCTCAGCCCCATAGAAGTGAATGGAGCTGAGCTGCAATACCAAGCATGGCCACTATACAATGTACGGAGCAGGGAGAAGGCCGCGGCGCTCACAGGAGAACCGGTGCCTTCTCAAACTGCTGATCGGCGAGGATCCTGGATGTCCGACCCCCACCGATCAGATACTGATGACCTATCCAGAGGATGGGTCATCAGTATAAAAATCTCGGAAAACCCTTTTAGAGAAGTTATCTATTAGTAGTGGACCCTGGTGTCCAATAATTGTGATGGGTCCCCTGCTCATTCTGACGGGCGATGCCTATGCCTGGGTGCCATCAGCACATGGACTGAACACTGACCCATTATAGTCAATGAGACAATTCATGTGTTGATTGCTTGTTATTAGACGCTCTTTAACTTGATTTATATGAAACCTCATCTATAAATTCCTATAGAGTATATGGAGATGTGTCAATGTCCACCATTGTTTTTAATTAAATAGGTTCAAATTCAGTAGCGATTAATTTCTCATTATATCTCTTACCCTTTAAATCAACTGTATAGACGTCTGGTAAAATTATAGCATTCTGTCTGCCTGCGGTCACCACTGCGGAGAGCGCAGGAGAGTACTGCATACCGTGTATACATTGTACTCATGAGTAATGCATGTATGCTGCGCCGTGTCCCCCTGAGCATGAGGCACTCATGGCAGACGCTCTCCTCAACAGTATAACAGCCAGAGAGACGGATCCGGTATTGCAATGCATTTGCATGGTAGTAAAGTCCACCCCTGTGATCAGGGGCAGTTTGGCCAAAGACCTTACAGGGAAATTTCCCGGTGGGCCGATGCCCAGAGGGCCGGCCTGGGCCCTCCTCACGGCAGTGGAAGTGTTTGGGGATGTGTTTTGTGCTGTCTCGGTTGAGGTGGTATAATGTGCCACAAAATCTCATCTGGTAGCCACAGTATTCCTGTTATTAATGGCTGTCTTTTGGTGTGATGCCTCTTTAAAGTTCCCACTATTCACGGATTTGTAGATTTTGGTAAAAATACCGCTCATCGTGAGCGTTCCCTGGTATCCGGTAAAACCTGCTGTACAATGAAATGATCATGTTCCTTGCACTGCTAATCCTTCAAGAGTTCTTTTGCCTACTGTAATGAAAGTGTGTGGTTCATTTTTGGCCGGCTGCAGCTTCTAAAATTAACTTTCCAAATGGCAGTGATGGCAAAACAGACGGCTCGAAATACGTCACCACAAAAGTCACAAAAATAGGTTCAGCCACTTCTAATTGCATAAGATGTCTTGAATATTTCTGCGTGAGGTTCATTAGGACTCTTTTTAGTGCTGCTTGTCCTCATTTAGGCATACGAAGACTAAAAATAACCTGTGAGGAAAATCCGCTCATAGCTAAAGTGGTTGGGCGGAGAGGCCAGAGACCTTCATGTGCTTCTGGATGTCAGTAATGTAGATCATTCTGGTGGACTGACCATGGTCACCTTAAGGTGAAATATCTACAATTGTTCAAAGATAGTTCTCCTACCCTAAAAGAAAAACCTAACATAGTCCTCACCATCAGACTGGAATTGTTTAGGCTCCACCACAGGAAATCATCTTGAGGGTCCAGACATAAGACATATAATCAAAAACATCTCATAGGTTATTTGTGGATCAACCCATTAAGAAATCCTTACTGGCAAGTGATTGACCCCAAATTTATCTCTGAATGGATTTGTCTTCTGCAGGACCTTTGTAGCCCATTATTGTGCAAGAACCTGTGCCTACTGGAGACTCCTTTGATACTCTGGTGGGCCAGTCCATTTCTGACCATCCTGTCCAAGAGTCTACTCCTTTAAGATAGCGGCACAGTTCTTAGAAAAGCTCCAGAATTTTTATTTCATGGAGAATGCAAGTATTTGCTAAAACAGACATGCCAGACGAGGTGACCTGTCTGCTTTAAAGGCAATCTGTCTCCCCGATTTTGGGATAATATCTACAGTAAAACATACTCAGTACTGCAAATGAGGAGTTCAGATCACTATCTTTTATTTTCTTATTGTCCCCCATTCACGTTATGTTAGCAGTCCTGACTGTATTTCAGTGCTGACAGCTGAGAAACAGGGGGCAGTAGGAAAATAAAAAAAATTGTGATCTGGACTCCTTATCTGCAGTATTGCTCATGTATTTCTGCATTTAATAGTCCAAAATCAGGGTTAAAGATTTACTTTTAAAACTTGACTGGTTGCCCTTGGAAACAGACTACAATATATCGGCGCTCTGTAGTCAGTCATGTGACCTACCTCTTCTAAGCTGCCATAATGCGCTGATCTCTAGGAGGACAAAAGTCTGTAAGAATAGTCAACTTTGGCTTTAACTATTTAGTCTATACTCCCTCAGTGCTCCCCACCATGATGTCCGTATGACCTGACGGGGCACTTGAAATGGGGTGGTCCAAAAGTAGGACGCCACATAAACCGCCACAATTATCTGCAGCCTCGGTTTCTTTAGTCCTCCTTCTATCAGGATGACGGTGGAGATTCTGTAAGTCAACCACATTTTCCTTTTTCGCCCTGTACACTGTTTCCAAAACGTCCGTCCACTTTACATCCAGGGGCACCTTAGCCATTACTCACAGGACAGACAGCACAATGCTTGGCAGCGCCTGACACCAGAAATGACTTCAGCTGCAGGTTTACTATAAAAGAATGGATGACTGCAGAGCTCAGGAGGCTGGCGAATGAGAACGGAACATTCTGCTCTCAAAGGACTGGGCTATACACTACAATCAGATTCATCAACTCTTCCCAAATGTCTGGGAGGCTGCTGTAAAAAAAGGAGAGACACCCCCACCCGGACCCCCAAAACAATTTAAAATCTCTTGGGCAGCGCTTTCTCCCAGAATGTACTATAACTGCATTTGGCATCGACAGCCCAAAGTGCATTGAGGGGACTTAGGTGCTGAACGGAAGTAGGTGGGATGCCAAATGAGAGGGGGCATGGTATATTGGTTAAATGGGGGTGGCCTGTTAAAGGGGGCATGTCAAAGCTGCAAACATTTTCTGTGGCACATTGCACCCACCGGTCTCCTAGATCCATCATGTAAAAGGTTGGGCTTTTCCTCTCATCAGTAGTAGCATTCCTGCTGTAAGAGGTCAACCTCCCCTAAGCACTGGCCTCTAAATGGATAGAATAGTGCCCTTTTATCATTTAAGCACCACCCAATGGAGCACCAGTGTCAAATAATAAATTCTTCCTACCGCCACCAGGGGGAGCTCACTGCACACACATTATTATTGAGTTATAGGGGTTATTTTTAATAATGACCTATTTTTGTAGAACAGATCATCAATATCGGATCGGCGGGGTTCAGACTTTTAGCCCCCCCCCCCATATACAGGCCCCTGAAGCTGCATCACAGGACAACACCACTATGTATGTGGATGCACAATGTATAATCATGCAGAAGTCGTTACCGGGTGCTGTAACTATGTAATATCAGAACCCCAGGAAATCCCTCCTATTACATTCCGACCCTCTATATATAAAATCAGACTCCAGATCAGACATAGTCCCTTCTATTAAAATCAGACCAATTATCTTCAAGCCCTGATATTAGTATTTATTTTATGCACTTATATAGCGCTACGATATTGCGCAGCGCTTTACAGACATTGGCATCACCCTGTCCACAATGGGGCTCACAATCTAAGTTCCCTATCAGCTTGTCTTCGGAGTCTGGGAGGAAAGCGGAGAACCCGGAGAAAACCCACGGGGAGAACATACAAACTCCATGCAGATGTTGCCCTTTGTCCGATTTGTTCAGACCCCAGACCAAACCCCCTCCGAAGGGCAACTGGGGGAAAAATGGACTGAAAAAAAAAGTGTCTCCCAGTAAAATTGGGTGAGTAGACACATCTGCTGCAGAATATGGGTCTATCACATAGGAAGATTGATGTCCATTATATACTGCACTGCACATGATTTTGAGTTCCTGTGACCTAAATCGCCAGGCCTCATACAGATAATTCAGTCACTAATCACAATCTATCCTCCATGGAGCACAATGTTTAACTTGGGACACATAGTACGGCGCTGTGCCCCAGTGTGAGACAGGGAAAATAATCAATTTGTAATAGCAGCAGCTAAAATATGTACACTACTGCCATCTAGTGGCAAAGTGCTAAATAACACGTATAAGTTACTGGGCAAGTTTTTATGGGGTTGTCCACTTAGGACTCACTCAGCCCAAAAGAGTCCTCAGCCCCCTCAATTACTCCAAGAGACCAGATTAAACACAAATATGTTTTGTCGCAGGGGAATTAGGTCCCATTGGGGCAGGAAATTTCTAGGTAGCGTCTGAACCCAAGCAAAATGTAAGAAATAAACATCACAATGTTTTCAGTAGGATTCCATTTGGATTGACAATACATGAGTTGTCTGCCGTGATCAAGGCCTGATAAGCCTCACTGATCAAAACTGTCTGAAAAATAAACTGTCTTCGTTGCTCATAGGAACCAATCACAGCTCAGCTTTCATTTTTTAAACTGCCCTGGGAAAATGAAAGCTGTGATGTGATTGGTTGAATTAAAAGACTTTTTTTCTTTCAGAAAGTTTCATACATTTTTTTTACTGTTTCTTATGGGCAGAAAAAGTGTTAAATGTACAATGGGCCTCACTTATCAAGACCATCTGATAGTAAAACGGTCTTTGTTGACCGCGGCAACCAATCAGAGCTCAGCTTTAATTTTTCCAGATCAGTCTTAGGAATGTAAACTGAACTCTGATTGGTTGCCATACTCAGTCTAAGGGCTCATTCAGACGACCATATGAATGGATCCACATCCATTCCGCAATTTTTGCGGAACGGGTGCGAACCCATTCATTTCAATGGGGGCCGCAAAAGATGCGGACAGCACTCTGTGTGCTGTCCGCATCCGTAGTTACGTTCTGCGGCCCCACAAAAAATATAGAGCATGTCCTATTCTTGCGGACAAGAATAGGCATTTACTGTATAGGGCTGGCTGTGTGCATTCTGCAAAACCGGGCCGGTATCCATGTTTTGCAGATCCGCAATTTGCGCACCACAAAACACTCACGGACGTCTGACTGAGCCCTTACCATTAGGCCTGACTCAGACTGCCATTCTGATTTGCATCTGCAAAATATAGACAGGTCTATCCATGTGCATGCCATATGCCACCCATGGGTGCCATTTTTTCCCCACACAGAGCAGAGTAGTGGATGTTGGGGGTTTTCTGCGCAGGCCAATGTTCCGTCTGCTGTCCATGTGCACTCAGATATCACACAGATGGAAAATACAATTATTGCGTCAAAACCTGGACCCGCCAGAGAATCCTTTTGGTACCTTGGCGGTCAGTTCAACCTGTATTATATTGTACTAAATACTCGCCTCCATGTGCAGCCCATCCCAGAAGGGGAGAGCAAGAGGAGGGAGGTGGTTGTGACATGACAATGATAGGTGTAGTAGCACTCATGGTGGCAGCCCTCACCATGGCGTTCTCTGAGCCGCGCAGTAAAAGAAGGGCGCAAAATTATTCCCTCGTTGGCATAACCTGCCTAGTGCTAGTTGGGGTGCCCTTGATGGTGGATGGTTGGCAGGGTGCGAGGCAGGAGGGCAGGGATAGGCCCGGCGGATGGGTGGTGGTCAATGACCATGCTGTCTGGCTACAATAAATAAGTCTCAGTTTTGCTAAATAGATGATGGGAGTTGCAGTACATATGGCTGCAATGGGCATAGTTCTGAGGTATATTACAGAGTAGGCTTTTCCCAATAGTGTATGAGAGGCAGCAATGATGGTAGTAGTAGTCCTCTTTGAGTCTCTCTCTCTCTAGAAACACTTTGCAATCTTCCAAAATAACCTCAGGCATGCAATTCTGTTCTCATGAACACTTTCTGCCTTTCCCAGTCTGCAGGGTGCAGATCTCAGATCCAGATGGCCAGTCCATGTGTGGTGGGTGCCGGAGGCAATAAACCCTTTCCACATGCAGTAAAGTCCTTTGCCATAAATGAGCGTTACCTTACTGTCTTTATCCAGCATGTCCTTGGTTCTTAACCATCAATAAATGTCCATTCTCGTTCTCTCAGGGGTAGACTTTTAGTTGATTTGCTTCTCTGGCCACATTCAATCTCAGGAATTGTGTTCTCCTGGAAAAATGCTCTTTCTTGGCCATTGAGCCTGTTTGACTTCAGCAATCAAAAGTATAGTCCCTAGCTCCACAGGCTAAGAACTCTCAGGATGCGACCAGGCTGGTCTGTAAAACCAGCCACACCTAACCAGGAAAGTGCAGGACCAGCCTGTCTCACGGCAATCTCCAGATGTTAACTATTTATTGCCCATACACCACCATTTGAGATACACAGTGCATATTGAAAAGAATCCTTTAACATTAAATCACATTAACTCTTTAGCATAGGATTAACTCTTTAGCAGTGATCCAATGTGATATTAACCCTTTTAGCAGTAAACCACTGGGTCACTGTACATGCCAGACTTTGGCCCCATGCACACTGCCGTGTTTCACAGCCGTGTGCGGGCCGTGGAACCGCGGCCTGGATCCCTCCTGAGAGCAGGAGCGCACGGCGTCACTGGTTGCTATGACGCCGTGCGCTCCCTGCTGCCGGCACAGTACAGTAATACACTGGTATAGATCATACCAGTGTATTACTGTATTGCGGCGGCAGCAGGGAGCGCACGGCGTCATAGCAACCAGTGACGCCGTGCGCTCCTGCTCTCAGGAGGGATCCAGGCCGCGGTTCCACGGCCCGCACACGGCTGTGAAACACGGCAGTGTGCATGGGGCCTTTTTCAGCGATGTTCTTTCTTAACCCATAACCACCCTAGACCGCCTTGGATAATAGGCATCAATATTAACCCTTTCATTACGCTAGGCCAGCAGAGATTCTAAGTACACTACACCTTCAACATAGTTGCCAACAGTCCCGAATTTGTACCAGAGGATCGTCCAGTGGGGGAAAATCCAGAAGATCCAAAATAAAAAATCTAATTGGTTGCCTTTGGAGCCACTTACCACTAACCTATTAAACATTATCGATTGTATAGGGCAGAGATGGCTAACCTCCGGAACTCCGGCTGTGGTAAAACTACAACTCCCAAGATGCTTGATTGGCTGTTCTCCATAGAACTCCATAGAAATGGATAGAGCATGCTGGGAGTCGTAGTTTCACCACAGCTGGAGTGCCGGAGGTTAGCCATCACTGGTATAGGGGGTTGGGCTGCAGGAATAACTGCCCCTGGTGGGCCCCAGGAGCCCTAGTCCGACACTGCCCCATATCAGACAATCCAGAACTCTGAAGACATGAAGTCAGTCTATCGGCGTCTGCTACGGAAGGCAGCGAGTAGGCGGATTTCTCTTTTGACATGAAGGAAAACTTTTTTGAAGACAACAAGATGACAGAATGTGGGAAGAGCTTCCAGCTCCATTACACTTGGTGAAATGTTCTTTGTTCTTCAGGTGGATTATTCGAGGGATTGAGTCATCCCTGTCCCCCACACGTACCGTGGATCCGTCGTGTCTTACACATTCAATGATCTGCAAGTGACATCATTCTGACTGGTGAGTGAATTTATAAGTCTGTGGATGTATGAACTTATTCCATGAAGTTCTGGCTTCTTCATGAAAGTGTTTACTGTACCTGGAAATATCACCTTGGCACAGCCATGGCAGGAGGAAGGTTCTTAGAGGCTCCTGGACAAAACAAATCTGGTGTCTGGACCCCCAACTAATAAGTAAAATATTTAAAGGGGTTGTGCCAAGTTTAAAGGTTATAGATCCCAAATTGGGGGTCCCATTCCCCCATTCTTATGGAGTGGCAGGCCGTGCATGCACATTACCACTCCATTTATTCTCTATGGGAGTACGGAGCATGGATACCGCCAGTACTCCCTCCATCAGAACGTGACCAACATTCGCGGGATCACTGGGGGTCTCAGTGTTCAGACCCCCCCCCCCATCCCGAGATAAGATAGTTATCTCCTATCCTGTGGAGAGGGGATAACGTATAAACTTTGCACAGCGCCTTTGAAGCTGCAAAATAACTCTTCTGTCACATATAGTGATGAGCGAACTTCTGTTTTAAGTTCGGCGTCTAAAGTTCGGCTTCCGGTTAGCTGAGAATCCCGATATGGTTCCCGATATGGATTCCGACTTCCGTTGTGGTCCGTGGTAGCGGAATCAATAATGGCCGATTATTGATTCCGCTACCACGGACCACAACGGAAGTCGGAATCCATATCGGGAACCATATCGGGATTCTCCGCTAACCGGAAGCCGAACTTTAGACGCCGAACTTAAAACAGAAGTTCGCTCATCACTAGTCACATACTAAAACATGGAAGCCCTTAAAGAAGACCTCTCCTGACAAGTCTGTTTTAGTAAATACCTGCATTCCATATGAAATAACAATTCTAAAGCATCTATTCTTATGGCTCTGTGTTGGGCCACTCCACTTTTATTCCTACTAGAGGTTGTGAAGGAATTGCTAGCAGTTTGCAAAGAAGGTCCAGCTGGGTGTTACCAGTTGGGGTGTCCCTGCACAGTCTGACACTGGCAGCACTGATTGGATAGTGTCAGACTGTGTGTTTTGCAATAAACAAGCATTACCTCACTGTCTTTATCCAGCACGGCATTGGTCCTCTACGATCTGTATGCATTTCAGGCTTTTTTTCAGCTGCTTTCCCTGGCAGCTTTCAGCCTTAAAGTTCCTCGCACTAGGCTTTTTCTTCAGGCCTACGTCTCAGGATTTCACACATGCATGTGTTGCCTCTAGATCTGCTAAGCTAAGACTCACTAATCAGGGGGTGGTGCCAGCCCATCACCCTGGGAAACTGGACCAAAGCTGACAGTGTTAACTATATGTTACCAATACATAACCATTTGGGATAGATAGTGCATAGTGAAATAAGTACTCGAACAGCAAATCTCAACATTTAACTGGGTCAACCCTTGCAGTGATCCACTGGGTCACTGCATAACCAGCACCAAACCGACTTAGAAAATCCACATCTCCATAACAAACGTTACAGTGGTTCATTATAAAGCAACTTCAGCCCTATATGAAAACTCCTATTCAGATCCGTATTGTTGCCCATGGGGCAGTATAATAATAGCAAGGGTACTGTGAATATATTCCACCAATATATGGAGTTGTCAAGTTTTCCCTATTATCCCTATTCCCGTTCAGAGCTTATACAAAGTGTATGGAACTACAGGGGGTGACAATGAGCACAGGAGAGGATATGCCGAATATAAAATCAGTGCTCCATCCTGAGGAACAGCATACATAACAGTAAGTAAAGCGGAAGGAATATTATTGAGTAGCCAGACATGTAGAGCTATGTGTGCAGTACCCTGGAGCAGGGGGCATCTGCCAATGGTTTGTTGTAATGTAATGTTAATATATTGTTATGTTTTCCATTGTAATGCCTTCTATACGCCCAGCATAGCTCTGTATGGCAGCGGCGGAGTCAACTAACTCTAACAAAGCCCTTTGCAGAAGGTTGCTGGGTGGTGGCTGGCTCCACCAATAGCTCTAGAGCAGTGATGCAAACCTTTCAGAGACAGCAGGGGCGTAACTACTATAGCGGCAGACTAGGCGACTGCTATGAGGCCCAGGGCAAGAGTTAGTTGGGATTATCTCTTCTTCTACTGGAGGTGAAAACTTGGTCAGGACTCTACCCTCTAAAGCAGGCATGGCCAACCTGTGGTTCTCCAGCTGTTGTAAAACTACAATACCCACCATGCACTGCTATAGGCTGATTGCAGTCTGGGCATGCTGGGAGTTGTAGTTTTGTAACATCTGGAGAGCCTCAGGTTGGCCATCCCTGCTCTAAAAGGAACAACTTTCAGCAAAGGAAGCAGTGGGAAAATGGCCTGAGGGTCATTAAAAAGGGTTTTAGGCGGAAACCCCTCTGTCCTGTGTGTGTGGGGGGCTGGTTTGATCCTTGCTATGGGGCCCCTACTTCTCTATGTACGCCACTGAGAGACAGAGTGCCCAAAATGCAACCCAAAACCTACTTATTTATCACAAAGTGCCAACAATGCAATTTGACCTGAATACCATTACAGTATATTTTCCATGTACTTTATCATTTAGATATAATCGCCTGCCTACATTCAATGCCTGTGCCGTTCATAGTGCGCCCTTCGCTCATGAATGGCCTAAACAGTCTAAGGCATATTGGTACACCATAGACTTTTTCCAGGGCTCTGAGTGCCGCCTCTGGCACCCGTGCCATAGGTTCGCCACCACTGTTCTAGAGTGTTCTAGGAGAGTCTGAGAAAGGAGTAGGGAGAGGAAGCAAACAAAGGCCACGTGCTCCCTTTCCTTGAGCCTCAAGATTCAGAGACCAACAAATCTCTTTGTGATTGCTGCAAGAACTACAACAAGAGAGAAAAGAGGGAAAGCAGAAGGTTCAAAAACCTGCATAGTCGAGCGACAAGAGTCAGTAAAGTAACCACTGTCGAAGGCAAAACAGACTTTACTGCCATAGAGGGATTACAGTTAAGACACCCTACACACACGTAAGGAATGACTTGGCCAGTTGTATTATTCGACCTTTTCGCCTCACAGGCATAATTACAAAAGTACAGTCGCCTACCATGGAATCTACTGAGAGAAAGATTTTAGAAAGATAGAGAGCAAAGAGTGCCATAATATCCATCCTTGCTGGAATTCATACACTGCTATCTGGGAGAGAATCACACTGTGTACAGTTGTACCATACACCGGATATTGCACTCTACACGCCCTGCCTTGCACCCATCTAAACACATAACATCAAGGACACACCAGCTACCATCAGACAGGAGACCCTGAACCAGAGTGTGCCCTGAGGGAAGAAAGGGCAGCAACGGTAAGAGTATAGCCACTGTGATCGGCTGTGACAGCCAGAGCCACTACCACTCCCATTCTCTGCTCTGCACAGTCTCTTGGTAGAAGAAACAGAGGACCCAAAGCAATTTTTAACACTATCTGGAAAATCTATGAGTCACGTTTCTCAAGTGCAAAGTGCTGGTAGGACTGCGGGGTAAGTTCAGGAAGGATGAACACCGTCAGTGCAGTCTCTGGAAGACGTTCTCTGCTGCGCGGAGGAGGATGGAGGGTGAGACAGAACATTCTGTTTTTTATCACCGAGTCAGATCTACTATAAATATTAGGCCCCCGATGAGACTGCCTCATCTGACATATGTGTTACAGCCTGCAAGGTTCCTTAAGATCTGACAAAATGTACGTAATCAGATTGCGATGATAATTGCATCTATAAGGCTACTGCATGGCGAGGAGTTTTGGCGGCAACACACGTCACATGACCGAAGATCACCAGCAATGTAAGAGAATGGGGCGCGTTGTGACCCACAAATTGCCACAACCCGACAGTTGCTGCTCAATTTCTTGGTAATGTCGGGTCGTAACGTAACCCCGTTCACTAACACTGAATGTGATTCCTGCAGGGCTACACTGCGAACTATAGACGTGCGACCTCTAAATCGCCTTGTAGGCCGAGCCTAATCAATATCATCTAGTATAATGTTTCACTATTTCTGCACAATAAAAATTAATTTTATCAAATAATTTGCTTTCGTGTTGCAAGAGCCATAACATTTTTTTTCCTATCTATGGAGCTTCATAATAGCGTGCTCTAGGGGTCTGAATTTATTTATGGGGTCTCTGGGGGACCGTATTTGTTTAGGTGTCCTGGGGGTCTGAATTTATTGGGGGGCGGGGGGTCTGAGGTACAATCTGTATTCGTTAGCATGTCTGGTAAGTGCTTAGGGTACTTTCACACTTGCGTTTTTCTTTTCCGGCACTGAGTTCCGTCCTAGGGGCTCAATACCGGAAAAAAACTGATCAGTTTTATCCCCATGCATTCTGAATGGAGAGCAATCCGTTCAGGATGCATCAGGATGTCTTCAGTTCGGTCGTTTTGACTGATCAGGTAAAAGATAAAACCGCAGCATGCTACAGTTTTATATCCGGCCCAAAAAACTTAACACTTGCCTGAATGCCGAATCCGGCATTTTTTCCCATAGGAATGTATTAGTGCCGGATCCGTCCTTCTGCGCAGACGGAAAAAAATGTGAATAAAAATGCCATCAGTTGGTATACGTTTTGACGGATCCAGCGACGGAACTGCTTGCCTGATCACTCTGCCGCAAGTGTGAAAGTAGCCTTATATATTAAAGTGTATAATTTTTATTTTATTTTTTGGGGGGGGGGGGGGTGATTCAAATTTCGGAGGTTAGGGTAGTGACCTATAAAATAAAATAAATAAAAAAACGTTTAACATAAAAACGTGGTTTAAACAAATAGGTAATTTTCGGATGACACATTCCCTTTAACATCACTGGTGTATTCTTTCAACAGTTCAGTGGACACTGACACAGGGTGAACATGACGTTTTCGGTATAGAAACACCACTTGCACCTAAATTTTGGCGCAATGGAGTTTAATAAGTCGCACACTCGTGGTTTGTAACATTTTTACGCCACTTTATGGTGTAGAGGGTCATGGTCAATAGCCCCTATGTGTTCTTTGTAACTTGGCACCAATGATAAATCATGATATGCTTTGACACGTGACTGCAGGATTTATATGGAATGGTTGACACCTGGTGGTCATAAATGGTAATGCAGATTTATGTTTATACCTGTTCAGTGCTATTTATTCAGGGGCTAAGGTATGGTCATTTATAATCCCGTCACAAAGTATCAAGAGGCAGTTGTACACTCTGCACTGCATATACAGTAACTGTTAATACCATGGCTTTGATCCAATCAGGATATCGCCTAATAATATGATGTGCTGCTGTCTTTATATATTTATTGCACTAAGTCCAGACCACAGTGGTAATGAGTGGTCTTAGTTCATTAGCTGTGTTGCATTCCTCAAACAGCATGTGTTATATTCACATTACTTGCTGTCCACCATCTAATATGTTTGGAGGAGTCCCAGCTCTCCTCCGATGGGGGATGTTGAAGGGTCAGAGGCGTGCTAAATTTCAACATGCCCAATCCTTTTGTTCTCAGGTATATAAGATGCCAGCACAGGTGTCTGTGTAGTGAGCCCTTGAGGAGCCGGAGTAGAGGCTGGAAGGGGTAGTGGCTCTTGGTGAGGGCCATTGCAGTGAATGGAGGGCGCACCCTTTCTTCACTCGGGGCACTCCCTGTCGCTGAGATTCCTGCCTGATGGTAGTTTGGCGTACCCTTGATGTTATATGGGTCATCCAGGTTCAGAGCTGAACCCAGACATATCCCTGTTTTCACCCAGCCTCCCTGATATCAGCATCATGCTCCAATGCTCTTTTTTGCCCTGCGCTGTATCATGCAGGGTAAAGGCTTTTTCTGGAGATCCGGTGAGGTACCAGGCTCTCCACAGTGTATGCTAGGTGGAGGCTTCCACCTAGCAGTGAGCCCGGTGACATCACTGGCACTAATGGGTGGGCTTTAGCGGTGCCTCAGCCTGTAAAATGGCCAGGGCAGCACTAAAGCCCACCCATCAGTGACATAATCGGGAACACTGCTAGGTGGAAGCCTCCGCCTAGCAGTATGAAATATAAACAAACAGCCCTTGCCCTGAGCCATATAGGGAGAACACCGGACCATGAAATGCATATCAGAGGGGCTGCCTGGGTGAAAACGGGGATATGTCCAGGTTCAGCTCTGAACCCCGGGCAACCACTTTAAGTGTTCATATGGGTGCAAGGCCGGAGGTGTGGAGCATGCAATGGCCAACATATGGTGATGTAGGAGTCAGTACACCAGGCCAGCTTTAAACAGATTAAATGTCTGTTTATTGCAGTGCAAAATGGGAGTTGTAGTACATCCAACAACAAAGAAACACAGTCTCATCAGTACATAATACAACTCCTTTCCCACATAGCAATGTATGGTTTTTAGCAATGCTGAAATGTATTGCCCTCTTGATGCATCTTGCTAAAGTCTCTCTCAGACTCTCTCTCGTGTCCAAGTGTGTAGGGTGTCTCAACTCATTATGCCTCCACGGCAGCAAAGTCTGAAAAAGCTGAAGTAGCAGGTTACCTTGCTGACTGACTCCTCGCTCTACTATGCAGATTCTCTATCTCTATTTCTTTACTTCTCTCTCTCATAGCAAGTCAAAGAGATCTGTGAGTCTCTGAAGCTGGGGAGAGGAGTGCATAGCATCTGTTCCCTCCCCCTTGCTATCTCTGGCAAAAAACAAGGGGTGGAGCCAGCCCACACCCTAAACTCCTACGAGGGCTGGGCCAATATTAGTTAACCCTGGCTGTGCCTACACCATACATAGATGTCCTGGGTATACATACATCTATCTATTACAGTACATAATATTACAAATCCTTTGCAGATATCCCCTGCACTGGGGTAGTGCATCTGGAAGCAACTTACTTCCCTCTCTCCATTGAGAATCTATGCATGCTTGGCCTAGCTGAAAATGCATGTGCATAAGGAAGTCAGGAGAAATAGCCATCTAAAGAATGTAGCCAGGTTCAGAAGAACAGCCTGTACTGGAGAAAGTGACTTAGCAGTTTGGTCAGTATTGTACCTCCAACAGTGAAAGTCTACACCAGGTGCATTGAAATGCTTTGCACCTTTATCTGCAGAATACAAAGAGCATTACACGCACAACCCACTGATTTCTAAAGGAACCGTTCAATGCTTCATCTAACCTGCGGTGGCGCTGCAGGTAAAAGCCAAGTGCAGCCAGGATTGTCAAGAGTGGAGAACCCCTTTAAGGTCTTTACCGAATGTTCCTTTCTTCCTACAGATTTCTAGTGTCAGGAGTTTAGAAGTAAAAGGGATGATTCATGTTAATGTGACATAAGAAGGATGATATCAGGAGGATGTATGACAAGGGTTGACCTACTTACTTCCCCAGCCTAATATCCTGGTAATTGGTTACATTCCCAAATGAAACTCTGATTGAAACTCTATATGTCAGATGAAAAAGAGATAATGTTCCACATCAATTCCCTGTCCGTGGCTTCCTGGCTCCACTTTTAAAGTGACATTCAAATATTATAGAATAATTTCTCAGTGTGATGATCTGAGGACAGCTAAAATGTTATATTTAAAGCATATGTGAAGAACTTAAAGGGGAACTCCAATAAAAATCGACAGGCTCCCGCTGGGCCGCCTATCGATCATTAGAACAGGAGTCCCAGGTCCTCCCGGCACATGAATAGAGCTGGTTCCATGCATGCTCCCTACTACTCTATTCAACGTGTATGGGACTGATGGAGCAGGTACTAAGTTCAGGTATCTTCATCAGTCCCATGGAATTTAATGGAACGGCAGAGTGCATGTCTTTTGAAATGTCACTGAATGGGGATATCCTAGTGACTGGATGTTCGTGAGGTCAGTTGCCTCCAGCATACACTTACCACTCATCCTAGAACCAACTTCCCTGGGCAACTGCACTCTGTCTTGGAGTCTCCTTTCACTTCGTAGCAATAAAGATGGCTTTTTTGTTTTAGAGCCTACAGTAATTGCAGTACCTCTGTCCTGGCAAAAACGACCGCACACACAAGTATGTAAGGTTGCAGTGTCTCCTGTGCACACTGCACACACTTTGAACTATCTATTAGCAGTTGTATTTCTCCTCACGTCATAAATTTGAATTAAACTGCGGCAGGCTGGCTGGTCTTTGTGGTCCTGACTTGGCTTCTTGACACGTTTCTAGCTGATTCAGGGAGCATAAGCTAGGAAGTGCAATTTTGCAATCCCTACTTCACTGCACTGCTCAGGTGCGCTGTGTGGCCCTATCTGTGCGCTGAGGTTTTGTCCCCTAATGACTAGTGCCTCACACCTCCACTTGCTAGCTGATTAAAATGCAGGAGTACAGCTGGATCTGTCTCCAGCAGCAGCTTCTCCCCAGCACACACTTTTCCTCTACCTGCATACTACTGACACAAGGTCTGATGGGTATTACTATTTATCATCTCACATCACACAAGCCCTTCCTTTGACTCGAGGACCTGCACAATTAAAGCATGTGACCAAAAAGGTCCTGTTGGCATAACAATATGTTATCTAATAGCAGTAACTAAATTGGCCACTAAGGCAGCATAACCACAGTGATGTCTACAACATGCACTTATGCAATGACATCCTGCATGAGGGGCCCCTTGGTGACACAGATTACTTCTGATATTAGCAGTCTCTAATATACACCATAACAAGTTCTCTGTCTTCAGGGTGTCTCTACCCACAGTAGTGTATTTACATAGTTTGAAAGTAAACTTTCTGTCAATCAAGGGTCCACCACTTTAAAAAAAAATTACCACTCCTCAAAAACTTCCAGATGGGGTCGCATGTGCCGCTAAAGCCAATCACTGGTGTCAGCAGTAAGGTGTCCACTTTGACAGCGGTGTGTATGACCCCATCCAGAATTTTAGAGGCGATGGTCCATTATCATAGCTAAACAGATACTCAGCAGAGCCTAGCCTACAGGAACTGAGTAGCGGGGAGTAGGTGAGTAGATTTGTTATTTTAGGTAATACACATTTGGGGGTCATAATCACCAAAAAATAACAAGCCATTTAAATTGGACCTAAACCTTTGCTAAAACTCTGAAGGTGCAGTGGTGCTTCTTAGAGCCCCCTCGGGTTTCATGGCTCTGCTCGGCTTTCCGGTGTGCAGAGTACAGATCCTGTATACTTCTGTAGATCCGTATGCTGCATGCCTGAAAAACCAAGCAAAGCCAACGAACCAGAAGGTGCAGAGCTCTCCGAGAAGCACTGCTGCACCATGTGGACTTAGCAAAGGTTTAGGTCCCCTTTAAGATGGCAGATCCATTTAAAAAATATCCATAAGGAGATGATGTCAGTTTACACCTTTGTTTTCTGTTCTTCCAGATCATGTTCTTTTCTATTTGAATCGCATTCATGTTCACACATAAGCTGCTATATTTGGAGCCTCACACTCTGCACTTTTCCTCGGCTTCCAGACTTTCCATTGAGACATTTACACTACAGCGTTGGAAAACGTTCTCCTTTCCGCACCACAGACTGCATTACCAGTGCTAGTACTTAAATCCTGCACTATAGACTGCATTACCAGTGCTAGTACTTAAATCCTGCACTATAGACTGTATTACCAGTGCTAGTACTTAAATCCTGCACTACAGACTGCATTACCAGTGCTAGTACTTAAATCCTGCACTATAGACTGTATTACCAGTGCTAGTACTTAAATCCTGCACTATAGACTGTATTACCAGTGCTAGTACTTAAATCCTGCACTATAGACTGCATTACCAGTGCTAGTACTTAAATCCTGCACTATAGACTGTATTACCAGTGCTAGTACTTAAATCCTGCACTGTAACATAGTAACATAGTATATAAGGCCGAAAAAAGACATTTGTCCATCCAGTTCGGTCTGTTATCCTGCAAGTTGATCCAGAGGAAGGCAAAAAACAAACTGTGAGGTAGAAGCCAATTTTCCCCAATTAAGGGGGAGAAAATTCCTTCCCGACTCCAATCAGGCAATCAGAATAACTCCCTGGATCACCGACCCCTCTCTAGTAGCTATAGCCTGTAATATTATTACACTCCAGAAATACATCCAGGCCCCTCCTCTCTTAGTGAACTCACCATCACCACCTCCTCAGGCAGAGAGCTCCATAGTCTCACTGCTCTTACCGTAAAGAATCCTCCTCTATGTCTGTGTACAAACCTTCTTTCCTCCAGACGCAGAGGATGTCCCCTCATCACAGTCCTGGGGATAAATAGATGATGGGAGTGATCTCTGTACTGACCCCTGATATATTTATACATAGTAATTAGATCTCCCCTCAGTTGTCTTTTTTCTAAAGTGAAGAACCCTGATTTTGATAATCTTTCAGGGTACTGTAGTTGCCCAATTCCAGTTATTACTTTAGTTGCCCACCTCTTAACCCTCTCCAGCTCTGCTATGTCTGCCTTGTTCACAGAAGCCCAGAACTGTACACAGTACTCCATGTGTGGTCTGACTAGTGATTTGTAAAGTGGTAGGACTATATTCTCATGACCGGCATCTATTCTCCTTTTGATGCAACCAGTTATCTTATTGGCCTTGGCAGAAGCTGCCTGACACTGGTTTCTACAGCTTAGTTTGCTGTTTATTAAAATTCCTAGATCCTTTTCCATGTCAGTGTTACCCAGTGTTTTACCATTTAGTATGTACGGGTGACTTGCATTATTCCTTCCCATGTGCATAACCTTACATTTGTCAGTGTTAAACCTCATCTGCCACTTATCTGCCCAAACCTCCAATCTATCCAGATCCATCTTTAGCAGTATACTGTCCTCTGTAGTATATATACAGTATACTGTCCTCTCAAGTGTTAATTACTTTACCCAGTTTAGTGTCATGTGCAAAAAATGATATTTTACTATGCAAGCCTTCTACAAGATCATTAATAAATATATTGAAGAAAATAGGGCCCAATACTGACCCCTGAGGTACCCCACTAGTGACAGTGCCCCAATCTGAGTGTGTACCATTGATAACCACCCTCTGTTTTCTATCACTGAGCCAGTTACTTACCCACTTACAGACGTTTTCTCCCAGTCCGAGCATTCTCATTTTATATACTAACCTTTTATGTGGTACAGTGTCAAATGCTTTGGAGAAGCCCAGATATACGACATCTATTGATTCACCACTGTCAAGTCTAGAACTTACCTCCTCATAGAAACTAATAAATTAGTTTGACATGACCGATCCCTCATGAAGCTATGCTGATATGATGTTATTTGCTTGTTTTCATTGATATCCTCCAAGATAGCATCTCTTAGAAAACCTTCAAACAGTTTACCCACAACAGATGTTAAACTTACTGGCCTATAGTTCCCGGGCTCTGTTTTTGGACCCTTTTTGAATATTGGCACCACATTTGCTATGCGCCAATCCTGTGGGACACTCCCTGTCAGTATAGAGTCTGTAAATATCAGAAATAAGCGTCTGGCTATGACATTACTTAATTCCCTTAGGATACGGGGGTGTATGCCATCTGGCCCTGGCGATTTGTCTATTTTTATCTTTTTCCTGGGTCAGACAGGACACTTTTAATGGGGAATTTACTTTTACATTCTGCATTTCATCTGACAGTTTATTTTCCTCAGTGAATACAGTGGAGAAAAAAATATTTAATAGCTTTGCTTTCTTCTCGTCGCTCTCTGCTACTCCCCCCTCATTGCTCTGTAGAGGGCCGACACCTTCAGATTTATACTTTTTACCATTTATATAATTGAAGAACATTTTAGGGTTAGTTTTGGTCTCTTTCGCAATTACTCTCTCAGTCTCTAGTTTGGCAGCTTTTATTTGTTTTTTACATATTCTATTTTTTTCCTTATAGTTTTTCAGTGCTTCATTGCTACCCTCCTGTTTTAGCGATTTAAATGCTTTCTTTTTGTCATTTATTGCCTTTTTTACAGTTCTATTTATACACATTGGTTTCTTCTTGTTCCTTAACCCTTTATTCCTATAAGGTATGTTCTACAATTAGATTTTAGGATCCTTTTAAAAATATCCCATTTTGTGACAGTATTTTTATTTTTGAGGACTTTGTCCCAGTTAATTACGCCTATGGCCTCTCTTAGTTGGCTAAATTTAGCTTTTTTGAAGTTTGGCATTTTTGTTCCTCCCTGTAGAAATGCTAGTTTGAAGGATAATTGGAAGGTTATTACTTTATGGTCACTATTTCCCAGGTGTCCCCCAACCTGCACATCTGTTGTTCTTCCAAGTCTATTTGTTAGTACTAAGTCCAGTATGGCCGTCCCTCTAGTCGGGTCCTGAACCAGTTGGGAAAGATAATTGTCTTTGGTTATTGCCAAGAACCTGTTTACTTTATGAGATATACAGGTTTCAGTTTCCCAGTCTATATCTGGGTAGTTGAAGTCCCCCATAATAACCACCTCATTATGATTTGCCGCCTCGTCTATCTCGTTTAGTAGTACATTTTCTGTGGACTCTGGTATATTAGGTGGTTTATAATAAACTCCAATTAGTAATTTATTATTGTTTTTGCCTCCATGTATCTCTACCCACAGTGACTCCACATGTTCATGTCCCTCACTTATATCTTCACGGAGTGAAGGCTTTAGATAGGACTTTACATAAAGGCAGACCCCCCCCCCCCCCCTCCAGTTTTGGCGATACTTTCTAAACAGACTGTAACCCTGTACAATAACTGCCCAGTCAGAGCTATCATCCATCCATGTCTCAGTTATTCCCACTATGTCATAGTCCTCCTCACACATCACTAATTCCAGTTCCCCAGTTTTATTAGTCAGTCTTCTGGCATTAGTATACATACAATTAAGAAGTTTATGTATATTTTTTACCCTACACCTTTCCTTCTGAGCTGTTCTAGTCCCTCCTTCCATTCCTCCCCCAGTCCCACTACCTTGCCCCCGTTCTCTATCTGCACTATCTTCCCATCCTATAACGTAATTACCCCCCCAGTCCCTAGTTTAAACACTCCTCCAACCTTCTAGCCATCTTCCCCCCAACACAGCTGCCCCTTCCCCATTGAGATGCAGCCCGTCCCTACGATAGAGCCCGTAGCCGATAGAGAAGTCGGCCCAGTTCTCCAGGAACCCAAACCTCTCCTTCCTACACCAGTTCTTGAGCCACTTGTTAATCTCCCTAATCTCCCGCTGCCTTTCTTGTGTGGCCCGTGGTACAGGTGGTATTTCAGAAAACACTACCTTTGAGGTCCTTGCCCTAAACTTTTGACCTAAATCCCTAAAATCATTTCTAAGGACTCTCCACCTTCCTCTAACTTTGTCATTGGTTCCGATATGGAACATTACCGCTGGATCTCCTCCAGCCCCTGTAGACTGCATTACTAGTGCTAGTACTTATATACTGCACTACAGACTGTATTACCAGTGCTAGTACTTATATACTGCACTACAGACTGTATTACCAGTGCTAATACTTAAATCCTGCACTATGAACTGTATATTACCAGTGCTAGTACTTAAATGCTGCACTGTAGACTGTATTACCAGTGCTAGTACTTATATACTGCATTACAGACTGTATTACCAGTGCTAGTACTTATATACTGCACTACAGACTGTATTACCAGTGCTAGTACTTAAATCCTGCACTATGGACTGTATATTACCAGTGCTAGTACTTATATACTGCATTACAGACTGTATTACCTGTGCTAGTACTTATATACTGCATTACAGACTGTATTACCAGTGCTAGTACTTAATTCCTGCACTACAGACTGTATCACCAGTGCTAGTACTTATATACTGCATTACATACTGTATTACCAGTGCTAGTACTTAATTCCTGCACTACAGACTGTATTACCAGTGCTAGTACTTAAATCCTGCATTACATACTGTATTACCAGTGCTAGTACTTAATTCCTGCACTACAGACTGTATTACCAGTGCTAGTACTTAAATCCTGCACTACAGACTGTATTACCAGTGCTAGTACTTATATACTGCACTACAGACTGTATTACCAGTGCTAGTACTTATATACTGCACTACAGACTGTATTACCTGTGCTAGTACTTATATACTGCACTACAGACTGTATTACCTGTGCTAGTACTTACACTCACCTAAAGAATTATTAGGAACACCATACTAAGGCTACTTTCACACTTGCGCTTGATCGGATCCGTTCTGAACGGATCCGATCATATTAATGCAGACGGAGGCTCCGTTCAGTACGGATCCGTCTGCATTAATAACTTTAAAAAAATTCGCAAGTGCGCAAGTAGCCTGCGCGGATCCGTTCAGACTTTCAATGTAAAGTCAATGGGGGACGGATCCGCTTGAAGATTGAGCCATATGGTGACCTCTTCAAGCGGATCCGTTCCCATTGACTTACATTGTAAGTCTGGACGGATCCGCACGCCTCCGCACGGCCAGGTGGACACCCGAACGCTGCAAGCAGCGTTCAGCTGTCCGCCTGTCCGTGCGGAGGCGAGCGGAGCGGAGGCTGAACGCCGCCAGACTGATGCAGTCTGAGCGGATCCGCTCCATTCAGACTGCATCAGGGCTGGACGGCTGCGTTCGGGTCCGCTCGTGAGCCCCTTCAAACGGAGCTCACGAGCGGACCGACGAACGCTAGTGTGAAAGTAGCCTAATACGGTGTTGGACCCCCTTTTGCCTTCAGAACTGCTCAGATAGCCCGTGGCATTTAAACGATGGCCAATTTGCACTAAGGGGTCTAAAGTGTGCCCAGAAAACATCCCCCACACCATTACACCACCACCACCAGCCTGCACAGTGGTAACAAGGCATGATGGATACATGTTCTCATTCTGTTTACGCCAAATTCGGACTCTACCATTTTAATGTCTCAACAGAAATCGAGACTCATCAGACCAGGCAACATTTTTTCAGTCTTCAACAGTCCAATTTTGATGAGGTCGTGCAAATTGTAGCCTCTTTTTCCTATTTGTAGTGGAGATGAGTGGTACCCGGTGGGGTCTTCTGCTGTTGTAGCCCATCCGCCTCAAGGTTGTGCGTGTTGTGGCTTCACAAATGCTTTGCTGCATACCTCGGTTGTAACGAGTGGTTATTTCAGTCAACGTTGCTCTTCTATCAGCTTGAATCAGTCGGCCCATTCTCCTCTGACCTCTAGCATCAACAAGGCATTTTCGCCCACAGGACTGCCGCATACTGGATGTTTTTCCCTTTTCACACCATTCTTTGTAAACCCTAGAAATGGTTGTGCGTGAAAATCCCAGTAACTGAGCAGATTGTGAAATACTCAGACCGGCCCGTCTGGCACCAACAACCATGCCACGCTCAAAATTCCTTAAATCACCTTTCTTTCCCATTCTGACATTCAGTTTGGAGTTCAGGAGATTGTCTTGACCAGGACCACAACCCTACATGCATCGAAGCAACTGCCATGTGATTGGTTGACTAGATAATCGCATTAATGAGAAATAGAACAGGTGTTCCTAATAATTCTTTAGGTGAGTGTAGATATATATATATATATACAGTACAGACCAAAAGTTTGGACACACCTTATCATTCAAAGAGTTTTCTTTATTTTCATGACTATGAAAATTGTAGATTCACACTGAAGGCATCAAAACTATGAATTAACACGTGGAATTATATACATAACAAAAAAGTGTGAAACAACTGATAATATGTCATATTCTAGGTTCTTCAAAGTAGCCACCTTTTGCTTTGATTACTGCTTTGCACACTCTTGGCATTCTCTTGATGAGCTTCAAGAGGTAGTCACCTGAAATGGTCTTCACTTCACAGGTGTGCCCTGTCAGGTTTAATAAGTGGGATTTCTTGCCTTATAAATGGGGTTGGGACCATCAGATGCGTTGTGGAGAAGTCAGGTGGATACACAGCTGATAGTCCTACTGAATAGACTGTTAGAATTTGTATTATAGCAAGAAAAAAGCAGCTAAGTAAAGAAAAACGAGTGGCCATCATTACTTTAAGAAATGAAGGTCAACCAATCCGAAAAATTGGGAAAACTTTGAAAGTGTCCCCAAGTGCAGTCACAAAAACCATCAAGCGCTACAAAGAAACTGGCTCACATGCGGACCGCCCCAGGAAAGGAAGACCAAGAGTCACCTCTGCTGCGGAGGATAAGTTCATCCGAGTCACCAGCCTCAGAAATCGCAGGTTAACAGCAGCTCAGATTAGAGACCAGGTCAATGCCACACAGAGTTCTAGCAGCAGACACATCTCTAGAACAACTGTTCAGAGGAGACTGTGTGAATCAGGCCTTCATGGTAGAATATCTGCTAGGAAACCACTGCTAAGGACAGGCAACAAGCAGAAGAGACTTGTTTGGGCTAAAGAACACAAGGAATGGACATTAGACCAGTGGAAATCTGTGCTTTGGTCTGATGAGTCCAAATTTGAGATCTTTGGTTCCAACCACCGTGTCTTTGTGCGACGCAGAAAAGGTGAACGGATGGACTCTACATGCCTGGTTCCCACCGTGAAGCATGGAGGAGGAGGTGTGATGGTGTGGGGGTGCTTTGCTGGTGACACTGTTGGGGATTTATTCAAAATTGAAGGCATACTGAACCAGCATGGCTACCACAGCATCTTGCAGCGGCATGCTATTCCATCCGGTTTGCGTTTAGTTGGACCATCATTTATTTTTCAACAGGACAATGACCCCAAACACACCTCCAGGCTGTGTAAGGGCTATTTGACCATGAAGGAGAGTGATGGGGTGCTGCGCCAGATGACCTGGCCTCCACAGTCACCGGACCTGAACCCAATCGAGATGGTTTGGGGTGAGCTGGACTGCAGAGTGAAGGCAAAAGGGCCAACAAGTGCTAAGCATCTCTGGGAACTCCTTCAAGACTGTTGGAAGACCATTTCAGGTGACTACCTCTTGAAGCTCATCAAGAGAATTGCAAGAGTGTGCAAAGCAGTAATCAAAGCAAAAGGAGGCTACTTTGAAGAACTTAGAATATGACATATTTTCAGTTGTTTCACACTTTTTTGTTATGTACCGTATTTTTCGCCGTATAAGACGCACTTTTTCCCCCCCAAAAGTGGGGGGAAAATAGCAGTGCGTCTTATACGGCGAATGCAGCTTATTTAGCGATTTGCGAATTTTCCTGCGAATTTTTGCGCGAATTTTCGCGCGGATTTTTGCGCGAATTTTTTGCGCAAATTATTTTGCGATTTTCAATGATACACCCGCCGCGATGCCGCTTTTATAATGACAGCGGGGCCCGTGCAGTGACTATTCTACTACACGGGCCCCGCTCACTGTATAATCGTATGTCTAATAGTAAATAGTTATGTACATAATCGCATAATGAGCGGAGTACTTACAACTACAAACGCTCGCCGAGAGGAGGGAGGAGGCAGGCTGGGAGGACGGGCGCTGGCAGTGTGAGTCATACGTCACGCGCCTGTGCCGCCCACTTTATGAATGAAGCAGGCGGCGTGGGCGCATGACGTATGACTCACGCTGCCAGCGCCTGTCCTCCCGGCCTGCCTCCTGCCTCCTCCCTCCTCTCGGCGAGCGCTTGTAGTTGTAAGTACTCCGCTCATTATGCGATTATGCACATAACTATTTACTATTAGACATACGATTATACACTGAGCGGGGCCCGTGTAGTAGAATACAGTCACTGCACGGGCCCCGCTGTCATTATAAAGCCAGATGCCAGCCCCCAGCCCTGTATTGAGGGTCATTCACTACAGGGACACTTATGGAGGGGATCTGTGGATGACACATAGCATAAGATGCTATATATGTGTCATCCACAGATCCCCCCCATAACTGTCATACACAGAGACCCCAATAAGAGCCACCCACAGATCCCCCATAAGTGTCACCCACAGATCCCCCATAAGTGTCACCCACAGATCCCCCATAACAGTGCGTCACCCACAGATACCCCATAACAGTGCCATCCACAGACCACAATTAGTTCAAAACCCACCAAAAGCACACCTTTTGGTTCAAAATTTTTTTTTTCTTATTTTCCTCCTCAAAAACCTAGGTGCGTCTTATAGGCCGGTGCGTCTTATACGGCGAAAAATACGGTATATAATTCCACATGTGTTAACTCATAGTTTTGATGCCTTCAGTGTGAATCTACAATTTTCATAGTGATGAAAATAAAGAAAACTCTTTGAATGAGAAGGTGTGTCCAAACTTTTGGTCTGTACTGTATATATATATATATATAATCTCTGTACAACCCCTTGCTTATAGAAGAGTTGCCTATGACAGCCAAGAGACACCAGTGGTTACATTTGGCATAGGAACAATTTCTTCTGTGTATTAGCATTTCAACAGAAATTTCTGGCCCTATTAAAAAAATATTTTTTTTAAATGGCATTTTCTTAAAATAATCTATAATCCCACACGATCTATAATGTGGTTTATTTTTATTATCTTGTAGGAAGATGACAAGAGCATCACAAGGTCACAGGATCCCATAGTGCAATATTCTCTTCTGCATCTATCCCAAGGCCCCGGGACAGAAATATAAAATGGAGACCTTCCACAATACCACTGGTCAGTGAACCATGTAGAGCCACCGCAGTCCATTTATCAACACATGGAAGTGCAGGCTACATAGGATAGGAATGCAATGCAGCAAGGACGACATAGGTGAAGGGTGTGCACCGTGTCCACTTACATATGACATCATTTTACCTGGCAACCGGGGGTTGTCCAGGTCTACAAAAAGTGGTCTGCTATTATCCAAAACCAGTATCACACCTGGCCTTGGGTTGTTCCAATTATTGCTGCATTCAAGTGAATGAGGAGCTGTAATACCAGACACAGCCCATAGACAATGGTGGCGCTATTTCTGGAAAAGCAAAGCAAATCCTTATTTTTAAACCTGAACAACCCTTTTAATTTACAGAGACTGTTAAAAAGTAATTTTAATAGACAAATTGCAAAACAGAAGAAAAGACATTGTAACATTCGTGTGTCTTCATGCATAATGGAGATGTCAGGACTGTGGTAAGACCTCTGGGTCATGTTTAATTAAAGGAACGTTACACAATCAGTGGCCCCGGAATGATGGCTCCCCACTTTTTGGCTGTTGCAGATAATCTTGTGTCACGACGAATCCAGGGATATCATAGAAGTAATTAGGTTCTTTGTGAGTCATCCCATAATGTTTCTTAATGACATGGGGTTGTCTTCTGCTGGACCTTTGTGTCAGGGTCCTCCAGAGTTCGAATGTGTGTGGGTTACAATTATATAAAATAAATTACCAGATTTTTCACCTTATAAGATGCATCTGATTATAACATGCACATAGGTTTTAGAGGAGAAAAGTTATAAAAAACCCTACCCTACAGGGAAATTTTCCAGTAAGCCAATGCCCAGTGGAGCCACGGGGCCAGGATAATAATGGTCTGATGCCCTCAGCATTAATTGTTAGAAGCATTAGGTACTTTTTTCGCTTCATAAGACACACTTTTTACCCTCAAATCCGTGCGTCTTATAAATGGAATGTGCCAAAATTACGGTGGCCGGTACATTGCAGAATGGGGGAGCAGGTGGCAGTGGCATGCTGTAGTGTGGGGCAGGAGGCAGCGAGGTATTCTGTAGTGCGGGGCAGCGGCAGTGAGGTATTCTGTAGTACAGGGCAGGCGGCAGCGGCCGTGAGGTATTCTGTAGTGCGGGGCAGGCGGCTGCGGCAGTGAGGTATTCTATAGTGTAGGGCAGGCGGCTGCGGCAGTGAGGTATTCTGTAGTGTAGGGCAGGCGGCTGCGGCAGTGAGGTATTCTGTAGTGTAGGGCTGCAGCAGTGAGGTATTCTGTAGTGTAGGGCTGCGGCAGTGAGGTATTCTGTAGTGTAGGGCAGCGGCAGTGAGGTATTCTGTAGTGTAGGGCTGCGGCAGTGAGGTATTCTGTAGTGTAGGGCTGCGGCAGTGAGGTATTCTGTAGTGTAGGGCTGCGGCAGTGAGGTATTCTGTAGTGTAGGGCTGCGGCAGTGAGGTATTCTGTAGTGTAGGGCTGCGGCAGTGAGGTATTCTGTAGTGTAGGGCTGCGGCAGTGAGGTATTCTGTAGTGTAGGGCTGCGGCAGTGAGGTATTCTGTAGTGTAGGGCTGCGGCAGTGAGGTATTCTGTAGTGTAGGGCTGCGGCAGTGAGGTATTCTGTAGTGTAGGGCTGCGGCAGTGAGGTATTCTGTAGTGTAGGGCTGCGGCAGTGAGGTATTCTGTAGTGTAGGGCTGCGGCAGTGAGGTATTCTGTAGTGTAGGGCTGCGGTAGTGAGGTATTCTGTAGTGTAGGGCTGCGGCAGTGGGGTATTCTGTAGTGTAGGGCTGCGGCAGTGAGGTATTCTGTAGTGTAGGGCAGGCGGCTGTGGCAGTGAGGTATTCTGTAGTGCGGGGCAGGCGGCTGCAGCAGTGAGGTATTCTGTAGTGTAGGGCTGCGGCAGTGAGGTATTCTGTAGTGTAGGGCAGGCAGCTGCTGCAGTGAGGTATTCTATAGTGTAGGGCAGGCGGCAGTGAGGTATTCTGTAGTGCGGGGCAGGCGGCTGCGGCAGTGAGGTATTCTGTAGTGTGGGGCAGGCGGCTGCGGCTGCGGCAGTGAGGTATTCTGTAGTGTAGGGCAGGCAGCTGCTGCAGTGAGGTATTCTATAGTGTAGGGCAGGCGGCAGTGAGGTATTCCGTAGTGCGGGGCAGGCGGTTGTGGCAGTGAGGTATTCTGTAGTGTGGGGCAGGCGGCTGTGGCAGTGAGGTATTTTGTAGTGCGGGGCAGGCGGCTGTGGCAGTGAGGTATTCTGTAGTGTAGGGCAGGCGGCTGCGGCAGTGAGGTATTCTGTAGTGTAGGGCTGCGGCAGTGAGGTATTCTGTAGTGTAGGGCTGCGGCAGTGAGGTATTGTGTAGGGCTGCGGCAGTGAGGTATTCTGTAGTGCGGGGCAAGCGGCTGTGGCAGTGAGGTATTCTGTAGTGCGGGGCAGGCGGCTGTGGCAGTGAGGTATTCTGTAGTGCGGGGCAGGCGGCTGTGGCAGTGAGGTATTCTGTAGTGTAGGGCTGCGGCAGTGAGGTATTCTGTAGTGTAGGGCAGGCAGCTGCGGCAGTGAGGTATTCTGTAGTGTAGGGCAGGCGGCTGCGGCAGTGAGGTATTCTGTAGTGTAGGGCAGGAAGCTGCGGCAGTGAGGTATTCTGTAGTGTAGGGCAGGAAGCTGCGGCAGTGAGGTATTCTGTAGTGTAGGGCAGGAAGCTGCGGCAGTGAGGTATTCTGTAGTGTAGGGCTGCGGCAGTGAGGTATTCTGTAGTGTAGGGCTGCGGCAGTGAGGTATTCTGTAGTGCGGGGCAGGCGGCTGTGGCAGTGAGGTATTCTGTAGTGCGGGGCAGGCGGCTGCGGCAGTGAGGTATTCTGTAGTGTAGGGCTGCGGCAGTGAGGTATTCTGTAGTGTAGGGCAGGCAGCTGCGGCAGTGAGGTATTCTGTAGTGTAGGGCAGGCGGCTGCGGCAGTGAGGTATTCTGTAGTGTAGGGCAGGAAGCTGCGGCAGTGAGGTATTCTGTAGTGTAGGGCAGGAAGCTGCGGCAGTGAGGTATTCTGTAGTGTAGGGCTGCGGCAGTGAGGTATTCTGTAGTGTAGGGCAGGAAGCTGCGGCAGTGAGGTATTCTGTAGTGTAGGGCAGGTGGCAGCGGCAGTGAGGTATTCTGTAGTGTAGGACAGGCAGCTGCGGCAGTGAGATATTCTGTAGTGTGGGGCAGGCGGCAGCGGCAGTGAGGTATTCTGTAGTGTAGGGCTGCGGCAGTGAGGTATTCTGTAGTGTAGGGCTGCGGCAGTGAGGTATTCTGTAGTGTAGGGCAGGAAGCTGCGGCAGTGAGGTATTCTGTAGTGTAGGGCAGGTGGCAGTGAGGTATTCTGTAGTGTAGGACAGGCAGCTGCGGCAGTGAGATATTCTGTAGTGTGGGGCAGGCGGCAGCGGCAGTGAGGTATTCTATAGTGTAGGGCAGGTGGCAGCGAGGTATTATGTAGTGCGGGGCAGGCAGCTGTGGCAGTGAGGTATTCTGTAGTGTGGGGCAGGCGGCAGCGAGGTATTATGTAGTGCGGGGCAGGCAGCTGTGGCAGTGAGGTATTCTGTAGTGTGGGGCAGGCGGCAGTGAGGTATTCTATAGTGTAGGGCAGGTGGCAGTGAGGTATTCTATAGTGTAGGGCAGGTGGCAGTGAGGTATTCTATAGTGTAGGGCAGGTGGCAGTGAGGTATTCTGTAGTGTAGGGCAGGCGGCAGCGGCAGTGAGGTATTCTATAGTGTAGGGCAGGCAGCTGCGGCAGTGAGGTATTCTGTAGTGTGGGGCAGGCGGCAGTGAGGTATTCTATAGTGTAGGGCAGGTGGCAGTGAGGTATTCTGTAGGGCAGGCGGCAGCGGCAGTGAGGTATTCTATAGTGTAGGGCAGGCAGCTGCGGCAGTGAGGTATTCTGTAGTGTGGGGCAGGCGGCAGTGAGGTATTCTATAGTGTAGGGCAGGTGGCAGTGAGGTATTCTATAGTGTAGGGCAGGTGGCAGTGAGGTATTCTGTAGTGTGGGGCAGGCGGCAGCGGCAGTGAGGTATTATGTAGTGCGGGGCAGGCAGCTGTGGCAGTGAGGTATTCTGTAGTGTGGGGCAGGCGGCAGTGAGGTATTCTGTAGTGTGGGGCAGGCGGCAGCGGCAGTGAGGTATTCTGTAGTGTGGGGCAGGCGGCAGCGGCAGTGAGGTATTCTATAGTGTAGGGCAGGTGGCAGTGAGGTATTCTATAGTGTAGGGCAGGTGGCAGTGAGGTATTCTGTAGTGTGTGGCAGGCGGCAGCGAGGTATTATGTAGTGCAGGGCAGGCAGCTGTGGCAGTGAGGTATTCTGTAGTGCGGGGCAGGGCGGGCGGCGGCGGCAGTGAAGCATTCAGTGAATCTGAATACCACCAGCCCACACGTCCTTGATCTGCAGCCGAGGTCCATTCCAGAGGAAGAGAGAGCAGAGCCATTCTCCTTCTCTGCACTGCCGCCCTGTATGTCACTCTGATTGGTGGTGATCGCTGGCGGGAACTGCTGCTCCGTTGCATCCACCAATCAGCTTACACTTACCAGGCTACACACGCCACTGCTGTTAGGAAGGGAGTGTTACTGCTGCTGTGCTATCCCCTGGACCGTCTCCACCTCTAGTTCCTGGGTGAGTGACAGCCAGGAGATGAAGGGGCGCTGAGGGCAGACCTGGACATTAAATATAACTATAACCCTTCTCATCCATAGGAATGCACCGATGTACTCTTAAGGATAAGGGGGGTTATAGTCATATTTAATATAAACACTGTTGATGGACTAAACCGTAATTGGTGTTTATTGGTAGGTATTTATATTGACAATAACCCCCCTCATCCTTAAGAATGCATCCATATACTGCAGGATCAGGATGCATTCTTAAGGATGAAGGGAGGTATAGTCATATAACATAACAGTGCGTCATCCATAGATCCTCCATAACAGTGTGTCAATAGCAGATGCCCCATAACAGTGTGAAATATTATTCTGTTATTTTATTACATTTTTTAGCACACCTTTTGGTTCAAAATATTTTTCTTATTTTGCTAACCTAGGTTCGTCTTATCTACAGGTGCGTCTTATAAAGCAAAAAATACGGTATTTATGCACCTGATCAACGCCCACAGGTGCCCTCCTGAACTCAACTGTATCACCGTCCTCTGGACAGTCATACAGTTGAATACTGTAGCAAGGGTGGCAGTATTTTGTGCTGCACTGTGGTATTTGGTTCTGCTGGGGTGGTATTTTGGTACTATGGTAGGAGAGGACAGAAATACCTTAGTGCACCACAAAATACCGCCCCCAGCAGAACCAAATACCACCGTGAGGGACAAAATATCACTGCTGCAGTATTCAACTGTATCACAGTCCTGAGGATGGCAATTAAAACGTTGAATTCAGGAGGGCACCTGGGTCGCTGGCCAGATGCATAAGTACCTGATGCGCCTAGCGTTAATTAATACTGAGAGTATCAGATGTGCCCTGCTGGTGGCTGTAAAGAGGGCTGAGGAAGCGTCCTGGGCATTGGCTCACTGGGGTCTGTCAATATGGACCCACCTACAACATGGGGCCACTTTTATTTTTTTTCCAAGGCGACTTTAAGTTCCCAGTCCATCCCTGCTCATCCCAGACCCCCCAGTTTTCATCAGACCCCCAATGAGACCCCAGATCCCCATATCGATTGAGAAGGACCATAAATCATTGTTCGGCGTTAAGTCATGTCTCTGAAAATTTTGGTCGTACCAAGTTTCCCGATGAGTCACAGAGGTGTGGTTTATTTCGGAAGGCATGTATTTGGGTGTTGTCAGGCTGCCCCCTTTTTTTCTTGGTCTTGAGTGAGAATACACGTGAGACATGTGTGGGGGTTTAGCTCTATCTCCAGGGTCTCAATCACAGAATTCTCGCTGACAACCGTGTTGATTGTCCAAACAGTGCATTTATTTTTGACACCAGCACCAACAAACACGGTACAAAATGAAAACCTGCCCGTCTGGGCTCTACGTAAACATATAACATAAATCCGTGACTCACCTTTACAGAGCGCAGTTCACACACTGTCTCTGGTGTGGCTTTCTCAGCCAGTAGTCCACCAACCCCCAGGCTGTAGCACGGTCAGTCCAGACTATCTCCCAGCCTCATGGTCTCTCAGCCTTGTCCAGCTGAGACCACACTCACAGAGCCTCCAGTAGGACTGGGTTTCACAAAAACTCTGTCTCCTTCCCCAGACTGGGAGCCACACCCAAGTCTAGCAACAGGATTAAATACCATGGGCATATTCCAAAATCCTGGACTGGAGAATGGGGAACAGGCACCCACCCAACACATTGCCTGTTCCCAGTAAAAGCCCGCCCCGGACTAGCTGGAGCCAGCTAAGCTAACTGTCTGGGTGTCCACCAACTAACTTGGTGGCCACCTATATCTAGGGCCTTTACTCCACCACGGCCGGGCCTCTTGGTGACACACTTCTGGTGCAAACAACGCCCCTTTTTCATGCTTCCGCAGGACTTTACTGCACCCATCACTATTCACATTGCCACACATGCTTTAAAACAATCGCCACGCTCCCCATGTGATTGTGGACACAAGTAAATGCGAAACCTTGTGTGCAAAACCGCACGTCTTTGGAGCTTTCCATTTGGACCGACAAGCGTTTGGAGACGCGGCAACACATAAGGAGATTTGTCTTATAATATAGAAGCAAACTGAGCAATGAGCAGAGATGCATAGAAACAAAATGGAGAATGTTTGCCTGATGGTGGTTTAGCGGGTGGTTCTGGGGTTGGCCAAAACCATTAGGATAACAAACCTTCTCAGCATGGAAACACCTTAAAACCTGAGAACTCCATCTACAAGACCAAAATCTTCTGATGTAAATATCGGTTGACAGATCGGTCGACGACCCAAACAACGATCACCTTTATGAAACTTTTATATGAAAATAGAAACATGTAAATTCTTATCATTCGTACGGAATAAACAATGGAAATTGTTTGATCATTCACAAAGAAATATCTTTACGTGTACGTGTGAGAACCCTCACTTTCTAACTTGCTTATTATCATGGGACCTTTTTATTTTTAATTAACAAGAAGGGGTTGTTCAAAGGAGAACCCCTCAAAAGAGACCTTGACTTACGAATCAGCAGTGAGCTATTGATCTCCTACCTGATCTGCTGAGGTCTCGTCGCTGATTCCAGGAATAAAGCAGCAACATCAATCCCAGTAGGTGATGAGCCACATTAGGTACTAAAAGGGTCGTCTACTTTAAAAAACTCATTTTCATTGCCCTGTTTTTGAATTCCACGTTAATACAAGGACCCTCATCTATCAGTCAGAAAAGAAACTGGTTATAAAGAGTGTTTCTTACTCTTTAGGACTCTTGGATTACATGAATATCCCCTTCCTTTCAGTAGGACCTGTGTAATGCTTCATATATCCTATGGTGGTGCTCCATGGGAACTGAGCATTTGCCGACAAATTCCTCCACAGATTACAGCAGATCCCTGGGGGGCCTCGCTGTGAGATGCCTGTGATCAGCTTCTAATTTGCAGACAATTTTAATAAAAAGGGATATGGTAGAAATTTTCATCAAAAGACTGACTGGTTGGGTCTGACCTCTCGGGCCCCCACGATCCTAAAATCTAAAGAGCTGAAGATGTTTTGGATTGTTCTAACCCAGCCCTGTGCACTAACTCGTCCATGTTAAAGGGGGACAGCAGTGGTTCCCTGCGCAACCGGATAGCAGGGAAAATGTAAAGGGGCCGCAGTGACAAACCAATGCTGCAGCCACGTTATTTGCAGGATTGTGGTGGTTCCAGAGGTCATAATGTGATGGTATATCCTAGCGATATGTTATCACTATATAAGATGGGAACACCCCTGCCTCCATTTTAAAACAATGGACTGTACTGACAATCCGCTCTCTCCTAACCTAGAAGTCCTAGGAGGACACGAGAGCCCTTGCATGAAAATGAAGGTTTACTACTACAAGTTGAAGGAATGAGGTCCACAGGACAGGTTCCCCTTAGATACAGATGTTTATGCAAAGAGGTACCTCCCAAGGAAGAGAACCATCTCGTCAGAACTATTAGAAGTGGTCCCATATGAGTCAAGATCCAATCTTCCAACAAGCCTTAGGATTTGACCAGGGAATATAGCCAAGCAAGATGTCCATCTGTAGACAGCTGTTTCCGGGTGATTGTCCCTCATCAGTACGAAGAAGGATTCTGGCTCGGTGCCTTGGGCTTAGGCAGAGTGCTGAATCTCCTTAAAGAGACCAGTCCGGCATGGAGACTTACTGGAAGTAATCCAGGGCATGGAGACTCATTGGCAATGCTCCATGGGAAACGAATATGAAAAGAGGTATCTCACAAGAAAAGAGAAACATCTCGCCAAGTGGGTCTCCATGCAGGACTAGATTCAGCACCCCGCCTAAGCCAATACGAATGTTTGTAAAATCTGCTTACTGTATCTCAGCTTCAGAGTGCACTTTTCCAGCAGAAGACCCAACAAGGGGACTCCTATGATGTCCTGTCCTAAAAAAAAGGCTCAAGGATGATACAGATTTACTAATGGAGTTTGTGTTTAATTTCTACACCATTTTCGGGATCTCTGCTTGCTGCCGGTAGATGGAAACATTCATTGATTACATCTGCAGAAAGCCGGTCCTGATCATTTCCTGCTGTAGGGAGCAATGGTACATCGGAATGAAAGGTGTGCTTGTGAGAATGACAAATGTTTCCATACACTGACAGCCAGCAGAAAATTCTAAATGGTGAGGAACTGAACATAATGTATATTAGAAAGTTATTAACATACATACACTTTGCTTACATCAGGGTAACATATGTGTGTGTGCGCATGTTGCTGACAAATTCATAGCTTTCACAGTAGATCTCCTCACAGGAATTCTGCCTGCATCTGCCATTAGGGGGAGCTCACTGCATATAGATGAATACACCTCCTAATGGACACTGCATGCAATGAGCTCCCTCTAGTGGCAGCTGCAGATAAACAGAATTTCACCATGTAACTCAATAACAGTGTAAAAGCAGCAGGGGCAGTGCCTGTCACCACAGTCTCTCTAAAAGAGGCATGGTCGTTGCACTATGGACACCTTGCTTAGCACGAATATATAGGCAAGACTTATATAACGTTACAACAGATGTGATGTCATTATGTGACATACATATGGTATTAGCATATCTATTTTCGGATCCTCCTTTTGCACGCCTATTAATAATGGCTTCTCCCACAATATGGCGGCCACCATTTTTGTATACGTATCAGGCAACCTTTACGCTTTCGCACTTTGCTGTAAGGACAGACTCGTTTTTACCCTTCAGAAAGTAAACCAATTCCACCTGTACTGTAACACTATAAATTATTACTGTACTCTTGAGAATATATAATTTCCTAACTGTGTACATGCCCTCAGCTAATTACCAATTAACACGGTCATTATTGCAAGAGCTGCTACAATCAGTAGGACGTCTCACTCAGCTTCTATTACGTTAATGACTTCCAACATATCAAGTGCATTGATGTCATTAAAGCTACATTAAAATACATCATATACAATAGATAATGCAAAACGCTCAATATAGTTAAAATCTTTCTACTGTATGTCCATATTATAATATTTGACATGTGGTCATTGCTGCCCTCCTGTTAAAGCAGAAGTTTGTCCTCCAGAGAAGCTCTTCCTAAGGTAACTGGTTGCAACCATAGCCCACCATTTTGCAGGATACAGAAAGCTCAATTGGGTCACTTGGTCGTGCAAGGCGCATACATATAATTATATACCGGTAGTTCTCTGTTCTCCACTCCTCCTTATCCCTTTCTCACTCCAGTAAGTGGCCTTTATCATGTAGAGAAAGTTAATACAAGGCACTTACTAATGTATTGTGATTGTCCATATTGCTTCCTTTGCTGGCTGGATTCATTTTTCCATCACATTGCACACTTCTCGTTTCCATAGTTACGACCACCATGAAATCCATCAGCGATGGCCGTGCTTGTGTACACTATAGGAAAAAGTGCTGGCCTCTCTGGTGGCCGGGACCATAAGAGCACACATAGGCTTGAGCTTTTTCCTATAGTCTGCAAGCACGGGCACTGATGATGGATTGCAGGGTGGCTGTAACCATGGAAACAAGAAGTGTATAATGTGATGGAAAAATGAGATTAGCCAGCAAAGGAAGCAATATGGACAATCACAACACGTTAGTAAGTGCCTTGTATTAACTTTATCTACATGAGAAATGCCAATTGCTGAAGCGAGACAACCCCTTTAACTTATCTACAAAGAAGGAATGCCAACAAGTGCACCAGAAACGGAAATCTATGCCCGTTAGGGGCTAACATAGATTTCAGGTGTCATTTACTCAATTTTTCTGCTGTAAATAATGGTATTTTTTCGCCAGTTTGGCCATGCTCCTCCCACCCTTTTAGAAGTGGGGGGAGCTTAGCATAAACAGGCAAAAAGTTGCACATTTTTGTGCAAACAGGGGCTTTTAATTTTCAACTTTTTAGCACCGCTTTTAAGGCGCAGAGGCCTTGATAATATCCTCCCTCAGTCCGTGATATGCTTGTTGTGAGCTAATTTGCATACATTTTTCCCATGAAACATTGCCTGAACACAAGTCTCCATACACCTCTTTGATAAGAACCAGTACCCCCCAAGCCGTATCTCGGGCATCTCAGTTAGCCAAGCCCCGTAACCTGTTCTGTGCTGATGAGGGGCAAGAAACCTGGAACAGTTCTGTCTACAGATGGCTCTCAGTCTCTGATTTGGCTGACTTGAGACCATTTTCATGGTTTTTAATTATTAGACAAAATACAATTTTACAATGCAACCCGAGGCCCGGCTCTACAAGGAATCACACGAAGATTTTAAGCTATAAAATCCTCAAGGGAATATGTACTTTTGAGGCAGTCCATGCTGTTGCTATGTAGGGAGAGAGGGCCCAAACTAGGATGGCTGGATGCCTAATCATAATGGGTGGTAAGAGCTGTAAGAAGGCTCTATACTATGTTAGCAAAGGAGGGGATGGGCAATCAAGCCAAGGATCACAGAGATGAGGGAGTGGGAAAAAAAGTACAAATTGAGAACTGCTCGAATTTGGTCAGAAGATCCAGAAACTGAAAGTATTTAAAGGGGTTTTGCCAAGTTATTACCTATTCAAAGGATAGGGGATAACTAACTGATCAGTGAGTGTCTGACTGCTGGGACTCCGACTAGTCTTGAGAACGAGGTTCCCATTCCCCGAATCTCATGGAGAGGCAGGTCAGACTCTGCCTCTCCATTCATTTTCTATGGCACTGGCAGAGTACAGCGCTTGGCTATTTCCAGCAGTCCCGTAGAAAATGAATAGAGCAGCAGGGCATATGTCCGACCTGCCACTCTATCAGATCGGGGGAAGACGACCCCCATCCCAGTGGTCGGACCCTCAGCAATCAGTTATCCCCTAGACTTTGGATAGGTGATAACTTGAAAACTTGGCACAACCCCTTTAATTAGTTCAGGATGCTTTTAAATCTCCTTAATATATTTCACATGCATTCATGAATGTATAATACAGTTATCATCCTACCTGTCTCAGGATGAAGCTCGTTGAGGTGGTACTCCCATCCGATCTCTTCAGCCTACTTCTTCTAGAACTTGTCCCTCTTGATACCTCAACAACAATGGGGGAAATTCTCTAAGTACATAGAAGACCGGACCAACATCTCTAGCTACTAGGCTTTCATTTGGATCTGAGTGACTCTCATATCTCCAACTACTCTGACCCAATACATACAGGAGAACATTGGAAAACTAGGAAGACCCCTGAAATATCAAGTAGACCTGTGGCATGACACAGTATCTCCTATTGAGTACCTTTCCATCAACCACACTACAGAAGCATATGGTCAACTTTTAATACCACCCTTCCCTGGCACTGCTTCCATCTGGTTCTCTGCCCTAACCTTCACATACAAAGGGTGAACTTGACAAGAAACATCCTAAGACTATACCTGGAAGATTGGAGTGTGCAGTGCTTCAGTTATTCCGTTTTTGGGGTAGGAATTCCTGGACATGTCTGCAAGAACATGTCCTCTCAGCTGGGGTAAAGGAAGATAACCATACGAAGCTCATCAGCCCCCTTGTGTTGGGTCCCACTAGTTCTCCACCACCAAGATCGTCATCAATGTGTCCTGTTCTACAGAGCTGTTATCTTCATCACCACAGCTCCAAGCACAGCATTCAAGAGCAGGGAACTGACTGCTGAGATGACTGGATTACTGATGCTTCAGCAAAGTCTGTGCTGCTCAATAGCAAGTCCTCCATCCATCCAGTCGTAGATATTCACCCTTCTTCTTCAGCCTGGCAAAAGTAAAGGTGCTTGCCAGCTTTGACCTACCTCTCAAGGTCTTCCAGGAAGAGTGAGCTGGACTGGCAGTCTTCAAATGTAGATTGAACACAAGACTCTGATAGGCTGCTGATTCTCCCAAGACCTGCCTTAACCGAGGAGACGTAAATTAACCTGTGATGACCCAGAGAAAATGTTTCTTCTCAATTTTTTCTGGGGATTTTAAGACTTTTTCAACCTCCTTAGCTCAGTGCTGCATACATTTCACTTGTTCTGTTCAGGATTCTTAATGAACTCTCCAAGGCATCGCCATATGTCTCTGAACGCATCAATGTTGTACTTTTCTTAAGGACAGCTTGTGCCGAGCTCTAACTGCAGCCTTCTCTATGTAGCGAGGAGTCTTGTTTCTTTCCCAAGCCTCTCGAAATCCTTAGTACTGCACCACGCTTGGCAGAGACTTGGGAGGAAGCCAGATAATTGGTACCTTCATGTTCTTGCTCAGTCACTGTTCCTAGAGAAAATTTTGAATCCAACCATCCTATTTATGGCACCTAAGACAATGTCATTGTTTTTTCTCATTCATAAGAAATTTAAAGCAGCAACAAAACGGCAAAAAAAAAATAAAAGAAAATACACAAAGCTCTGCAATTACTACAATTATGTGCCGTTATATCAGTGTTTCTAGAGGCGTGTGAGATAAAGTAACGCTCACGAAGGCAGAGATTATTCTTCCAAAATCAGCCTCTCTCCAAACCAAATGGCTGAGAACAGGGAATAAGGGCGCCTTCACACGCTGCAGATTTCCGCAGCGGAAAATGAGTCCCACTCAACCGAATTGGGATTGCAGAAATCCCTCTGCTTGCCCCCTCATTCAAATGAATGGAACTGATTTTCAGTCGCAGAAGTTTCTGCAACAAAACCAGCAACGTATGAAGGCAGCCTGACACACTGAAGTCATACACAGAGAAAAGAAATGAGATACCTTTAGTCGAGTGTCTTAACAATGGAAGCGAAAGGGTAAAAAACACACCACAATTCAAGACCCTAAAAGGGGTTGGCCCATCTCAGACATTGGTGACATATCACTAGATGGGGAGTTCCAAAACTTGCTGAGCTCAGCTATTTTCAGAACCTCTATAGTGGTGAATAGACAGCATGCCGCGTATGCACACCCATCTCTCCATGGAACGTTATGGGACTGGTGGAAATATACGAGCCAGCACTTGGCTATTTTTGGACTTGCCGTAGTGGTGAACAGAGGGCAGCCCTGACAGAGGGCGGTACACTTTCCTTCACTTCAGGATTCTGGAGATAGGAGACAGTTCCAGAGTTGGGATCTGCAGATACGGTATGTTTAGTACGCTTTCCTTCACTTCAGGGTTCTGGAGATAGGAGACAGTTCCAGAGTTGGGATCTGCAGATACGGTATGTTTAGTGTATACACGTGTCCACTGCAGCCAATGACTGGCTTCAGCAGTTTTGTGCCAGACATGATACTTTCACACTTGCGGCAGAGTGATCCGGCAAGCGGTTCCGCCGCCGGAACTGCCTGCTGGATCCGGCAATCTGCATGCAAACGGACAACATTTGTAGACGGATCCGGATGTGGATCCGTCTTACAAATGCATTGCAAGAACCGATCAGTCTCTCCGCATGTCATCTGGAGAAACTGAACTGTTATATATTTTTTTTACCGGTCTGCACAACAGATCTGGCATTCCGGTATTTTTAATGCATTTTAAAGACACTAATACTTTTTAATGTGAATTAATGGCGAATTCGGCATTCTGGCAACTGATCCGGAATTTTGGACGGAGAAAATACCACACTATGCTGCGGTGTTTCCTCCATCCAAAACGCCGTTCAGTGATTGAACAGAAGACATCCTAAACGGATTTCTCTCCATTCAGAATGCACGGGGATGAAACTGATCAGTTCTTTTCCGGTATTGAGCCCCTATGTTGGAACTCAGTGCCGGAAAAGAAAAGCGCTAGTGTGAAAGTGCCCTAAGGCTGGTGATTAGCCACAGGGTCACATGCATGCATGGCACGTCATTCCTATAGCGAAGTGAAAACAAACTCCTGCAGCAAATCCCGGCAATAGCAAAGTTTTCCTTTAACTGTCCCATCAGGAGAGTTCTGCGTAGAAATCAAATTCTGAGAATTCATTTCTGCTCCTGGCAAAACTGACTTTAAGTCTCAAGATGACTTTAATTTCTTTGAATCGTTTTCCATTTTTATGTGGCTTTTAGCTGACAAGACAGGTAGGTATGTAAGGCGGAATTCAAATGCTGCAGATCTGTTGCAGAAACTTCTGTAACTGGCCCCTTCATCTGAATGGGCTTGCAGAAACACATGCCCCTGCTGCAGAAACCCTAGGCTGCATGCATATGTCTGTATGCGGTCCTGGAAAGACGTCCTGTGTGTCCCGGACTCTGACACAAACTCATTGCATCTTGGTGATTTACGAGGCAGAGTTCCAATCTGACCGTGGGTCTATTATGCTGTACTCACATCATGTCAGTACAGTACAATAGACCCGTGGTCAGCTAGGAAATCACTACAGTTCAGCCCAGGAGATGTGGCCGACACATGGGCCGTGTTTCCCAGACTGCACGCCATTTGGATGAATTAGGCCTCTTGCACACAAACGTATTTTTATTCCGTGTCCGTTTTTTTGCGGACCGTATACGGAACCATTCATTTCAATAGGTCCGCAAAAGAAAGGAAGGTACTCAGTGTGCATTCCGTTTCCGTATTTCCGTTCTGCAAAAAAATAGAACATTTTCTATTACTGTCCGCATTACGGACAAGGATAGTACTGCTCTATGAAGGGCCAGCTGTTCCGTTCCTTAAAATACAGAATGCACGCAGGGATGTCATCCGTATTTTTTGCGGACAGCAAAATACATACGGTTGTGTGCAAGAGGCCTTAGAAAGTAAAACATTCCGGCATAGTCACCTTGCTGGGCCCTGTGATTTAAGAAGAGGGAGGGGCTGGAAGAGGAAGCAGTAGGAGCAAGCTAGTCCTACAAGACGGTGGGAGTCATTTATCAAAGACCAGCTTTTTTCGCCAGTCTTTGATAGACCCGGCACTGCTGGAGAATGCGCATAATTTGACGAGGTGTGAATCCTCCGGCGGTGTGCACCTGGGGTAAAATTTTAATCCACTTCCAGAGTGGAGTAGCTTTTTGTCATCTTTTATGTCTGAAAATGACGCAAATGTTTGTGAATGTGCCAGGGGCCAACCAGCCAGCCCCCACCACTCTCCAGTGTTGAGGATGGAGTAAAAATGGCCGTGTGACAATATTGTTTAAAGGGTTTCTGTCACCTGAGAAATGGGTATTAAGCTGGCTGACAGTAGTGATGTGCTAATGTCAGCTGAACATAACTATATTGGTGCCATCTCACTGCCTGCCGCCGCCGTTATTGAGAAAAAGGAACTTTTATAATATGCTAATTAGCCGCTAGGACCGAGGGGGGGGGGGCGTTGCCCCTGCTCCTAGACGCTTGCCCACCTCTTTTCACGCCCTTCTTCTCTTGAGCCAGGGCAGTGCTGCTCTCCTCCCGCTGGCCGTGTCTGCAGTGTAAATCTTACGCCATTCAGTATTCGGCGCAGGCACAGTGAAGGAAGGACTCTCGGCGCTGCCAGCTTTCTCACTGCGCCGAATACTGAACAGCGCGAGATCTACACTGCAGACAGGGCCAGCGGAAGGAGAGCAGCGCTGCCTGGCCCTGTCAATCAAGAGAAGAAGGGCGTTAAAAGAGGTGGGCAAACAGAGCGTCTAGGAGCAGTGGCAATGCCGCCCGCTGCCCCCCCCTCCTAATTAGCATATTATAAAAGTTCCTTTTTCTCAATAACGGCAGCAGGCAGTGAGATGGCACCAATATAGTTATGTTCAGCTGACATTAGCACATCACTACTGTCAGCCAGCTTAATACCCATTTTTCAGGTGACAGAAACCCTTTAAAAAGTCGCAGAACTGGGTCTAGTTAATTATTTTTTTTTATTCAAAAACTCCATAGTGCCCGGTTTAAAGGGGTGACCCAGGAAACTATAGGCTAGGTCATCCTCATCACCGCCAGGAGTCACAGCGCCCCCCTGCCAATCAGCTGTTTCAGGGAGCAGAGGCGTTCACCGGAGCTCTGCGGACTCCCAGCGCCGTACATCGTAGTGTCTGTGCGTAGTAGTATTGCAGCTCAGCCCCGTTCACTTCAATGTCATTTGTAATGTACGGTGAAGTCACATGGCCTAGGAAGAGGCTGCGGAGCTCACCGAGTACCCGGCCTCCTCAAACAGCTGATCGGTCCCTGGGGTCGGACCCCCACTGATCTGATATGGATGACCCATCAGGATAACCCCTAACTGTGAAATTCCTGGTAAAAGACTCTCTTTTGGAACTTACCACAGAATCTTGTATCACTGATTTTCTGTAATTGTTTAAAAAACAAAAAACAAAAAAAAACACACTTTTTGGCAGAATTTTTTTAATTGGTAACAATCCTGAAAATAAATATAACAATTTATTATTGTGTAAGGAAGAAAGAATAAGCAGACATCCCATAAACACCATGAAACCTTCTCGTGATGCCAGAGCAAAGAATAAAATTATTATTACACTATCTACAAAGTGTGTCTCCAATAAAGTGATAAGATTACAAGTTAAACATTATCTTCCGCCGCCGCCCCTCCCCCTCACAATGCTGCCGAGTATGTACAAACCTAAGAGTAGTCCCCTCCGCCCAGGGAGAAATGGCTTACATAGGGTAAAGAGATGTATATATCTCTATCTTCACATAAACAGCCGTCTATAGAAGACATGGCCAACGCGTGCCTTGCGAGCTGCTGTCGGACTACAAGTATCAGCATGCCCTAATGCTTGAAGTTCACCTCTTTGATCTATATACACCATTTATACATCTTATATATTATAAACTATCATCTGTAAATGCAATCGGCCTACATCGGTCCGCGCTCATACAGGTCGCTAGGCAGATCGGCGCTGGGCGTTGCGTCAGACGACGTAAGACTTTTTTGGACTGGGCAGCAATAAAATCAAGAAAGTACAGAATATAAGAGGTGAAAGGAAAAGAAGAAGATACTGTAGATCTGGAGCGACCGCCGTGTATAATTTAGGAAACAACAATCCCTATCGTATATAAAAAGGGGGGGGGGGTTCTGAAAATAGACTACATTTCCATTCTACATTAGGCGGCCATATTACCGATCCCTCATATTTGCTTCATCGCCTTTGCTTGTGTATTAGGGAATAATAGCACAACTGCCAATTGCCCAATATATTGTATAAAAAGCTTCCTTTAATAGTTGGGTGGATCTGGTTAAAGGGGTTATCTGGGAATTTGATACCGATACCCTATCCTCAGGGTAGGTCATCAATATCAGATCGACACCCGGGACCCCTGCTGATCAGCTGTTGCAGCGTGAGCGCTTAGGCCAGTGATGTCACCGTACATCGGTCATGTGACCTAGGTGCAGCTCAGACTCATTCAAGTGAAAGGGGCTGAGCTGCAATACCAAGCACAGCCACTATACAGTATATGGCGCTGTGCTAGGCAAGCTGTGAAGAGACTGGCACGCCTATGTACTCAGCGGCCTCTTCAAACAGCTGATCGGCAGGGGTTCGGGAGTCGGACCCCCACCAATCTGATCTCAATATCAAATTCCTGGATAATCCCTTTAAATGGGTATTCCCCTCGCACACATTTACGGCATATCCACATCCATAACCATAACCAGAGGTGGAAACAGCATAGCACAGCCTGCGCAGCTGCATCCATCGCTCTGACCACCTCTGCTAACCTCATCCAGGCAGGTCGGGGGCCCCATTCTAGAGATAGGTGCAGCTGTCAGACACGTAGGGCATATCCCAGAGATGCCCAACCTGTGGCCACCCAGCTGTTGCAAAACTACAACTCCCAGCATGCTCAGACAGCCTACAGCTATCAGGGCATGTTGGGAGTTGTAGTTGTGCAACGGGTGGAGGGCCGTAGGTTGGGCATCCCTGGCGTAGCAATAGGATATGCCATAAAAGTTAGAGGTGGAGATACCCCTGTAATGATGGAGAGCAGGTGCAGGCACAATCAGAATAGAGGAGAGACACAGAGCTGCGTTGGGTGGTCTCAGAGCTATCAGGGCATGTTGGGAGTTGTAGTTTTGCAGCTCTGTTCTTATTTGGTGGAATACAGAAGCGGGAAATGGCGCTTGTATTGTCCATTAGGCCCATGGAAAGCCCCCATTAGCCCAAAGGGTGCCACTTGTAAATGGAGGGATTAGGGCAATTGTATTTTTCAGTGAACTGCTTATAATGCAATTCCCTAACATTTAAAGTGACTCCATACAAAATCTATCAAATTGCCTGTAAGGGTTTAAAGGGGCTTCCCAGGATTAGAGAGAAAAACATGATCTTCTACTTAAAACAGCGCCACACCTGTCCATGGGTTGTTTCTGGTACTGCAGCTCGGCTCCACTGACCCAAATGAAGCTAAGCGGCAATCCACCTCACAGCCTGTGGAGAGGCGCGGAGCTGTTTTTGGAAGAAAGCAGCCGCGGTTTTCTACAACACCTTAAAAGAGTCACTTCCAGAATATTAGTTTTTATTTTTAGATAAGGTGCATTTTTCTAGGTCACAGTTTGCGTCGCTCGCCACATTCTTCCTGTGGAAAAAACGACAAAAATAGGCAGCGACGTCCACATATGGGGTCGTCTCCTGTAATAAGTCAGCGTCTACAATCCAGCAGAAGGGGCAGAGTCACAAATGTGAAGTGCAAAATCACCATACAAAATGGCCAAGGGAGCCTGGATAAAACAGCGCCGCCCTGCAGTACAAAGATGGTGTATCAGCAAAACAGGCCCGCCGGTGGGAAAACACGTCGCGGTTCAGAGGCATGGCGCTAGTAGCCCCCCATACACACAGAGAAGAGCCCAGTACTCCTACGCTCAGCAGGAGACAAGGCTGAAGCCCTTGTTATTGCAGTACCCTCTGGAAACAGGAGGGGCCCGCCACCACCCGAGGTCTTTAGCTTAACGTCTCTTGGTCTTGAAGGGGTAGCCCCCTCTAGGACACTGATAGCATATCGCAAGGAAATGCCATCAATGTTAGGTGACAGAACAGGACCCTTGAAGTGAACAGAGAGAAGCAGCGCATGCGCATCCACCATCCGTTCACTGCGCTTGCGAGACGTGCTCTCTATTCACCGCCATGGGACTTTTGAACGTAGATGAGCACGCTCACGCGGCTATTTTTGAAACTCCCACAGCGATGAATGGAGAGCATAATGGGGGTCCTGATCTCTAGGTAGGTCTTCCCTCTGGGACCTGCACCAGTCTGACATTGATCCAACCAATATGCCATCAATGTCCCAGATGGACCAACCCCTTTAAAGGGGTCTTAGGGGATTAGAATAAGCCTCTACTATTTCACTAGAAATAGCGCCACTCTTGTCCACTGGCTGTGTCTGGTAATGCAGCTCAGTGCCATTAAAGAGGGCCGGCCGATTCCCCCGACAAGTACGTCTTAGTAACTGTAAATAACAATTCTGTGGCCTCCTTTCTAAGAACTCTGTGTTGTGCTGCTCCTCTATTATTCCTCCTATAATATTAAGGAATGGACAACTGGGTGCTTCCATTCTATTTGTCAGAGGTAATCGCTGTATGACCCACTGCTGATACCACCCACTGCATACGAGGAATAACAGAGGAACGGCACAATAAGGAGCTCTAGGAATATTAAATCAGAAGAAGTGACAGGTCCTCTTTAACATGACTGAAACTAACCTGTGATACCAGAAACGGCCTGTGGACAAGTGTGGCACCATTTCCAGTAAAAAATAAAAAAATGTTCTGTTCTACTCTCATACAACCCCTTTAAAAGTGAGAAAGCTGATCTGATGAACGCGTCTAGATACAAATAATCACTTTAAAACGAGGTTAAAATAAGAACTCCAGAGGCGTCTTTATCCGTGAAAATCTTTAAAAAAGTATTACATTTGTAGATGAAAAACCTAAGAAGAATTACAACTTCAAGGGTTAGTCACCCAGCTTTCCCAGACTCCTGAAAGCAATTCTGCCTGGTTATAGGTCCAGAGCCCGTTATCCATGCGCAGGAGGGGGCAGATATACAGTTGGGGGTTTTCAGAAAGCTGGGTGACAACCAGCACCCATCAGCGCCCTCACTGAGGATCTGCTGGTTGTTTCTTTGATTTCCCTTTTATTCTCAGTGCGAGGTGTATTCCAGATTTCAGTGATGACCTGAACCAACCAACCGGGAACAAAAAGGGGGGAAAATAATATCAATGAAGTGTAATTCCTTTTTATTACATAGGGTATAAGGCGGCATGGCGAATGGTGCCAGAGGGCGGCTTACCAAAGCATTTCTCACTAATGAAAGGGCATCTGTCAGCAGTTTTGTACCTATGACACTGGCTGACCTGTTACATGTGCACTTGTCAGCTGAAGACATCTGTGTTGGTCCCATGTCCATATGTGCCCGCACTGCTGAGAAAAATGATGTTTTAATATATGCAAATGAGCCTCTAGGAGCAATGGGGGCGTTGATGTTGCTCTCTCTGCAATTTGATTGACAGGCCCAAGCTGCGTAAATGTGATCACACCTGCCTGATCCTGTCAAAGTGGAGAGGGTTCGGCAGTTGCAGAGAGAGCAACAGCAACGCCCCCATTGCTCCTAGAGGCTGATTTGCATATATTAAAACATAATTTTTCTCAGTAATGCGGACACATATGAACATGGGACCAACACAGATGCTGTCAGCTGCCAAGTGCACATGTAACAGGTCAGCCAGTGTCATAGGTACAAATCTGCTGATAGATTAAATGGAGCTCAAGAGGAAAACGGAGGCAAGACCCAAATAACACAAAGATGGGATGAGATCGCAGAGTCAATAATTGCCAACTAAGAACCCTCCTAACATCGCAGATTCCCTGCTGACTTCCTCCATGACATACCTGCATTGACATTTAGGCTTTATCCAGTTTTAAAGGGACTGTCTCAGGTTTCCTATGGCCGAATGCACACGGCCTGTGCTCCGCAGCAGAGAGCGGTCCGTGGTAACACGGCCTGGATTCCTGTTCAGAGCAGAAGCGCACGGCGTCATTGGTTGCTATGACGCCGTGCGCTTTATGCCGCCGCTGCTGTACAGTAATACACTCGTATAGTGTATTACTGTAGTCCAACGGCGGCATGAAGCGCACTGCGTCATAGCAACCAATGACGCCGTGCGCTTCTGCTTGAACAGGAATCCAGCCCAGCATAGTGGCTGCGGAACTCTGTTATATATATGATTGAATAGGATTTGTGGCAGTATTTTTAGTGTAAAAAGCCTGACTTGGCCTGGACTCAAAGAGAGAGTCTGAATAACCCCTCCCACAACAAGCTGTCAATCATTCTGGGTGGGTGGGGACAGACAGACCGTCCGCCCTTTCTGGCTTTTCACAATATATAATATATATATATTTTTATTTTATTAAACTTTTTTCATTTAAATCCCATTTTTCCCCCCCAATTTGCTATCTAGTTTATATTTCATGGCCCTCAAGCAGTGGTGACTCACTCATGAATACAGACCGCTCTCGCTGCTCAGCTCCTATTTTTCTCGCATCAACCCCCTCATTGTGAGGATATTAATCACATCCCTGCAAAATCTCTCTAAATGCTTCACAACCTCATTCACCTACCATTTTAGGAATGTGAATTCACACGTCAACACGTACAGTGATCATAGGGTGGGGTTAGGTCACAGAGTGACAGCACGGTTAATGGTTTTCGAGGCGCACGTACAATTTTACGTGACTGCAAAAACCCTGACAATGTTGGAATGATTGCGATAATTGCAAATCACCTGCAAGGATGGCGAACGCGTCCACTGAGATAAGTCGCTTTGGAGAACCAGTGGTCAAGGATTAGAAAAAAAAAAAAAGAGATCTGCTGGATTTTCATAGACAGCACCGCCCCAGTCCACGCCAGGTACCACGTCAGCTCCACATTCATTCTCTATGGGGCTCCCCGAAATTTTTGAGAGCTGCACTTGGCATTCCCATAGAGAATGAATGCATCACAAGGAGCATGCTCAGCCTGTCGCTCCATCAGGATGGGAACATGGAACCCTCATTTTTGGGATGGGGTCCCTCCCAGTGATCAGTTAGTTATCCTCTCTCCTGTGGGTAGGGGATAACTTTCATATTTGGCAGAACCCTATTAAAGTAAATGGTGGAGAGTGCAAATGCTAAACCAGACACAGCTAAAAGTGTTCTGAGGGAGAAAGCTGGATACACACAAGCCTGGCATCGGACCTGCGGGGGAAAAAAAAAAGATGGAAAACTGCACTATACGCCGCATGTGCGATTCCAGCTTTCCAACTATCACAATTTGACCGTGCCAAGAAAAGTCAGACTTAAAGAGAACCTACGGGCACAACTGCAGATACTTAAAGGGGTATTCCGGGAATTTCAAGTGATCCCCTATCTACAGGGTAGTGGATCAGTGCTGTGACCCCCATAATCATGGGCACCCGTACCCCGCAGGGCCATACAAAATGAACGAAACGCGCATGTGCACTGCCATACCATTCATCACTATGGGACCTGCCAGATCCTGTGTATAGGGGATAACTTGTAATTACCAGGGAAGTTTCCAGTTTCCGGAGCAATAGAGAAGCGTTTCATGACAACCCCCCTCAGGCTCAGCGTTTAGAGACGCTAAAGGTAGGCTCAAGCCCGCTAAATCAGCATTTTGGGAGCCTGTCCCCCACTAGTCAGAGCATCTACACTTTAAAAATGCAGCAAGAGAGAAATGCGACTTCCCAGGAAATGTGTTACCATTGTTTTTAAGACACAGGGAAAATGACGGCAGAAGAATTAGAACTGGTTACCTTTTACGTCTTTATAATGCGCTGCCTAAAAGCCTGGCCGTTTATACATCGTCTTAATTCAACCAGTTGGCGAAATTCTGCTGTTAATTGCTACGTAACCAGGAGCAGCTCAGTAAAAGGCGGTGTAATATCGAACTGATTGCTGCCGCGGCGCTGTCTGGCGGGAGAGGAGGCAGTACGGACTGTTGGAATCTCAGATTCATGATTGGATCTACAAAACAATATTCTGATCTATGATGTATAAAACCACTGAGGAGCTGGGACTGACGGGACGCTTCCCCTTTAAACAGCACATCTCGGCTTAAATCTACCTATGGAGTTGACTAACTTTGCAAATACTTTGCTTCATTTATTTCGCACTGATTCCAAGTGACGTCACGGCTTTGCTCCATGATGGTTGCCATTAAAAACAGAGAGCACACGGCCGACGGTCATGTCACCGCTGTCATTTCAGTTCCCACAAAGCACTGCTCTGTGGTGACAAGAAGACCTGCAACGTCAAATAATCAGTGGAGAAAGCAATGAATCTGCAAAGTCACTTCCCTTTCTGAGTAGAACTAAACTGGAATGTTGTAAAATGCTGTTTGAAAGTAGAGTTTTCCTTTAAGAGGCTTGTGACTGATACACGTAAAGATGTACAGAGGTCTTTAAGGGTCACAGTCTCAGAGCAGGGGCTGCTGGTAGTAATTTTGGGCTTGTTGAGGGAGAGCGTGTAAGGGGGCAGCCACTGTGTAGCCGGTCCGGGAGGCAATGAAGATGTAGTGTTCTGATAGGCTGACATATCGGCGGACATTCCCATTGGCTGGCCATAATTTGAATATGGAGGATTTGAACCCGCATCGTGTCCAGTGCTGCAAATAAAAGAAAAACATACTGATTGTAGCAGACATTAAAGGGGTTGTCTAGGCATACTATCCTACGTGATCAGACATCAGGCATGGGGAGACAAGTGCAAGCTCGGCGGGTCAGTTCCCAAGGCAATGGTCTGTACCTGCAGGTATCAGTACATGAATCCCGATATGCACGAATGTGCCGCGTTAGTGTTCATGCTGCTTTATATCCATCTAGTCGCTGTTTATGATAATAGTGTCTAGTTAGTTAGCATTTAAAGGACATCTGTCCGTAGGTTTGTACCCATGAAACTGGCTGACCTGTTATGTGTGCGCTTGGCAGCGGAAGACATCTGTGTTGGTCCCATGTTCATATGTGCCCGCATTGCTGAGAAAAATGATGTTTTAGTATATGCAAATGAGCCTCTAGGAGCAACGGGGGCGTTGCGGTTACACCTAGAGGCTCTGCTCTCTCTGCAGTTGCCGTGCCCTTCTGCACTTTGATTGACAGGCAGACGTGATGGCGTTTTCACTGCCTGGCCCTGTCAAAAGTGCAGAGGGGACAGCAGTTGCAAAGCCTCTAGGAGTAACGGAAACACCCCCGTGAGCCCTAGTGCATCATTTGCATATAATAAAACATCACTTTTCTCAGCAATGTGGGCACATATGAACATGGTAATGTCCAAATAGAGTCAAATGAATGGGGCGGCACCGCTAATGTCCGTATGGTGATAGATGGCTTTTCACATACACTTGTCCTTCAAACAGCATTCGTGGTGCACAACCCAACGTTAGAAGTACTTACAATCTTCGTATAGGAGATAAAGAAAAGAGGGCGGCACTCACCACTGTAGTAGCAAAACTTCTTTGTTTTTACACGATGGCACAGATAAAATAAAATTTTCTTTATCTACAATACGAAGACATATGAACATGGGACCAACACAGATGCCTTCAGCTGCCAAGTGCACATGTAACAGGTCAGCCAGTGTCATAAGTACAGAACTGCTGACAGATGCCCTTTAATACTATAATTTTTCTATGTAGGCCGCTGTAGTGGTTGCCTCTGACCCTACAGGCATCAACAAATTCAGCTCATAGTAGCCATTGTTTTCAAGATCAGCTCAAAAACAAGTAGCGCCCATCTTCATCTTCCTCCGTTTCATATTGGTAGCTTAGCACTACAGGATGTACAGGTCCTTCTCAAAAAATTAGCATATTGTGATAAAGTTCATTATTTTCTGTAATGTACTGATAAACATTAGACTTTCATATATTTTAGATTCATTACACACAACTGAAGTAGTTCAAGCCTTTTATTGTTTTAAATTCAGGGGTGCACCGAAATTTCGGCGGCCGAAAATATCGGCCGAGAATGCACCTAATCTGTTTCTGCCGATATTTTTACATATCGGCCGGAAATAGCGGGGAGGGACTGGGAGGAGGAGCTGGGGGCCGGTGCGTTCACTGTGCTCCGGCCCCAAGCTCCAGTAGTTATAAAATGTTGTACAATTAATAAGCATTCTATTCATTTGGCCCCCCTCTGCAGTATTACATTCAATACAGCCACATCCTACTCACAGGGCTGTGCTGGCCGGCCGGGCAGACGAGCGGAAGCGTCACGACTGACGTCACATGCCTGCGCCGCCTCCTTCATTCAGAAAGTAGACCGGGCACATGACGTCAGTTGTGACGCTGCAGCTCCTCTGCCCGGCCGGCCAGCATTAAGATGACAGCCCTGTGAGTATGATGTGGCTGTATTGAATGTAATACTGCAGAGGGGGCCTCATGAATAGAATGCTTATTAATTGTACAACATTTTATAACTACTGGAGCTGGGGGCCGGAGCACAGTGAACGCACCGGCCCCCAGCTCCTCCTCCCAGTCCCTCCCCGCTATTTTGAAATATTTTCTATTAATCTATTAATTGTACAATGGGGGCTGTGGATGGCACTGTTATGGGGTGGGTGGGGGTCTGTGGATGGCACTGTTATGGGGTGGGTGGGGGTCTGTGGATGGCACTGTTATGGGGTGGGTGGGGGTCTGTGGATGGCACTGTTATGAGGTGGGGGGGGTCTGTGGATGGCACTGTTATGAGGTGGGGGGGGTCTGTGGATGGCACTGTTATGAGGTGGGGGGGTCTGTGGATGGCACTGTTATGGGGTGGGTGGGGGTCTGTGGATGGCACTGTTATGAGGTGGGGGGGTCTGTGGATGGCACTGTTATGGGGTGGGGGGTCTTTTAAAAGTATTTGGGCAAAAATCCATTTTCGGTTTCGGTTTCGGTTTCGGTCAAGGGGTATCCTGAATTTTCGGTTTCGGTTTCGGACCAGAATTTTCATTTCGGTGCACCCCTAGTTTTAATATTGATGATTTTGGCATACAGCTCATGAAAACCCAAAATTCCTATCTAAAAAAATTAGCATATTTCATCCGACCAATAAAAGAAAAGTGTTTTTAATACAAAAAAAAGTCAACCTTCAAATAATTATGTTCAGTTATGCACTCAATACTTGGTTGGGAATCCTTTTGCAGAAATGACCGCTTCAATGCGGCGTGGCATGGAGGCAATCAGCCTGCGGCACTGCTGAGGTGTTATGGAGGCCCAGGATGCTTCAATGCGGCGTGGCATGGAGGCAATCAGCCTGTGGCACTGCTGAGGTGTTATGGAGGCCCAGGATGCTTCAATGCGGCGTGGCATGGCGGCAATCAGCCTGTGGCACTGCTGAGGTGTTATGGAGGCCCAGGATGCTTCGATAGCGGCCATAAGCTCATCCAGAGTGTTGGGTCTTGCGTCTATCAACTTTCTCTTCCCAATATCCCACAGATTCTCTATGGGGTTCAGGTCAGGAGAGTTGGCAGGCCAATTGAGCACAGTAATACCATGGTCAGTAAACCATTTACCAGTGGTTTTGGCACTGTGAGCAGGTGCCAGGTCGTGCTGAAAAATGACATCTTCATCTCCATAAAGCTTTTCAGCAGATGGAAGCATGAAGTGCTCCAAAATCTCCTGATAGCTAGCTGCATTGACCCTGCCCTTGATAAAACACAGTGGACCAACACCAGCAGCTGACATGGCACCCCAGACCATCACTGACTGTGGGTACTTGACACTGGACTTCAGGCATTTTGGCATTTCCCTCTCCCCAGTCTTCCTCCAGACTCTGGCACCTTGATTTCCGAATGACATGCAACAGTCCAGTGCTGCTTCTCTGTAGCCCAGGTCAGGCGCTTCTGCCGCTGTTTCTGGTTCAAAAGTGGCTTGACCTGGGGAATGCGGCACCTGTAGCCCATTTCCTGCACACGCCTGTACACGGTGGCTCTGGATGTTTCTACTCCAGACTCAGTCCACTGCTTCCGCAGGTCCCCCAAGGTCTGGAATCGGTCCTTCTCCACAATCTTCCTCAGGGTCCGGTCACCTCTTCTCGTTGTGCAGCGTTTTCTGCCACACTTTTTCCTTCCCACAGACTTCCCACTGAGGTGCCTTGATACAGCACTCTGGGAACAGCCTATTCCTTCAGAGATTTCTTTCTGTGTCTTACCCTCTTGCTTGGGGGTGTCAATGATGGCCTTCTGGACAGCAGTCAGGTCGGCAGTCTTACCCATGATTGCGGTTTGGAGTAATGAACCAGGCTGGGAGTTTTTAAAAGCCTCAGGAATCTTTTGCAGGTGTTTAGAGTTAATTAGTTGATTCAGATGATTAGGTTAATAGCTCGTTTAGAGAACCTTTTCATGATATGCTAATTTTTTGAGATAGGAATTTGGGGTTTTCATGAGCTGTATGCCAAAATCATCAATATTAAAACAATAAAAGGCTTGAACTACTTCAGTTGTGTGTAATGAATCTAAAATATATGAAAGTCTAATGTTTATCAGTACATTACAGAAAATAATGAACTTTATCACAATATGCTAATTTTTTGAGAAGGACCTGTATATTCATGTAGACTAAGGGTTCATTCACACGACCATATGTTTTTTTGTGGTCCGCAAATTGCGGATCCGCAAAACACTGATACCGGCCGTGTGAATGTAGCCGGCCCCATGATAGAGCATGTCCTATTCTTGTCCGCGGACAAGAATAGGACATGCTCTATCTTTTTTGCGGGCCCGCGGAACGGATCTACGGATGCGGACAGCACATTGCGTGCTGTCCGCATCTTTTGCGGCCCCATTGAAATGAATGGGTCCGCACCCGTTCCGCAAAATTGCGGAGCGAAAAATATGGTCATGTCAATGTACCCTAATTCCTGTATTTCATGATCATGTTATTCTGTAATGAGTTAGCACAGACCACAGGCTCATTCACTACAGGACGTACACTCCTTTCTTTTCCTCAGTTCCACCCTTTCCTTGCAATAAAAGTTAAAGTTGGATTTACTCCTCTGAATACATTGTTAGGAGGGATTTTACCTGCCTGTCAGCTTCTGCCTCGCTGACACATAAGGAGGAGAGAACAAGTCCTGTTAATTGAAATAGGAGCCATACAATAGTAGCTGAACATCAGACTGCACTGCACTGCCCGGCGTGCAGCTGTGTCCATCCATGTCCGACATCAGATCGAGGGGGAGGATAGGCCTACACAACCCCTTTAATTTGATGAAAAGATCCAAACATGACAGGCAAGTGGATTACCTCAAATACGTTGTTTGAGCCGCCTGGGTGGTTACTGTCGAGTTTGGTGGTAGAGATCTCAGGGGGCCGATCTGATCTGGGTTCATGCTGTATGCTTGAGAAAGTGCTGCAGGATGCACCTGGGGTATTCCGTGCACCATATAGCTACCACCCTGAGGTTGTCCAGGATAACCCTAGGAAAAAAAAAAAATATATATACATTATGCCACTGACTGAGGTATGAGTCTTCATGGTTACAGATTACGAAACCTGAGTGAAGTCTGATCCTACCGTTATGTTCCTCGTGTCTAATCCAGACAGTAAGGCCCTCTGTACACGAGTGTGGGTTAACGGACATAAGATATTAATTTCTGTGCGTTTCTGCAACATCTCTCTATTTGTAACATATTTCTAATTTCGTTTTTTGGTGAGGATTAGATGCGGTTTTGCCGCAGGTCTCATCCTTCTATTTAAAAAGGAGAAATCCACAGCTAAAACCGCAAACATAATTGACATGCTGCAGACTTTGAAATCCGCACGGCAGGTCAATTTACACACGGAGAAAAAAATCTGCAAAGTGTACATGACATTTGTGTAATCTCATACACTACGCTGGCACTGTACTGCGCTGCGGTTTTTCCGCACAGGAATCCGCGTGGAAAAAGCACACGTATTCCTGAACATGTGCAGGTGGCCTTAATGGAGGCAGAGGGAAGGGAGTAATACACATAACGGTAGGACTGGCCTATGTGGAATTTATTAGTAACCACACATAGGACTGCATAGGAGCTTTGAACACAACACAGTAAGAATATTTTAATAAAGATAGTTTTTTAAAGTTGCTTCTTTTTAGCTTATCACTCAAGTTGCAGCGTGCAATAAAATAAAAGCAAACATTTCCATTAACAAAGCTTGAAACAACCATCAGGACCCTGTGATTCATACGAGAGTGAGAGAGTCGAAGCCAACCAGATGGGAATGGCAGAGGCCAGTAGCTGGATGCCTTGCACCAGGTTACCCTTTGCGGCATGGTGTCAGAACGGTTAACTAGCTAGATCGAGAAAGACTGCAGCCAACGTTTTTTTTCATCCGCTGCAGGTAAACTATGTGGTCTATATGTGATTGCAACCCACGCTGATATTAACAGATCCGCTTCCAGAATCCACACCCTGATCAGGGCCGGACTGGCCTGCCGGGATACCGGTAAATTTCCCGTTAGGCCGGCAGGCCTGAGTGCCGCAAGGCCACGGCCCTGGTGACAAGTGTGGGCGGCCGGCGGCAGGGCACGGCAGGAGATGAGCGCTTCCATTGTGGAAGCGCTCATCTCCATAGTCATCTGTATCGCCGTCCTCAGGACGGCGATACAGATGTCTATGCTGCGGCAGGGGAGGGAGAGGTGTGTCCCCTCCTGTTCCTCTGATAGGCTGCCAGCGTCATCGCGCCGCCTGAGCCGTATAGCGAGGGACACAGGCCGGAAGAGGCCTGCATCGCATCGCTGGAGGCAAGTATAAGACAGTGTTTTTTTTTATTTTTATATAGGTACAATACTGGATCATGATGGGGGGGGGGGGGAGCTTCTGGCACATGATAAGGGGGGGACCTTCTGGCACATGATAAGGGGGGGACTTCTGGCACATGATAAGGGGGGGACTTCTGGCACATGATAAGGGGGGGACTTCTGGCACATGATAAGGGGGGGACTTCTGGCACATGATAAGGGGGGGACTTCTGGCACATGATAAGGGGGGGACTTCTGGCACATGATAAGGGGGGGACTTCTGGCACATGATAAGGGGGGGACTTCTGGCACATGATAAGGGGGGGACTTCTGGCACATGATAAGGGGGGGACTTCTGGCACATGATAAGGGGGGGACTTCTGCACATGATAAGGGGGGGACTTCTGGCACATGATAAGGGGGGGACTTCTGGCACATGATAAGGGGGGGACTTCTGGCACATGATAAGGGGGGGACTTCTGGCACATGATAAGGTGGGGGACTTCTGGCACATGATAAGGGGGGGACTTCTGGCACATGATAAGGGGGGGACTTCTGGCACATGATAAGGGGGGGGACTTCTGGCACATGATAAGGGGGGGACTTCTGGCACATGATAAGGGGGGGACTACTGGCACATGATAAGGGGGGACTACTGGCACATAAGGGGGGGGGACTACTGGCACATAAGGGGGGGGACTACTGGCACATAAGGGGGGGACTACTGGCACATAAGGGGGGGGGACTACTGGCACATAAGGGGGGGGACTACTGGCACATAAGGGGGGGGACTACTGGCAAATAAGGGGGTGGGACTACTGGCACATAAGGGGGGGGACTACTGGCACATAAGGGGGGGGGACTACTGGCACATAAGGGGGGGCCTACTGGCACATAAGGGGGGGGACTACTGGCACATAAGGGGGGGGACTACTGGCACATAAGGGGGGGACTACTGGCACATAAGGGGGGGACTACGGCACATAAGGGGGGGACTACTGGCACATAAGGGGGGGAATACTGGCACATAAGGGGGGGACTACTGGCACATAAGGGGGGGGACACTACTGGCACATAAGGGGGGAGCTACTGGCACATAAGGGGGGGACTACTGGCACATAAGGGGGGGACTACTGGCACATAAGGGGGGGGACTACTGGCACATAAGGGGGGGACTACTGGCACATAAGGGGGGACTACTGGCACATAAGGGGGGGACTACTGGCACATAAGGGGGGGACTACTGGCACATAAGGGGGGGACTACTGGCACATAAGGGGGGGGACTACTGGCACATAAGGGGGGGGACTACTGGACATAAGGGGGGGACTACTGGCACATAAGGGGGGGACTACTGGCACATAAGGGGGGGACTACTGGCACATAAGGGGGGGACTACTGGCACATAAGGGGGGACTACTGGCACATAAGGGGGGACTACTGGCACATAAGGGGGGGGACTACTGCACATACGGGGGGGACTACTGGCACATAAGGGGGGGACTACTGGCACATAAGGGGGGGACTACTGGCACATAAGGGGGGGGACTACTGGCACATAAGGGGGGGACTACTGGCACATAAGGGGGGGGGGGGACTATCTGGCACATAAGGGGGGGACTACTGGCACTAAGGGGGGGAACTACTGGCACATAAGGGGGGGGACTACTGGCACATAAGGGGGGGACTACTGGCATATCATAAGGGGGGTTACTGGCAATAGAGGGGGGGCTCTGGCTGCTGGCACATAATGGTGGGGGGGTCTGGCTGCTGGCACATGATGTGGGGGGGCTCTGGCTGCTGGGCACCATGATTAGGGGCATCTTACTGGCACATGATTGGGGGCATCTATTGGAGCACTTATTACTGGCAGATAATTGGGTGGCACTATAGGGGCATCTACTGAGGCTAAAAAGAAGGGGTATTTTATATGGGGGGCTCTGTATAGGGGCATTTTATACTGGGACACATTATGGTGGGTACTATGGGGAAGGGGGGGAGCACTATGGGGTCATCTACGGGGGCACTGAGAAGGGGTATTTTATATTGGCACATTATGGGAACATTAGCTCAACTGGGGGCATTAAAAAGGGGGTATGTTTTGCACATTATAAGGAGAATTATTACTACTGGAGGGGGGGGGGGGCATTATGGTAGGCTTTATTACTCCCCCATGGTATGACCCCCTAGTAGCAGCACCAGCCTCTCCCTGCTCTGCTATCCCTCTGCTCCTTCTCCAAATCCTTATTATGAAATCTTTCTCATTAGGATAAAACACATCAGCTCCGCCGAGCCCCCGGCCAAAGTGTGGAAGTGGCGTCCGAGATCCCCAAGTAATTGTAAGTTTTCATGTGAAATATGTTTATGTTTGTAGTTGATCTTTATTATCGATTTTCCATTGCAGATTATAATTTTTTTTTGCAGCATATGGGTGAGATTTTATAAATATTTTTATTATTTGGTCGAAAGGCTCATTGGGGGGGGGAGGGGGGATTGTAACAGGACTGCTGTAGAATATCTAAAATAGCTGGTCAAGTAAAATGTTGCATGCAACAATCAAAGGGCGTGGTAAAACACTGAGCATGCTGAGAGTTGTAGTTTTTCAACAGTTGGAGGCATCCTGGTTGGGAAAACACTGTGATAATATGAACAATGGGGGTTCGACAAAAGAGCTATCGTGGGGCAAAGTTCATATTCGTGTTTACACACGTGTTTTAAAATGAACGCTTTCTCCTATTATAAACACGTAAATAATGACGCAACGCTGTGGGGCAGGTGTGCAACTTTTTCCAGGGCTGGTTTTTATCCCCAGTCCGGCCCTGACCCCGATACCACACCAGATATTACTAGGTGGCTTAGAATGGGGATCCAAGCTGACAAAGAGAGCGTCAGAGGTACAGTATCGAAGCTGACACGCAGGTAACCTTTCCATAGCCGGAGGATACAATCATATGGTGAGAAGGAGGGGGCTTTTCTTAGGCCCCAGACCTGTGAGCAAAGTGCCTTGTTACCGAGCACTGCCCTGAAGTCAGTACAGAGGTCGGTATAAAAATGGTCTAAAGAGGAACAAGATGAAAGCAGATGCTTCCAGATGTCATCTTGCCAGGTGTATGAAAAGACCAGAATCCAATCTGCTGCTTCTCCAGGACCAGCGCTGTCGCCGCAGTCAGACCTTCATTATTCACAAGCTTCTGACTTACACGGGTCAGCTATTCTGAGACTTACATAAGCAATCTCGGGAAGGGAGGCCTGAAATTTATGGTCCCCCTTTCAAATGAATTGAATTGGATTTTTTTCTGTTTTGGGTAGGAGTAGATCTGGCATCTTAAAGGGGGTTCGCCAGCACCTATAAAGTGGCGTTGAATAAAACTAACCTGGAAAGCCGCGTCTCCTTGAAATTGTGATTGCATTTTGAGAAGCGTCTGTAGCGCAGAATCTTGCACCCAGTGATGTGAACCTGCGCGCTACCCTCTGGTTCAAACATATCACGCATTTGGCTGACCATGCACCTGCCCTACTTGCTCCACCCTTAGCCCCGGCAGAGGATTGGCAGTGGAGAGATGGTGTCAGGAGGAGGAGTGGGTAGGCTAACTGAGCTAGGAAGATGTTAGCTGGCCAGAAGTCGGCATCTATGAATCATGGGAACTGAAGTGCAGAACAGGAAGCAGTCTCAAACTGGAAGTTTGTGATCTAAAAGCCGCCGAGTTCACCCGCACGATGGGCAAACTGTGAAATGGAGTCAAATAAAAAAAAATGATTTGGTGCATTCGGGCTCATGCACACAGCCGTAGCTGGTTTTGCAGTACAGAAATTGCTGGACCGCAAAACACGGATACCGTCCACTTGCATTCCGCATTTTGCGCGAGGGGGCGTCCTGCCTTCTGTTAGAACTGCCTATTCTCTTGCTCGAAATGGGGCCGTGGAACGGACATACGGATGTGGACAGCACACGGCGTGCTATCCGCATCTTTTGCGGCCCTATTGAAATGAATGGGTCTGCATCCGATACATGCGGACCAAAACCACGGTCGTGTGCATGAGCCCTAAATCAGATTAAAAATAAATACATTTAAAAAAAACATGGCGAGAACTTCTTCAAAATTGCAGATCAGCATCAGAAAACCTTTGAAATACAGCACATTACAGACACAGGTCTGTACGCGTATTAGCAAAACGACACAAAATATTGGTCGGCCCAGTATGTAGCACTTTTTAAACTGATCCAATCATCAAGAAAAAGAAAAACGCCAAATATGCGGTTAATGATTCAGCTGGGAACCGAATCCTGTGACAAAGGATTATGCCAAACCCTGAACTGAATCTTCAGCATACATTTGCATATTAACATTAAGCAGAAGGGACCGCAATTCAATTATTTTTAGCTCTGGGAAACAAAAGGGAAAATGAAGATTTGGGTAACGCCTGTAGAAATTTGTCAAGGGCCCTTAGGGGATATCTACAGACCGGCGCTTCGTACATATAAATGTTTTTGGTGCCTATAACCTGGTTAGTTTAGCAGGTTTTGATGAAAACCTTCATGCATAACAGTGAGGCAGAACAGAACCCATAGCAAAATGTTACATGGGGGACATTCAAATCCACGACCTTCTGCTGATCTCGGGCAATCACCTGATCTCCACCAATCCCTTTGGTGGCGGAGTGACTACTGTCAGGGTGTAAGGCGAGTGCCCACATGATCTACTGCAGCGTTTCTCAACCTTTCCAATGCAAGGAATCCACAGGGATAAATATTTCCAACTAAGTTCCCCCATAAACCATTCAGAGCATTCGTCAGCAGTTCCATCTGATTTGACAGAAAGAACAGTGCATTCTGAAGGATCTCATTATCAGTCAATGAAGTATGTCGGGGACGCTCTTGGTGTCAGTCAAGTGATGGATCCAGCACTGTGTCATGGTTTCCGTTCTGAATAGGGGAACAATATTCTGCCCATTCATATAGGATACACATCAAATCACAGCATTTGGCTCACAAGTAGAAGATAGGACCCTCATCTGCAGACTGAACACAGACCGCACACCAGACACCTTCCCCTGTATACAGACCCCAGGACAGAACCCCCCTGTACACAGGCAAGTCGTCCCCCCATTTACTCTCCATAACATTGTGTGCACCAGAAAGATAAATCCATCATTAAAGCGGTAATCCGATATCTAAAATATCCCCCCAATGCCCGGGTCCCTTGTACAGATTATACCCATCTGCTCCTGGGGACTCGCGTCGCTCCAGATCCCTGTACGTCCGTCGCTGCTTCTCTCCGTCACTTGGATTAAAACATCTGGTGACGGGGGGGGGGACGGCAACCAATAACAGACCACACCGGTGACAAGCCCTCTCGCGGCCTGCTATTGGCTGACCCCCATAATCAAATGTTTTGATCCAAGCGACGGGGAGATGCAGTGGCGGCCCTGCAGGGATCTGGAGCAACGCAGGTCCCCGGAAGCAGATAAGTATAATCTATACAAGGGTCCCGGGCATTGGGGGGATATTTTAGATACCGGATAACCCCTTTAAAAGAAGTTCTCCAGGCTTTTGAGGAAATCTTGGCGATCTTCTGTCCTATGGATTAGTATTTACCCCGATGTCTCTGCTGCACTCAGGCTGCGGGCTTTATCGCTTAGGTCCCGACCGGATGTGTGCCCTTCTCTTCCTCTTCAGATACATTTACTATTATGCTGAATAGGAAAAGAAGGGCACACATACGGTCGGGACCTGAGGGGAAGTGCCCGCCGGCCTGTGTGAGTGCAGCGAAGATGGTGGCATCAGTGGTTCAATGAAGAGGTAAGTGCTAACTAATTAGGAGGACAGAAAAAAAAGCAAGATTTCCTAAAAAGTCCAGAGAACCTGATTAACAAGGATTTGGCCCAAACTTAATGACATTAATGGCGCTGATCAAACCCAGCGGATCCAAGTTGATATCCCCTTACCTCTAGTAGTAGAGGAGACAAGAGAATTGGAATCATTTTAACTGTGGTGACCATTAAACAGTTAAAACCATCCCACCTCCAACAATTGAAAAGTAGGAGGGCGCTTCCAAAACAGAACATTTTACTGAACAAAACAGCGCCGCATGCAGCATTTACCAATGAGATTCTGCGACCTCAGAGAGATCATTTTGACTGGATTTTCCCCATACACTTTTATTGGTCCTATCGACAAAACACCCATCAAACGATGTAATGAAGAGGCCTGTAAATCCCGGGTATCCTGACATTCACACTAAAGCTGCCTGCACGCGATGTTGAAAAACCGCAGTGTAATACAGTCCCGGCAAAGTGAATGAGAACTGGGGACACAACCTTTGCTGCGATTCCAGTAACAGAGTCCACTGCCTTATTTAGCTGAATTGGTCTTTTGTCTTAGAAAAAATGTTTACAATAAAACATAATAGGGCTCCCAAACCTGCATGGTGACCCCAAGTGACGTCGGGGTGTACTGCGTCTGTTGAGGAGGCTTGCTGTACATAGAATACATCGGAGCTTCATTCACGAGTTTGTTGTAGAGCTCCAAAGCTTCCAGCACCTTCACATTCAGCTCCGACAGCTCCGAATGTTTCCTGCAGAGACAACAGGAGGGACACTTAGAACTACACAAGCACAGCAGATAACTGCTCAAACATAAAGGCGCTCCGTGCACCTGGCCGGCGTAAGTGAGTGCACGTCGTCGGTGAAATACTGATGCGGCCCAACAAGTGCACCCATAAGGCACAGAGCACAAGCAGTACAAAGCCTCAAATTTTAAATCGCTGGCTTTGTGCCTCGCTAAACAATCAGTATACACGCATCATATCAATCAATATCATTGCAGAAAGACTGTATCCATAGACGTGAACCTACATTAATATATGCTATATGCACTAGAACCACAGCAAGACTAGACATGTCTCTTTCCTACTGTGTCCTTCCTTCATACCTCATAGATTGTAAGCCCTCACGGGCAGGGCCCTCTCTCCTTCTGTACTAGTTTGTAACTGGTCTTGTTCATGCTTATTGCACTTGTCTGTATTACATATGTGCACCACTTGTACATGTACAGCGCCATGGAATGAAGGGCGCCTTAATAATAAATAATAATATAGACACAAATAAGCAACGGCATTAGGGTACTTTCACACTTGCGGCAGAGAGATCCGGCAAGCAGTTCCGTCGCTGGAACTGCCTGCCGGATCAGGCAAAACGTATGCCAACTGATGGCATTTGTAAGACTGATCAGGATCCTGATCAGTCTTAAAAATGCCTGATCAGTCTTAAAAATGCCGGATCCATCTTTCCGGTGTCATCCGGCAAAACGGATCCGGCATTCTGAATGCCGGATCCAGCACTAATACATTCCTATGGGAAAAAAATGCCGGATCCGGCATTCAGGCAAGTCTTCAGTTTTTTTTCGCCGGAGATAAAACCGTAGCATGCTGCGGTTTTCTCTTTTGCCTGATCAGTCAAAACGACTGAACTGAAGACATCCTGATGCAAACTGAACGGATTACTCTCCATTCAGAATGCATGGGGATATGTCTGATCAGTTATTTTCCGGTATAGAGCCCATGTGACGGAACTCTATGCCGGAAAAGAAAAACGCAAGGATGAAAGTACCCTTAGTCATCTGAAATGTAGCAATGCTTCCTCGTTTCACGCTGTGACATGCACATTCGTACGGTATGGGTTACCAAACTAACCGTGAAGAAGAATTCATGGAAGCATTTTAATAAGGTAGAATACACATGACTAATGTCATTATTAGGGTAGGTTCACACAGAGGGGGTCATTCATTAAAGGATGTGCGACTATTGTAAGCGGAAAAAATAGTTGCAAGTGTCCTTTTTAACTGGCCGTGCAACAATATTTAGTCGCACGGACGGTTTTATGCCATGTTCGACAGTTGGGTGGGACGGGAGTGTCGAGCGGGGTCGACGCGCTGGAAACAGGCAGAAATATTTTCAAAAAACTAAGCCAGCCCCTGGCGCAAGGACTGCCATAGAGCTTCATTTATGACGAGGAGAACGTCTTATCATAAATTAGACAAATCTTAAGGCAGCGCAAGAGGGAAACTAAGAACGGCATAAATAGCCAGTCTTCATAAATGTGCCCGAGTTTTGAGGCAGATTTTCCTGCAGATTTTTCAGCCAAAGTCAGAAGTGGATCCAAAAGGAACCAGAATGACTTCTACTTTTCCCTTAATGACGGATCCACTTCTGGCTGCAGAAATCTGTAGGAAAATATGCTTCAAAACTTCCTCCAAGAATCCGCAAGTTCAGGTTTTTTTAAGCCAAAATCAGGTATGGGGTTTTTAATCCACTCATTTTGACTCAAAAACTGCATTGAAAAATCTGAATGTGTGGCTTTATCCTTAGATAAATATGTGTCTGGCATCTGCAGGTTTTGAGGACTCACCTGTCAATCTCCTCTAACTTCTCATCAATCATTGGGCCCATTTGTTGACAGACATCTGGAAAAGAAGAGAGTGTGAAGACACGGAGAAGACGCTGTACTTCAATGATCAGTCGCCGATCTGTTCTATGCTCAGCTTTTTACATTTTACAGAAAAAAAGGTTGGGAAATCTTTCCTTGAAGAGGATCTGTCACCTCACCTCTAAATACACAACAATTCTAGTGCAAATATGCATTGTGCTCAGGGTGGATAAAAATCAATAATTTTTTATTTTTTTTTTATAAATAAAAAAATTCTGATTTTTTTTATTTAAATCGTATTTTTTCTATATAAAATGCTTTTTGAGGAAAATATATTACCATCCAAAGGTTATTCCATCATGAAATAAAAATTAGTTTTTTAATTATGTAGAATAAGGCTGTATATGTTTATATGTATAGTTTTTGGTAAATAAATTCCATTAACCCATTCACAATGTCATGCTCTTCCAGAGGTTTTTGTAACATTATTGGGCAGTTTCTCTGCCTACAAGATATTATCAAGATGCTTGGTTTACTTTTGCAGTTCTCAAAACTGAATTTGACTCAGCAGAGATCACATGCCTCTTCTTCACAGCCAAAATGTTATAACATGAACAGAGTTGAGAAAAATACCTTAATCCTAACTTCTACAAACCTATGAATGCAGAATCAACCTCATGAAACTAATATGAAAAGTTGTGATTCTAAAAATCTTCATTTACTTGCATATTATAAGTTATACCAGCAAGAATTAGTCTTTATGTAGAAAACTAGGATTTAAATCAAGCCTTACTGACTAGTGATTTAAATCAAATCCACCCTGATTGTGCTTGTCCTCTGTTATTCCTTCCAGAAATGTAAGCTGAAACTAGAGTAAACTGAAAACTGGGTATTACCACACAGTGCGGTCAGTGTAGACAGTAGCAGATGGTGTAGGGACATACCCCTTTGACAAGGGGAAGGGTAACACCCAGTTGCCAATTCAAGCATACATTTCTAGAACGAATGACCGAGGAGAGGCATAACATAGAGTTGTAAGGAAACATGACCCAGAACTGCTATTTCATGAGGAACACACATATTGACTGCAGCAGACATGTTAGGAGAGCGACAGATCCTCTTTAAACAGATTTCAATGAGTGGTAAACGCCATCAGTTTGATTGAGTTCCATTTCTATTGCTTTGGGAACGCAGAAAATCGTAGTCTGCTAAGCCGTTATAATTAGTGGAAAAAATCTAATTAAAGTCTGTGTGATCTGTTAGGCCTCTGCCTCAATCTACGCTTTGACACCAGCGTGGACAGGGCCAAAGTTTGTCTGTTCTGTAAATCACAGAACACGAAGCTCCCTGTCGCCACCCAGTATACGATATAGCCGGCTGCTACCTATAAAGTTTACATTTTTAATATCTCACTTTGTAGCTTGTACCTTGTCTGACATCAGACGTGGACAGACCTTATTGCACACTGTCCAAAACGTAACAACTATCGTGCACAATACTCGCTGGGCGACAGACATTCGGTAAGGGCTGTTTCACACGAGTGGATGCCGTGCGCGTCATCCGCTGCGTGAAAGTGAGCCAAGCCCTGCTCCTGTCAGCAGAGACACGGAGCAGTAACATGATTGATAATTCTCCGTGCCTCTCTGTGATCTTTTTACTACAAAATCACAGTGAGATAAAGTTGTCACCACGATTTTGTAGTAAAAAGATCAGAGAGGCACGGAGCATGTTCAATCATGTTAATGCTCCGTGTGTCTCTGCTGTCCGGAGCGCAGCTTGGCTCACTTTCACGCAGCGGATGACACGCACGGCATCCGCTCGTGTGAAACAGCCCTAACCGTCCCTCCCAGTGTGAAGCTGGGTCTCCCCACATCCAGTGTCAGATCAGATGGGAAAGTATATACCTGGACAATCCCGAACATTCAAATGTTGGAGGTGAGAATTAAAGCAGTTCAATGGCTACGTGTCCTGGAACCGGGGAAACTTTTTGCCTCCATATAAAATAAAGATATTTAGATATAATACAATACCTTCCAGATCAAGGAGATTGACTGAATCTGGCTTGGGGTCTGTTGGATCGATGCTCTGAAGTAAATGTAATGCCTGGTTCATTTTTTCCTGTAACAGAGCAGAGGATTCTTTATTTGTATTTTATTACATTCACCTCAGAGTTTACAATGCTGTATCGTCATATTTACCGCAGCCAATGGAGCTCGTCACCCAAAGGGGTTATCCGAGTTTATGTCTTAAATAACCCCCCCCCCCCCCCCCCAGCCATTGGGACCATTGGAGAAATCCATACTCACCTGGTCCCCGCCATGCAGTTCCAGCTCCCTGGCTGTCTTTAGTGAACTTATGATCCAGTCTGTCGATTTCCTGCATGGATGAAGGTGGCGTGCGCTGCTGCGGTCAATGACCCCATGAAGAGATGCACGTAACACAGTCCGTGCAGGAAGTTGACAGACAGAGACCTGAAGTCTAGTGAAGACGGCCTAGGAGCCGGAACAGAGTGTCAGGAGACCAGGAGAGTATGTATTTCTCCACAGGTCCTGCTGGGTGAGGGCAGATTTAAAAAATAAAACCTAGACAACCCCTATAAAAAGGGTCTACCAGTGGACAGGATTTATAACCTATCCACTTGACATTTGTACTGGTGAGAACGCTGGAACCACATTGACTACTGGTCCTCAGGTTGGGAGGAGGCAGTGGTCGAGCAGGTGTCTCTCCACTCCATCAAGGTCTATGTCAGTTATGGATGCAAACAAGATGGGGAAGTGGACTGGAGTCCCCCCACTGAAGTGATTGTGGGGGTCCCGGTGGTCAGAACATCACTAGCTTACATTTACTACCTATCCATAGGACAGGTGATAAGGATTTTCTATTTGAATACCCCTTTCCTGCCCTTATAACCTACACAGTCAGGCTACCTGGGTAGTGTATACAGCAGGGATCAGCAGCCTCCTGCACTCCAGCTGTTGTGAAACTACAACTCCCATCCTCCTGTCACTTCTGTGGGAGTTACAAGAACAGCCAAGTAAGTTTGCACGCTGGGAGTTGTAGTTTCACAGCAGCTGGAGTGCTGATCCCGAGTATACAGTATTGTATGATAACAGGCAAAAAAGCTCACACTATGATCTTTCTACTACAGCCATTTATATCCACAGAACATAGTCTAGGCCAGTTATGGCGAACCTTTTACAGACCGAGTGCCCAAACTGCAACCCAAAACACACTTATTTATCTCAAAGTGCCAACACGCACTTTAACCTGAATGCCAATATAGTATATCTTCCATGTACTTTGAATGTAGGCAGGCTATTACAGCTACATGATAGTGCGCTGCCTGTGCTGTTCAAAGTGAGCCCTGCGCTGATGAATGGCAGGAAAAGTCTAAGGCATATTGGTACACCATACCAGGGAGCGGGTGCCCACAGAGAGGGCTCTGAGTGCCACCTCTGGCACCCGTGCCATAGGTTCGCCACCACTGGTCTAGGCTTTACTTCTCTCATTTTATTGAAGTTGCTGTCCTGTTATCTTCCAGTTCCCACACCCGCCATTGCTGACCTGATACCTGCACCTTTTCCCTCTGCTGTAAATAAGAGTCTTAAGGAAAAGAGCTGAACGTACTTCATCTATGAACACTGGCTCCGGTTCAGATTTTGCTGCTGCTTCGAGGACCTCTTCTGAAGCGGGAGAGCTACTATCAGCAACTGTAACAGACATAAAATGCAGGAAATGGTGAAGAAGCATATCACAAAGCGGAAAACATAAAATATTTAATTATAAAAATATTCCTAAAGGTGGCCATGTGTATAGGGGGGGTGCATTGTAATACAGCCCTAATAGTATGGGGTTTTGGATTACCCAGTGGAAACCCACATAAACATGGGGAGAACACACAAACTCCATGCCTTTGGTCAGATTCAACACAGAAGACACCGTAGAGATGACACAGACGTCGCCGAGTGACATCAGGTCACAGTGCAGCGCGGGACGGAAGACGACCAGGTTGCGGTGAGTGTCATCCGAAGCAGGAGAGGCAAGTTCATGTATTTATATATTCTTATGTCTGATGGAGCTTGGGGGTCTGATCTGAGGTTTGAGGAGTAATGGGGTCTGAGGGAAAAATGGGGGGTCTGAGAGGGTTCTGATGGAGCTTGAGGACCTGATAGGGGTCTAATATGAGGTCTAGGAAGGAATGGGGGTCTCATACAGAAGTCTTAAGGAGCTTGGGGGGGGGGTTTAATCTGAGGTAGAATAGGGGTCTGATACAGGAGGTCTGAAGAGGAATTGGGGGTCTGTTATGAAGTCTGATCCGTTATGAAATCTGATCTAGGTGCGTCTTATGGAGCGAAAAATATGATATATACTGGGACTAATTAAATCATGGGTATATTTTCAGTTTATAGATGTGAATTCTGGCTTTTCTTGGGCTGGTGAACCGATGATGACCAATCATTTATGAAAATCATCAGGCTTACTTTGGCTGGGTGTTCGTTTTTCTTGTAAGGAGATGCATTTGCATTGACCAAAGATGCTAAAACCAACTACAAGGACAATAGGTCCCGATATGACCTTGGAAGTAACAACGGAAGAGGAGCAAAATGTGACCCCACTGCAATTTTGCAAAGGGCGGAGGCTTCGGCTATAAGATGCAGCACATACACAGCATTGTAGTCTTCTCTATAGAAAAGCAGCTCATTAGGCAGACATCAATTAACATTTTCTGCTCAGGAAGCAGAGGAAACTGAGAACACAGCAGCCATCTGTCGGGCACTGCTCGCACGCTTTTATTTGCATTGCCACGCAGACTGTAGCTGCGACATTTATCAAGCTGAATGCACTTATTCCCTCCAATTATATACCATCCATATAGATGGGGGGGGGGGGGGGGGCATCTCGACTTCCACATAGATTTTGACATAGCAGACAGCTTCCCCTCTGAGTCAGTGACATGACTGCAGGGCGAATGACGCTCGGTCCTGTATGGCAGTGTATGTGGAAGTAGAGGCGTCGGACACAGGGAAGCGTTACCGGTGTACATCAAACAAACCACAGGGACAGGGGCCAAATACTCATCCCTTTTGGCCCCCATCAGGGCGGTAGGCGTTGACAAACTTTTTTCTTAAACTGACAGAAGGCTCAGACGCAATATGCACCAAGCCGGTTTAAAATGGCCACATTTTAATGTCTGTATTACAGCCACAAGACTCAGATCCCCTCCCGTTTCTACTGAACACTATGGTGACTAAGGCCTCTTCCACACGAGTGTTACGGATTGCCTCAAGAAGCGTTCAGTGAAACTTGCGCAATTTTGGGAACATTTTTTTTCTGTTTTTTCTGCGACTGCGTTCAGTGGTTTAGTTTTTTTTTTTTAAGCAGATGCAATCAGTTTTGATGAGTTTTTCACATGAATGAAAAAAGTTGAAGAATTACAAACAACATCTAACAACCATCAGTGAAAAATGCTTTGCATCCGGATGCCTCTGAGCAGAAATACAGTGCAGTGGCAGACGTCTACAGGATACCACAGTAAGTCACGTGTATCCCTTGGCAGCCTTTTTATGGCAATTACCCTCTGAAAAAACAGGCATACCGACATATACCAGCCTAACGGAGGCCAAAAGGGCACTCTTTGGACCTCTGCTGAGAAACACTTAGGCTAGGTCTACACGATAACATGCGTCGCGCGACACATAGGGCACTACACTGCAACATATATGTCGCGCGACAATTTTTATAATGGTAGTCTATGGTGTCGCACTGCAACTGCGACAGTCGCAGAAAAATCCATCTTGAATGGGTTTTTTGCAACTGTCGCGTCGCAGTATGTCGCAGTGCGACACCATAGACTACCATTATAAAAATTGTCGTGCGACATTGGTGCGTCAAAATGTTGCGCAACAAATGTCGTCGACCTAGCCTTAAAAAGGGATTGTTCACCTTTTGGGGGTGTTTGGGCAGGCCAGTCTAATGGGAAGCATATTTACCTGCTCATTGCCAAACGTTCCCGACTCCACTGCTTCTCCCGCTGCCGACAACAACTGGCCGCAGTGGTGACCTGGCCCCCTTGCGTCACATCAATTAGTCACATGACACAAGGGGGCAGGTCACCGCTGTGGCCAGTAATTGGCTGCAGAAGCATTGAAGCGGATGTTGTCCTGAGTGAGACAGCAGAGGACTGAAGGAGCCAGGGCCCAGCAGCAAGGAGCAGGTAAGTATGCTTCTATTTGGAGGGTCTGCCCAAACACTCTGAAAAGGTGAACAAGCATATACAATACATATATACAAGCATAATATACAAGCAGGGATTTTTTCCGGAACATGTTGAATGTAGGATTTGAATCCAGTGTGCACGGAGCCTAAACTCAGCAAAATAGAGCCAATGGGGGATGTGGCTGCAATTTAGCATACATATTATACACAGCAGCATTACCTATGTAAAGACCAGAAGATAGCCGCTGCACCCCTTTACAGGCACAGGTGTGACCCCATGCTAATGCTATGGATAATGTCATAATACCTCTAACGGCTGACTCAAGTAGACTTCTACTGTCAGTGACCACCCAGTGCCGGCAGTCACCTCTAAAGAGACAAAAATGACCGGATACGTTCCATTAACCTACTGTGCAACGTTACCTACCTGCCTCAGGCTCCACATTTAAGGTTGAAGAGACAAAATTAGATGGGAACAATCCAACACCTCTGTGATTTTCTCCCTTCCACCAGTTTGTGTCACTGCAAATGAATGTCAGATAAAACATGTTAGGTTGCACTTCCAGTGATAACACCCATTGCACCTATATTCTATCAAACACATGATTTATTTGCCGATTTGCAAATATATATGCAACGTATATGATATGTATGCGCTAGGACACAGCATGCTGATGTCTAGCCCGGTCAATCAGCGGACAGGAGGAGCGTGCAGAATACAGGCAGTGTTACAAAAGCAGTGCTCCAAGAAGTCGGCCCTGCCTCCTGGTGCCCCAACGTGCTCATTTGCATATAAAAACGCAGATATCTCTGCAGCTGATTAAAATACAGACAAAAGAAAGCAATCGTTTTAATCAACATCATGATCAACCCCATCAGGCTGTACGCCTGGTTTTATAGGCTTGATCATGATGACAGAGGCTCTTTAAAAAATAAACAGCTAAAGTTTGAAGAAAAAAAAAAAAAAACACCAACATATTAATTAAAATCCCCTAGGTGTCAACACGTTAAAAATGTAAAAAATTTTTTTTTTTTAAATGTTGCAAAAATTATTTTAGTAGTCCAACAAGAAAGTTAAGGTCGTTTAACCTATATATGGCTAAATCACAAAACAGCATCCGGGTCATTAAATGGTTAAAGGGGCTGCCTCATCTGGAACACTGGCGGCAATGTCAGATAGGTTCAGACCCGGTGCGGTTCAAAAAGGTTCATGACAGTGCATGGGCAGTCTCCCTCCATTCATTTCTATTGCGATTTTCAGAAGTCCCATAGAAATGAACGGAGAGCGGATCGTGCGGCCGCTGTTCCATTTGCTTTTATGGAATTGCTGGAAATAGGCGAGCTATTTTCCACACTCCTATAGCAATAAATGGAGGGGCTGTCCATGCGCGGTGCACTCTGGTTCTCTTTGGGAGCTTAGTTCTAGAGATAGGTGCGACCTGTACCTATCTGATATTGGTGGCATATCCTAGCGATATGCCACCAATCATCCAAGTAAGACAACCCCTTTAAGGGATAAACTGAGGCTACACCGTGGAGGACGCAATAACAATGAATATCATGCAACATATTCTGCAGCATGAAATATACAAAGAAAATAAATGAGAAGGGACTTGGCAGAAGAGTCACTATCCAGGCTGCCCACCAACCACACTGCTGACAGGTGAAGACTGAAACATGACCCCCATCATTCTGCTGACACGCAAACCACAAATGCTGCATTTCCACATGACTACATGTCATCAGTTACAGGCGGTTTATGGTTCAGAGATCCTGCTCACCTATCATCCAGCACAATGATGATTTCTCCACTTTTAAAAGTCAACTCGTTGTCCTCCACAGCTTCAAAGTCGTAAAGAGCTCGGACTTTCCTCCCCATCTTCTGACTGTCATGTTGTGCCTCCACTGTCGGGTATAAGGATTTGATCTCTGATGGTTGCGTCTTTTGCTCTTGCAGAGATAACTCAATTGCTGTGATATGAGAGCAAATGCATTAGCTTTTAATACAGACAAAAAGAAAAATTTATGATAATGGCTGAAGGGCCTAGGGTTGAGAAGGAAAACCAAAGGCAACTGCATCATGACCCCCTGCAGTTCCCATGTAAAATCTCATGGTAAACTACATCCAGTTCATTAAAGGGGTCGTCTCACTTCAGCAAATGGCATTGATCATATAGATAAAGTTAAAACAAGGCACTTACTAATGTATTGTGAATCTCCATACTGCCTCCTTTTCTGGCTGGATTCATTTTACCATCACATTGTACACTGTTCATATCCAGGGGTTACGGCCACTGCTGCAGCGCAGATACAAGGTGGCTGGGATGGGAGCCTATGAGTGCTTCCACGGTCCTGGCCACGGAGAGGCCAGTGCTTTTTCCTATAGTCTGCAAGCACGACCACTGCTGTATTGTAGGGTGGTCACTCATAACCCCTGGATACAAGCAGTGTATAATGTGATGGAAATGCATTAAGGCCTTCTGATACCTGCCTTAAAGGCTATGTACACCTTTGGGGACATTTTTTTTTATTATTGCATTGTACTCATTTTGAGCTAAAAATCTTTTTTTTATTGATCTTTATTAAAAATATGGAATCCTTTTTTCTGTACAGAGCAGATATGCTCTAGTTGCACCCTGTGGATTTTCTGTCTTTTACGTCAGACCATGAGCTGATGGACTCCTTATCTCTGCTCTGACATTATAAACACTCATAGCTCAGTTCTCATCTTACTGATAATGTGGTTTAAATAAGTGTTTATGAGCTCTCAATACAGTTTAGACATAAGGTTTATTAGATGACCGGCACAAAGTGAAAGTACCAGTCACACAGCTAGATAGAACAGCTCAATATTTTTAATAACGGGCAATTGAAAAAATAATTTTAAACCAAAAATAAGCAATATGCAATAATAAAAAAATTGCCTTTGAAGGTGTACATAGCCTTTAAACAGTATATACTAGAAACTAATATTATTATCTAGTAGCTAAACATGAATGTCTGTCCTAAATTGTGATTTAAATGCCTGTGTTTTCAGCTTTATTAGGCACTCACTACATGAATCCATATTATACTAGCACCATAAAGCCACCTCACTCCAATGTGGAGTTTAACACACAACCCTTATCTTCTTAAATATATCATGTTTTTTGGACGATAAGGCGCAAAAAATCTTGCTAAAGTGTGCAAGTGTCTTATAGTCCACAGTTAGGGTGGTCCAGCAGTGCCCGACCTTCCTGACTGTTTCTTTAATGATCTGGCAGCATGCTCATACAGTGTTTGCTGGATCAATGAGACAGCCAGTGGTATACTTCCAATGAAAGCAGACCCGTGAGGGGAAGGGGCCTAGACACCTAGAAATGCTCTGCTTTTATATCCGTCCCCGTGTAATGTCCACTGATGCCCTACAATAACAGTTTAGACATGCTGGGGTTGTAGTCCTCTCCTCCCATACCGTTCTCCAGATAATGTGCACTGATGCCCTATAATAACAGTCTGGACATGCTGAGAGTTGTAGTTCTCTCTTATACCCCTAGTATGGACATTCTGGGAGTTGTTAGTCTCTCCTCTTATACCACTCTCCCTATTATATACACCAATGCCCTATTACAATAGCATGGACATGCTGGTAGTTGTAGTTCTCTCCTCTTATACCCCTCTCATTAAAAAATGTCCACTGACGACCTATAATAACAGTCTCGACATGCTGGGTATTGTAGTTCCCTCCTCTTATACCTCCTCCCTGTAATGTCCACTGGTGTTCCATAATACCAGTTTGGACATGCTGGGAGTTGTATATTTCTCTTCTTTTACCCCCTCCATGTGTTGCTCTCTAATTTCCAATAACAACAACCCAGTAATGATGAGATTTGTGGTTCTCTTGTCATTATTATGATGTTCGGCAGCATCAGAGGTGTGTATTAGGCTTTGTACACATCTGCGCTAGTAAGTTTCACCATTCTGCTCTGTCATAGGAGGACAACAACGGAAATCACAGTAGTGCCGGATCTGGCACATCACGGACAGGCAGTTAATCTTACCCCAGTGCAAATCTGTAACATGTGCCCAAGGTTCTATATGTCATTTAGGCCTCTTGCACACGAACGTCATTTTTTTCCATTTATGTTCCATTTTTTGCGTTCTGTATACGGCACGTATACGGAACCATTCATTTCAATGGGTCCGCAAAAAAACGGAATGTACTCCATATGCATTCCGTTTCCGTATGTCTGTTTTAAGATAGAACATGTCCTATTAATGTGTGCATAACGGACAAGGATAGAACTATTCTATTGCGGACCGCAAAATACTGAAAAAGCCATACAGTCGTGTGCAATAGGCCTTAGTGTGTGATATGCATACCGCAGAGCTCTGTGTGTGTAATGTATTTACTATACAGCTGTGTGTGTGTGTGTGATATGCATACCGCAGAGCAGTGCATAATGTGCATAAAGCACTGCTGTGTATTTACAATATGTGTGCTGCAGGGCTGTGTGTGTATAATGTAGAGCTGAGTGTGTGTGTGTGTGTGTGTGCAATAGGCCTTAGTGTGTGACATGCATACTGCAGAGCTCTGTGTGTGTAATGTATTTACTATATGGGTAGGTGCTGTGTCCCCCCCAATGAACAAAAGAGAAACAGATTTTACGGTAAGTATGCAAATCTAGTTTTCTTATCCGTGTCATTGGGGGACACAGGCTTGACCTTGGGACGTTACAGAGCAGTCCCAGGGGTGGGCCATAATGAAGAAGCCCTACGGCCAATGAGAGAACCACCATCTGCAATACTCTACGCCCCAGAGAAGCGTCAGAAGAAGCAAAAGTGTGTACTCTGTAAAACTTGGAAAAGGTGTGTAAAGACGACCAGGTAGCCGCCTTGCACACCTGAAGGGCCGAAGCCCTATGATGTACTGCCCAAGAGGCCCCCCACTGCCCGAGCAGAATGAGCAGTAACCAGGAAGGGTGGGGCCCGGTCACTGATGTGGTACGCTTCCACAATGGCCAAACGAATCCATCGGGAAATGGAAACTTTGGACGCAGCCAGCCCTCATCTCGGTCCCTCTGCAATGACGAATCGAGAATCAGTCCGTCGGAAAGAGGACGTCTGGGACAGATAGATGTGAATGTCCCAAACCAAATCCAGAGTGTGGAGCGACTGTTCAGGAGGATGAGACGGGGCAGGACAAAACGAAGGGAGAATAATCACTTCATTGAGATGGAATGCCGACACGACCTTCAGAAGGAAGGAGTGGACAGGACGAAGGACCACTTTGTCCTGGTGAAGGATAAGGAAGGGAGACCGACGGGAAAGAGCCGCTAGCTCCGACACCCTACGGATGGAAGTGATTGCCACCAAAAAGGCCACCTTGTAGGACAGGAAGCGAAGGGACACCTGCTGCAAAAGGTTCAAACGGAGAGGACTGGAGAGCGCCGAGCGCCAGATTAAGGTTCCACGGATTCAACAGAGGGCGGTAAGGGGGCGCAGCGTGCGCCACCCCGTGCATGAAGGTCTGAACAGCAGAAAGCGAAGCCAGATTTCGTTGAAAAAGAATGGAAAGGGCCGACACTTGCCCTTTGAGAGAACTGATAGCCAGCCCCAAGTCCACGCCTGACTGCAGGACTGACAAGAGTCGAGGCAACGAGAACCGAATGGGAAACAACAGGTGACGTTCACACCAACTAAATTAAGACTTCCAGGTCCAGTGATAGATCCGGAAGGACAATGGTTTCCTAGCCCGAATCATGGTCTGGAGAACAGCATCCGAGAAAGTCAGAGCCCTTAGTACGGCGGCTTCAACAGCCATGCCGTTAAATGTAGCGACCCTAAATTCAGGTGGAAGATCGGTCCCTGCGACAAGAGGTCCTCCAGAAGGGGAAATCACCAGGGTTCGTCGGCGAGGAGGGAGACTAGGGATGCGTGCGATACTCTGCGCGGCCATTCCAGGATCCACGAGAATGACAGTCAGACCTTCGGACCTGATTTTTCAGAGAAGACGGGGAATGAGTGGAAGAGGAGGGAACACGTAAGGAAACGTGAACTGCGTCCACAGGATCACAAGGGCTTCCGACGCCGAGGATCCTTGGACCTCGCCAAAAGTCTGCTACCTGCAAAGGGGAGGGACATCAAGGCCCGTTTAGAAGCATTATACGGCGAATAGCCACCAAAATGGGCTGAAGAGCGGGCCAAAAGCCTGGCCTTGTCCAGAGAGGCCTCATAGATGTAAGAGCTGAAGGGTGAAAGTTGCACTGCAATACCCGAAAGTTCATCCGGGGAGTCCCCAGAGACGAGGCCCTGACGTAGCTTGTATCCCCACTCGGTCATAGACTTACTATCCCATGTCGAGGCAAAAAAACAGGCGCAGGGCAGTGCCAACTGCTTCAAAAGAAGATTTGGCAAAGGATTCCAATTTCTTATCCCTTGGGTCAGAGAAGGAAGCCCCATCCGCCATAGACAAGGTGGTATTCTCAGCCAGGCGGGATACCGGAGGGTCAACAATAGGGGAGGACGACTACCTCTTTGTCAAATCCTCTGGAAATCAAACTCCAGGTGGTTGGGCAACACCTTTGGCGAGTGATGGGATCACCTGAAGGAAAAACCAGAACCGGCAGAGGAGGGCACAGGTCCTCAACCCATAAGGTTTCTATAACCAATACGATGAGATTGTCTACCATAGCGGACAGTTTGGAAGACTGGTCCTCCGGTAAGACAAAGTCGGCATCTGACAACTTTTCCTCAGAACACGTCTCTATAATGAGGACGCGTCAGAGCGAGACTCCATGGGAGGTAGTGGGGAGGTGGATGAAACAGGGAATGCAGACGCCCTTCGAGGAGAGGGTGGTCTGGCCCGTTTTGCAGGACGGCAGCAGAGGGGTCCCCAGAGTCTGACTGGTCAGAGGGTGACCACGCGGCTAAACGCCCCAGCATGTCCACAATGGCCCTGTTGGAATGGGAAACGTCCTGCACCATCTTAGACAGAGAGCGCACCCACTCTGGCTCTACCATGGGCTGGGCCGCAGGGGCGACTGGGACAGGGTCAGAGTCGCTTAGTGGTGGAGCAGAGCAAAAGGAGCAGAGAGGGTCCGACTGACCAGAGGAGAATTTTGAGCGACAAGAACCACATGCAAAATGTTGCATGGAAGTGACCGCCGGCTTTCGGGCCTGGGATCTGGGTTCGGATATAGTGAGTACCTGTGGCGAAAGGTAGAAGGGTAAAGCTAGACCCTGTTGGGAGGAGGGGAAAGGGCTTACCCGGCCTGTGCCCCTTACTGCAGCCTGTTCGGAGAAAACCTGGTACCAGAGTCCGCAAAGGTCCGCAAAAAATTTGTGCCAGGAAGCCAGATGATGGAGGGGGGAAGCGGGGAGAACTTATGCCCCACCCCCATAATGGAGTCGCGAAAATGAAAAAGGAGCGTATCAACTGACTCCCCAGAACTCTCCCCCACACCCCCAGTACAGCGGTGGTGCTGCAAGGAGCCCTGGCCGAGCGGAGATGCCGGCCGGGTGAGAAGTATCCGCGGCAAGCAGATCGGAAGTAGGCCGCAGTAGAAGCCAGGGCCTCAAATTACAAGTGGCCCTGGCAGAGGAGAATAGCGGAACTCTGCATGAAACAGGTGCCGGTCGGGCAGGTAGGGGGCGTGGGGTTAGGGCCCACAAAGAAGCTTGGAAAGTACAGAGGGCTTTCCTTCACCCCACCCCCACAGGAGAACTGACATGCAGCTGTTAACTCTTTCCCTGCCTGGGGGGACAAGGCTTTGTGGAGGCCATCCTAGCAAGTAACCTGTGAAGGGGAGAGGGGGGCTTGGAGCCAGGAATACTTACCCGCCCTGCGTCTTCTGCCCCCCTGGTTCCAGCCAGGTCACCACCTTCGGGGTGCGGCCCTTTGGGGAGGGCCGCTACATCGGGACAGAGGGGACTTGTCCTGGGCGGCCGTGGTGACCCGAAGGCTGGCGGGATGCAGAGGCGTTAAAAACCTCTGGTTCTCCTTGTCTTCTGGAAGGAGCAGCGGGCTTGGGGTCCCCCTGGTCTCCCATCTCCTGGCTAGGACCGCCTGTAATCCCGCTGGAAGAAAGGAAAAAAAATCTAAAAAAATCTGCAGACCTGCAAAGCAGGGAGATGTGCCTCCTACAGAAACTAAGCTAAAACTGTTTTAGCTTAGTCCCTGTAGGAAGGGTATAGCTGAAGGAAGGAGCTCACACTTTTGTGCTTAGTGTCGCCTCCTAGTGTCAATAGCTATACCCAAGGTAAAGCCTGTGCCCTCCACTGATATGGATGAGAAAAATAATCTAGCGGAACCAGCATGGCAGGACTCTTCAGTGCAAGGACAGGAGACACACTGCTGTTTTTTCACAATGGTCAGCAGGTGACACACTATGGTTAACAGGAGCTGACCAAAACTATTGACACCCTCTACACTAGACCCCAAAGTTACCAACCATGACCCGTCCACTTCATTAATCTACTAGGGAAGATTTAATAAGTAGAAAATATATATTTTTTATTTTCTGTTGCCTAAACCTGGGGTGCGTCTTATAGTCCAAAAATACATTATATTGTAAATGTTCCAAAAACACGTGCAGAAATGTGAGGCTCTGTTGACATAAAAGGGGTTATCAGAGACAAAAAAAAAAAAAAAATGTCCCCCATATGCCCGCGGCCCTCACACTGAATCTACTTACCTGGCTCCCCGCGCCACTCCTGATCCACACACAGCCGCTGCTGCTTCTCCCCGTGCACGGATCAAAACATCCGGTGTTGGGAGGGGGGCGGGGGCAGGGATGTAGCAGCCAATGGCAGGCGGTGACGGGGACGAGCCTCCCTACCATCACGGGGAAACGCAGCAGTGGCGGTGTGGGGACCAGGAGCAGCACGGAGAGCGGGGAGCCAGGTAAGTAGATTCAGTGTGAGGAGCCCGAGCATATGGGGGACATTTTTATAGTCTCGGATAATCCCTTTAATGTTAAGGGATCCATTCATAACAGATTTCAAATAGAGCGAAACAAATCAGGACACATCCCATTGGCTTATAATGAAGTCTGTCTGGTTATCATTGACAGCAGGTACAGATGTGCGCGCTCTGATATTCTTGCTGTTAAAATGCAAAGGAAGCTCTGGCTGAAACACAGATAGGACGTACTCCATAGAGGAGGAGATGAGGGGATATGGAGTCCCTTGGGAGTGGAACTATATGACCATTTGGCATTAGGAGAAAAAGTGCAAAAAAGGTTGTTGTGCACCCTTGATTCAAAATGTTGAATGTTGTGGGACCCCTCTAAAAGAGGATCACAGGAGTCTTTTGTTGCAGTAACAAATTGTGTGACAAAGGGGAATTATATCCACGCCTGCTCTGTAGTAAAGTCACAAAGCAATACTACACAACAGTGTGATCACAACTCCCTTTCACTGCGCTGGATTTACATTATCGGCATGCGGCCAGTCACGCCTGAAATAAACCTACCTTTAGCGATATCTTCGTCCTCTTTGTTCTTGGTGGTTACTGTCCCGTTCTTCGGAGTATTTGTGGCGCTCTGAGGAATAACGAGAACATTTGAAGCACACTCTCTTTCTATCAGCAGGGAGAGGTTCAAAGAAAGAATGCAGTAAAGCGAGCGCTCACCGCCCAGACACGAACACACGAGTTAGATAAGATCATCACAATGTCAACGCACCTGAGAGCCGGAAGTAGGAAATGTCACTCCTTCTTCTTTCAGGGACTTGATGGTGGCCGATATTAAGCTGAACTGGGGATCTTTCTGAAAGTCATCGGACCATTCCACCATCATCGCTTTCAGTTTCTCCGATACTTTTGGATGTGCCTAGAAATTGGTAAGTAACATGACAGGCTGGTACTCGGGGAGCCGGCTGGTTTGTATCTTTGCAGCGCACACTGTGTATATGACATGGCGGTATTTGTGCAGATAATGAAATGCGTTAACACCATATTTGGGATATGTACCGCAAATGGAACATATGCACGAGGCCTAAGGCTAGGTTCACCCACCATTTTTACCAGACAGTTTAGGCATGTGTCTTTTACTGCATCCTGCAAAACAATGCTGCATTCTGGTAATGCTCTGTTCACATCATGCTTTTCATATACGTCGGAAGTATATACCAGGAAATGTTTTTATTTATTTTTGTTAGTTTTTTTGCAGTGGCCACTGTAAAGGTAAGCACGGTCTACTGTTTTTTTTTACTATACATTAATATATAGATACATGGATAGATAGATAGATATGAGATGGATAGCTAGAACAACATCATTTAAAGCAGAAGCTGATTACAGTTAGAAGCAGCCATGCACACAGCAAGGAGATGAGGGGAGTGGTGCTAGCAGAAATGGGAGTAGTAGCGCTTGCGCAGTGTGCTCTCCATTTACTTCTATGGGAGTTCCAGAAATAGCTGAGCGAGTTCGCGCAGTGCGCTCTCCTTCAATTTGGGGGACCTGTACCTTTCTGACATTGGTGACATATGCTAGTGATACTCCACCAATGTGGGAGGGGGTGAGGGGCTGTATCATCTCAGACAATGGGGGCATATTGCTAGGATATGCCCCCATTGTCTGATAGGTGCAGGACCCGCACCTATCTCGTAAACGGAGCCTTGAAAGTCACGGAGGGCGCACCGTGCATGCACAGCCGCCCTTGATTCATTTGTATGGCGCCACCGAAAATAGCTGAGCGTTGGCTCCCCTATTTCTATCTGCCCCATAGAAACGACTAGCAATATGCCCCCCATTGTCTGAGAGGATACAACCCCTTTAATGTCTTTTACTCTTTGACTTTAGATTTTACCACTTCAGATTTCAAGGTTTTATGTTTGAATGTATATCCAGGCATTATAACAACCCATCTATCATCTCCCTTATGTGCAATCCTCGCTGCGTTGGGCTAATTCTAAGAGCACTTGCTCACGATCGTATGCCCCCTCACGGTCCGTGAGCGGGCCATGTGTCCCGGAGCGGCATTAATCGTGCGCAAGGGAGTACACAGCATCATAGATTGCAATGATGCTGTGCACGTAGGGCCGCCCGCGGTGCTATTGACCTGCACTCATAAGATCATATGAGTGCAGGACAATGGCCCGCGGGGGCTCGATGTCCACAGCATCATTGCAATCTATGATGCAGAGTGCTCCCGTGCACACGATCAATGCTGCTCACGGACCGTAGGTCTCGTAGGGCATACGGTCCTGTGCAAGGGCCCTAAGGCTCGGCTTTAGCACCGATGTTCAGGCGGAGAAGGCCGTTTATTGAAGGTTAAGCAGAAATCAATAACGTCTTTGTTGGAAGTGGTGGCAAACATAAGAAATGAAGAAGCTAATTCTGAGCGTACCTTATTTATAACTCCGCGCACCTCGCTGGCAAAATCTCTGGAACATATTTCTAGATGAAAAGCCTTCCCGCAGTTTGACACGCAGGCCCCTAATAGCTACGGGGGGCAGGAGAAAAGGCATTTTGATGAGATGTATTTCTTAGCTCACAGGATGTTAAGTAACTGCTGTGTCTGGGAAGGAGTAAGGAAATCGATAGAAGGCGGAATCTACTCACAGTGAGAGCGTGCAGGGCGACGTGGGGGACCTTGTGATTAACCCTTTTCATTATCGCCTTCAGTCCATCCTTTGTCCTGGAAAAGGAAAAAAAACACAGCGGTCTCCATTACCGACGGCAGACTGAATGTATACCGATTCAGCAAAGTCCCAGAGCGTACAATGATCATAATGAATGTATTTCATCGGAAAATTATATATTCTGGACCTTATAAAAGGAGGGTCTTCCAATTACAGACATTAATAGTTTATACCATACAGAGGGTTCCACCTCTGGACGGTCAGATTCCTATATACACATTTCAGACGTTTATGGCACCTCCAGAGATATAAATATCCGACAGAAGTGGGTTCCACCTCTAGGACCCACATCGCAGCCACTGGACTGAAGTGGTGGCCGCACATGCGCGGCTCTCAGTTCTGTAAAAAGCCAAGCATGCTTGCGAAAAAGGCAAAAAAGTTGCACTAAGTTTCAGCCTGCAATCTTCATTTCTTCATTCATTTTCAGGATCGCTCCTCCCAACTTTCAGATTGGTCTCATGTGGATATGTCCCATACGGTAATACATGCTGGCGAGGTCCGTGTCCAGGATGCTGCTGTCTTCACTAGCTCTCACATATCAGGGTAGCTTTACTCCTGGAATGATTTCAGCTCATGAGGAATCTGCTCTCCCTTGTGCGGACGGTCACTGCTGCTGAGGCATGTGTGATTCCCCTACCGCCTGGGTGCTCTGCTTTCCCTCTTCATGCCTATACAGTTTACTGTACGTGATTCTCCCCTGCAAACTGCCTTGTGCGCTTTCCCATCTACAGCCTGCGCGGTTTGCCTTTCCATATAATTTAGAAGTGCACCCCCTTCTCTACACTATGGTCTACTGTGTACAACCTCCTCCCCCTCTCTGCTGCTATAACTAAAGGCCCCTTTACCTTGCCTGATGTTCGGGCAGATTATCGCTCGAGTTTGTAGGAAAGCTAGTCAGCAATTATCTGTCAGTATAAATGTGCCGCCGATTCCTCGGGTAACAGGATTGTTGGTGCGATCACCTGAATCTTCATTTGCCATCACCCGTTCGTGCAGTCTAAACAGCCCTCTTCTGCCAGCAGACCACGATTCTGTATGGGGACGAGCGATGGCGTTAGCGATCACTCCTCCCCATACTGTGGAGGAGATTGCCTAGAGGCTCATTTGCATATTTTTAAATGTCATTTTTCTCAGCAATGCGGGCACATATGAACATGGGACCAACACAGATGTCTTCAGCAGCCAAGCGCACATGTAACAGGTCAGCCAGTTTCAGAGGTACAAATCTGATGACAGGTGCCCTTTAAGGAAGACTATTCACATAGGTATTTAAAGGGGCATCACCATCTCAGTCGCTCATATCAGAGACTGGAATACCCACTGTATGCCGCAGCCAGGGGTGGTCAGAGTTGAGAAACAGGCCACGCTGTCTCCATAACTCTCATTCACTTCCATTGGAGTTACGGAAACAGCGAAGCAAAGCCCAACTGGCTTTTTCCCAGCCACCTCATAAAAGACCTCATCCATGAACGGATAAGACAGTAATAACCCATTAACTTAATGTTTAGGAAGGAGATAAAGGTGTCCATAGCCTTTAAACAGTTCTCATTCCCCATCCAAGCACCCTGGTGCCCCTGTCAGGATCCCGATCTATCGGACACTTATGGCATTTCCATAAATATCTAATGTAGGAAACCTCGGCTAACATGTCACTACATGAACGTCTGGCCCTGGTGTACAGGTCTAGCCATATGTCTGGTGATGAAATATGGTCCTTGGATGATGAACCCTGTGATGGCCGCTCCAGGAGGGACATTGTTTGTCCACATATGATAACGATGGACGTCATCCATACAGGAAGGTATATATAGGTGGGAAATGTCTTTATAAGGTCCTGTATCCAAACCATAGAGCCTGTGTACACGAAAGAATGCAAAACCCTACCAAGGAACAACCTTTATTTGCTGAAATTCTAATACCCCTTTTATATTACAGGGCCCAATGACACCAATGCCAATGTACAGTGTGTCTGAGCGACAATTCATCTAAGGCGCATCATGAACAGAAAAATCTGCTCCGTGCCTCAGCGCGTACACTAAAACCGGTACAGTTGTTAGTTAAAGGGGTATTCCCATCTGAGACAATGGGGGGCATATCACTAGGATACGTCCCCATTGTCCGATAGGTGCAGGTCCCACCTACATTGACAACGGAGCCCTGAAGGTTATGAGGGTGCACTGCGCCTGCGCAGCCATCCTACATTCATTTCTATGGGGACGCCGAAAATAGCCAAGTGCAGGCTCAGCTATTTCCTTCAGCCTCATAGACATGAATGGGAGCGGTGGCCGCACATGCGCGGTGCGCTCCCATTCACTACTACGGGGGGAGCGCTTGGTAGGCCACCAGCTTCCCAGCTGTGGGACCCGCACCCATCAGACCAATGGGGGCATATCCTAGCGATATGCCCATCATTGTCTGAGATAGCACTAGCCTTAATACATTTCTCCCCATTTCTTTTTAAAATACTGCTGCTGTCAATGAATGGAAACCGTCCAGTTAAAATCCAGTGGCTGAAAACCTATCCAGACCCACTCCTGCCCAGGCCTGATCCAGATGGCCGTTCTGATTTCCATCAGCAAAACACGGAGGTATCTGCACGTTCTCAGTGAGATTGATTCCTTCAGTTCTTTTTTTTTTTTTTTTTTCAGATCCATTCCTTTGAATGACACAAACGGACAAGAACGGCGCACGCTGCAAACATGAATAGCACCATTTACTTTACCGCGAGTCCAGTCCGGATAGCACAAAGACAGAAATTACTGTAGTCTGAATCAGACCCTACAGGACTGAGGGTCTGCTACAATGTAACCAGTGGACACAGTCCTATGTGTGCAAATCTCATTGTTTGCTACAACGTATCAGTTTAGGCAAGTGCCATAGGCCTGGAGCTCAAGCTGCTTGGCTCAGCATGGATAAACTGGATACAATTGTAACAAAGTTCAGCAGTGAAAAGTACTACATCGGGAGAGGTTTCAGCCCCTGGATATAAATAATAAAGTTTCTTTAGGCTACTTTCACACCTGCGTTAGGTGCGGATCCGTCTGGTATCTGCACAGGCGGATCCGCACCTATAATGCAAACGCTTGAACGGATCCATTTGCATTATTCTTTTAAAAAATATCAAATCCGTCCTGACTTACATTGAAAGTCAATGGGGGACGGATGCGTTTTCAATTGCACCATATTGTGTCAGTGAAAACGGATCCGCCCCCATTGACTTACATTGTAAGTCAGGACGGATCCGTTTGGCTCCGCATTGCTAGGCGGACACCAAAACGCTGCAAGCCACGTTTTGGTGTCCTCATCCAGAGCGGAATGGAGGCGGAACGGAGCCAAACTGATGCATTCTGAACAGATCCTTTTCCATTCAGAATGCATTGGGGCTGAACTGATCTGTTTTGAACCGTTTGTGAGGTCCCTGAAACGGATCTCACAAACGGAATTCAAAACGACAGTGTGAAAGTAGCCTTACATGGATAACAAGCTGCAATATGGAAGCAGTAAGGACTTGTTACACAAAGTGTATAAGAAAACGATACAGTCTTTTATTACACAGTTATTAAAGGGGTCGTCTCAGGCAGGTAACCCCCTTCCAGGTGCCTATAAAGCATACAGGTATGGTAGCTCAGGACGGAGAGCTGGCCTGTCAAAACGGCTCCTGCTCCGACCCCAGCGTTCCTCGTATTACTAGGATGGCAATGTAATTATCCCTGCGGCGGTCGCGGCAGAGGAAATGCCTATCTGCCCGCAGCTTACCCTATCAAATCATCTGTTTGCCAGAAGCGAGATATTCTGAAAGCGGTCGTCTCTAATGAGACAGCCCCTAGAAGGTACATAGGGAGGTCCAAGAGTGGGACCTGGATTAGATCTCTCTCTATTAGACCGCAGAACTGATGCAAGCCTCATCTCTCATTCTGTTGGGCTCGGTCCATCTATGTATTAAAGGTGTGTGCCAATCCAAAGGGGAAAAGGAGATTTTTGTATAACTTACCAGTTAAATCTCTTTCTCGCTCTTCCTTGGGGGACACAGACCTTGGGTATAGCTCAGCTCCCTAGGAGGCGTGACACTAAGTAAAACTGTTAAGCCCCTCCTCCATCAGCTATACCCTCAGCCTGGAGATAGAGGCTACCAGTTGCGTGTCCAAGTAGTGAAAGGATAACAACCAATAACGGAAACAACCAGCCAGCAACCCAACGGGGCGCCAGACCATAACCCTGTAACCAAACACAGAAGGGTGGGTGCTGTGTCCCCCAAGGAAGAGCGAGAAAGAGATTTAACTGGTAAGTTATACAAAAATCTCCTTTTCTCGCCCATTTTCCTTGGGGGACACAGACCTTGGGACGTTCAAGAGCAGTCCAAGAAGGGAGGGACCACAAACCCGAGGCGGAACACCACCAGAGCATCAGGAAACCGCTGCCTGCAAAACCAGGCGGCCCAACGCAGCATCCGCTGATGCATGCGTATGCACCCTATAGAACTTTGTGAAAGTGTGCAGAGAGGACCAAGTGGCTGCTTTGCACAACTGTTCAGCCGAGGCCCGATGCCTCTGCGCCCAGGAAGCTCCGACTGCTCTGGTGGAATGAGCAGTGACGCCGAAAGGCGGAGGCCTGCCCTTGGCTCGATAAGCCTCAGACACCGCCAGTTTAATGAAACGGGCAATAGCCACCTTGGAGACCGCCAACCCTTTGCGCGAACCCTCCGGAACCACAAACAGGGAGTCCGTGCGCCGAAAGGACCCGGTGACCTCCAAGTAAATCCTCAACGCCCTGACCACATCCAGACGGTGCAGTTCCCGTTCTCTGGGGTGGGAAGGAGAGGGACAGAGCGACGGAAGGACGATGTCCTCATTGATGTGAAAGGCGGAGACCACCTTTGGCAGGAAAGTCGGGACAGGCCGAAGCACAACCTTATCCTGGTGGAAGATCAGGAAAGGTTCGGAGCAAGAAAGAGCCGCTAACTCCGACACCCGTCGGAGAGACGTGACGGCCACAAGAAAGATGACCTTGCAGGACAGAAGGCGAAGGGAGACCTCCCGTAAAGGCTCGAAGGGGGCTGATTGGAGCGCCGAGAGCACCACATTCAGGTCCCAGGAAGGAACTGGAGGGCGGTACGGCGGAACAGAGTGAGCCACCCCTTGTAAAAAGGTCTTAATTGGCCCTAGAGGGGCCAGGGGACGCTGGAGAAGAATAGACAGCGCCGAAATCTGACCCTTCAGAGAACTGAGGCACAGCCCCAGGTCCAGACCCGACTGGAGGAAGGACAGGATTGTGGGAAGAGAAAACCGGAGAGGTGGGATGCTCCGGGACTCACAGAACCCCAGATAGGACCTCCAAACCCGATAGTAGATCCTAGAGGATACGGGCTTACGAGCCCGGATCATGGTGCGGACTACGTCCGCGGAGAAACCCCGTCGCGTTAAGACGGCGGTCTCAATAGCCACGCCGTCAAACGTAGCGAGCCTAAATGCTCGTGGAAGATCGGTCCCTGAGAGAGAAGGTCTTCCCTGGAGGGCAGTGGCCACGGTGCGTCTGCCAACAGCAACATTAGGTCGGCGTACCAAGACCGGCGGGGCCAATCCGGGGCGATTAGAATCGCGGGGACGCCCTCTGCCGCGATCCTCCGAAGAACCCGTGGCAGGAGGGGAAAAGGAGGAAAGACGTACAGAAGGGAGAATTCGCGCCACGGAAGGACGAGCGCGTCGGCGCCGTATGCCTTCGGGTCCCGTGCCCTGGCCAGGTATAGGGGGACCTTGTGGTTGAATTTGGAGGCCATGAGGTCCACGTCGGGGCGACCCCAGCGAAGACAAAGGGCTTCGAACACCTCTGGGTGCAGGGACCATTCTCCCGGGTCGATGGTGGACCGGCTGAGGAAATCCGCCGCCCAGTTGTCCACCCCCGGGATGTAAATCGCAGATAAGGCCGGCACGTGCGTCTCCGCCCAGAGGAGAATGAGGGTCACCTCTTGCATCGCTGCAGCGCTGAGAGTGCCTCCCTGATGGTTTATGTATGCCACAGCCGTGGCATTGTCCGATTGGATCCGAACAGGGTGGCCCCTCAGCAGATGGGTCCAGTGTCTGAGGGACAGAGGAATCGCCCTCAGTTCCAGAATATTGATTGGAAGTCTGGACTCCGATAGAGACCAAACGCCCTGGACGGACCGGGGAGGGAAACCCCCCCCCCACCCCCGTAAGCTGGCATCTGTGGTAATCACCAGCCAGTTCAGTGGAAGGAAGGACTTCCCCCTTAGAGGGATATGCAACCACCAGCCGAGGGAAGCTCGAGCCAGGGGAGGCAGAAGAAAGGTCCTGTCCAGACTCCTCAGTGATTTGTCCCAGGCCGACAGAATTGCCCTCTGAAAGGAGCGGGATCGGAATTGTGCGAACGGCACCGCTTCGAAACAGGCAACCATCTTTCCCAACAACCGCATGCTGGATCTGAGGGAAGGGCGGTGATGACGGAGGAGACTGCGAACCGACCCGCGAAGGGCCAGACGCTTGTCCGACGGAAGGCGGACCTCCGCCAACTCTGTATCCAGGAGCATCCCCAGGAAGATCAGCCGTCTGGAGGGGGTAAGGGAAGATTTGGGGTGGTTGATAATCCAACCGAACCGCGTCAGGGTCTCCAGAGTGAGTTCCACACTGCGGGATGTCTGAGAGAAGGAGGGTGCCTTGACCAGGATGTCGTCCAAGTATGGGAGAAGAAAAACACTTCTTGAACGTAGAAGGGCCAAGACAGGGGCCAGGACCTTGGTGAACACTCGAGGAGCAGTCGCCAGACCAAAGGGAAGGGCGACGAATTGGAAGTGATCGTCCCCCACCGCAAAGCGCAGGAAGCGGTGATGACATGGAGCAACCGGAACGTGGAGGTATGCATCCTGAATGTCGATTGAGGCCATGAAATCCCCTCTTTCCAGGGAGGCCACTGCGGACCTGAGAGACTCCATCCGGAATCTCTGCAGTCGGAGAAAACGGTTCAGGCGTTTTAGGTCCAAGATCGGACGCACTGAGCCTTCCTTCTTGGGAACCACAAAGAGGTTCGAGTAGAACCCCCTGAACCTTTCCGTCGGAGGCACGGGGGCGACGACACCCTTGTCCATTAGAGAGTGAATGGCCGCGAAGAAGGCGGCCACTCGTACGGGATCTCGCGGAGGACGGGATCGGAAGAAACGGTCTGGCGGAATGGACGCAAATTCGATTTTGTATCCGCAAGATACAATCTCGAGCGCCCATGCGTCTGAGATGTGGGCCCGCCATACGTTCCTGAATAGGAGAAGGCGGCCCCCCACCCGGGTGGGTGGGGGCGCACCTTCAGGCAGAGGGCTGCTGGCCTGTGGGAGCCCGTGCAGGCTGGGACTTGCGCCAGGTAGGTTGCGTCCGAAAAAAACGGCTTCTTGCGTCTATCCTGGGCTGGGCCAGAGGAAGAAGAACTGGCCGCGGGTCTAGACCCGGTGGGCTTGCGAAAGGACCGAAAACGGGACGAACCAGCGCGACCACGGGGGGCGCCCATTGGCCTGGACTGGGGGAGGTGAGTACTCTTCCCACCCGTGGCCTCTGATATAAGTTCGTCCAGACGGGTTCCGAACAGGCGGGAACCCGTGAATGGTAGGCCGGCCAAAGAGCGTTTGGAAGCGGCGTCCGCCGCCCAAACCTTCAGCCAGAGTTCCCTCCTGACAGAAACTGCCAGGGCAGAGGAACGGGCAATGAGGGCACCCGCATCAAGGGAGGCCTCACAGACGAATTTTCCGGCCTGAACAATTAGTTGGGCTAAGGAACGGAGGTCCTGAACAGGGACGTCCGACCCTAACTCCCGTTCCAGTTGCAAACCCCATTCAGAGACCGCTTTGCCAACCCAGGCGGAGGCAAAGACCGGTCTAAGGGCCGAACCAGAGGCAGTAAATATGGCCTTGGAGAGGGATTCCGTACGACGGTCCTCAACAGACTGGAGGGAAGATCCGTCCTGTACAGGAATAGTAGTGCTTTTGGACAGGCGAGCCACGGGAGGATCAACCTTAGGCGGGGATGTCCACGTGGTCACAGAATCCGCTGGAAAGGGATAACAAATGTCCAGCTTTTTGGGTGTAATAAAGCGGACGTTAGGCCGAGTCCAAGCCTTGGATACCACAGAAGAAAAATCAGCGTGTATGGGAAAAACCTTGGAGGCCTGTTTGGGGCGGAGAAAGGACACGCCGGCCTGTTCAGAGCTGGGGGGGGTCATCGTGTAGCTGAAAGGTATCACGGATGCTAGTGACAAGATGCCCCACCGCGGACGCCAATTTGGACGGAAGCTCTGAGTCCATGTCCACGTCCGAATCCGCCAGTTCTCCCTCAGAAAGCGTATCCCTTTGAGAGGATAGACTTGACTGAGCTCGCACGCATGGCGGAGAGAGCGAAGCATCTGGAGAAGATGTGCGCTCAACCCTTGAACGTTTCTGAGTATGCCGGGCCCTGGAAGATTCGCTGGGAGGCAGGGAACCAGTGGGGGCGGCAGAAACGGTAGTCCCAGCGGGTGCGACAGGGATTGTGGCAGCCTGCGGGAGAGGCGGTCTATCCACGAGACGGCCCACTACGTGTGTAAGGCTTTCCACCGCCTGAGACAGAGACCTAGCCCAGTCAGGGGGTTCAGAGGCACCGGGGGGCGCAGCGGGAAGCGGGCCCTGCACCGGGGCCTGACATGCAAGGCAATGCGGCTCAGATTGCCCACGCGGAAAAAGTTCCTTACAGGCGGTACAGGCATGGTACCAGGGTTTGGGGGCACCTGTGGGATCTGACATGCTGAAGTGTGGTTGTACTCTAATATAGAGACCACAAAGGGTTATAGCAGCTATGACCAGGAGGGTTAGGAGAGTGTTAACTGTCCTACCAGTGCCTCAGAAGAACGTCAGGAGATGGCCCAGATCAGCAGCAGCAGAGAAGCAGTGAACAGCAGTGAGCAGCAGAGAGCAGCAGAGAGCGCCCACAGAAGCCGAGCGATGTACACAGGAGGTTAGAGTCCCCCACCGTGTCCCAGCTTCCTGTCAGGAGTGAGGAAGCGCGGGAAACCTCAGCAGAAAGCGCGGGGAACAAGCTCCGCCCCCTCCAGCGCTTGAAATGTCTCCTGTGAAGGAGAATGTAGCTCCGCCCCCAAAATGACGCGCGGAAGCCCCGCCCCCTGCCGGGACCGCTAAGCCCCGCCCCCCGTTCTCGGCGGGAAGGGGGGGAGAGAGAGAAGAGAAAAATGGAGTCAGCCCCGAATGAGGGGGGGGGGGGGGAGAAAGATAGCAGCGTGGGGGGGAAAAGCGTGGGGGTGCTGAGGATGCTGCATTGTCCTGCAGATGAGCGCTCAGAATGAGCGACCACGGGTGCCCCCCTTACCCAGAGGGGTAGATGCTGCAGATAGGGACGGGGTATGGGCTGGAATAGCCATCTCACCGTGCGACGTCTTCACCCTCAGTCCTTTCCAGCAGGGTCGCCCCTTCAGCCACTGGCACCGCAGTGGCAGGAAGCTGGAAGAGGGGCTTGGCGTGCGGGCGACCCCCTAGCTGGCGGGATGTAGGGGAGCCATTGCTGCCCAGATCCTTCTATTGCTTCTGTGGGGGAGGCAGCAGTGCAGATAAGTTGGCACTGGCGCAGCTCAACCCCGGGAGAGCAGAGAGGTCAATGCGTCTCTGGTATCCCTAGGAAAAAATAAAATAACAAAATTAGAAGAAAAAGTAAAAATAACAAGGAGAAAACAGCCCTGCAGTAGCAGGGAGTGTCTTGCCTCCTTGGACACTAAGCTAAAACTGGTAGCCTCTATCTCCAGGCTGAGGGTATAGCTGATGGAGGAGGGGCTTAACAGTTTTACTTAGTGTCACGCCTCCTAGGGAGCTGAGCTATACCCAAGGTCTGTGTCCCCCAAGGAAAATGGGCGAGAAAAAATATTTAAATCTTATTCCTTTCATTCCCTAGAAGAGCAATTGCATAAAAGTAGTAGTCATTAACAGTGGGGGGATATTTACTGAGCTAAATGGGCCAGAATTGTGACTTGAAGGGGCTATCCAAATTTGCAGAGCTTTCCAACAGAACCCACAGCATGGCCGGACCCCTGGTGGTCATCGTACTCACCAAATCCCTCCATCGCTGTCCCACTGGCTGTGCAGGTCCTGGGTGTCCCCACGTCAAAAAGAGCTTTGACGCTATGTCAGGTGACTGCTGCAGCCAATGACGTCTTGTGTCGGCCATGCGGCACGTCACTGGGTCATTTGCTGCATAGGTGACACTTTAATGCAGCAGCAGTCATATGACCCGGCGTCAAACCAGATTGTGATGCAGAGAGACCCGACAGGGTGGTGATGGAGCCGAAACCCAGCGGGTATTTCCACGAGGGGTCCAGCCACGATGTGGGGTCTGTTGAAAAGCTGTACAAAGATGAGGTAGAGCCTTTTAAGTTGCACAAAAATAATCTAGCGTACATGCCTCGCACCACATTTATTATGACACTTTTCGTACCTAGTGGGGCAGGGGAACATAGTAGGACAGGCGTGACCGAATTTACACCAACCCGTGCCAAAATTAAGCCGAATTTGGTACAAAGTAAGCCAACCAAAGGGTGGTGTAAAAGGTAAGTAAAGATGCACAAAATTTATCACCTGCTACTGTGATAAATTTGGCGCATGTTCAGACCGCCTGTTAAAGTTTACATCGACTAAATAGTATAGTGTACCCGTACTTTCGCAAAACTTTTGATAAAACGATTGCTAGAACAAGGAGTAAGAAGAGTCCACATAGGGCGCTCTTACTCCGCACTGCAGGAGATAGAAGACGGGCTCATAGACTCTCTATGAGGGAGATTTACCATTCCCTGTGTGCAGGAAAGGTGGCGTTAAAGTCGCGACTTCTAAAAGGGGGCGTGGCCTGCCAACGCAACAAACTTATCTTTATTTACGCTGTTAATTAGAAATGTAGAAAACGCCAGTCTTGAGAAATCTCCCCCTATGTGTGGGCCCTTCTGTCTCAGTACTCGGACCCCCACCAATGTCAAACGTTTTGCTATAGTACAGGCGACTGTAAATGGGATTAGTAAACCCACCCCTCTGTGCGATACTATACCATGTGGCATAAATAAAAGCAGGGCGACACCTGCGGCATGAGGGTCCACTATGGTCAGCTAGAAGTGAGCGTCATTCCAGACTTCAGAAAACAAGGGACTTAAACCTTACCCATTGGGAGTGTTCGCGATTTTGTCGCAGATGTCCATGATGAGGCCCCAGTCTTCAGCCGTGTTGTATTCATTGGTTGCTTTTTCTGAAAATGACAGAAACCAGAAATGAGCGATAAAATCAGGCAGAACCCACACAATACATCAAGGTGGAGCCTAAAACAACTGCTAGCCCCTGTACCCTTACTGCAGACTGCTAGCCCCTGCACCCTTACTGCAGACTGCTAGCCCCTGCACCCTTACTGCAGACTGCTAGCCCCTGCACCCTTACTGCAGACTGCTAGCCCCTGTACCCTTACTGCAGACTGCTAGCCCCTGTACCCTTACTGCAGACTGCTAGCCCCTGTACCCTTACTGCAGACTGCTAGCCCCTGCACCCTTACTGCAGACTGCTAGCCCCTGCACCCTTACTGCAGACTGCTAGCCCCTGTACCCTTACTGCAGACTGCCAGCCCCTGTACCCTTACTGCAGACTGCCAGCCCCTGTACCCTTACTGCAGACTGCTAGCCCCTGTACCCTTACTGCAGACTGCTAGCCCCTGCACCCTTACTGCAGACTGCTAGCCCCTGTACCCTTACTGCAGACTGCTAGCCCCTGTACCCTTACTGCAGACTGCTAGCCCCTGTACCCTTACTGCAGACTGCTAGCAATTCATTTATAACTGCTAGCAGGAATAATAAAGGAACGGCACAACTTAGAGCCATAAGACTAGATGCTCCAGAACTGTTATCACATGGGGGATGCAAGTAGTGACTAAAACAGACAAGTCAGGAGAGGGGACGGCTGCTCTTTGACGTCTAGCCAGGTTTTAGGCATACCTTACTTCGGGACTAGTTTGGCAGTGGCTAGTGAAGAGTTACTCCAGAAGATTGTGACACCGAGTTACCCTTTAGTCCCCGCTCCGGACATGTCGCAAGTACTTGTCATATAACAGAATGCACAGTCATAGTAGGGGTCTCCTGCCCGGGCCCCTCGTCTCCCACCCCTCACACCCACACAGTACAACGGCCTCCTCCCATGACATGTAATACAGTCCTCAGTTGCTTAGTGCTCTCCTGTCCATTCCTCTGTTATTCCTCCTGTAACGTAGGCTAGTATCAGCGCTGATTGGACAGCGTCAGGTCGTGTAGGGACCCGCTACCCACTGATACCGTCCAGATGACAATTATTTTTGTATATATTTCAGACAAAAAGATTAAGCCCCACCCCCATACTAAGCCCCGCCCAGTCTGTCCTCTGAAGAAGAAGGGGCAACAAGAGATCTGTTCTCTGCAAAATGTTCCGTTTGCCGCTGAGGCTTGTCATTGGCGGCATGCCTGCAGCGGTGGTGAGGATCGGCGGTGCTAGGACGGAGGGGGGTGGTGAGCATAAGAGCATAAATGTCCAACTGCAAGTCCCAATGAAGACGAGGATGCGATGTGAGCAGCGCCGCAGCATATGCTGGTGATGTGTCGCCACGAGTCCACAGGCGAGAGCAGATATAACGAGTGACCTCCAGTGATAAAAGCCGTAAGTACTAGATGAGAATAATCACAGCCGTGACCCGCGCCCTCATCCCTGAAATAATCAGGTTCTCGCCGTGACGCACAAACTCTCCACGATGACGCAGCTGAAGCAGTAATAACGCTTCCATCTGTGCCGACTAGAGGACGGTCACTAATTCTCACTGGGGGGGGGGGGGGGGGGGGGGGTATTACGACCTGTCATCTACCAGTAACTCTGCATTAGTACTGCTGTGAAATCTACCGCCAAATATGTCCAAAATACAAAGTCTTACAAAATTCAGTTTCCAGAGCACAGGACATAAGGCTGGTGACACACGGCAGCGCTGATCCATCAAGATCGGCGTGTGCTGCCAGAGGAGCGGGCCTCGTCATAGATTAAATGCCTCCCTCGGCAGTCCAAGTGCCGGACACCATTTATACCCGTTTCTGGTATAATTGATGACAAATGTGCCTGGGCCCGCGGTCCCGCCGAAAATGCCAGTTGCGACTAATGTGCGACAATGGCTTTTAAGAAGTCGGAAGCCTGGTTTTTAGCCTTTTTAACAGCAAATCCATGGAGTAAGGGGGATGATAAATCTCTAGATTTTTTAGCAGCGTTCAGGTAAAAAAAACACCAGCTCCAGATGGAAGTCTAGGGGAAATATTAAACGCAGGACAAATAGACGATTATATGTGTTGCCGTTTTTTTTCACACTAGTGATCCCTTTTTTTTGGGGGGGGGGAGGGGGGGAATCAAAGGCATTTTTTTTTCAAATTGCATCGGGCTCCGGGTCTAGCCCTTTTCCCTTCTCTCTAGACTTCGTTTTGGAGCTTCAAAAATCATGTGCAATGTGAGTTGGTGTTTTTTAAAGGCATTTTTTTTAAATCAATATCCCCCCCCCCCGGCGACATCAAGGGGGCATATACTTACATACTTTCCTCTAAAGAACACTAAGCATGACAAAAAAAAAACGCCAGATCCTGATACACACTATGGGGCACATTTATTAAGACCAGCATTTTAGGCGCCTGTCTTAATAAGCCCCTGTAGCTGGCAGTGGTTCCGCCTAAGTCATGAAGAGGCGCCGGCGTCTCCATAACTTTGGCGCATCCAGCGCCGGTTCTTAATGTAAGACCGCTCCCTTGCTGTCTTACATTTAAACCGGGCATAGAAAATGGTAAAGGAGACGGGCCGCCTTCCACACCGCGCCCCCTTTTTTTGACCTGGCGTGAGCAGGGAAGAAGTCGAAGATTCAGATGTATGACCCCCCCCCATATTGCCAAATGAAGCCTGAAAAAAATCCCACAAAAACCACTGGTCAAGTGAGGTTTATTTGAGCCATTTATGGCCAAATAATGCCCCATGGGGAGAAGTGAAGCCTGAATTGCGTCCGTCATTAGGCATCAGGTGTGTTTTATGACTGCAGCGCTCACTGCTCGGAGCCGGATTTACTTGGCTTCAGCTACACAGGGAGGCGCGGTGCGGAGGGGATCTGCGGGCGGCCGCTCACCTTTGAACACTATTATTACAGGTTATAGTTGTATAAATAGGGACCGCGCTCACTGGCGCTTTACAGCATTCCACATCCAGCCTTTATTATAGTTCATAGCTGTATTCACAGATCTGCTGGTTGAAACTGGAAACAATCAGCAAGCAGGTCATTAAAAAAAAAAATCACAATGAAAGCAAGATGGACAACTCTGATATGGGCTCATTAAAAGGGTCACTTCAGCAAGTGGCGTTTATCATGTAGAGAAAGTTAATACAAGGCACTTACTAATGTATTCTGATTGTCCATATTGCTTCCTTTGCTGGGCGGATTCATTTTTACACCACATTATATACTGCTCATTTCCATGGTTACGACCACCCTGCAATCCAGCAGCGGTGGTCGTGCTTGGACAGTATGGCCTCTTTCACACGGGCATCACGTTTTGGCTCAGGGTGCGTCCCGGGTGCAGTTTTGACTGCGATTGTGTTCCGTTCAGTTTTTATTGCGCGGGTGCAATGAGTTTTGCACGTGCGTGATAAAAAACTGAATGTGGTACCCAGACCCGAACTTGGGATCGGTGTTCTGTAGATTGTATTATTTTCCCTTATAACATGGTTATAAGGTAAAATAATAGCGTTCATAATGCAGAATGCTTAGTAAAATAGCGCTGGAGGGGTTAAAAAATAAATAAAAAAAATGTAACTCACCTTAATCCACTTGTTCGCGCAATCGGCATCTCTTCTGCCTTCTTCTGTGAGGAAAAGGACCTGTGGTGACGTCACTGCGCTCATCACATGGTCCATTATATGATCCATCACCATGCAAATGGATCATGTGATGAGCACAGTGACATCACCACAGGTCCTTTTCCTCACAGATGAAGACAGAAGAGAAGCCGGGCTGCGCGAAACAAGTGGATTTAGGTGAGTTAAATTTTTATTTTATTTTTTTAACCCCTCCAGCGCTATTGTACTATGCATTCTGTATTCAGAATACTATTATTTTCCCTTATAACCATGTTATAAGGAAAAATAATAATGATCGGTTCCCCATCCCGATCGTCTCCTAGCAAACGTGTGCGTGAAAATCGCACCGCATCCGCACTTGCTTGCGGATGCTTGCGATTTTCACGCAGCCCCATTCACTTCTATGGGGCCTGCGTTGCGTGAAAAACGCACAAAATAGAACATGCTGCGATTTTCATGCAACGCACAAGTGATGCGTGAAAATCACTGCTCATGTGCACAGCCCCATAGAAATGAATGGGTCCGGATTCAGTGCGGGGGCAATTCGTTCACCTCACGCATTGCACCCGCGCGGAAATCTCGCCCGTGTGAAAGAGGCCTATAGGAAAAAGCGCAGGTCTCTCCGAGACTGCGAGAATGCACATAGACTGGTGCTTTTTCCTATAGTGTGCAAGCAGGACCACCGCTGCTGGATTGCAGGGTGGTCGTAACCATGGAAACGAGCAGTGTATAATCTGGTGGAAAAATGAATCCAGCCAGCAAAGGAGGCAATATGGACAATCACAATATATTAGTAAGTGCCTTGTATTCATGTTGTCTACATGATAAATGCCATTTGCTGAAGTGAGAGGACCCCTTTAAATACTGATGACTATCCCCAGAATCTGCTGTCACATGGTCACTGCACAGTGAATGGAGTCTTCTGCTTCCAGCCCCGGCAGCTGTCCATAATCAGCAGAATGGAAGGACCCCCACCAATCTGATATTGATGACCTATCCTGAAAGGACCCAAAAGTGGATAATCCTTGTGGACAGCCCTAGATCAGGCTGCGATTTGAAAAAAATTTCACTGACCCCAAAAAACACACCTCAAAAGGTGCAAAAGCATCACTACAAAAAATTCCCTGTTAATCCTGGGTTTAATACTTTCCCCCAGACTTCCAGGTGACATCAGAATCTGCGGTTTTGGGGGGTTTTTTGGCCTAAAAATTAATAGCAAAAAACTGCACGAAAAACACCATAAATAACCTCCGTGTGACACCTTCCTAAAGAAAGACTCCTATATGAGTCCGTCAGCGGTCGGCCGAGGAGAAGAAGCCTCCTGTAAAAGTGATCTGTGACACAGCGTCTGCGGGAAGAGAGAAGCGGCGCCCAGGGAGCATCACTGCTCATTGCAAAAATTATCGGCAGTCAGGACAAGAAAAAAGTCCATGGATGCGTATTATACATGTGCTGTGCTGCTGCATGGTCGCTGGAACTACCCTTAGGGCTCATGCACATGAACGTATTTTCTTTCCGCGTCCGCTGCGTTTTTTGGGGCGGACAGTATGCGGAACCATTCATTTCAACGGAAGTTAGGCCTCACGCACACGGCCGTTGTTTTGGTCCGCATCCGAGCCGCAGTTTTGGCAGCTCAAGTGCGGACCCATTCACTTTAATGGGGCCGCAAAAGATGTGGACAGCAGTCCCTGTGCTGTCCGCATCCGTCGCTCCGTTCTGTGGCCCCGCAAAAAAAAAAAAAAAAATAACATGTCCTATTCTTGTCCGCGCTTTACGGACAAGAATAGGCAGTTATATTAAAGGCTGTCCGTGCCGTTCCGCAATCGGACGCCATCCGTGGTTTGCGGACAACGGTCATGTGCAGGAGGCCTTAGTCCTCATGCACACGACCGTTGTTGTGTCCCGTGTCCCGTGTCCGTTGTTCCGTTTTCCGTGATTTTCTGCGGACCCATTGACTTTGGAAAATGCACCGTTTGTCATCCGCGTCCGTGATCCGCGTTTCCAGTACGTAAAAAAACAACGGTTCGCGGACCCATTCAAGTCAATGGGTCCGTGAAAAAACACGGATGCACACAGGATTGTCATCCGCGTCCATGATCCATGTCCGTTTTTTTTCCTATCATTTGCAAGGCAAACTTGACTAGATTTTTTTTTCACTTTTCTTCATGTCTGGTGATCCTCCAAAAATCAAGGAAGACACACAGAAACAAAAACGGACACGGATCACGGAACGGAACCCCGTTTTGCGGACCGTGAATAAATACTGTCGTGTCTTACTCTGTGTGCATTCCGTTTCCGTATTTCCGTTCAGCAAAAAAAATACATGTCCTATTACTGCCCGCATTACGGACAAGGATAGTACTGCTCTATGAAGGGCCAGCTGTTCCGTTCCACAAAATACGGAATGCACATGGACGTCATCCGTATTTTTTGCGGACCGCAAAATACATACGGTCGGGTGCATGAGCCCTTAAAGGGATAGACCATTAGCACCTTAAAGGGGATGATGTCACCTGAGCCAAAAAAATAATAATAATTATTTAAACACGTGACTCCCTAAAGGACAAGTGACAACTGTATGGCAGACACACAGTCACCGGCCAGATGCAGGAAAACTGGAGCAGTTGCCCCTAGCAACCAATCGGATTGCAGCTTCTAGCGGACTGGAAAATGAAAGCGGCCCCTTGATTGGTTGCTACTGACAACCGCTCCATACTTCCCGGCCCTATTTATGCAGCCATGTCGTCACTATACGGAGCCTATGAGCGCTGATCCTACGGGGTGGTCGGTGTCTCCGGTGCTTTATCCGGGGCCTGACTCACCGACATCCTGGTCGAAGGGGTTGGAGCTGAACAGCGGCATGGCTGTGAAGGGGGGAGACGTCTCCGTGAACCAGGCTTCTGTCAGACTCTTCCTCGTCCGGCTTCTCCCCGTCACAACATCCAGGACAACTGGCTTCCGTGTGCTCGGGGCTGTCCCTTCCCCGCCTCACAGGAAAAATCAGTTCATTCCTACGTCCGTTAATGTGCGCCCCCCGTCATGACAGTTCTCCCTGAGTACAGACACACGTGAACGCCGTCTAGAACGCGGCCGTTTCACATCTATAGCTTCTATCCGTGCGGTTTGGTTTCAGGCAGTGACAAGGACAGCCCGGGGTGAGGGCCTTCGTCTATCAGAGGCCCTCAGCAGTAGGAAGGGCAGCGACGCTGTGATGAGGAATGTCACGTGAATGACGTCACCGGGATGATAGCGCAGAAGTGTAGGGTGGGGGCGTTGACGAGGCTGTGACGTCATGAATTAAAGGGGGTTAACTGTGGGGGGTCTCTGTTGTTTGACAGCCGCATTTATTTAGCCCCTTAAAACGTTATGACTTTGTAGAAAATGTGTAGTTTATTTTTTAAGAACTTCAGGACATAGAAATTTATTAGCCAAGAGCCAGGACTTTTTCTATTTATTTTTATAATATATTTTTAAAATTATACTTTTTTTGTGTTTTTGGTGGTAAAAAAAATGCACTTTTGCCAATTTCTTGGGGTTTAGTTTTTATTGTGATGTAATTCACATGCTATTTCACAGCTCGATCCGGTGACAGTGACACCAAATTTCAAATGATATATATTTTTTTTCATGTTTTACTGCTTTTGCATAAAAAAATTACCTTTTTTTAAAAAAAATAATTGTTTTTGCGACGCCATATATATATTTTTACTTTTCTGTTGCTGCAGCCACCAGCTCTAGCTCTGCACCATCCGCACAGCATTTAAAGGGGTTGTCCAGTTCTAGGACAGTTTTACGCGTCCCCCGGACAGCGATGTATTGAAGGGGTTCTCTGGCGTAGTTGCTGACAACCCCAATACAACTAACCTTTGCCCCATAAAAAACAAACAAAAAACACCTGCCTCAGGTCCCGCCACTGCCCCGTTCCTGGCCGCTTCCGGTGGCTTGACCCTGTGACTGCTGCAGCCAATCACAGGCCTCAGTAGCCACATCTGCTTGAATGGTACATCAAGGCGCTGTGACCTCTGAGGCCTGTGATTGGCTGCAGCGGTCACAGGCCCAAGTCGCTTCCTCATCCTGCGGGGACTGGAAGCGGCCAGGAACGGGGCAGTGGCAGGATCGGGGACAGGGGTGTTTTTTTTAAATGGGTGAAGGTTGGGGTTGTCAGCAACTAGGCCCAAAAACCCCTTTAATACAGTGTTGTCCGGGCAGTCCCTTTAGCATTAAAAACGTCACCTGCTCCATTCCTGTGCCGAGGGTCCGGTCCTACCACTTTTGTGTAAATTTCCTGATGGGGTCACGTGCACCTGCGGCCAGGAACCGACCTCACCAGCGACATGTCCTCAGGCGGCACATGAGTTCTGGGTCACTGGGAGCGTGCATTGCTTTGGTCTACTTGACGGAGAGGACACGCCCATTCTCTTCAGGGGGTCTATGAAAACCATAAACTAGGGCTGAAACGATTACTCGATTGAATCGAGTAATTCGACACAAAAAAATCCTCCATGCAAATTTTTTAAAATCGGGGATCCGTTTGTGTCATGTGACCACGGAGCGGGAGTGAAGCGCTTGCTGTTACTTACCGCTCCGTGGTCACCCGCCGGCCCGCACCGCGCTGCACTTTCAGCCCTGACACATCATCGGGACATAGTGCACGTATTCGCGCACTAAGACCCGACGCTGTGTGACGTCAGGACGACGGAGAAGAAGACGGAGGAGCTGTGGAGCGGCGCCCCTACAGGAAAGTACTGACACTGGGGGGGGGGGCAAGCTGATGGCACTTATAGGATGGGGGCCACAAAATGTCTCAATTCTACAGGCAGGCAGCGCCTGAAGGAGTACAGTGCCATCCTGCTCAATGATTCAAGTTTGTCCACAAATCCTAACTATAAAGCTGGCCCGATACAGGAGATAACTTCCGGGTGAACGCCCCCCCTGATCCCCCCATACACAGAGATGCTCAGCCATGCATGTGAATGGGAGAAGGGAATAATCTGCTACCAGACCCCTCTGGCAGGCGGCTGATCTCCAAGAATACAAGGGTTGTACAGGTGAAATCCAACACGCCGACCCTTCTCTCCCTGATATCTGACGTCGCGGGAGATCCCACAGACATTAGATGGTCAACCGACATGCATCTAATGTCATGGCCAGCTTTAGAAAGGTGAAGGGTTAGAATCAGCCGTACATTACTGCAAGACATCGGTCTAGACCAGGGCTGGCCAACCTGTGGCCCTCCAGCTGTTGTAAAACTACAACTCCCACCGTGCCCTGCTGTAAGCTGATAGCTGTAGGCAGACTGGGCATACTGGGAGTTGTAGTTCTGCAACAGCTGGAGAGCCGCAGGTTGGCCATCCCTGGTCTAGACCAAAGCGGAGTAGATACGCCCATGGAAATCTTATGGGACAAATGTATAGAAGAAGCTGAAGATCAGAGATGAGCCGCTGGCCATGGATACAAAAAAAAAAACTGAAGGCACTTAGGGGGGCAGCACATGGCACTTAGGGGGGCAGCTCATGGCACTTAGGGGGGCAGCACATGGCACTTAGGGGGGCAGCTCATGGCACTTAGGGGGGCAGCTCATGGCACTTAGGGGGGCAGCACATGGCACTTAGGGGGGCAGCTCATGGCACTTAGGGGGGCAGCTCATGGCACTTAGGGGGCAGCTCATGGCACTTAGGGGGGCAGCTCATGGCATTTGGGGGGCAGCTCATGGCACTTAGGGGGGCAGCTCATGGCACTTGGGGGGCAGCTCATGGCACTTAGGGGGGCAGCTCATCGCACTTAGGGGGGCAGCTCATGGCACTTAGGGGGGCAGCACATGGCACTTAGGGGGGCAGCACATGGCACTGGGGCAGCACATGGCACTTAGGGGGGCAGCTCATGGCACTTAGGGGGGCAGCACATGGCACTTAGGGGGGCAGCTCATGGCACTTAGGGGGGCAGCTCATGGCACTTAGGGGGTCAGCTCATGGCACTTAGGGGGTCAGCTCATGGCACTTAGGGGGTCAGCTCATGGCACTTAGGGGGTCAGCTCATGGCACTTAGGGGGGCAGCTCATGGCACTTAGGGGGCAGCACATGTCACTTAGGGGGGCAGCACATGGCACTGAGGGGGCAGCTCATGGCACTTAGGGGGGCAGCTCATGGCACTTAGGGGGGCAGCACATGGCACTTAGGGGGGCAGCTCATATCACTTAGGGGGGGCAGCTCATGGCACTGGGGGGGTGGAGCTGAAGGCACTGGGGGGAACGGAGCTGATGGTACGGGGGGGGGGGGGTGGCATGAGGGCATAGTGGAGCTGAAGGCACTGGGGGGAACTGATGCACTTGGGCTGATTGCACAGGGGGGAACCAAGGGTGTTGGTGACTGATCGAAGGGGGTCTGATGAGTTTTTATAAACAGTCTATTAATTCAGTCTATTTTTCTTATTAGAGTACTTGATTAATCGTAAAAAATAATCAGTACAATACTCGATTTCTAAAATAATCGTTTACTGCAGCCCTACCATAAACAGAACAGAGACGCCATCTGTGCACCAGCTGTTTTTCACTGATCCATGGCATAGAAAGGTTACTGTACTTTGCAGATCAACCACAGTGAAAAAACACAGATACAGTATGTCCTGAACTTGGACAGACGGACGTGTGACTAGCTGTGAGGGGAAACTAGTTAAAGATGAAAAGTTTTCATTTGTTTTATTAATATTTTGATAATATCTTAAAAATAAAGCCAGAAATGGCGGATTGTGTAAACATAAAACATCCGTGAGGTAAGATCAATTGGTCATGTGACATAAGGGGGGGGGGGTGTAGGTCTCTGTAGCGACCACTAATAGGCTACAGCCAAAGCGGATCTCTACAAGTGCGGGACCTGAGCCAGTCGGGGAGTGAAGGAGCTAGGACCCAGTGGTGGGGAGCAGGTCTGGCCAGGAGGGGGGTTTGCCAGAAATCCCCAAAAGGTGGCCAACCCCTCTGAGCTAACTTGATTATTATTATTAGCGTTGGTTTAAAATTATTTATTTTTTCTGAAAAAAGCCACTACAGTTTTTTGAGCCAAAGCCAGAAGTAGATCTAGCAGGAAGAAAAAGTATACATTATTCCGATATATTTCCTGTTCAGAGAGGCTCTATGAGCACGATCAACCCAACTCATTTTTCCATATGCAAATGAGCAACTTGGAGCACCAAGGGGCAGGGCTGAATCCTTGGAGCACTGCTTTTGTAACATCCCCTCCTCCCTCCTTAAAGAATTTGTCCGGGTTCAGAGCTGTACCCAGACATACCCAGAATTTAACCCAGGCAGCCCCCCTGACAAGAGCATCGGAGCAGTTCATGCTCCGGTGCTCTCCTTTGCCCTACACTAAAGGCATTTTTCTCCTTCAGGCTGTCAGGCGGAGTCTTCCGCCCAACAGTGAGCCCAGTGACATCACCGGCACTGATGGGCGGGCTTTAGCGCTGCCCTGGGCTGTAAAACGGCTAGGGCAGCGCTAAAGCCCGCCCATCCGAGCCGGTGCCGTCACCGAACACACTGCCGGGCAGAAGCCTCCCCCTGGCAGTGTGTTATAGTAAATAAAAGAACCCTTGCCCTGCGCGATCCTGCGCAGGGCAAGGGAGAGCATCGGAGCATAAACTGGGTGAGATTATGGGTACGTCCAGGTTCAGCTCTGAACCCAGACAACCCCTTTAATAAAGTGGTGTTTTAAATTAGAGAGAAAAATATAACAGACCAGGTATTACTGGTTTCTTTATAATCATATATTGTGCTTGTAAAGTAAAGCAGTGATATGTATATTAGCTTTCTAAGCATAGACATCCGTTCTTAACATGATAAGGCTATAGTAAGTAGTGTATATGATATGTACATGCTAGGACACAGCTCAGCCCTCAGCATGCTGGTGTCTAGCCCTGTCAATCAAGGGGAGGGGGGAGTGTGCAGAGCACAGGGGGTGTTACAAAGCGGTGCTCCAAGGAGTCAGGCCCGCCTCCTGGTGCTCAAACTTCTCATTTGCATATGAATAAAAACACAGATTTCTCATCAGTTGTTTAGCATACAGACAAAAGAAAGGTATTGTTTTATTCTGCATGATCAACCCTATCGGGCAGTGTGCCACGTTTAATAGGGTTGATCATGCTGACAGAGCGTCTTAAAATCCAATTCTGCCATTGGTAAAAAAAAACTGCAGTGGCATCTCCCCCCAAAAAAATAAATAAAATAAAATAAGTGGAAAAATCAGCCTTATGTTGCTGGATATTGAAATGTGGATGAAATATATTTATTTTTGACATCATTTCTTTATCTTGGCAGAAAATCTTCTTCATTATTCATCGAAAGAGAAAATCAATCACTCATCCGCTTGGTAAACTCTTGCAGCGTTTATGTTCTTTTTTTTAGCCCTTTCCTCCAGGATATAAGTGACCATTTTTCTTCATTTTTTATTTTTTTTGTCTGGAGCCGGAGTACAGATTCCTCCTGTTTTGGAACATTGCCTTAAACCTGATAGATTAGTGTTCTTAAAATGCTCCCACTCAGAATGGGAGCACAACATCTCTGCTGTAATTCATATCAGGCTGACAGATCAGCTGGAAGTGGAAAGCGAAGAACTTTGATTTCTCTTTTTATTTTTTTTTCTACGGCCTTGTTGGAAGTCTGTCCTGCAGGCTTAAAGGGACTTTTCAGTTGGACCACACTCACTTTAGATATGATTTTAAGGTTAAAAAGCTGATGATGGACTTGGCAATGGATGTTGCAGTGACTTTTAGACCACTACTGCCCTCTGGTGGCTAAAAGGAGTATGCAGTAGTCTGAGATGCCAACCCCCTCTCACACACACACACATTAGAGGAGATTTACTAATCAAAATGTGCAACAATTTTGTTGCAATTTGCACCCCAATAACTGGTTCACATACTTTGCACCACATTATTATTTTAGACACATCTTATAATTCGTTCGACAAGAGGTCGTGTGTGTGGCGAAAAAAACCTCGCCACTGGGTTTTAGAGGGGCCTGTTTGCCAGCCTCTTGCCTCACGATTATAGCCCATATACTAACTTTGAAGGAGAAGGTAGACCGTCCGCACAGCCTAAATCCGTGGAACTGTTTTGGGTAGGAAAGCCATACTTGCGGTCGGTCAAATGTGACTTCCATGGAATTCGAGAACCGCTGCTTGGATCTGGATAATTTTTGGATATGTTGTTCGCCCAGATCAGAGTTATCCATGTGTGTTTTCTGCCTGTCAATGATTAAGTTAATTGTGTTTGGTATTTGTATCACAGGCAGAGCCCATTGTATTTGTTGATTGCGTCACAGACAATGCCCATTGTATTTTGTTAATTGTGTCACAGAAAATGCCCATTGTATTTTGTTAATTGTGTCACAGACAATGCCCATTGTATTTTGTTAATTGTGTCACAGGCAATGCCCATTGTATTTGTTGATTGTGTCACAGACAATGCCCATTGTATTTGTTGATTTTGTCACAGACAATGCCCATTGTATTTGTTGATTGTGTCACAGACAATGCCCATTGTATTTGTTGATTTTGTCACAGACAATGCCCGTTGTATTTGTTGATTTTGTCACAGACAATGCCCATTGTATTTTGTTAATTGTGTCGCAGGAAATGCCCATTGTATTTGTTAATTGTGTCACAGACAATGCCCATTGTATTTTGTTAATTGTGTCACTGTCGAGGAACCATGAACCAGACGTACAACAAGAGATAAGTGGAAAATAAGAAGGTTTTATTGAAGAGCAAGCCGTAAGCAAAGTCCGAACGGATGGCTAAACCGAAGCAGGGTCTTGCGGAGACAGAGGTCAGGAACCAGAAGGGTAGTCAGACGAAGCCAGGAACAGGAACCAACGGGGTAGTCAGACGAAGCCGGAATCAGGAACCAACGGGGTAGTCAGACGAAGCCGGAATCAGGAACCAACGGGGTAGTCAGACGAGGCCAGGATCAGGAACCAGAAGCAGCAGCAGTCTTGGAAGCATGTGAACACAGGAGGACCAAGCAAGGAACTGAAGCCACAGACCTCCTATATATATGAGCTGGGCATCCAGCTCCTCCCAGTGGGAAGGAGGAGCCGCAGGGTGGGAGGCTACAAGAAAACCCAGAAACCAAGATGGCCGCCAGCACATGTCAAACGAAGGGAACAGCAAGGAGGTAAGACCATGACAGTCACAGGCAATGCCCATTGTATTTGTTGATTGCGTCACAGACAATGCCCATTGTATTTTGTTAATTGTATCACAGACAGAGGGGGGTTTGTGTACATTAGCTGGGAGTGTCTAACTGTACAATACTGTGTTGATTGGGTGGTAAACTTGTGGGGAAAACTGTATATAAGAAATGCCTTTGTGCTCATTAAAGAGACCTGCTTTACCCCTTCATGAAGTCTTGGCTCATGTTTGGGGGATGGGATAACTACACTCTTGGGGATTGCTATATCCCAATGCTCCCCTGAGTATAAGCTCTTGTAAGAGCTTGTTCCTGGTTCCTGCTCTCTAGATTTAGGAGAGGTTCACCCACTGGAAGCTGAAGCTCGGTCTTGGGTCCAGCGTGGGTGGAGGACGGCGAGACCCCAACCAAGCTGCGGCGGTTCGTGGGGTCTGTGGTGGTTACGGCGTCAAGTGGAGTGCTTGGAGCCCTCGGGAAGCACTAGGAGCATCCATCAATGGAGGTACCCAGTCGGGGTGCCAGGAGATCCGTTACAACATGGCCAAACGGGCAGGAAGCAGGCTTAAATGCGCCAATGGACCAACAAATAGGTCATAGAAACTAGACTAGACATCGAAAGATGCGCCAGATTTATCCTCCATAAATCTTGTGTAGTTTGAGACTATGTAGTCTAGTAGTGTCTTTACATTGGGGCAAATTTACTAATCCTATAGATGGCGTAAACTAGACTAGGCACAAATAACCTCTCTAAGCCTAGAACCGCAAAATTGCCCCACCATTTGGCAAAATTTACACCAAAATCTAGGTGCACTCACATTATTGACTATAGAGAGATGAACGCTTCCACAATGGAAACGCTCATTTCCCACGGCCCTGCCACCGCCCCAACTTGTCTCTAGGCCACGCCGCCTGAGGCAATCGCCTCACCTGACCTCATTGGCGGTGCATCCCTGCATCTGGCCCCCACAACTGTTCATCAGATGGTCCCTTCATAGCTCTCTGCACTGAATGTCTCCCAGCACCTCCTCTCTGCTGTGAGTGACAACGCTAGTGATCTCCTGATTGGGCGATGGAGTTTTCATGCAAGGTGGCGGGCCTGAGACGCATTCCGTGCAGAGAGCCCTTGGCACCGAACAGGAAGGGACCTGGGCACCATGGGAATTATAACCTGATTTCTCAGTCATGCAACCTGCAAGACCATATCTCTAGGTATCTCTTCACTGCTCATCCCGTCACCTACATTGTGCTGTCAGCAGTATTAAGGGCTCAATCATAACTTGTAACTGGACATCAGCAGAGGCCAAAATGGACTGAAATGTGTAAGGCTGCGTCAGCGGAATAATCGCTCTGGCATGCTGCGTTCTGATCAGTCTCCTGGTGACAACCTTTGACTCCATTACTGACCATGCCACCGCTCTATCAGCACTTTTACTGCTAATCTGTCATTATTCTGTGGATCGGGACCTGGGAATCCTTCTGCATCAAAATCCTTGCCCCCTGGTGTGGGATTGGGGTGAATACAAGAGGATTTAGCCTCCACACCACTGTCTAACTTGTATCCAATGGGTCCTCACTCCAGGACACGACCGTCACAATCAGATGTTTGCATTCTGATGTTTATATTACTGCCATGACATGTCAGTTTGATAAGGAGTGTTTATGAGGTCAGAAAATCAGAGATAAGAGCTGCACATGAGCCATCAGATGACGGGATTCAAAGAAAACAGAACCTGACAGAAACGTCTGAACATTTTTAATAAAGACCAATTGAAAAAATTATTTTTAGCTCAAAATAAGTCAAATGAAATCATAAAAAAAATTGTGTACATAGACTTTACATTTTCTGCATTTTCAGTCTTGCTTAAAGGGGTTGTCTCACTTCATGAAATAGCATTTATCATATAGAGAAAGTTAATACCAGGCACTTACTAATGTACTGTGATTGTCCATATTGCCTCCTTTGCTGGCTTGATTCATTTTTCCATCACATTATACACTTCTCGTTTCCATAGTTACGACCACCCTGCAATCCAGCAGTGGCGGTCGTGCTTTCACACTATAGGAAAAAGGACCATCCTTTGTGAGCTCCCACGGTCCCGGCCATGAGAGACGGTGGCACTTTTTCCCATAGTGTGCAAGCTGATGGATTGCGAAGTGGTCTTAACCATGGAAACAAGCGGTATATAATGTGATGGAAAAATGAATCCAGCCAGCAAAGGAAGCAATATGGACAATGACAATACATTAGTAAGTGCCTGGTATTAACTTTGTCTACACGATAAATGCCATTTGCTGAAGTGAGACGACCCCTTTAAGGATCAGACAGAAAGCCTGCAGATACCATTCCAGCACTTGGAAAACTTGGCTTCCGGATGTCTACTGCACTTTGATGAATCGGTTGCTCTGTGACACTTTCAGTTTGGAAATTGAGCAGTTTTGATCCATGAAAATAAAGGCAGAGAGACAGAGAAAAGTCCATTATATTTGGAGTCAAAAAAGAGTTTCATGTCCTTGTTTATTTGAATTCTTAAACTTCTAGCAGATGACTGGTTATAATAAGATTAGGAGCGCGGCCCAGACTTCGGCAGCCGCAGAATAACACCAGCTGCTGCTCGATCCGTAATTGGATGACTTTTCCTAAAGTACAAACTAGTTCTGATTAATTCATCAAAACTTGCAGGGAAGGGGGGGGGGGGGGAATTAGAGAAAGGTCACAAACTAATTACCAGTCATTAACCATTGACTGACATATACAGTCTAATAATTTCAGCGACGCTTGAGCTGAAATCCACTTTATTAGGCCTCCTGCACACGAACGTGTGCGCCCCAGGGCCGCAATGCACGAACAATGACCGTGGGGCAGCTGCAGCGGATCGCGGACCCCTTCACTTTAATGGGACCGCAATCCGCCCGTTCCGCACAAAGATAGGACATGTTCTATCTTTTTGCGGAACGGAAGTACGGGACGAAACCCCACAGAAGCACTCCGTAGTGCTTCCGTGGGTTCCCGTTCCGTGCTTCTGTTCCGCACCATTCTGCATCTCCGGATGAAGTGAATGGGTCCACATCCGTGATGTGGAATGCCTATGGAATGGCGCCCGTGTATTGCGGATGCGCAAATGCGGTCCGGAATACGGCAACGGGCAGCATACGTTTGTGTGCAGGAGGCCTTAGGCATCATACACACGAGCGGCTTATGTATTTTGCGGTCCACAAAATACAGATGACGTCTGTGTTCCATTCGTATTTTTGGGGGGGACCCATTGACTTCAATCAATTCAAGTATAGGACATGTTCTTATCTTTTCGCGGGATGGACATACGGATGCAGAAAGCACATACAGTCGTGGCCAAAAGTTTTGAGAATTACATAAATATTGGAAATTGGAAAAGTTGCTGCTTAAGTTTTTATAATAGCAATTTGCATATACTCCAGAATGTTATGAAGAGTGATCAGATGAATTGCATAGTCCTTCTTTGCCATGAAAATTAACTTAATCCCAAAAAAACCTTTCCACTGTATTTCATTGCTGTCATTAAAGGACCTGCTGAGATCATTTCAGTAATCGTATTGTTAACTCAGGTGAGAATGTTGGGCGAAGACTTTTGGAAGATGACCTGGTGTCAAGAAGGGCAGCAAAGAAGCCTCTTCTCTCCCCAAAAAAAAACCATCAGGGACAGATTGATCTTCTGCAGAAAATATGGTGAATGGACTGCTGAGGACTGGGGCAAAGTCATATTCTCCGATGAAGCCTCTTTCCGATTGTTTGGGGCATCAGGAAAAAGGCTTGTCCGGAGAAGAAAAGGTGAGCGCTACCATCAGTCCTGTGTCATGCCAACAGTAAAGCCTCCTGAGACCATTCATGTGTGGGGTTGCTTCTCATCCAAGGGAGTGGGCTCACTCACAATTTTGCCCAAAAACACAGCCATGAATAAAGAATGGTACCAAAACACCCACCAACAGCAACTTCTTCCAACAATCCAACAACAGTTTGGTGAAGAACAATGCATTTTCCAGCACGATGGAGCACCGTGCCATAAGGCAAACGTGATAACTAAGTGGCTCGGGGACCAAAACGTTGACATTTTGGGTCCATGGCCTGGAAACTCCCCAGATCTTAATCCCATTGAGAACTTGTGGTCAATCCTCAAGAGGCGGGTGGACAAACAAAACCCCACTAATTCTGACAAACTCCAAGAAGTGATGATGAAAGAATGGGTTGCTATCAGTCAGGAATTGGCCCAGAAGTTGATTGAGAGCATGCCCAGTCGAATTGCAGAGGTCCTGGAAAAGAAGGGCCAACACTGCAAATACTGACTCTTTGCATAAACTGAAACAAAGATCTAAAAGCAGTTTAGCAGCAAACTTTGTGAAAACTAATATTTGTGTCATTCTCACGACTGTAGACCATCGGTGTGCTTTCTGCATCCATATGTCAGTATGAGCTTGCTGTGACTTGGGATAACCGTGGAGAGATGGTGAATGTTCCTTACCTCGTCTATCTCAGAAGGCAGCGTGCATCCGGTGAAAACGTCATCATGCAGACAAATGACTGAATCGGCAAGGATAGCGCCCCCTTCTGCACAGCAGCTCTCCTGGCTGTGCAGAAAAATACATCCGGTCCCGTCCCCGCACGGTGGGTGGTCGTAACGCTTCTGTGATGGGGAGGGCAACTTCAACGGAGGTCGGATCCCCACCGATCAGAAAGTGATGACACATGCTAGCAATATGACATTACCACCTATGATGGGAATGATATGAATTTGTTTCTAATTTCATAGTTACAACTACAAAAAAGGGCTTTTTTTTCAGAATTAGGAATGTAAACCTTTTCCCTAAAAACCGGTTATCTATGGCATTTCCGAATATTGCTGAGCTGTGGACAAGCCTCATAAAAGTCATGATAAAATGTAAGTGTCCGCCATTAATAAGTGTTCCTGATATTGATGAAGCTGTTAACATTTATAGGGCTCAGGAGGTTAAGTGTGATTATGTGGATGTTAGGAGTTAATTGAGCTTCAAGACCAAGCATTATAATGTGATGATCATCCTTATCCACGCGGCGTTCAATAAGTCAGTTTTAGTGGGGGTCTCCTAAGGTCATCCCCTGGTACCGTGAATGAAGCTGTTGGAGAGTTGTCCCGTCACTGCATTTCCAAGCTATATAAGGGCTTATGAACATGAATGTATTTTTTTTCCATGTCCGTTTCGTTTTTTTTTTGTTCCTATGTGCAACTATTTACTTCAATGAGAACACAAAAAATACAGAAATAACTCTGTGTGCGTTCCGTTTCCGTATGGCCGTTCTGCAAAGAAATAGAACATATCCTATTGTTGTCCACGTTACGGACAAGAATAGGACTGTTCTATTAGGGGTCGGAAGTTCTGTTCCACAAAATGCGGAATGCACACAGCCGGCATCCGTGTTTTGAGGATCCGCAATTTGCAGACCGCAAAACATCCAACTGTTGTATTCATGAGTAAAAATGTATAAAACCTTGAGATTTTTAAAAACTACCAAAAATATATATAAAAAAGTAATATAAGCAAAAAGAAAATGCATATTGGATTGATATTATAGCCCATACAGTGCACTTATAGGTAATCAGATGGTTTTCTACAGTCTATGAAAAAAAATAAAAAATTATCAGTTGCCCACATTTACTAATATGTCTTTTTTCAACCATATTAAGGCTACATGCACACGACCGTTGTGTGTTTTGCGGTCCGCAAATTGCAGATCCACAAAACACAGATGGCGTCCGTGGATGGCGTCCGATCCACGGACAGCCTTTAATATAACTGCCTATTCTTGTCCGCAAAGCACGGACAAGAATAGGACAGGTTATTCTTATTTTTGTGCGGACCACGGAACGGAGCAACGTTTGCGGACAGCACACGGAGTGCTGTCCGCATCTTTTACGGCCCCATTGAAGTAAATGGGTCCACATCCGAACCACCAAAACTGCGGCTCGCATGCGGACCAAAAACAACGGCCGTGTGCATGAGGCCTAACTATGTAACTTTATTGGGGTGTCCATTCTTATCATGTATTGGGCCCCTCTTTTCTACACACCCCATTAAAGGGGTTGTCTCTTCACAGACAAGGGGGGCATATCTCTAGGATATGCGCCCATTGTCTTATAGGTGCAGGTCCCACCGCTGGCACCCACACGTTTATCAAAAATGGAGCCCCGAAAAGTGTTGGAGGGCGCACCGTGCATGACCGGCTACCGCTCCCATTCACTTCTATGGGCCCCATAGAAAATAAATGGAGGTCGGCTGCGCATGCGTAGTGTGCCCTCCAACAGTTTCGGAGCTCCATTTTCGATATACGTGTGGGTGTTAGCGGTGGGATCCGCACCTATAAGACAATGGGGGCATATCCTAGCGATCAGTCATAAGTACCGATCAGCTGTTTTCAGGAGCTTCAGAAACTGGACGTACACAGCTCCATCACTGTGTAGTGGTTACTGCAGCGCTGCTCTAATGCAAGTGAATGGGAACAATGCTGCAGTAACAGGTCGTGGCCACAAGACAGGAGTCCGACCGACAACTGCTGACCTGATTGCAAGCAGCGTTCAGCTGTCCGCCTGGCCGTGCGGAGGCGAGCGGATCCGTTCAGACTTACAATGTAAGTCAATGGGAACGGATCCGCTTGAAGATGTCACCATATGGCTAAATCTTCAAGCGGATCCGTCCCCCATTGACTTTACATTGAAAGTCTGAACGGATCCGCTCAGGCTGCTTTCACACTTAGATTTTTTTCTAAGTTATTAATGCAGACGGATCCGTACTGAACGGAGCCTCCGTCTGCATTTATATGATCGGATCCGTTCAGAACGGATCCGATCAAACGCTAGTGTGAAAGTAGCCTAAAGGGGTTATCCCACTTCGCCTTTTCATACTTACCTGCTGCCAGCGCGCCGTTCACTTCCTGGATTCTGGCTGGGGGCGGGCTTCATCTTGATTAAAGTCTTCTCCTGGCCGGGCCGCGCGCTGGACTGAACGCGCACGCCGCCACACCATGGTGACTTATTCTTGACCAGTATAGTACAGAGCCGGCGTGTGCGTTCGCGGCTCTGTACTATTCTGGCTAGGAAGAAGTCACCATCGCGCATGCGCGGCGGCGTGAACGTTCAGGACAGCGAGCAGCCCAGCCAGGAGAAAAGAAGGAGTCTTCTGCGCAAGCGCGGCCACCGGGATTCCGGAAAAAAACGGTGGCCGTAACCAGGGGAGACCGGATGACAACAATGAGGTAAGTGGGGATGACTTTTACCCTAAACGGTGGGAATTTGTTAATCAAATATATTTACAAAAATGATCACTGTCAAATCATTAACAGATTTACCAGTGATCATTATGATGGGTTAACCCCTTAAGTCATGTCCCTTTCATGCTCCCTTGCTGAGTGAGATGCAGAAATTGTGTATAGCACATGATAAATGCTATGTAAAGCATGTACGCCAGTTTTTGGTGCAAATTGAGCAACCATTCTGGCGCCTATAGCTTAGTGAACCTCCTCCATTGTGATACTGTGCTGGGCCCTGAAGAAGCTCCTGTCCTGTACATAGAAGGCGATTCACAGCTTCCAGCAGCAGAGTTTCCTAGGTACGGATTTGCCTCATCTGTATTCATTATGTGTGCAAATATTTTTTTAGGTTGATAATTTCAGGGGCTTTAAACCAATTACAGTTTTTTCCATAGAGCTATGGTCTCAAGTTACAATATTTCCAACTTCCAGCTGGTCGCGCTCGGACGGATTAGTATTGTAACTGGTGGGATCAGTGTATTTTTCTTTTTGCAGCATTGACTACATTGCTGCTGATTTGAACTCCATTGTTTGTGCCTTCGATACAAAGCCTTTGGCCGACCTCCGCAGGCGGACCCCCGTCTTCTACATTGTTTACTCCAGTCTCTCCCTGGATTATCAGCGCCCATTAGTCCTAGTCGGCAAATTTGCAGACGTTTATTTAAAATATCCTGGACTTTTTCTTTTTTTCAGTACATTGACCCCATTTTCCTGCGAGCGATGAATGGTCTGTAACATGCCTTGCCTGTCTGCGGGAAAATACCGGAGAACATTTCACAGCATGATACGAAGCAATCACGGCGGAGTGTGAAATAGGCCCGGCTCACTGGGGAAATGCATGGTGTAGCGCGGGCCATGTTTCTTCTATTAAATACAATAGATGTGAAATGTAACTCCTCTGACCTCAAACCCTTCGCTCTGCATACTGCATGGAGGGAGGCCGCAGCGGTGTCCATATTACAACCGGTTACATATTACAACTAGATATGTATCTGTAAATACTACCTTTTACACAGTAGTAATAATAGTCCTCCATCCGGCATCTGATAGACCAGAAATTCTGATAATCCACCGGATCGCGAGCCAATTATGAGACTCCTCCGAATTAAAGGAGTTGTCGTCAACGGACAACCTACTCTTCAGAGTCAGCCATTTTTCAGTGGTCAGCTGGTCACTGTAGGTCTGACCTCTGAAACTTCAAGCCGTTGGGAGAAACATACTACGATAGGGGGAAGGGTCAACCATGTAGTACGTTGCACTATTGCGTTGTTTAGCTAATGATGGAAAAGGCAAATCCTATAGACGCTGTTTTCAAGCACTCTTAAGGAGAGGTGACGTGTAACGAAGCAGATATGGATCTATCACTTGAACCAATTTGGCTCGGGGCTAGGGTGTTATCTAAGTGCAATCCGTCCACCCCCAGTCTTCTCCCTTTAACCCCTATACAGGGATCTGGCCTCCACTGCAGGGGAGCCACTAGGCCACCACCTCAAGGTCAAGGCAGGCAGAGTTTTTGCGATCTGATAAACAGTCCAAGGTAGGGGCAGAGAGATCAGGGTCAGAATGGAGATCAGGCAGCGAAGAGTCAGAAAGGAGATGTGGCAGAGGTCAGGTCAGGCAGAGATGGGTTGAATCCGTGAAGCAGGCAGAAGTCAGTACACGGCCAGAAGACCATAATCTGCACACATTTGCATTACACTAGTGAACTAGAACCTGTTGCAAAAAGTGCACATTTCTCAGAACAAATACTGTTCCCAGTGTGTTGCTACTGGGATCGCCAGCAACCAGCTGTAATCTGCAGGAGAATCTGGCAGCAAGTGTTCATTTCCCCTTCAGCGTCACCACAGGTTAATAATGGTTAATATCATCATGCAATACTTTATACCACCATTGTTTACTCCAGTCTCTCCCTGGATTATCAGCGCCCATTAGTCCTAGTCGGATTATCAGCGCCCATTAGTCCTAGTCGGATCCGTCTGCATTAATAACTTAGAAAAAAATATAGTGGTCATATATTTGTGCCATGTATACTGCCCACATATTACGGCTATTAAATGCTGAAATAAAACTGCCATTCAGTGCCCCTATAAAAATACCTAAATAATACTACACATAGTGCTACCATATAGTGTCAAAACAAAACTTCCATATGCTGCCATCCTGCCATTTCCCAAATAATGCCATTATACATCACCAAAAGAAAAACTGTCTGCTAACGTTTTAATCTGGTAAAAGTGTTACAGAGGTTTTCCAGGCTCCACATATTCATGATCCATCCCACCCCCAAGATAGGTGATCAATATCCGATCGGTGGCGGTCCAACACTGAGCGCTGTTCCCTGCAACCTCCAGCACTGAGACAAGCACTTTAAAGGGAGCCGTCTAGTGGCCGTGCCCGGTTACTGCAGCTCGGCTCCACTCACTTGAATGGAACCCGACACAGCCTTTACATTTTGAAAGATACTTCCTGCTCCATTTGAAGTGTTAGTTCCAGCACTGGAGACTGCGGGGGACGGCTGATCAGTGGGGATACCAGGTGTCAGCCCACCACCCACCTGAGATTGATTGTGGAGCCTGGAAAACCCATTAAAAGGCGAAAACACTGGTGGTCTAGTGCAAGGAAGGGGTCAACCGTAAATTCATATTAGGCCTTGTTCACACTTCAGTTGTTTCCATCAGTTATTGTGAGCCAAAACCAGGTGCGGGTCAAAAACACAGACCTTTTCATTATACCTGATCTCTGTGTAGCCTCCACTCCCTCCTGGTTTTGGCTCACAAAAATGTGTGAACAAGGCCTTACACCTGTTTTTTTTTTTTTTCCCTGTAGGAAAGTGGCAACCCTTGGCGATTTATTGGTTTGCCACCCTCTAAGACTTGCCCTGCTCCCATGAATCTGGACACGCCGCGAGCAGACTGACTCATAATATACAGCAGTTACATTTCCATCGCCGCCTGTTACATAACTCAAGGCCGTCTCCTATTTTGTATAATGGACTTTAATACATTAAAGCGATTTACGGAAGCTTGAGTGACGTCACATTTCTTTCAGCGGATCCGTGCAGTGTTGAAGATGAATAACGCACTGTACTGATGGTGAATGTAACTCTATTAGAGGGGATGATGATCCAGCGCGGAAAGCATAAAGCGGGGCCGGTCCGCACTTACGTGTTTTATGTGCTTCCGCAGCCTGAAATATATCAATGTTATTTTTATCTCTTTCTTAACAATCATTTAAACCCTATTTATTTAACGCTCCATAAAATGAATGTAGTAGAAGATTAAAGGCTGAAAGAACCGCTCGTCTAAGTATTCTCTTAGAGGACCCGTCTCCTCTCCTGACTTGCATTCCCCATGTAATACAACTCTGAAGCCTCTGTTCCTATGACTATATGCTATGCCGTTCCTTTATTACTCCTTCTAGAAATTATGAATTGCTAGCAGACTGCTGTGATGATTGAGCTGGGTGTAACCAGTTTGGAGGGTGTCCCTGCCCAGTCTGACAGAATCCAATCGGTGCTGCCAGTCTCAGACTGTGCAGGGTCACTCCTTAAACTGGTAACACCCAGCTGGACCTTTATGGAAAACTGCTAGAAATGTATTCATAATGTCAGTGCCTGTGGTGGTTTTATGGATAGGTCATCAATCCTGAGTCCCTGACAAACTCTTTTACAGGACTGGTTCCACTAATAAACTGATCCTAACTAGTGTTGAGCGAACTTCTGTTTTAAGTTTGGCGTCTAAAGTTCGGCTTCCGGTTAGCGGAGAATCCCGATATGGATTCCGAATACCGTTGTGGTCCGTGGTAGCGGAATCAATAATGGCCGATTATTGATTCCGCTACCACGGACCACAACGGAATTCGGAATCCATGTCGGCATTCTCCGCTAACCGGAAGCCGAACTTTAGACGCCGAACTTAAAACAGAAGTTCGCTCAACACTAATCCTAACCAATCCTGTTTGAACATCAGTATCATGCTCCACACCCTAAGGCCTCCTGTTCGCGTGCACCCCGTGCCGTGCTGCGGCCCGCAATGCACGAACACCGACCATGGGGCAGCCGCAGCGGAACACGGACCCATTCACTTTAATGGGTCCGCGATCCTCCCGTCCTGCAAATATATAGGACATCTTTTTGCGGAACGTAAGTACGGGACGAAACCCCAAGGAAGCACTCCGTAGTGCTTCCGTAGGGTTCCGTTCCGTACTTCCGTTCCGCACCATTCCGCATCTCCAGATTTGCGGACCCATTGAAGTGAATGGGTCCGCATCCGTGATGCGGAATGCACACGGAACGGTGCCCGTGTATAGCTGATCCACAAATGCGGGCCGCAATACGGCAACGGGCAGCACACGTTCGTGTGAATGAGCCCTAATGCAAACAATGCCAGAAAAAACCTACGTATGAAAGCAGCCTTAGGGCTCATGCACACGGCTGTAGACGTTTTTGCGTTCCGCAAATTGCTGATCTGCAAAACGCCGGCTGTGTGCAGTCTGAATTTTGCGGAGTGGAACTTCCTGCCCTCTGTAGAAATGTCCTATCCTTGTGCCAAAACGGAGAAGAATTAAACATGTTATATTTTTTTCGTGGGGCTGCGGAATGGACCTATGGATGCGGACAGTACACAGTTTGCTGTTTGCATTTTTTGCGGCCCCATTCAAGGGAATGGGTCCACAGATGCAGACCAAAATGACGGTTGTGTGCATGAGCCCCTACAATGTATACATGAGGTATTTTCCGGGCTGTATTGTTAGGCTACTTTCACACTTTCGTTTGTAATTCCGGTACTGAAATCAAAACGGATCTGTCACTAAATACACTGAAAGTCAATGGGTGACGGATCAGATTTTTTAGGTTCCTTTGTTTGTTTGTTTTCAGTGCCGGATCCGTTATAATGACCGGACACAAAACCGCAGCTTGAAGCTGCTGGAATGCTGCCGGTGTTCCGTGAAATTTCCCTACCCATGAAATCTTCCTACCCTCGTCACTTCCTGTTCTGACGCGGTCGCACCGGACATGACGTTCCCAGCTTTCGAAGGAGGTGTGCCTCGCCGCGCAGGCGCACAACGACAGGGTAGGGAAATTTCACACCAGAGTTGGGGAGAAGGGGCCACCTAATGCGCTTGCGCCTTACCTCTCAGCTGGCTCCAGATGATCAGACACTGCGCATGCGCAGTGAGTGGTAGTGAGATTTAACCGAACAAATGACCATCAGATCTCCCTACCCCCACACTGCGCAGGCGCGGTGATCGGATGTTCAGTATAAGAGATCTCCCTGTCCACTGGTGCGCACGCGCGGTGTATCTCGACGGGAGTAGTTTCCCGCGCTTGCTCACTGGCCCGTAATTTTTCCCTACCCTCTAACCTCTGCTGAGGCTCCCGGCGCATGCGCAGTGTCGGCCGGTGACTAGCTGAGAGGTAAGGCGCAAGCGCATTAGGTGGCCCCTTCTCCCCAACTCTGGTGTGAAATTTCCCTACCCCGTCGTTGTGCTCCTGCGCGGCGCGGCACTCCTCCTTCCAAAGCTGGGAACTTCATGTCCGGTGCGACTGCGTCACAACAGGAAGTGACGAGGGTAGGGAAATTACATGGGTAGGGAAATTTCACGGAACACCGGAACAGAAGACATCCTGCTGCATCCTGAACGTACAGCCAGGTCCATAAATATTGGGACATCAACACAATTCTAACATTCCTGGCTCTATACACCACCACAATGGATTTAAAAATGAAACGAACAAGATGTGCTTTACCTGCAGACTGTCAGCTTTAATTTGAGGGCATTTACATCCAAATCAGGTGAACTGTGCAGGAATTACAACAGTTTGCATCTGTGCCTCCCACTTGTTAAGGGACCAAAAGTAATGGGACAGAATAATAATCATAAATCAAACTTTCACTTTTTAATACTTGGTTGCAAATCCTTTGCAGTCAATTACAGCCTGAAGTCTGGAACGCATAGACATCACCAGATGCTGGTCTCATCCCTGGTGATGCTCTGCCAGGTCTCTACTGCAACTGTCTTCAGTTCCTGCTTGTTCTTGGGGCATTTTCCCTTTAGTTTTGTCTTCAGCAAGTGAAATGCAGCTCAATCGGATTCAGGTCAGGTGATTGACTCGGCCATTGCAGAACATTCCACTTCTTTCCCTTAAAAAAACTCTTTGGTTGCTTTTGCAGTATGCTTTGGGTCATTGTCCATCTGCACTGTGTAGCGCCGTCCAATGAGTTCTGAAGCATTTGGCTGAATATGAGCAGATAATATTGCTCAAAACACTTCAGAATTCATCCTGCTGCTTTTGTCAGCAGTCACATCATCAATAAATACAAGAGAAGCAGTTCCATTGGCAGCCATACATGCCCACACCATGACACTACCACCACCATGCTTCACTGATGAGGTGGTATGCTTAGGATCATGAGCAGTTCCTTTCCTTCTCCATACTCTTCTCTTCCCATCACTCTGGTACAAGTTGATCTTGGTCTCATCTGTCCATAGGATGTTGTTCCAGAACTGTGAAGGCTTTTTTAGATGTCGTTTGGCAAACTCTAATCTGGCCTTCCTGTTATTGAGGCTCATCAATGGTTTACATCTTGTGGTAAACCCTCTGTATTCACTCTGGTGAAGTCTTCTCTTGATTGTTGACTTTGACACACATACACCTACCTCCTGGAGAGTCTTCTTGATCTGGCCAACTGTTGTGAAGGGGGTTTTCTTCACCAGGGAAAGAATCCTTCGGTCATCCACCACAGTTGTTTTCCGTGGTCTTCGGGGTCTTTTGGTGTTGCTGAGCTCACCGGTGTGTTCCTTCTTTTTAAGAATGTTCCAAACAGTTGTTTTGGCCACGCCTAATGTTTTTGCTATCTCTCTGATGGGTTTGTTGTGGTTTTCAGCCTAATGATGGCATCACTGATAGTGACAGCTCTTTGGATCTCATCTTGAGAGTTGGCAGCAACAGATTCCAAATGCAAATAGCAGACTGGAAATGACCTCTGGACCTTTTATCTGCTCCTTGTAATTGGGATAATGAGGGAATAACACACACCTGGCCGTGGAACAGCTGAGAAGCCAGTTGTCCCATTACTTTTGGTTCCTTAACAAGTGGGAGGCACATATGCAAACTGTTGTAATTCCTACACCGTTCACATGATTTGGATGTAAATATCCTCAAATTAAGGCCTCATGCACACGACCGTTGTGTGCACCCGTGGCCGTTGTTCCGTTTTCCGTGATTTTCTGCGGATCCATTGACTTTCAATGGGTCCGTTGAAAACTCTGAAAATTGCACCGTTTGTCATCCGCCTCCGTGATCCGTGTATCCTGTCCGTCCAAAAAATATGACCTGTCCTATTTTTTTGACGGACAACGGTTCACGGAGCCATTCAAGTCAATGGGTCCGTGAAAAAACACGGAAGCACACAAGATTGGCATCCGTGATCCGTGGCCGTAGGTTACTTTCATACAGACGGATCCGAAGATCCGTCTGCATAAAAGCTTTTTCAGAGCTGAGATTTTTCACTTCGTGAAAACTCAGATCCGACAGTATATTCTAACACAGAGGCATTCCCATGGTGATGGGGACGCTTCTAGTTAGAATATACTACGAACTGTGTACATGACTGCCCCCTGCTGCCTGGCAGCACCCGATCTCTTACAGGGGGCTGTGATCCGTACAATTAATCCCTCAGGTGCCGCACCTGAAGGGGTTAATTGTGTGTATCATAGCCCCCTGTAAGAGATCCGGGGCTGCCAGGCAGCAGGGGGCAGACCCCCCTCCCTCCCCAGTTTCAATTTCATTGGTGGCCAGTGCGGCCCCCCTCCCTCCCTCTATTGTATTATCATTGGTGGCCAGTGTGCGGCCCCCCGGCCCCCCCTCCCTCTATTGTATTTATATCATTGGTGGCACAGTGTGCGGCTCCCCTCCCTCCCTCTATTGTATTTATATCATTGGTGGCACAGTGTGCGGCCTCCCCCCCCGATCATTGGTGGCAGCGGAGTTCCGATCGGAGTCCCAGTTTAATCGCTGGGGCTCCGATCGGTAACCATAGCAACCAGGACGCTACTGCAGTCCTGGTTGCCATGATTACTTAGCAATATTAGAAGCATCATACTTACCCGCTGGCTGCTGCGCTGTCTGTGACCGGCCAGGAGCTCCTCCTACTGGTAAGTGACAGATCATTAAGCAATGCGCCGCACAGACCTGTCACTTACCAGTAGGAGGAGCTCCCGGCCGGTCACAGACAGCGCAGCAGCCAGCAGGTAAGTATGATGCTTCTAATATTGCTAAGTAATCATGGCAACCAGGACTGCACTAGCGTCCTGGTTGCCATGGTTACCGATCGGAGCCCCAGCGATTAAACTGGGACTCCGATCGGAACTCTCCGCTGCCACCAATGATCGGGGGGGGGGGGGGGGGGGAGGCCGCACACTGTGCCACCAATGATACAATGATATAAATACAATAGAGGGAGGGGGGGTTGGGGGGGGGGCGCACTGGTCACCAATGATATTCAAACTGGGGAGGGAGGGGGGTCTGCCCCCTGCTGCCTGGCAGCCCCTGATCTCTTACAGGGGGATATGATACGCACAATTAACCCCTTCAGGTGCGGCACCTGAGGGGTTAATTGTGCGTATCATAGCCCCCTGTAAGAGATCGGGTGCTGCCAGGCAGCAGGGGGCAGTCATGTACACAGTTTGTAGTATATTCTAACTAGAAGCGTCCCCATCACCATGGGAACGCCTCTGTGTTTGAATATACTGTTGGATATGAGTTTTCACGATGTAACTCAAATCCGATGGTATATTCTAACATAGAGGCGTTCCCATGGTGATGGGGACGCTTCAAGTTAAAATATACCATCGGATTGGAGAAAACTCCGATCCGATGGTATAAAAGGGACTCCTGACTTTACATTGAAAGTCAATGGGGACGGATCCGTTTGCAATTGCACCATATTGTGTCAACGTCAAACGGATCCGTCCCCATTGACTTGCATTGTAATTCAGGACGGATCCATTTGGCTCCGCACGGCCAGGCGGACACAAAAACGACTTTTTTTTCATGTCCGTGGATCCTCCAAAAATCAAGGAAGACCCACCGACGAAAAAACGGTCACGGATCACGGACCTACGGACCCCGTTTTTGCGGACCTTAAAAAAAAACGGTCGTGTGCATGAGGCCTAAAGCTGACAGTCTGCAGGTAAAGCACATCTTGTTAGTTTCATTTCAAATCCATTGTGGTGGTGTATAGAGCCAGGAATGTTAGAATTGTGTCAATGTCCCAATATTTATGGACCCTGACTGTATCTCTTTCCATTCAGAATGCATGAGGACTAAACGGAACAGCAGAGGATCTCAATACCAGAAAAACACAAGGCAAGTGTGAAAGTAGCCTTAGGCTAGGTCTACACGACGACATTTGTCGCGCAACTTTTTGTTGCACTAATGTCGCGCGACAATTTTTATAATGGCAGTCTATGGTGTCGCACTGCAACATGCTGCGACTGCGACGCAACAGTCGCAGAAAATCCATTCGAGGTGGATTTTTCTGCGACTGTTGCGTCGCAGTCGCAGCATGTCGCATGTTGCAGTGCGACACCATAGACTGCCATTATAAAAATTGTCGAGCGACATTAGTGCAACAAAATGTTGCACAACAAATGTTGCGCCCTATCTGTCGCGCAACTTTTTGTCACGCAACAAATGTCGTCGTGTAGACCTAGCCTTAGCCAACGCTGCTTAATTAGTGGGCAGAAAGCTGAATGTGGGTGTGATTTTTATGTCTCCAGCTTACAACACAGCCACACAGGTTAATTTTCTTTTTCTTTTCACATTTCAGTCCTGTTGAGTAACAATGCCTCATTTCACCAGCAGGGGGCCAAATTAAAGCAGCGCATAGAAGATTTGCTTGGCATATTTGACTTCATAGTAACAAAATGTAACAATAAAAGGTCTTTCCCATAATTGCTTATACACAGACAGGCAGGGGGTATAAGCCCCGGTACAAAGGTGGTGGATGAAATGCATCTAAATATTAGGAGCGACAGTACCGGACCTAGACCAGGGGTCAGCAACCTCCGCCACTCCAGCTGCTGTAAAACTACAATTCCCAGCATTCACACAGGCTCAGCTGCTCTTGCAAGTCCTATAGAAGTGAATAGAGCATTTTGGGAGTTGTAGTTTCAAAACAGCTGGAGTGCCGAAGGTTGCTGATCCCTGACCGTGTTGTTAAACGTGTCAAAATTTGGCTCATTTCTGGCGAATAATTTCCCATTAAGATTTAGACTTATTTAGGAAGCAAATGTGCCAAAATCAATACTCTGCTGCACCTAGATCACTTGTATCGGTTTCTAGTTTACAGGGGCTTCGCTTAGTAAAAAGGGGGCGTGCAACAATGGATGCACCAACCGCGCCAAAGTTATGCCACAAAGTAAGCCAAATAATAGTCGGGGTAAACAACTACTGTGATCGTTTTTTTGCACGTTTAGACAGTCTGCCTTTCTGAGTTTGCGTTGCCATAATTTGCACTCAATTTATCAAATTGTCTAGATTGTTTAATAAATTTGGTGAATCCTTAACGGGTTTGGCCTCATGCACACGACCGCGGATCCGCAAAACACAGATGGCGTCCGTGTGCGTTCCGCAATTTGCAGAACGGCACGGACAGCCTTTAATATAACTGCCTATTCTTGTCCACAAAGCGCAGACAAGAATAGGACATGTTATATTTTTTTTAAGGACCACGGAACGGAGCAACGGATGCGGGCAGCACATGGAGTGCTGTCCGCATCTTTTGCAGCCCCATTGAAGTGAATGGGTCCGCATCCGAGCCGCAAGAACTGCGGCACGGATGCGGACAAAAACAACGCCCGTGTGCATGAGGACCTGTCACCGCTCCTGACATGCCTGTTTTAATAGCTTCATGCATTCCCCATGTAATAACAATTCCGGAGCATCTATTCTTATGGCTCTATGTTTTGCCATTCCTTTATTATTTCTACTAGAAGTTATGAAGTAATTGCTAGCAGTCTGCAGTAAGGGTACAGAGGGGAGGTAACCAGTTGGGGGAGTGTCCCTGCACAGACTGACTCTATCCAATCAGTGCTGCCATTTTCAGTCTGTGCAGGGACACACCCCCAAGTGGTTACCTCCCCTGTGTACCCTTACTGCAGACTGCTAGCAATTATTCATAACTTCTAGTAGAAATAATAGAGGAATGGGACAACACAGAGCAATAAGAATAGATGCTCCGGAATTGTTAGTACGTGGGGAATGCATGACGCTATTAAAACAGACAAGTCAGGAGTAGTGAAAGGTCCTCTTTAAATATAGGCTGTGTTCATAAGCGGAAGCTGTACAGTTGCTCCCAGCAGCACTCGCAAACAGTGCTGCATGCTGCGCCATTCTTGCCATTAAATCTGACAAAACTGGCGACAGAGGCTCCAGAACATATTACCTTACTGGGCCACAGTTAATACAGTATGTCACCTTGTCCATCATTACACGGACTATATCCGTTGCTGTCACTAATAGACGTACTTGTGTAATCCTTCTCTTCTCTTTGCCTTGTTTCTCCACAGAATATATTCCTGCCCTTGACATTGCTGAATTGGGTGTCTCCGAAGACGTAAGCGATGTTTTTGGAATCCTGCAATAACAAGAAACCTCTTAAGGGCAAGTCATTGTTTCCGTGGCCGGGGCTGAAGGTGGCTCCTCTCCGTGTTCTTGGAATTATGAGCAGATTCTTTGGAAAGGTCACTAAGTCAGCGGAGACACACGAGGTTCATCCATGTTTACACACTGATATTTCTATAACCCGAGGACACAGGAAGGAGCCGGCTGTCCTGTTAGTCTTAGTACTGTCTGCCTGCTCGTGTCTATGTGCAGTACCCCAGACCTAGGTACTACCATTGTAAACTGTTTACTATGTATCGTTTTGTGTTTTATGCTGTTATGTATTTTCCATGTATTTGGCTTTTACTACCAGTTAAGAATGATTGACAATGGGTGGCCAGGAGCAGGGCTAACCATCCTGTTCCTCCCCTCTTGGCAGGAGTGGACTGGTCCTGCTTCCTGCCAGGAGGGGGAGTTACTGGGTAACCTCAGAGAGGAGAGGAAGAGACCTGCAGAGCTCCTGCTCTTGTTACAGATCAAAGAAATAAAGACTCAATAGATCCTTCAGAAGACAGAGTAAACAGCTACAGTATATCCAGCATCTAAGACACTGCTGTAAGGTGAGGGACTACGGCAAAGACACCCATCACCCAGACTAGGCCAGTGCAGAACTAGTGCTAAACTGCCGCCTACCAACCTGCCTCCATTATCCTTACCGGTACTAAAAGTTTGACCTTGAAATCTGCTGCTATTGGAAGTATCTGAAGTTTTTTCACTAAGAGACTTTTTCACATTTAATTCTGGCCTCGTTCTTCAACACTACATTTCTACTGCACCGATCCCCAGGGATCAAAGGCCTGAGGGAGTACAGTGTGATACAACACTTCATCAGGGTAACTACCACTCCCACCCTCTGCACCGGCTTCTCCAGGGCGCGCTGCATGTGCCTATGTGTATATCCATTTTAGTGGGTAGAGTTTCTGGTGGGAGGAGACATAAGAAGACATTGGTTCCATAAGACGTTGGCACTAAGGATGCATATTATCATTTATCTATCAGGTTTGATTTCTGTGAAAAGTTCATGGGCCGATGCTTTGTAATGAAAGTATGAAAATATTACTATTAGGATTGGGCCAAACAACAGTTTATGTTAAATAATGCAGTATGATCAGACATGGCTACAGTCAAGAAGTCAATTGGTTGCTGGTAGTACTTTAAATTGTCTGGACACCATAGATCACCCGAGATTGCCAGTAAACCTCCAGGATTTACAACTCCTCTTACTCCCCCCACTGGACCACCAGGCATCGCAATCCCCACTGGACCACCAGGGATTCCATTCCCATTTCTTGACTACCACATTTATTACATCAGACTGTCAGATGCCAAATGCTCACTATACCACAGTCAGTGGTCACCCCATTTGTGGTCCAAATCTGTCAGGAGGACATCTGCATGGGGCGTGTGCCTTCCCTGTATATTCGCACACGTTTCCTCCCCCCATTGCAGATTCTTCTTCCCACACCCAGGAGAAGATCAGTTGTGTCTTGACATATTAGATGGAGAAATTAAATTGTGAGCTGAACCCCACCAGGGACTCATGTGGCTGAAGTCTCTAGAGTCTATATAATGTAGACAATCTGAGACTCCACCTAGTGATAACCGGTGGTACTGCAGGCAATGCAGTTTTTACATAAATAAAATAAAAATTTGCTTGGATTTTCAGCTCTGGTTACGGTCAAAGCAACAGCAGAACTTATTAGGTGGAGGAGCTGTGTCTACCTATGTGACATCTCTGCCCTGCTATCTTGAAACCAACTGATCTGCAGGCAGGGACATCTCACTTTCATGGACCCCAGTTCGGCCTTCTTACAAATAGAAGAACGGGATACGGCGGCCGACACAGTGCGAACGGGTTGCGTTATGCAGCAGGGTGATTGACAGCGCACCGCTGAATCATTAACCCTTTGGTGAAAAGGCGTCATTGATTGATGTCAGTGAAAATAAGGTGTCCCAGCTGGCAGATTAACCCCCCAGCGCTTGTCTTGAACAAATAAAATGGAGATTTTACATTTTAACCCCATTGCAGCTGTGGCTAGTCTTGTCCTTTATGATGCAGCTTCCCCCCCCAAAAGCCTTTTTTTCATAGATATAGCCGTATGTAAGCTTGTTTATGTGGGACGAGTTATATTATTTAAAATAATTATTTTAAGACCTCATGCACACGATCGCAAAAAACGGATCCGCAAAAAATACTGATGATGTCCGTGCGCATTCCGTATTTTGCGGAACGGAACAGCTGGCCCCTAATATAACAGTACTATCCTTGTCCGTTATGCAGACAATAATAGGAATAGGACATGAAATAAGGACGTACGGAAACGGAATGCACACGGAGTAACTTCTTTTTTTTTGCGGACCCATTAAAATGAATGGTTCCGCATACGGTCCACAAAAAAACGGAATGGACACAGAAATAAAATACGTTCGTGTGCATGAGCCCTAAGGTATAGTACGTATAAATGATTAAAAAAAATTTGAGGGGGGGGGGGGGAGGAAGGAAAAAATTGCGGTCATGCCACTGTTTTGTATACATTTGTAAATAACACAGCTATAAGGAGTGCAGAAGTTGCAGTTGCACCTTGGTCCTTTTGAGTGAGGGGGCACTTCTGGCACATACGGTATGATGCACTGAGTAAAATAAATGGCACATGACAGATAGGAGCCCTGTTACAGATTTGAGTAAGTGTAGCAACTACCCGAATCACGTAAGCTTTTTGTTCCAATTTTAAAAGGAATGTGTCATCAGAAAGTGACCTAGTGTTTAAATCACATTTTTATGTTTAACACATTTTTAAACAGTTTTGATTATGTTATTTTTTATTTTACATCTCAATTTCCATATTTAAACAAAAAAAATGTATTCCTGCCATTTTCACACTGGCCACTAAGCCTAATAATAGGCGCCACTTTTTGGTCTGTACAGAGCACTTTACTGTAGTTATCTGCTTATCTGTCCTTCTACTCCTGCCTGTAATGATATCACCTCTGTGTACAGATATCACAGGATCCACCATTCACAATAGGTGATTGTCAGAGCTTATCTATTCTTCACTTGTACAATGACCTCTGCACAGGTCACAGAGCACAAAACTACTGCTTGAGGGTGATATACCAGCTTCAACTAACAACTGATTGAGGCCTGCTGTATATCAGCTTTCACAAATACTGCTCTTCTCTAGGGACTTTGGCACAGGGTCATTTTGAAAATGACAGGCAGAGGAAGAGGCAGGCCGTTCCGCAGGGATTGTAGGGGTCGGGCAGGTGCACCAGGCCGGAGCCTAAGTGGGAAGTTGGAGAAGGTGCGTGCGATTATGTCAAAGGACGCCCCAGAGTTGGTTGAGTGGCTCACTCAGCCTTCCGCTTCTGCACCCTCCTCATCCTCTGTATCTGCACCCTCCTCACTCTCTGCTGAGTGCACCCCCAAAGACTCCACCACCATAGCCCCTCCACTTGAGTCAGAGAAATTATTTTCCCATCCATTCCCAGACCTTACCGATGCGCAGCCATTCTTGGCATCGGATGAGGAAGCGGAGGTAGCAACGGCCACCACCCAGCGGTCTGACAACAGTACCTAGATCAGCCTAAGGAGAGTGGTACCCGCTGTTGCTGCCTACAATGAGAGCTCTAATGTCAGTGGTAGTGAAGGTGACGATGATGATGACCTGTCGATGGACGTCACGTGGGTGCCCACAAGAGAGGAAGTTCAGAGGGAGAGACAGAGCAGCAGATAGGGAGGAGAAGGAGGAGAAGCAGGCAGAACTCGCAGTGAACAGGAGGTAAAAAGCAGACTGCAAATGTATCTGGAGCGAGCAATCCACCATGCACGGTCACATCTGGTGCTCCCAGGACGCCAGCACATGGCTCCACAGTGTGGGCTTTTTTTAACGTGTCATCTGCTGACAATAGTGTTGCCATCTGCAGCCTGTGCTGTCAATGCATAAGTCGCTGCAAGCCCAACACTTACCTAAAGACGACCGCCTTAAGAAGGCACCTGGTCTCCCATCACCGAGCCCAGTAGGAGCAACGCCGTCAGAACCCACAAAGCCACACTCCCAGTGCTCCACGTCCTGCCTCTTCTCCTTCTCTCCTCCCATTTCTCCTCCACTCCACCTTCCACCGGGCCATCGTCACGTTAATCTGGCATAAGACAGGCTTTCGTGGCCCAAATGTTCGAGCGTAAAAAAAAAATGATGATGCCGGATAACCCTATTGCCCAACGGATGACCTCTGGCTTGTTGGAACTGCTAGCCTGCCAACTACTGCCATATAAATTGGTGGACTCGGAGGCCTTTCGAAAATTTGTGGCCATTGGCACACCGCAATGGAAGGTCCCCGGAAGGAAATATTTCTCCCAGAAGGGCTTCCCAGAGCTATATGGCCACGTTCAGTGGCAAGTGAATGTATGTCTGGCACACAGTGTCGGTGCCAAGATACATCTGACCACAGACACGTGGTCTAGCAAACACGGGCAGGGAAGGTACATAACTTTTACTGCCCACTGGGTGAACCTTCTGACGGCCGTCAAGCATGTAACCCGTGGCACCTGTGTGGATTTGGTGTTACCGCCACGGGCTGCATGCAGGCCTGCCTCTTCTTCTCCTTCTCCTACTCCATCCTCCGTCTCCTCCTCGGCTGACTCCTCCTTTTCCACTGCTACCGCCTCTTACGCTGCACCCCCCAAGCTCCCCAGAACCTATTCGACGTCCCAGGTGAGACGTTGCCATGCTGTGCTGCGGCTGTTGTGCCTGGAAGCCAAGAGCCACACCGGTCCTGCAATGCTTTCAGCTCTGCAGTCACAGGCCGATCAGTGGCTAACCCCCCTCCATTTAACAGGTGCCAATCTGCTGAGCGCGCTGAAACAGGGCAAAATGACACACGTGCCGTGCATGGCACCTGTCCTGAATTTAGTCGTGCAGCGATTCATTGCCAAATACCCCGGGGTCCAGGACGTCTTGCGGCAGGCCCTGGAAAATCTCTGTACATTTTAGAAGATCTTACAAAGCATGGCTCGCCTTGCTGACGTTCAGCGGCGACACCACTTGCCCGTCAGACGTCTGATTTGTGATTGCCCGACGCGCTGGAACTCCACCTTGTATATGCTTGATAGGCTGCTCCAGCAGAAACGTGCCGTTAACGACTACCTATATGAACTCTGCGGCAGGACAGGTTCTGGGGAGCTTGGTTTCTTTTCACCGCGCCAGTGGCTGCCCATGCGCGACGCATGCAGACTTCTGCGGCCATTTGATGAGCTCACCAAACTGGTCAGTCTCACCAAACTGGTCAGTGGCATCGTACCTTCGCCTTCTTTCTGGAGCGTGCATTGCGTCGTGTCATTGATCAAGCCGTCGAGGAGCAGGAGCTGGAAGATGAGGAAGTCGCAATGCTGAATGAATTTCCAGGGGGGGCTACTCCATCTGAGACAAGTCAGGAGGAGTCTGAAGAGGAGTCAGAGGAGGATAGTGCTTGGGGGGAGGAGGAGGAGAAGGAGCAAGAAGAGCAGGCTTTAAACTTTTTGGGGATCCCTGGTGTTGTCCGTGGCTGGGGGGAGGAGACCGAGGACGACATTCTCCTGGGCGATAAGCAGGAGTCAGGGCGCTCTACCGCTTCCAATTTAGTGCAAATGGGAGCCTTTATGTTCCACTGTTTGTAGAGGGACACTCGTATAAAAAGCATAAAGGCCAAGGACGAGTACTTGGTGGCAGCATACTTAGACCCCCGGTACAAACACAAAATGGCGGACATGTTACCAGCATCAGAGAGGGCTGCATTTCCATGCCTTGCTGCGAGAGGTGCTGCATTCTGCTGTTGCGGGCACTGGCAGAGAAATTTCCACCCACAGCGAAACAGGTGCGGGTACCAATCCTACCGCGCCTGCATAAAGAGGGTGGTTTGAAGATGTGTTTGTCACTTCGGATATGAGATCATTCTTGCAGCCAACCCATCGACAGCCGCTCTACGGATCCAGCCTCAGGGAACGCCTAGACCGACAGGTGTCCGACTACATCAGGTTAATGGCCGATGTGGACGCTCTGAGAAGCGAGGAACCCCTGGACTACTGGGTGTGCAGGCTTGACCTGTGGCCAGGGCTGGCACAATTTGCCATGGAACTCTTGGCTTTCTCATCGTCAAGTGTCCTGTCCGAAAGGACGTTCAGCACAGCAGGGGGGGATCGTGACCAATAAGCGCACTCGCCTAGCTCACGACACTGTGGACTACCTCACATTTTTTTTAATGAATGAGGCATGGATCTCAGAGGAATTCAACACCGGTGATGACCACGTGTAATTGAATTTCCTCATGCCAGCCCACACATATCCGCCACAACCCAGAACAAAGAATGGTCCCTGCCTTATGTATATACAGTGGCATAAAAGGCCTTTTATGTCAGGTGAATGCCTATTGCCTAATTTTTGGGGCCTGTACTGGCCGACAGTTACATACTTATCCTGTGACTGCCTAATGTACCTTCAGCCACAGAATCCAAAGTTCTTTGCTGTCAGGTGAATGTCTATTTCCAAATTTTGGGGGCCTGTACTGGCCTACAAGTTGCATATTTATCCTGTGACTGCCTAATGTACCTTCAGCCACAGAATCCAAAGTTCTTTGCTGTCAGGTGAATGCCTATTGCCTAATTTTTGGGGCCTGTACTGGCCGACAGTTAATTTTTTTTATCTCTAGCGACATAATCACATCCTTGTCTCACTCCTCTGCCTCTCATTATGGTGGAGTATGAACCGCATTCACCATAAGGACCTTCTAATGTCACAGAGTCATGTGACTGTGCCTCCCACCCCGTACTTTGCCCCTCACCCCGTACTGTGCCCCCTTATACCCTGCATTGTGCCCTCTTACCACACCCTGTGCAGTGCCCCTAGTCATTCCCTGTACTGTGCCCTCTTATACCCTTTTATCCGGTCACGGTATGGTGGTGTTATCCGGTCAGTGTATGGCGGTGGTATCCAATAACTGGATGTCCATAACTGTATCCCTTGCCTGGCCCACGCCATCCTTTTTTAGACCTGTCCAGTGTCGGACTGGGGTACCTAGGGCCCACCAGTAAAATTTATTTTGGGGGCCCACCATATGGATACATTCAAATATAATAAATAATCTAACAAGTTTTTTATATGAACATCGGCTGGTTGAAGTGCTGTACATTGAATATATGTATGAAATCCAGTAAGTCTACTGTGTTATATGCCATTTGTGAAGGGGGTGGGAGACTAGGGGCCCACTTTGCTCAGGGGCCCACCGGGGAATTCCCCTGTACCCCTGTGGGCCAGTCCGAGCCTGGACCTATCACGATCGGCGTAACTGTCACATACGTGACACGGAGGGAGGAAAGGAGGGAGGCCCTGCCCTAGTGAGAGGGAAGGTGGTGACCCCTGACTCACCTTGCGTCTGGCACCTGGCTGCCCTGTCGTCCCTAGACGGGTTCCTCACCCGTACGCCGATCACGTGCCTAAAACCCTGGCTTTCCCTAGGATGAGCCCTAGATAGTGAACAGGGCGGTGGGAACACTAGTCCGCACCACTAGCTCTAGAGGAAAACACCAAGGGGAGGACAGACAATACAAACAAAACATATAATCCCAGGTGGGCAACAACAGGAGACAACAAAAGCCCAACAGGGATCCGGAGGGTAGCACTCTGGAACAACAACCAGATTCTCAGCTCCAGTGGGTCAGCATAGATGTCCAGGCAGGAAGCTCTATAACTGGCAACAAGAGAAGTGTGAGAGGAGAATATAAGGAGTTTGGGAGTGGCAGACAAGAAACAGCTGAGGAGGAGAAGCTACGGATCCCTGAGTGAGACAAAAAGGATAGCAAGGCAAACACAGAAAACAAACACTAAGAAACACCATGATCTTTAGACATAGAGCGCGCAGCCACCCGCTGCGACTTCCTGACCCCGGGTATAACGGAGTCAGACGTGGCTCTTGACACCCTCGTGACAGTACCCCCCCTTTCACGAGGGGCCTCCGGACACTCAGGACCAGGTCTCTCCGGATGAGAGACATGGAAAGCCTGAATCAACCTGTTGGCGTTTACCTCTGACGCTGGAACCCACATTCTTTCCTCGGGACCGTAACCCCTCCAATGCACCAGATACTGAAGAGAGCGGCGGACCCGACGAGAATCAACAATTCTGGATATTTGAAACTCCAGATTACCATCCACAACAACAGGAGGAGGTGGCAGCGGTGATGGTTCTAGAGGTGGAACATACTTCTTGAGCAACGACTTATGGAAGACGTTATGGATCTTAAAAGTCTGAGGTAGCTCCAGGCGAAAAGCCACAGGGTTAATGACGGCTACAATTTTATAAGGACCAATGAACCTAGGACCCAGTTTCCAAGAGGGAACCTTCAACTTAATATTCCTAGTAGACAACCACACATAGTCATTCACTCCTAGGTCCGGACCTGGCGACCGTTTCTTATCGGCCATGCATTTGTATTTACCACTCATATTTTTCAAGTTAGCTTGCACCTTCTGCCATACCGATGAAAGAGATGAAGAAAACCGTTCCTCTTCGGGAACCCCAGAAGACCCCACCTCTTTGAAAGTACAAAATTGGGGATGAAAACCGTATGCACCAAGAAATGGTGACTTGCCAGTGGATTCCTGACGGCGATTATTTATGGCAAACTCGGCTAACGGTAAATATGATGACCACACCTCTTGGTTTTCAGACGCAAAACACCTTAAATATGTTTCTAGGTTTTGGTTGGTACGCTCAGTCTGTCCATTCGACTGAGGATGGAAAGCTGAGGAAAAGGATAAGTGTACCCCTAAACGGGTACAAAAAGCTTTCCAAAACTTAGAAATAAACTGGGTTCCCCGATCCGAAACCACATCGGAAGGGACCCCGTGAAGCTTCACGATTTCACTGATAAACACCTGAGCAAGAGTCTTAGCATTAGGAAGTGCGGGTAGCGCAATAAAGTGTACCATTTTGCTAAACCTGTCTACTACTACCAAGATAACTGTTTTACCCGCAGACAAAGGTAAGTCAGTGATGAAATCCATTGATAGATGTGTCCATGGTCTATTGGGGATGAAAAGTGGCAATAAAGACCCTGCTGGACGTGTATGAGAGACTTTCGCGCGTGCACAAGTAGAACAAGTAGACACGAAATCTATTACATCCTGACGCAACCTTGGCCACCAAAAACGACGAGACAATAGCTCCAAGGTTGCTTTACTACCTGGGTGCCCAGCAAGTGCCGAATTATGATGTTCCTTCAATAACTCAAGACGCAGGTTTAACGGTACAAACAATTTCTCTGAGGGGCAAGAGGCCGGGGCGTCCCCCTGGGCCTCTAACACCTTTCCCTCTAGAACAGAGTGTACAGCCGAGACAACCACTCCTCTTTGTAAAATAGGTACCGGATCACTAACATTACCCCCTCCAGGGAAACTACGAGACAATGCGTCTGCCTTGGTATTTTTTGCCCCAGGACGATAGGTGATTACAAAGTTAAATCTGGTAAAGAATAGCGACCACCTAGCTTGTCTAGGGGTGAGACGCTTAGCCGATTCTAGGTACAGAAGGTTTTTGTGATCCGTAATTACCGTGACGGGGTGGATTGCTCCCTCTAAGAAGTGACGCCACTCTTCAAACGCCAGTTTAATCGCCAACAGTTCCCTATTTCCAATATCATAGTTCTTTTCTGCTGCAGATAATTTTTTGGAAAAGAAAGCGCAAGGACGCCATTTGCCAGGAGACGGACCCTGAGACAATACAGCCCCCACTCCCACCTCCGACGCATCAACTTCAACAATAAAAGGCTGGGAGACATCAGGTTGAATTAGAACAGGTGCCGAGGTAAATCTCTCTTTTAGAGAGGAAAATGCAATTTTAGCGGTGTCAGACCATTTAGAAAAATCAGTCCCCTTCCTAGTCATGTCAGTAAGGGGTTTAACGATCACTGAATAATTTTTAATAAACTTTCTGTAGAAATTTGCGAAACCCAAAAACCGTTGTAGAGCTTTAAGGTTCTCAGGAAGATCCCAATCTAAAATTGCCTGGACCTTCCCAGGATCCATACGGAAACCTGAAGCAGATAATAGATATCCCAGGAATTGTATTTCCTGAACGGCGAAGACACATTTTTCAATTTTCGCATATAATTTATTCGTCCGTAGGACCTGCAGTACTTGCCTGACATGTACTTCATGTGTTTTCAGATCAGCCGAATAAATTAAGATATCATCTAGGTATATGACTACAAACCTGCCGATGAGATGACTAAAAATATCATTAACGAAATGTTGGAAGACAGCAGGGGCATTGGTCAGACCGAAAGGCATGACTAAATTTTCGTAATGCCCCTCAGGGGTGTTAAAAGCTGTCTTCCACTCATCCCCTTCCTTGATACGAATCAGATTGTAGGCCCCCCTAAGATCAAGTTTGGAGAACCACCTAGCACCCGCAATCTGATTAAAAAGGTCAGGAATGAGAGGAAGAGGGTATGGGTCTCGGACGGTTATCCGGTTTAGCTCACGGAAATCTAGGCAAGGACGCAGGCCCCCATCTTTCTTTTTAACAAAGAAAAACCCTGCAGCCACGGGTGAAGAAGAGGGTCTGATGTGTCCCTTGGCCAGACTCTCGGAGATATAATCTTTCATGGCTTGTCTCTCGGGACCCGAAAGATTATACAACCTGGACTTGGGTAATTTTGCACCGGGAATCAGGTTAACCGGGCAATCATAAGGACGATGAGGTGGTAGCTTCTGACAACCCTTTTCAGAAAAAACGTCCTCAAAGTCCGAAATAAATGTAGGTAGGGAAGCTATGGAGGCGATTAAGCAATTGTTATTTAAGCAATTCTCTCTGCAATGCTCACTCCACTCCAATATCTCCCTGGCCTGCCAATCCACCACTGGATTGTGCGCTACCAACCAGGGAAGACCCAATACCACAGGAGAGGGAAGGCCCTCCAGAACGTAACATGAAAGACGCTCCTTATGGTGGTCCCCTACCCGAAGATGTAAGTTATGGACAACGTGAGTGAGGTTTCTCTGAGACAGAGGAGCAGAGTCAATAGCGAATATGGGAATGGGTCTCTGCAGCGTACAGAGAGACAAACCCATAGTGCGGGCAAAATGGGCATCTATCAAATTTACCCCTGCACCACTGTCTAGAAAAAAAGAAATAGACTCCGTCTTAACACCAAAAACAATAACCGCTGGCAACACAAATTGAGATGTTCGTATGGAGGAAACGTATACCCCCCGGCTGACATCCTCCGCACAGCCTGGGGTTAGTAGTTTTCCGACGGTCTTTTGTTTTTGGGAAAGGAGGGACAGACATTAATGAAATGACCCTTCCCCCCACAGAAAAAACAAGCCCCCCACCTACGGCGAACCTCAGGAGGACGGACCTGACGAGAAGTTCCTCCTAGCTGCATAGGCTCATCCAAGTCCGTACAGACTAACTGCTGCTTGGGAGAGGTTACCGATTGCTCAGGAATTTTCGATCTCTCCCTAAGACGTCTATCTATCCTGATAGAGAGGGACATAACAGCATCAAGGGAAAGGGGGGTCTCATACAGCGCCAGCGCATCCTTAACCCTTTCAGATAACCCAGAGCAGAACTGACTCCTGAGAGCCGGGTCGTTCCACTGAGTATCCGTAGCCCACCTGCGGAACTCTGAGCAATATTCCTCTGCTGGCCGATCTCCCTGTAGGAGTCTCCGTAACTTCGACTCAGCCAGGGCGACACGGTCAGGGTCATCATATATGAGACCCAAAGCCCCAAAAAATCCCTCCACTGACCGGAGAGCCTGGGAACCAGGGGGTAACGAGAACGCCCAGGATTGCGGGTCCCCCTGAAGCAGGGAAATAACAATCCCCACCCGCTGTTCTTCATTACCTGAGGAGTAAGGGCGCAGCTTAAAATATAATTTGCAGGCCTCACGGAACAACACAAATTTGTCCCTTCCCCCAGAGAATCTGTCAGGAAGAACAACCTTGGGTTCTGTAACAACCTGGTTACCCATAGCAACCGCTGGGCTTACGGTCTGCTGCATTTGCTGCTGCTGTTGGAGGACAGACGCCTTCAATCCTGCCACCTCCAAAGACAGGCCTTGAAGCTGTTTTGCCAAAGCAGCAATAGGATCCATATTGGATTCTAAGTAGAGAAAAAAAAATTAAATATATATATATTATTTTATTTTTTTTTCTCAAAAAATAAGGGCCAGTTATAATATCACGATCGGCGTAACTGTCACATACGTGACACGGAGGGAGGAAAGGAGGGAGGCCCTGCCCTAGTGAGAGGGAAGGTGGTGACCCCTGACTCACCTTGCGTCTGGCACCTGGCTGCCCTGTCGTCCCTAGACGGGTTCCTCACCCGTACGCCGATCACGTGCCTAAAACCCTGGCTTTCCCTAGGATGAGCCCTAGATAGTGAACAGGGCGGTGGGAACACTAGTCCGCACCACTAGCTCTAGAGGAAAACACCAAGGGGAGGACAGACAATACAAACAAAACATATAATCCCAGGTGGGCAACAACAGGAGACAACAAAAGCCCAACAGGGATCCGGAGGGTAGCACTCTGGAACAACAACCAGATTCTCAGCTCCAGTGGGTCAGCATAGATGTCCAGGCAGGAAGCTCTATAACTGGCAACAAGAGAAGTGTGAGAGGAGAATATAAGGAGTTTGGGAGTGGCAGACAAGAAACAGCTGAGGAGGAGAAGCTACGGATCCCTGAGTGAGACAAAAAGGATAGCAAGGCAAACACAGAAAACAAACACTAAGAAACACCATGATCTTTAGACATAGAGCGCGCAGCCACCCGCTGCGACTTCCTGACCCCGGGTATAACGGAGTCAGACGTGGCTCTTGACACCCTCGTGACAGGACCTGACATGAGCAGGAAAAATATGCAGATTGCGGTGCTAAGGACCTTTGCGCCACAATCTGTGTCAGAAATACGCCTAACATAGATGTATTTCTATATAATAATTATTCGGGGGTAGGGCTAATATCTTTATATTTTATAGATTCTAGTGTATTATACTGTGCCCTGTATTTCCCAGTAGAAAATGATCCTTGGGAAACACAGTCCTCATCCCTGACCACCAGGACCAGGTAGCGCTCTGTCAGTACATGGTGGCCTCCCCTCTCCCCCACGCTGCTCCGCTGTGTACTGGTGCTTATTCTGACACCAGGGCTGGGCTCCCATCCTATTTTTGCCATCCATTTAATGCATACCAAAAATGTATGCTTTAACAGATACCGCAGACTGATGCCGTACAGTGGCGTCCGTTCACCATACAGTTCCATGGTAGAAAAAAATGTACGTTAACGTATACATTTTTTTAATGGACTCTGCAGGATACAAAAACCGATGTTCGTCCATCACTACACATACCCTTGGCAGTCATGTGCCATTCATACACACATCATCACCAAAGCCACTGATGTCCTACAGATGTCCTTTTGAAATCACACCACAGAGTATAGACTATATGGTATCCCCTTTAGCATTTGAGTAATGTCTAAGGCTCTGTTCACACCATCATTGTGGCTTCCACTCCAATGCTTTGTTGGATTGGTTGATTGGTAATGGAGTCCTTCTGGTTCCACTGAGGTGTCCGACATTTTGAGGGGGAAATAAAATGCATGCAGTACTTTTTTTCCTATCAAAAACAACTACATTTATGTCAAAAGCTCTGACAGAAGTAGACATTACATCCTGGGTCAGGGTTTAATCTTAAGGGCTAGTCTGGAGACTGCAGCTGCCAAGTTGTATGACCAATAGATACTGTAACCACCAAGTTGTGTGTCCATTACACACTGTAACCACCAAGCTGTGTTTGTTCCCATTAGAAACTGTAAATACCAAGCTGTGTGCCCATTAGAGACTACAATGACCAAGCTGTGTGCCCATTAGAGACTATAATGACCAAGCTGTGTGCTCATTAGAAATGGTAAACGTCATGCTGTTTGCCCAATAGAGACTGTAGATAACAAGCTGTGTGCCCAGTAGAGGCTGTAACCACCAAGTTGTGTGCCCATTAGAAACTTTAAATGCCAAGTTGTGAGCCCATTAAAGACTGGAGCTGCCAAGTTGTGTGCCCATTATAGACTGTAACCAACAAGCTGTGTGTCTATTAGAGACTGTAACCAACAAGCTGTGTGTCTATTAGAGATTGTAACCAACAAGCTGTGTGTCTATTAGAGACTGTTTGCCTATTAGAGACTGGAGATGCCAAGCTGTGTGCCCAATAGAGACTGGAGCCACCAAGCTGTGTGCCCAATAGAGGCTGTAACCACCAAGCTGTGTGCCCAATAGAGGCTGTAACCACCAAGCTGTGTGCCCATTACAAACTGTAAATGCCAAGCTGTGTGCCCAATAGAGACTGGAGCCACCAAGCTGTGTGTCTTTTAGAGACTATAACCACCACATTTTATTTCCGATAGAGACTGGAGCCGCCAAGCTGTGTGCCCGATTGGGACTTTAACCACCAGGCTCGGTGCCACTGTTTGTATTACACTTGGTGCCCATTCTGTTTTCATTTGAGTTGTGCTGTGTCTGTCTCTATTACTGCGCCATCCTTGAGTGCATACCGACTCAGGGCCAAGGGCCACACTCTAAAAACTGACCCTCTTACAAACCTGCAGACAGGTTCTCTTTCAGAAACTTTCTCCAAAGACCGAAAAGAGTTATTTTTTTCCGTAGCATTGCTCATCTCCAAATTCACACTAGAAGGTGACATTTGCTGAAATCATTTGTCCCCGCCTGTTACATTAGCCTCCCACATTAACACTAGTGTTTATTTATGGCTGCTGCGAAAATCCTTCCAATTCTTTCACAATTTACTTACAGGTAGGACCAGCGCGGAGCATGTTCCCCTCTTCTCTTTGAGCAGGATACGGTTTTGGAGGCAGCAGGTTCACAGCAACGATACCGTTCATGTGAAGTCATTATCACCTCTCGGTGCAGATCTTCCTCAGCATTAATTACAATGAATATATACGGTTATGTGAAGACTGGCATTAACCACCTCACATCTAACCACTAGAGATCTAGCGGGATCCGTGATGACGTCACCACGTTGGCTGGCGTGGTGATGTCATACGTCACCGCGCACGGGATTTTGCGCAGGATATTCAATTAAGATGGCGGCGGTTGGCTCTTCGTGCCCAAATGGATGAGGTAATTATTATTAATTTTTTTAAGCGCCATTTCAGGGAAAATTGATTCACTACCATGAAGCACAAGGAAATTCGGCTCTGCGGCGAATTGAATTTTCCATGAAATTCGGATCAAAGTCAACTTTGTTCAACGCCATACACACAGAAATCCTAGCTCTGTAGACGCTTGCCTTTACGTGTCATATACTGACATTGAGCTATATATTTCTTTCACCTTCATTCTCACCCAAAGAAAAAAGTTAAAAAAAATCTGCCGCTTTCTTGACATCTGTTGATGGTTTAGGCCCTCGTGGATTCATTTGCATGTGATTTATCTGCAATACCGGGTACAACCTATGGGTAGGATAGGAAATGTTTTTGGGAAACAAGCAGACCCTTTTGCCTGATCTCAATCAAACCCATAAAGTTACTACATTATGGTGAAATCATCCAGATTTGGCACTACACTTCTGCACCGCACGTACCTGGACCTGGTTCCTGATTGGGTCTTTCTGCCATATAGGAAAATAAAGGGCATCTTTCAACAGGATCGACCCTATTAAAGCAGCCATAAGGCCTGATAGGTGTAACCCTGCTGATTAAGTATATACCTTTACTCCCATGATCCGTTGCTGCATTTAGGAAAAATAACTGTTGTTTTTAAAATATTAGGGATTAAGTGCACTGAGGGCGGGCCCTAGCCTGCTAATGCACCTTAGCTCCTCCGCTCTGCTTTCCTGGACCTTCCCCCTTCCATCTGGTTGCCTGACCCTATCGACCAAGTAAAGTGGTAGAGTTCAGGTAAGCAGAGCGGAGGAGCTAAGGTGCATCAGCCGGCTAGGGCCCTCTTTCGGTGCACTTAAGGCTTAATTTGTAAATTTAAAACACTTTTATTCTCGAAATGCAGCAGCAGATTGGGGGGAAGGAAAGTTTGTTTCTAATTATCGGGATCACCTTTATCAACCATTATTGCTGGTTTAATAGGGTTGTCCTGCTGAAAGATGTTCTTTAAAGGGGTTGTCCAGTTTTATGATATTGATGACCTGTCCTCAGGATGGTTCATCAATATCAGGTTGGCTGGGGTCCGACTCCCGGCATCCCCACCGATCAGCTGTTTGAAGAGGCCTTGGAACTCCGGTGAGTGCTACAGCATCTTTCTTGGCTAGTGACATCATGTTCTTCAGTCACATGGTCTAGGCGCAGCTAGGTTTAAAGGGGTTCTGCAGTTTGTTTAAACTGATGATCTATCCTCTGGATAGATCAGCATCTGATCGGCGGGGGTCCTACACCAGGGACCCCCGCCGATCAGCTGTTTGAGAAGGCTGCAGCGCCTCGGCCTTCTCACTGTTTACCGCCGGCCCAGTGACATCACGACTAGTATCAAATTGCCTGGGCGGGGCTAAGCTCTGTTCACTTGAATGGAGCCTATCCCCGCCCACGCTAGTTGATACTAGTCGTGACGTCACTGGGCCGGTGGTAAACAGTGAGAAGGCTGCGGCGCTGCTGGAGCGCCGCTGCCTTCTCAAACAGCTGACGGGCGGGAGTCCCGGGGGTCGGACCCCCGCCGATCAGATGCTGATGATCTATCCAGAGGATAGATCATCAGTTTAAACAAAGTGCAGAACCCCTTTAAGTGAATAGGCTTGAGCTGCAATACCAAGCACAGCCGATATCCTATGTGCGCTGTGCTTGGTATACTTGGTTTAATATAAGCCACTGAATTTTTCAATAAAATGTACCTGTATAGTGCCACCTGTTGTTTGTTCTTTTCCTTATTTCTTGTGGTCGCACATGCTCAGTTTAAATCTTCAACTGCTACCAGCCATATCTTCTGTTAGGGGCTGTGACAGTTACAGGGAAAGAGCTGCAGCAGAAAGGACACACCCCCTAGAAGAGACACACGCACACCCTCAGCTGCAGCAGAAAGGACACACCTCTAAGCTGCCAGTCTGAAATAAATCTAGCAAAACAAGTGGAGCAATGAATGGGGAGATCTCTGGATCCATGTGAGGTACAGGGTTGGTTCTAGCTTTGTTAGAAAGATGTTGGCATGTACTGTAAGATTAAAAAATTTCATTTTTTTTCCATCAATCATGGCATAATTCCTTTAAGTGAGGTAAACGGAGTCTAAAGGATTTATCTTTGGACTCCGCTTGAGCTGATTTCCGCTCATTTCCATCTTTTTTGGGCCAGATAAAATAGTATGGCAAATTAAATACACGGACTGTAATAAAGACATGTGCATGAGGCCCAGCAGTGACCATTACATCACTGATCTCTGTCATCTGTGTAGATAGAGACGCAGAGGAGACACGCATGATGTCTTCCCTGCTACACTGATCAACCAGTAAGACTATAGGGGGCATTTATATCTATTGTGCTGTATTCTCTGTCTGACTTTGGTTTCTTGTTTTGCGCCACATTTTGGAGATGGCACACGGGTTTAATAATTTCTTCCTGTTTAAGTGACCGTACGCCGGGGGGTTACCTGACGTACTTTGCAACCAGCTGCGACATTTATCATGGTCACACATCAGAAATGCACCCTAAAAGGGATCTTCTCATTTAACTTCTGAAAGTGTCATGGGAAGAGAAATGCAAGATTTGGGGTAAATTGTGGCATGCGCCAAAATATGAGACGATTTAAAGCCCCCAAAACTTCTGTAACAGCCTTCAGGAACGTCCTGCGTATGGCATAGAAAGCCCTATTTGATTATTTTCTCCTATATTTACATGTCTGCATCACCGTAAAATTCGGATCGGGTGATGACACAATGTCATTGGCGTATCCGCAGCTACACTGAAAGCTGTCATGTATTTGTATAATATAGGAGGAGATTTACAAAAGTGTCTAGACTGTGAAAAGATGAGCATCCGGGTAGAAGACGCAGACATCCACTAAGCAAACAGGGGGAACGCAGGCTGCTGCAGCCATGGAGGACGCTCCCACCAGCTAAAAGCACATATTTATTCAGTGGTTAGACTTCTACTCCAGATTAGACATTAACCACAGACTTATATAGAGAAGATGGGGCACCAAAGATTACAATAGGAACAACACCTCACACCCCTAGACAATTGGGGCAGATAGACATGAGAAGAAGATCCCAACGTAGGAACTTCTCATTCCCACCACCCTTTTATGGTCTACTTGGTCGGGACTTCCATTCTCCAGGGGTCCCTTAGCAGCAACATGGTTTGCTTCTCTGATATGTATGCCCTGTTGATGGATCCCATTCTTCTCTATGGCGCCTTCGCAAGGCCGGACTGGCCCACCAGAGTACCAGAGGATCTGCGACAATAATGGAGCCCTGATAAAACAGGGCCTTTAAGGTCTTTTATACATAGAGAGTGGGCGCTCAGAATTATTTCCTCTGGTGGGCTCAAGGGACGTCAGTCCGACGCTGCACCTCGGACACAGCCATACTGACTGAACTAATACAAGCTGATGTCATTATGCATTACTTTTTAATTTCCCCTCCCCCACCCATTATTAAGGGGGATGTCCCAAGTTGCCGTTTCCACAGTGAGATGGGACTGCCCTAGGTGGCAAGGTTCACCGAAACACCCAAGTGGGCAGGTGCTCCGCTTTTTCTGTAAGGGTACTTTCACACTAGCGTTTTTCTTTTCCGGCACTGAGTTCCGTCCTAGGGGCTCTATACCCGAAAAGAACTGATCAGGCATATCCCCATGCATTCTGAATGGAGAGAAATCCGTTCAGGATGCATCAGGACGTCTTCAGTTCAGTCTTTTTGACTGTTCAAGACGGAGATAATACCGCAGCATGCTATGGTTTTCTCTCCGGCCCAAAAAACGGAACACTTGCCTGAATGCCGAATCCGGCATTTTTTTTCCATAGGAATGTATTAGTGCCAGATCCGGCATTCGAAATACCGGAATGCCGCATACATCCTTCCGGCCTGCGCATGCGCAGACCGAAAAAAATGTGAAGCGAATAAATGCTGGATCCGTTTTTCCGGATGACACAGGAAAGACGGATCCGGTATTGCAATCCATTTTTCTGACTGATCAGGCATTTTTCAGACTGATCAGGATCCTCATCAGTCTTAGGCTGGTTTTACATGGGCGCTGCGGGAAAATGTGCGGGTGCGTTGCGGGAACACGTGCGATTTTTCCACGCAAGTGCAAAACATTGTAATGCGTTTTGCACGCGCGTGAGAAAAATCGCACATGTTTGGTACCCAAACCCGAACTTCTTCACAGAAGTTCGGGCTTGGGATCGGCGTTCTGTAGATTCTATTATTTTCCCTTATAACATGGTTATAAGGGGAAATAATATTCAACAACTTAGACAGCACTCCAATTTTTGCTTAAGTAATTTTTATTTGCTTAGCCGGACATAGTGGTCCTTTTCGTGACAACGTTTCGGGCAGAAAGAATGCCCTTTATCAGGCTAGTCGTATGCACATGAGGTTGTGGATGGCCGGCCACGACGTGCACCCTAACCGGTCAGAATAGATAGAGTGCTGTGATCACTATGAGATTCCAATAATAAGGGAAAATAATAACATTCTGAATACAGAATGCATAGTAAAATAGCGCTGGAGGGGTTAAAAAAAAATTAAAAATAATTTAACTCACCTTAATCCACTTGATCGCGCAACCGGCATCTCCTTCTATCTTTATCTTAGCTGTGTGCAGTAACAGGACCTGTGGTGACGTCACTCCGGTCATCCCATAATCCATCACATGATATTTTACCATAGTGATGGATCATGTGATGGACCATGTGATGACCGGAGTGACGTCACCACAGGTCCTGTTACTGCACACAGCAAAGATAAAGATAGAAGAAGATGCCGGTTGCGCGATCAAGTGGATTAAGGTGAGTTAAATTTTTATTTTTTTAACCCCTCCAGCGCTATTGTACTATGCATTCTGTATTCAGAATGCTATTATTTTCCCTTATAACCATGTTATAAGGGAAAATAATAATGATCTGGTCTCCATCCCGATCGTCTCCTAGCAACCGTGCGTGAAAATCAGCACCGCATCCTGCACTTGCTTGAGGATGCTTGCGATTTTCACTCAACCCCATTCATTTCTATGGGGCCTGCATTACGTGAAAAACACACAATATTGAGCATGCTGCGATTTTCAAGCAACGCAGTGATGCGTGAAAATCACCGCTCATGTGCACAGCCCCATAGAAATGAATGGGTCGGGATTCAGTGCGGGTGCAATGCGTTCAACTCACGCATCGCAACCGTGCGGAATACTCGCCCGTGTGAAAGGAGCCTTACAAATGCCATCAGTTGGCATACGTTTTGCCGGATCCGGCAGGCAGTTCCGGCGATGGAACTGCTTGCCGGATCACTCTGCCACAAGTGTGAAAGTAGCCTAAGTCCCATTGTAGTGAATGGGAGCGATGTAAAGATTTTCTACTTGAAATCCATGGTGGATCCACATGTATAATAATGAAAGGGTCAAACCCATGTATAAGGCCTCTTTCACACTGTGCGCAAAATGCAGGCCACAATACACAAGCACAGTCCGTGGGGCAGCCGCATCGGATAGCGGACCCATTCACTTGAATGGGTGCGCGATCCAGCCGTTCCGCAAAAAGATAGGGCATGTTCTATCTTTTTGCGGAACGGAAGTATGGGACGAAACCCCACGGAAGCACTCCGTAGGGTTCCGTTCCGCACCATTCCGCATCTCCGGATTTGCGGACCAATTCAAGTGAATGGGTCCGCATCCGTGATGCGGAATGCCCACGGAACGGCACCCGTGTATTGCGGATCCGCAGATGCGGTCCGCAATACGGCAACGGGGCGCACACGCCGGTGTGAAAGAGGCCTAAATCTACAATAGAAATCGAGTTGTATCCCAGTTCTACCCCATGTGCACTGACCCTTAATGTTATTGTTATTTTATCAGTTCTATCTATTGCTCACATAGATTAGATCCATTTTCATTACAATCCTAATGTTATTATTGTTACTCTTTTATATAATAATTTATGACACATTATTATTATTATTACTGTTATTATTACTAGTATTATTTACTATTACTAATCAAGTATTGTTTTCTATTCTGAACAAACCACTATAAAGCCTTTATGTACACGACTGTATTTTCATTTAATTTCTATGGGGTTGAAAAGATGTGGACGGCGCACCATGTCCTGTCCGCACTTGTATGTCAGTTCTGTGGCCCCGCAAAAAAGATAGAACATATCCTATTCTTGTCCGTTTTGTAGACAAGGAGTTTTAAAAAAATGGCGGCGTGCACTCAGCTGGTAGTTGTGTTTAGTGGATCTTCGATATGCGGACCGCAAAACACATACGGACTTGTGCATGGGGCGTAAACATTTTTGGAGCAATTCATTCCTGGAGGAGAACTACAATATTATTTACGAATTCTTGCAAAGCCCCATCTCCTAGTTAGGAATGATTGTTGCTATTATATTATATTTTTATTATTAATTTAGCTCTAATTATTATTATTTGTAGTAAATAAAACATATTTACCACCTGGGGTGGATTCATGGTATTATTTATTTTATTAGCAATGATTGCTACTATAGTTATATTGCTATTATTAATAATAGTAGTATGATAATATAATGGCAATAATAATAGTAACATTGTAACAACAGTAATTGTGCTGATCCAGCTAATACTAGGGGCCCCTATTCAAGCACTGCTCCATGTCTGCGGATGCCAATGAATAATAACCTAATGTGGGGAGATTTGCAGGAGGTGTCAGTCTGTCCTTGCATCCTCTGCTGCTGCCTTCACCTCTCCATAGCCAGAGCTTGCAGGATCACTAGAGGGAGCCTCTGCCTCTTCCCTTGGACAATAAAGGGAGTTTCCATGTTGCATTCAGGCTGCTGCTGCTGCTGCCCTGAGCCTCTTGTGCTCCTCACACTAGCAGCAAGCAGCACCAGGCGGGGAGTGGTGTGCAAATTGTGCAACATGCAGATGCCACCCGTGCCTCCAAACCCTAGTCTAGGTATCAAGCTGGACTTTTTCTGGAGGTCACCCAGGACCAGGAAGGTGCAGGTGCCACCTATGTGCTAGAAGGAGCCTTGGATCTATTATTGCATTGGATCTGTTCCCATCTGTGCTGCTGCTGGTCTTGGGATTGCTGGACACTTTGGGGAGGTGGAAAGAAGGACAAGCAGCTGTGTGTTGGTGACTTGTTAATTCCTGTGGCCAGGAGTGAGGTGTGGAGGTGGCCTTCACCAAGGCTGCTCATCATGGGGAATGCAGGCAGCATGGATTCTAACCTGACTGATTTCAAGGCACATAATATGCCCCTTAAGCTGCCAATGCCTGAACCAGGAGAACTGGAGGAGAGGTTTGCCATCGTATTGGTGAGTGCATTGTACCCGGCTTGGTCCTTCCATGTCTTCCCTGTGTTGAGGCTCGCTATGGTGTCCTCTGCAGAAAGTCTACACATTGCACCTTTTTCTTAGGTTGAAATATGATTGCTTCTTTCTCTACGCCTTGGAGAAAAGCCCCATTGTCTTGATTGTTTGCAAGGGGATGGTTCAGCTAAGCACGTTTCTCCTAGATCCTTCCAAGCCTATTACAATTGAAAGGGGGGACTCCTTCTTTGTAGTAAAAGACATGGGATGATGTCCCATGTGGAGATATTACACTGTAAAGACGCTGCTCAATGGTGGAGAAGAGGGAGGCAGGGAGGGCGAGACTAATCTGCATTTCATTATCGTCTTACAGGGTGTCAGGTCTTGAAATGGAAAGTCAGTGACTTCCAAGGACCCTGTCCTACAGAAAGCCTAGGGAGATATGGAGTACATATGTTTTGGACGTAATAGGATGAACAAAGGTTGGAGTTATGACACCTATAGTCGGGTTACGTGGGATTGAATTGAGTCGCACAATGTGCACGTCAATGGTCAAAAGTTGCATTTGACCACAACCATAGTGTGATCTGAGATCTCCAGCTCAACCATCACACATTGACTTTTTGGGCAAATTCGTCCTCCAGCCTCATAGTGGTGTGGATACATTGGGGTGTGGAGCCCTTTCATGTGCTAGGAGGAATTTTTTCATTTTTTTTTTCAAAGAAAATATTAACTTTCATCTTGTTTCGCGGCTACAAGCGCACTTAATATTTACTCAGTTCCAGTAGACGATAGTGAAGTGATTGTAATTCTAGACACCAGAGCTAACATTTCAATGCGTGATTGACAGGAGGGACAGTTCAGACTATAGGGGAATAATAGGGCCTTAGAGCAGGTTGATGCAAAATGGTCTCAAACTACAACTCCTGCCTAGAGTAAACTGGGGTTACATTCATCACTTTCCGCTTTGCTGTGTGTAACATGATTATGTTTAGATTACACTCAGTGTGTTAACATTATGAAGTGGCGCTTCACTAGGGTTACACCACAAGCCACATCATAGGTGCCAGTCGTCTGGAATTATGCTAAAATCAATTTATGTTCATATACTACTTGTTCGGGTAATACTACTAGAACCGTGCAATGATACTAGTAATACTAGTAGTATACTTCAGCAAAATTCCTTTAATCTGACAGTCAGATATACTGATAGTCTGACACCTAGCAAGACTTGACGCAGAGACGACCCCTTATGAGAACCCTAAATACTAAGCGTGTCCCTCATAGGCAAGGGTGCACCTAGCCTTTCTGCTGCCTGAGGCGAAAACTGAAACAGCGCCCCCCTCTACCCAATGCCAATTTCTTTACCTAACCCTTTCCCTTCAGCCCATGGCCCTTTAGCTGCCCTCCTTCTTTCCCTCCCGGTGCTGCCTGAGGCGATCGCCTCACCTGGCCTCATTGGTGGTGCACCCCTGCTCATAGGGTCTCAGCTTTTATACACCGTGCAGCTACCTGTTTTGTCCCTTTAAATATCAAACTATTTTTTTCATACTATAATAACATTATGTATTTTGATCAGATATATAATTTGAGGTAATAGATGATCCATAGGCAGCTACTATAAAGTCAATCATAGAGGAGTCCATGTGCATTTATATAATGTCTGGTCAGTTTGAATAAATAATGTAACTGACAACCATTATTTGAAATCACTGTGACATTGTCAATAAAGTTTATTAAATAAAAAAAGTTATATCTCTTTATCTAAGGAGGTGATGGAAATTAAGGTGTTCTCTCCAACAGTGTCAATAAAGTTAATTGAAGAAAGGAGTATCTTTAATTAAGGAGGTGTTGGATTGTAAAAGCCTTCTTACGGACATTGTCAATAAAGTTCAAAGCAGAAAGGCAGAAATGCCTTTTATTTAAAGAGGTGATAGCCATTAGGAGCCTGTGACGAGAGGTGTCTCCAACCATGACAATAAAGTTAATTAAAGAAAGGTATCTCTTTTATATAAACGACGGTGACAATATTCTGACATCGCTGAGATTGCCATGCACTATATGTTATCTGTGGCATTGTCAATAAAGTTTATTGAAAAAAGATGGATCTTTTATTTAAGGAGGAGATAGACTTTAAGGGGTTCTTTCCGACAGTATCAATAAGATTTATTGTAGAAAGGAGTATCTTTTATTAAGGTGGTGGATTGTAAAAGGCTTCTTATGGACATTGTCAATAAAGTTTTTAGCAGAAATGAATGCCTTTTATTTAAGGAGGTGATAGACTTTAAGGGGTTTGTGACAAGAGGTGCCTCCAACAATGTCAATAAAGGGTTTGTGACAAGAGGTGCCTCCAACAATGTCAATAAAGTTAGTTGAAGAAAGGTATAACTTTTATATAAACAACGGTGACGGTTGTCATTGGCTACATGTTCTCTGTGACATTATCAATAAAGTTTATTGGAGAAAGGAGTACCTTTTATTTAAGAAGATGATAGACTTTAAGGAATTCTTACTGACATTGTCAATAAAGTTCCTTGCTGAATGAAATCTTTTATTTAAGGAGTCTTTTTTCTGACAGTGTCAATAAAGTTTGTCGAACACATTCAAATTTTCTATGTGTTTTCGCCCCCGAGCTCTGTTTTTGCCACAGAAGTCAGGGCAGAGGATACAGACGCGTTCATAGACATGGTCACAGAGATTGAAACTCAGGGACTGAATTGGGACACATAATAATAATGACAAACCTTCAATAAACTTTTAAAAGTTGGCACAAAGGAGACCCCCTTTTATTTGATAGTTATAGGTGGGTATATCCTGAATATGGTTGCCACTACAGCTTCAAGATTACCCATCTTTTCCAGACTCCTGGAGGACAAACCTCAGACATATTGATATCACTGTATATGTTTGCCTTTGACGTCTGCAGGAAAGCTGGGTGACAAGTCTTGTAGGTGATGTAATGGCGGCCATATTGGTTGTCACCCAACTTTCCACAAAGAAGATAGTAACCGAACACGTGACATAAGAGGACATCCCAGAACTTATATTTATGGGTCTTTTTTTTTTTTTTTTTTTTTTTTTTTAAGGAAATTTTTACATTTTCTTTGTCAGCTTTGTAATATAAGACTTTCTTGATGCTGAAAGGAAAAGTTCTGATCAGGGTAAGCGACTAGATTTTCTCTAGTTATCAGAGGCCGCGTCCTTACTACGCGCCCTCCTACATGTGATTCTTCCCGTAGCTAGGATCTTGTGTGCATTTCACATGTAAATCAGTCAGCGACGAGTTATTCAGCGACGTTAACACATCGGAAATGGATGACTGACGAATTTTTCAATGTCAAGTAAACTCTCACACGGCTGGTGACTTATTAACCTGCCATAAATGAACACGTCGCAGCTCAGTACATTCTGACAACCATTAGTATTGGGTGGGTGGGTAGTAATTTTCCACTTTCAGAGAAGAGGCTTGGACTTGTAGTCCTACAAGCTGCAGCACATTGTCAGAAGTCACTTATGTGGTAATTTGTCAAACTGGTGTAAAGTAGAACTGTCTTAGTCGCCCATAGCAACCAATCAGATTCCACCTTTCATTTTCCAAAGGAGCTGTCCAAAATTAAAGGTGAAATCTGACTGGTTGCTATGGGCGACTAAGCCAGTTCTACTTTACACCAGTTTGATAAATGACCCCATTAGTCTTTGTTTTACCGGTCTGGTACTTTTTAAATGTAGTGGTGATTGTTACCTGTTCTTGTATGTATTGCAAATCTGTTGTGCTGGATTACGGAAATGTACATAGAGAGACCACGAAGACTAAAATATGGATCCGGATTCAGCCTGATGTCTTATAGGCGGCTTCGGTGTAACACGAATAAGACAGAGTTTCCCTGATTCCCTAATCTATAGTGGCAACGGTTATGATGCATTTGCTGCCATCTTAAAGGGGTTCTGCAGTTTTTTTAAACTGATGATCTATCCATTGGATAGATCATCAGCAGTTGATCGGCGCGGGTCCGACACCTGGAACCCCTGCCGATCAGCTGTTTGAGAAGGCAGCGGCGCTGGCAGTAGCGCCGCTGCCTTCTCACTGTTTACCGCATGCCCAGTGATACTAGTCGTGACGTCACTGGGCCTGCGGTAAACAGCGAGAAGGCCTCGGTGCTACTGCCAGCGCCGCTGCCTTCTCAAACAGCTGATCGGCAGTTTAAAAAAAACTGCAGAACCCATTTAAGGTGACCATTTCTTAAAGGGTGTGTCCACCAAGACAAAAAAAAAAAAAGACAAAAAAAATTGCTTCAGGAATTTTAAATAAAAATAACAATAAAAATGAAGCAGAATCACAAGTAGATTCTTCATAGATCTATATGTCTCCATGGTGACAGACTACAAACACCTTTTGTGTAGTCTGATCCTGCAGTCATTCTCTCTTCAATCTGTCTCCTACAAAAGAAAAGAAAAATGCTTCAGTAATTAAAAATAACAATAAAAGATGAAGCAGAATCGCAAGTAGATTCTACATAGATCTATACGTCTCCATGGTGACAGACTACAAACATATTTTGTGTAGTCTAATCCTGCAGTCATTCTCTTTTCCATACAAAACGTACATTAGCAAAAAGTACTGAATAGAGGAGCCAAGCTAACGGTAACAACGCAATCTAACACTTATGCTATAATGAACAAGAAATATTTAAGGCTATATACACCTTTGGGGGCATTTTTTTTATTATTATTATTGCATTATACTTATTTTGAGCTAAAAATAAAAAAAAATTCAGTTGGTCTTTATTAACAATATGGAATCCTTTTTTTCTGTACATAGCTGATATGTTCTACTAGCTGCCTGTGGATTTTTCCTCTTTTTCATCAGTTGTGGAGCTGACGGGATCCTTACCTCTGCTCTCTGACATTATAAACACTCATTATAGGTCAGTTCTTATCTTATGTGTCTTAAATAAGTGTTTATGACCTCTTAGTAGTTTAGAGATAAGGGTTATTAGATGACCAGCACAAAGTGAAAGTTTGTGACAGAAGGGCTCAAAATATTTAATAAAGGCCAATTGAAAAAATGATTTTTAGCCCAAAAGGGGTAAAATGCAATCATAAACAAAAATTGCCTCCAAAGGTCTACATATCCTTTAAAATGAACATCCTATGTTGGTTTTCCGATGGACAGTTGTCCTGATTAGAGCAGCGATGATGATGGAAGGTTTGTTCTGAATGCTTTAATGGAACATTCAGGCTCCATTTACACTCGTGATAGTAATGGAGGCCATGACACCTGTGGTTCCGTTCCATTTTACTAAAACATTTTACCAAATTAAAGTTTAGTTCTGATTGGTTGCACTTTTGCACTTTATCGCTTGCAGGAATGTTTATAAACATGTATGTATACCTTCCTACATATCAGCCACAGTATTGCCCCCTCTACAAAAAAAATGTCTTGGTCCTAGGCTGGCCGGGGCGGCTTTCTTGCAAATTACAGCTGGTTGAGCAACTGGTGTCACTTGGGGACAGTAAGACTGAGCCTGTATGTGACATTTAAGCTTAAAGGGGTTATCCCATGATTAATGTAAAAAATAAAAATCAGACATCATATAGCACATGCCAATCTCTTTCTAAAGCTAGAACCAGCCCTGTACCTCATATGGGTCCAGAGATCTCCACATTCATTGCTCTGCTAGATTCTTTTCAGGCTGGTAGCTCAGGAGGGGGTATCCTTTCTGATACAGTTCAGGGGGGGGGGGGAGGGGGATCATTTCTCAGGGGGTGTGTGCTTTAGGGTCCATTCACACATCCGCAATTTTGTTCCGCATTTTACGGAACAGAATTGCGGACCCATTCATTTCTATGGGGCACTCCCGGGTCCACAATTCCGTTCCCGAAAAAAATAGAACATGTCATATTCTTGTCCGCAATTTCTATTAAGTGCCGGCAATGTGCGGTCCACAAAATGCGGAACGCACATCGCCGATGTACGTGTTTTGCGGATCCACGGATCCGCAAAACACACACGGACGTGTGAATGGACCCTTACACTGCAGCTATCTCCCTATCACAGCTCATGATGTTCTTTCAGCCGCATCTGTTTCCCTGTAACTGTCAAAGTAAATAGGTCTGGTGTCAGTTAAAGGATAAAACTGAGCATGTGCGACCACCTCAGTAGGTGGACGTGTACATTAGTGTACTGATTAAACACCAGTGAAGTAAAGAGAATGTCTCACAACTGGAGCGGTTCTGTAATAGAAAGTAAAATACAAAAGTAACCAGTTTTTCATGCTGAATTATATTAAAAGAACATTTAGTAGTGCAGGTTGTAAAACTACAACTCCCACAATGCCCTGCTGTAGGCTGATACCTGTAGGCTGTTCGGGCATGCTGGGAGTTGTAGTTTTGCAACAGCTGGAGGGCCGCAGTTTGAGGATGCCTGTAGTAGTGGAAAAATAAGTGACGGGATCATTATTGGTTCGGATTTCGTGCTGAATCCACATCCAAAGTTCCAATAAAAACCATGTCCAAAAAGTGGACTCCGCGTAATTTTTTTTTAGCACAGAAGAAATTCTGTGTGACTCGCCATATAACATATGCCAGGCACGACATGTGGATTTATCCTGATTTTTGGCATTTTTTTTAGATCAGCTCTAAGATTTGATTGAAATTGAACTAAATGGGAAAAATCAGTACCTATGTTGTTGGTTGCACCAGCAAAATCGGGACACTTTAAGGCCTCATGCACACGACTGTCGTTTTGGTACGCATCCGAGCCGCATTTTTTACGGCTTGGATGCGGACCCATTCACTTCAATGGGGCTGCAAAAGATGCAGATAGCACTCCGTGTGCTGCCCGCATCCGTTCCTCCATTCTGTGGCCCTGCAAAAAAAAATAGAACATGTCCTATTCTTGTTCGTTTTGCGGCCGCCCATACTGTTCCAGAAATTGCAGAACGCACACGGGCGACATCCATCAAAACACGGCACTGTCGTGTGCATGTAGCCTAACTGATTGGGGCCATGGTTGGCTGCTGCCCTGTTTGTCTGCACCAGTTTTTTTTTGTGTCAGGTAGTCGCTGTGCCCTAAGCTCCGCGCTCTGCTGACAAGTCACTTGTAATCTAATTTGGGGGCTTGTTTTTAGACCTGCTCACTGCTATTCTTCCATGTGCTAATCCCCTCTTTTCACAGTGGAATGTGAGACGGGGGAGATTTCATGTCAGCTGCATACAGTATATCGCTGCATTTTTGTGTGTCCTGGTTATAGTGTCCTGGCTTATACAGTATGTGTACAGGACGGGTGTGTTAGCATGTGTTCATGCATCGCAGTAGAAGACGAATTACTACTGTACAGGAAAAAAAAGGAATGTTTTTCTAGAATGATGCCAGGATGCATTTTTCCCATTGAAGTGCTATAAAATGGAATAAAAAAAAATAGGTGTGAAAAGATTTGACTTGGTCGGGTCTCATAATGTGACCTGTACCACTATTTAAAGCAGCTGTACAGGGGCAGAGCTGAGAGATTGTTGCAATGGGCATCTGTCTGCTCCTTCTATTCGCAAAATACAGGCTGCTGTAAACAGCACATTTATCCTGCTGATGGTATTGGGAAAGAAGAGCTGCAAAGAGTGTCCTTGCCCTAGTGCGGTGTTCCCCAACTCCAGTCCTCAGGGACCCACCTACCGTGCAGGTTGTCAGGATTTTCTTAGTATTGAGCAGGTGATCTAATTAGTGTCCATGCATCGGGACTTACCACAGGTATTCATTCTGTGGGATATTCCCAAATCATGACCGACAGGTGGGCCCCGAGGATTGGAGTTGGGGAACACTGCCCTAGAGGGCTTGGTAGGTCCACGCGTTACACAGACAGTCTATTGATTTCAATGAGAACCGTGTAATACTTTATTTCACCAGTGGTGGTGCTGCAGCAGAATTGAACATCTGCTGCTGGGTCACTGACAGCCGATCACTGGAGATCCCAGCGTCCTGTGATCGGCTCAACCTTGGAGGATCTTTCCAACAAAAAGGGGGTTGCCCCTCCGACTGTAGTATGCAGACAGCAGTATAAGGCCTCATGCACACGGCCGCTGTTGTGTCCCGTGTCCGTTGTTCCGTTTTCCGTGATTTTCTGCGGACCCATTGACTTTCAATGGGTCCGTGGAAAACTCGGCTAATGCACCGTTTGTCATCCGCGTCCGTGATCCGTGTTTCCAGTCCGTGAAAAAAATATGACCTGTCCTATAATTTTTTCACGGACAACGGTGCGCGGACCCATTCAAGTCAATGGGTCCGTGAAAAAACACGGAGGCACACAAGATTGTCATCCGCGTCTGCTTTTTTCCTATCATTTGCATGGCAAACTTGACTTAGATTTTTTTTTTACTTTCCTTTATGTCTGGAGATCCTCTAAAAATAAAGGAAGACACGGACACGGATCAAGGAACAACGGAACCCCTTTTCGTAGACCGCAAAAAAATACTGTCGTGTGCATGAGGCCTAAGGCCAGGTTCACATCAGCATTCTTATTTCCTTTGCTCTACTCCATGATAGGAGCTGAACGACAAAAATAATGAAAGCTCTGATCTGTCACGTGATGGACACGAATGGTGCCCTGTGGATCCTGTTGATTATAATGGTCAAACTGGACAAAAGAGCGCTGCATGCTGTGCTATTTTGTCCCTTATGTATGTCCACTATCAGAGATGATGATGCAGATGTGAATGTGGCCTTAATAATATTATTCAAGCAGTGGTGGAAAGATAGATAGTAGTGTCATATAGCTGGTCTTCTTAGGGTCCACATATAAACAGCAAAAAACACATAAATAAGGGACTATAAACCCCAAATCCTCTCATCAGGTACACCCATGAGCATATTCCTCTAAACTGATTGGCTGAGAGGGATCATGTGTTTGGCATCATGGCACCAATCATCTGATCACTCTTTACATGCATTTTTGGGGGCTGTCGAGGGGAGGGGGGCACAGCAGAACCCCAAGTTTACTACTATTAGGCCTTCTGGTAAAATTCATTGTATTGGGAGCAGGTTCCCTTTAAGACAGCGTTGCCTTCTACATTTATGTGAACCAGCTGTGTCAGACGGCGCGGAGAACGCTCTTGGCCTTTGTGTACTGGGAAAAAGCCTAATAGAAAAGTCACAAGCTTCATCTTAAACGCTCAAATGAAAGGGATTATTGTGCGTCTTTTTGCAGAGCACCCACTTTTCTGGAAATAGTGAGTGAGCTGTGCATTCCTTTCATCAGTGGTCACTGTAGGGTCGTAGCCGGGCAGACATGGCACATTTTACCTGTGCTGTGCACCATCATGAATAGTAGGAGGCGGTGGCTGATAAATGCATTACCAGGATAAGCGCACGAACAGACGCACAACGTTCTGCTGTCACTTTCCGCATTGCAATTGTCCATAGAATCTCTTCGCTGACGTTGTCTATGATGTCGGCAGTATTCGGCTTTCCTACAACTAGTGCTGCAAGGATGCGCTGCCGTTTTCCATGACAGAGGTCTACAGACACATAGGATGGGCTGCATATATGTCTAGCTCACCCCCATTAAAGGGCACCGGTGCAATAAGGATGGCGCACAGAGCTGGTTCCCCATGTCTCGTAGACCCCAATGAGTGCCTTAATAGTATCCATGCGTTTACCTACTGTCATTGTGGAGACTATATATAAGAATTGGGGGAGATTTCACACTTGCGTTGTTAATTCCGGTATTGAGATCCAGAATTAAACGGATCTGTTTTGATTTTGCACATCCAGATGCATCCGTTCGGTTAGAATGCGGTTGTGTGAAATCAAAATGGGAAAAAAAACGGATCCGTCACTAAATACATTGAAAGTCAATGGGTGATGGATCAGTTTTTTAAGGCTCCTAAAAAAACGGATCTGTCACCATTGACTTACATTGTTTTCAGTGACTGATCTGTTGTGTCCGGTCACAAAACGGAATGCTGCCGGAACGGAAGACATCCTGATGCATCCTGAACGGATCTCTTTCCACTCAGAATGCATGAGGACTCCTCTGCGGGATCTCGGTACTGGAAAACGACAACACAAATGTGAAAGTAGCCAAAGCTAAATGCACCAGCTTTTATTTGCACCACATGGCGTACATGCTTGGTGTTGTAGATACTTTTTGCTCCTTGTTCGACAAGCGAGTGTGGCTTAGATGGCAAATAGTTGTTGTTTCAAGGAAAAGAGCCCTGCTTAAGGCGCACTGATGTGTGCGAACCTATGGCACGGGTGCCAGAGGCGGCAATCAGAGCCCTTTCTGTGGGCATCCACACCCTGGAAAAAGTCTATGGTGTACCAATATGCCTTAGACTTTTCCTGCCATTCATCAGTGCAGGGCGCGCTATGAACAGCACAGGCAGCGCATTGTATGTAGGCAGGATATTATAGTTAAATAATAAAGTACATGGAAGATATACTATACTGGACTGTAGTGTTCAGGTTAAATTGTCGTGTTGGCACTTTGCGATAAATAAGTGGGTTTTGTGTTGCAGTTTGGGCACTCGGTCTCCAAAAGTTTCGCCATCACTGCTATAGGTGAAGCCGGGGAAGAGGCCGCTTTGGACCCCAAACTCAGAAGGGGCCCACCCAGGATGAGGACTTAAAGATTTTATTGTCAGGGCCCACTCAACAGTGATATACAGTGACAATATATATAGTAAAACCGTATGAAAATGGACAAAGCCGCTACTGGGCCCGGTTTGAGATTGCGATTTTGACTAGCCACAAGAGTGGGGGCTGCGAAAAAGTTTCTGGTGAGGGGGGACTTTCAAAAATGTGCTGTGGGGCCCAGTCATTTCTAGTTACGCCACTGATGTGTGCCAAAATTGGGGCAAACTTTTGGCACAAATGAAGCCACCCAGTAGGTGGTATAAAGTTAGACAAAGTTTAGACCCTTTATTTTAAAGAGGTCCCGTCAGCTCTCCTGAAATGTCTGCTTTAGTAATACATAGAAAGTGACAGTTCTAGGGTATAGATTTCTGTGCCATTCCTCTAGTATTCCTTCTGGAAATGTATGAAAAAATTGACAACTAGGTGTTACCATTTGCCTTTTCGAAGAGGTGTGGATGACACCGTCCAATCAGTGCTGACAGTGTATGGACTCACCCTATAAACACCCTATAAACAAGGATAATCGTAACATCCATCTGTCAATTTATTCTACATTTCCAGGAAGAGTGACGGAGGAATGGGGTCCACCGATCACAAAAATCGCAAAATGAATGAAGAGGTGGTCGTACACCATTCAACAGTACAGCCGTTTCATGGGACTGATGGAGAAAGCCAAGTGAAATACTCGGCTTCTCTTTAGCAGCCCCTAGAGATGGATGGAGCGGCAACTTTATTCATACAGGGGAAAACCGGACCCCATTCTAATGATCGGTAGGGATGCCAGTGGTTGGTCACCCACTACTAGACCCTTATCTCCTTTTCCTGTAGATAGCGAATACGTTTAGGTCTTGGGGCAACTCCTGTTTCCGGTGCCAGAGCTGCTCCCGATTAGCTGACCGTCAGGGGTGTCAGAGCCCCACCAATCTGATACTGATGACGAGAACCCCTTTATTTAGAATCCTATTATTATTACTATACTGGGGCCTCTGTCCTAGTTTACTTTGTATTTGTGGTTATGGTTACTTTGTTTACGTGTCTTCAATGTTACATTGTATACACATGTTCTAAAGAATCTGTAAAAAAAACTATTAAAAATGAATAATTTGGCAGCCATGCAGCTTACTTTCTGCCAAATCCATTTGGGCTGCACATACACTTGGCAGGGATGAGTGGCCCTGTACTTCCTTTGTCTCAGAGCATGATGTGAGTTAGGACCATGGCTGCGCACAACAGACTCAGCGTTTCTGTGTCTACACAGCACCCATGGGACAGCTGCCCCACAATGACTGTCCAAACACCTCGCTCTGCTCACAGTCCAGGCTCACACCTCTGCTCTCATTACAGCTTTTCAGATCTGGGGATACGTGTACTATGTAGAGAAAGAGACAGAGAGAGTGAAAGAAACAGAGAGACATAGGAAGAAGAGTCATGGAGAGATTGAGGTTCAGAAAGAGAATGAGAGAGACAGAGAGAGAAAGATAGAGAGGCACAGGAAGGAGAGTCATGGAGAGAATGAGAGGGACAGAGAGAGAGAAAGATAGAGAGGCACAGGAAGGAGAGTCATGGAGAGAATGAGAGGGACAGAGAGAGAGAGATAGAGAGGCACAGGAAGGAGAGTCATGGAGAGAATGAGAGGGACAGAGAGAGAGAGATAGAGAGGCACAGGAAGGAGAGTCATAGAGAGAATGAGAGGGACAGAGAGAGAGAAAGATAGAGAGGCACAGGAAGGAGAGTCATGGAGAGAATGAGAGGGACAGAGAGAGAGAGATAGAGAGGCACAGGAAGGAGAGTCATAGAGAGAATGAGAGGGACAGAAAGAGAGAAAGATAGAGAGGCACAGGAAGGAGAGTCATAGGGGGAATGAGAGGGACAGAGAGAGAGAGAAAGATAGAGAGGCACAGGAAGGAGAGTCATGGAGAGAATGAGAGGGACAGAGAGAGAAAGATAGAGAGGCACAGGAAGAAGAGTCATGGAGAGAATGAGAGGGACAGAGAGAGAGAAAGATAGAGAGGCACAGGAAGGAGAGTCATGGAGAGAATGAGAGGGACAGAGAGAGAAAGATAGATAGGCACGGGAAGGAGAGTCATGGAGAGAATGAGAGGGACAGAGAGAGAGAAAGATAGAGAGGCACGGGAAGGAGAGTCATGGAGAGAATGAGAGGGACAGAGAGAGAAAGATAGATAGGCACAGGAAGGAGAGTCATGGAGAGAATGAGGGGGACAGAGAGAGAAAGATAGAGAGGCACAGGAAGGAGAGTCATGGAGAGAATGAGAGGGACAAAGAGAGAGGCACAGGAAGGAGAGTCATGGAGAGAATGAGAGGGACAGAGAGAGAAAGATAGATAGGCACAGGAAGGAGAGTCATGGAGAGAATGAGAGGGACAGAGAGAGAAAGATAGAGAGGCACGGGAAGGAGAGTCATGGAGAGAATGAGAGGGACAGAGAGAGAAAGATAGGCACAGGAAGGAGAGTCATGGAGAGAATGAGGGGGACAGAGAGAGAAAGATAGAGAGGCACCGGAAGGAGAGTCATGGAGAGAATGAGAGGGACAAAGAGAGAGGCACAGGAAGGAGAGTCATGGAGAGAATGAGAGGGACAGAGAGAGAAAGATAGAGAGGCACAGGAAGGAGAGTCATGGAGAGAATGAGAGGGACAGAGAGAGAAAGATAGAGAGGCACAGGAAGGAGAGTCATGGAGTCTGGAGAGAATGAGAGGGACAGAGAGAGAAAGATAGAGAGGCACAGGAAGGAGAGTCATGGAGTCTGGAGAGAATGAGAGGGACAGAGAGAGAAAGATAGAGAGGCACAGGAAGGAGAGCCGTAGAGGGAATGAGAGGGACAGAGAGAGAGAAAGATAGAGAGGCACAGGAAGGAGAGTCATGGAGAGAATGAGAGGGACAGAGAGAGAGAGAGATAGAGAGTCACAGGAAGGAGAGTCATAGAGAGAATGAGAGGGACAGAAAGAGAGAAAGATAGAGAGGCACAGGAAGGAGAGTCATAGGGGGAATGAGAGGGACAGAGAGAGAGAAAGATAGAGAGGCACAGGAAGGAGAGTCATGGAGAGAATGAGAGGGACAGAGAGAGAAAGATAGAGAGGCACAGGAAGGAGAGTCATGGAGAGAATGAGAGGGACAGAGAGAGAAAGATAGATAGGCACAGGAAGGAGAGTCATGGAGAGAATGAGAGGGACAGAGAGAGAGAAAGATAGAGAGGCATGGGAAGGAGAGTCATGGAGAGAATGAGAGGGACAGAGAGAGAAAGATAGATAGGCACAGGAAGGAGAGTCATGGAGAGAATGAGGGGGACAGAGAGAGAAAGATAGAGAGGCACAGGAAGGAGAGTCATGGAGAGAATGAGAGGGACAAAGAGAGAGGCACAGGAAGGAGAGTCATGGAGAGAATGAGAGGGACAGAGAGAGAAAGATAGATAGGCACAGGAAGGAGAGTCATGGAGAGAATGAGAGGGACAGAGAGAGAAAGATAGAGAGGCACCGGAAGGAGAGTCATGGAGAGAATGAGAGGGACAGAGAGAGAAAGATAGGCACAGGAAGGAGAGTCATGGAGAGAATGAGGGGGACAGAGAGAGAAAGATAGAGAGGCACAGGAAGGAGAGTCATGGAGAGAATGAGAGGGACAGAGAGAGAGAAAGATAGAGAGGCACAGGAAGGAGAGTCATGGAGTCTGGAGAGAATGAGAGGGACAGAGAGAGAAAGATAGAGAGGCACAGGAAGGAGAGTCATGGAGTCTGGAGAGAATGAGAGGGACAGAGAGAGAAAGATAGAGAGGCACAGGAAGGAGAGCCGTAGAGGGAATGAGAGGGACAGAGAGAGAGAGAAAGATAGAGAGACACAGGAAGGAGAGCCATAGAGGGAATGAGAGGGGCAGGGAGAGAGAGAGCGAGAGAGAGAGAGTCACAGAAAGAAATATAGAGAGGCACAGGAAGGAGAGTCATGAAGAGAATGAGAGGGGCAGAGAGAGAAAGAGAGGCACAGGAGGGAGAGTCATGAAGAGAATGAGAGGGGCAGAGAGAGAGAGTGATAGAGAGAAAGATAGAGAGGCACAGGAAGGAGAGTCATGGAGAGAATGAGAGGGACAGAAAGAGAAAGAGAGGCACAGGAAGGAGAACTAGGGAGAAAATGACAGGGACCGAGAGAGAGTCACAGAGAGAAAGATAGAGAGGCACAGGAAGGAGCGTAAAGGAGAGAATGAGTGGGGCAGAGAGAAAGATAGAGAGGCACAGGAAGGAGAGTCATGGAGAGAATGAGAGGGGCAGAGAGAGAGAGTCACAGAGAGAAAGATAGAGAGGCACAGGAAGGAGAGTCATGGAGAGAATGAGAGGGACAGAGAGAGAGTCATAGAGAGAAAGATAGAGAGGCACAAGAAGGAGAGTCATGTAGAGAATGAGAGGGGCAGAGAGCGAGAGAGAGTCACAGAGAGAAATATAGAGAGGCACAGGAAGGAGAGTCATGGGGAGAATGAGAGGGGCAGAGAGAGAAAGATAGAGAGGCACAGGAAAGAGAGTCATGGAGAGAATGAGAGGGGCAGTGAGAGAAAGATAGAGAGGAAAATGAAGGAGAGTTGTGGAAAGAATGAGAGGGGCAGAGAGAGAGAGTCACAGAGAGAAAGATAGAGAGGCACAGGAAGGAGCATCAAGGAGAGAATGAGAAAGGCCGAGAGAGTTACAAAGAAAGATAGAGAGGCATAGAGGGAGAGTCGTGGAGAGTTAGAAAGAGACAGAGGCATCGGGATTGAGGTTAACAGAGAGAGAGAAAAGTGAAAGGGACAGGGAGGAAGAGAATTGGGGTGAGTGAGATAGAGAGGTTTAGGGAGGGAGAGCCAGAGAAAGAGAAGGCATTGAGGGAGAGTCAGATGGTAAGAGAAGGGTAGGGAGGTAGCGTGATGAGGAGAAAGACACTGAGAGACAGATAAGGGGCAGAATGACAGAGGGGAAGATAGAGGGACATGGGGTAGAAAGAGAAATTTAGAGAGAGTGAGAGAAATAGAGAGGCACAGAATTCACATTTACACATGAATGCCATAATTTATCAATACCAACCAACCAGAGCTCGGCTTCCATTTCTCGTTCTGGTCTGGAGAAATGAAAGCTGCATTGTTATTGGTTGCTATGGTAATAAGGCCAATTTTTTTGTCTGTGAAACACATTTTCTTCTCAGCTACCACATGAGTGAAAGAAAACATTTTTCTAATTGGGCTTTATCAAAAATGTCTTCTGTTTCACATAGCAGCCTGCATGTTTTCTCGTGCTTTGCAGGCTGCTCTGTCACGTTCAGAGATGAATCCATCAGCCGAGCGGTCTGACCGTCCAGTCTGTAGCCCCTCTAGCTGCTCTTATACACTCATAGGGTTGTCTAGTATAGTAATCCTACTGTTATTGTCTTCATACAAGAGTGGTCCTTTTTTGGGACCTCCATCAATTAGATGAAGAAGAGAGAATCTGCAAAGAGCATCTCTCTCCTGGGAGGACGATGTGTACTGCTTTATTTTGCCTGTGGTGGCGCTGCCAGGTCCATCCATAGTAAAAAGCTGGTCGTTGGGGGGTCATCCTGAGATTATTTTAGGAGACCCTTCTAACAAAGAGGTATTTGTACGAAGTAGATAACCCTTTTACGTAGACACTGTTGTTCATGAAATGTATAGGATCGCCACGGCTGAATGTATTAAAAATAACCATTCATTTGCCATATCCTGTTTCCTCTCAAGTATTTTTGTAGTAAGGATTATAGGCTTTGGGTGCATTTTCATCTAGAACAACACCCGTCTCTGACCTCTTGTTTTTCATATGCTATATGGCAGTAATTATTAGAAGTAAAACCATATGCGCCCCCTTGATGTCTTCTGTTTGTGCAGTGGATTCTTTGTAAGATGATTAGGTGATGAATTACCCAAATCTTAGGAAATATACAGGGAACGTCAGCGTAAGACACACACATTCATTCAGAGCTCTTAGGGTGGCAGCCAATTCCCTGCAGAAATGGCCTCCTACATAGAGGTAGCAGCTGCCAAACTGGGGAAGAAATCTGTAGATGAACCTTGCTGCTTGTGGTCACGCTGAGGCTTATGTGAGATGAGAAATGTGCTGTAGACATAGAGGAAACCATTCTAAATATGGATGGCGACCTGCAGCTCTCGAGCTTTGGAGAAACCTGGACCAAACTTTTTGAGACCACCTAACCCCTTCCCAAGGCTATAGGTAAAAGATAAAGGGGGGCGTTTATTAAGATGCGTCGCACGACTTCTTGTCCCTGAAAAGTCACTCAACATTTTTTGGTAATGATAGTCAACGGTGTCGCAACGCGCAACATTCTGCGGCTGTGCAACATAGATTAAGATAATTTTCCACGGCAAAAACTGGAGTGGAAAATGATGAATGAGACGGGCCTGCCCTTTTCCATGCCACGCTCACTTTTTTTTTTCCACCACTTTGCAAAACACCTTTGTGACAAAATCTGCAACATAAACACACCAAAAAGTGGCGTAAAAAATATAATAAATAAACCCCCAAATATTGATGGCCTATCCTCTGGAAAGGTCATCAATATCTGATCAGTGGTGGTCCGACTCCCGGTACTGCCACCGATCAGCTGTTTGAAGAGTTGTGGCCTCCTCACAACATACCAAGCACAGCACTGTACATTGTATAGTGGCGGTGCTTGGTATTGCAGTGCTGGCCCATTCACTTGAATGAGACTGAGCTGCACCTACAGGTGAAACTCGAAAAATCTGAATATTGTGCAAAGTTCATTTATTTCAGTAATGCAATTTAAAAGGTGAAACTAACATATGAGACTCATTACAGGCAAAGCGAGATATTTCCAGCCTTTATTTGTTATAATTTGGATGATTATGGCTTACAGCTTATGAAACCCCAAAGTCACAATTTTGAGGTCCCCTTTGCTCAGGGGGTATGGATTAATTATCTGACTAGAGTGTGACACTTTGAGCCTAGAATATTGAACCTTTTCACAAAATTCTAATTTTAAGCTGCATTATTGCAATTCCTTTTAATTTGCATTACTGAAATAAATGGACTTTTTCACGATATTCAAATTTTTCGAGTTTCACCTGTAGGCCATGTCGCTGAGCTTTAGGAAGAGGCCTCATTGCTCATCGGAGCACCACAGACTCTTCAAACAACTGATCAGCAAGGGTGCCGGTTGTTGCCCCCCTATTGAGGAAAGGCCATCATTATTCTACTGCCAGAAATCCACTTTAAAAAAAACTTCCATACAGTATAATTTAAAAGACTATTTTCGGTCCGCATTTTTTGGGTGGACCCATTCATTTGTAATGAGCCACAAAAATGCAGACAGGACACAGATGTCACCCGCATATTACAGAAGTGTCTTAGCATTTTTTTTTTGTGGGAATTTGTGGACCGCAAAAAGGCTACGGTCACATGTATGCCCCCTAATATTACAATCAGTAGCCAAAACCAACATAAGGTTCCCAAATAATGGATGCTGCCATGCAGCGCCCAAATAATACCACCGCTGTCAGTGCAAATGTACTAGACCCGCTGGGATCAGCAACCTTCGGCACTCCAGCTGTTGTGAAACTACAATTCCCAGCATGCTCCATTCATTTCTATGTAAGTTCTTAGAAGAGCAGAGCAAGTATGCATGCTGGGAGTTGTAGTTTTACAACAGCTGGAGTGCCGGAGGTTGCCTACCCCTGTACTAGAGGCTTTCTATGAATCACAGGGGGAGATGGAGGTCCATATACATTGGAATACTTAAAAGGTGGAGGTTCTGGGGGATTTCCCCTCTCTTGTTCCTCCTATAATCTGACCTTGGTGGTGAGAACATATACGGTAATCTAACGTTGCGGCAAAGTGACCATATTATCATGAAAGAATGACCCATCATCAGGAGAAACGTGCATTAAATACGACAGAATGACCCCCATTTCTTAGCTCTATTGTTTGCATATATAATGGTGTGCAGCCATTTTGTTTTTTGTAATTAAATACGACAGAGACATACACCTCGCTATAGACAGGAGGACTCTCGGATGATGACGCTCTTATCAGTGCTGACATTTCAACAGACACCATCGTGTCCTTGATTTACTCAACGTCACACAAGGCCATGTTGTGCGTCCTCGGTACGGGTAAGAGACCTTTCAGACAGCCACAAGCATGACGTGAACCAGACAGACCGCTTATCCATGAAATACAGCTGCTGAGGAAGAGAGACATGTCAATGAGATGTGATACAGTCATTGGCGACTAACAACAGGTTAACATGTAGTTTTTATGTTGTGGCTTCAAGGGATGTGCCCCTCTTTTACTATTGATGGCCTGTTCTCAAGAAAGGCCATTAATACCTGATCAATGAGGGTCCGACACTCCGCACCCCCGCTGATCAGCCGTTTCAGAGTAGCTCCAGCCCGTCCATTATGCAGTGGACAGTGAATGTAACTGCAGCACTGCTCCCGTTCATTTCAGTGGGCAGCACGGTGCCTCAGTGGTTAGCACTGGTGCCCAGCAGAGCATGGAGAGTGCACCGAGCAAGTGTAGCCACCTCTCCATTCACTGCTACAAGGGTGCGGAACTCCCACAGCAGCGAACGGAGGGCGGACGCTCATGCCCGGCTGGTCTCTGTTCATTTCAGAGGTCCCTTTCAGCAGATAAGTATTGCCAGACATGACAGATGACTGCAGATGTCAGGAGTGTGCTGCTGGCTGTCAACATGTCCAATCCTTTTGTTCTTAGGGAGAGGTGCCTGTCAGCGGCTTACTACCCTCTCACCAACTCAGGAAGCATGTATGCTAAGAAGACAGTTTGGCTAAGGCTACTTTCACACTCGCATTTGGTGCGGATCCGTCACGGATCTGCACAAACGCATCAGTTCAGATAATACAACTACATGCATACGTTCAGAAGGGATCCGTTTGTATTATCTGTAACATAGCTAAAACGGATCCGTCTTGAACACCATTGAAAGTCAATGGGGGACGGATCTGTTTTCTGTTGTGCCAAATTGTGTCAGTGAAAACGGATTCGTCCCCATTGACTTAAGCCTCATTCACACGTCAGTGTTTTGTTCAGTGATTTCCATCAGTGACTGTGAGCCAAAACCAGGACTTTAGCCTCCACAGACCTAAGGTATAAGCCCCCTCTTCACACGGGCGAGTTTTCCATGCGGGTGCGATCCGTGCGGCGAACGTATGGCACCCGCACTAAATCCTGACTCATTCATTTCTATGGGGCTGTGCACATGAGCGATATTTTTAACGCATCACTTGTGCGTTCAGTTGAAATCGCAGCATGCTCTATATTGTCCGATTTTGACGTGACGCAGGCCCCATAGAAGTGAATGGGGTGTGTGAAAATCGGATGGCATCCGCAAGCAAGTACGGATGCCGTGCGATTTGCACGCACGGTTGCTAGGAGACGATCGGGATGGAGACCCGATCATTATTATTTTCCCTTATAACATGGTTATAAGGGAAAATAATAGCATTCTGAATACAGAATGCATAGTAAACCAGCGCTAGAGGGGTTAAAAAAAATAAAAAATAATTTAACTCACCTTAGTCCACTTGATCACGAAGCCCGGCATCTCCTTCTGTCTCCTCTGCGCTGAAGTTGAACAGGACCTGGGGTGAGCTTCTCCATTAAATATCGGTTAAGGACCTTCGATGACGTCACTCCGGTCATCACATGGTACGTCACATGATCTTTTACCATGGTGATTCACCATGGTAAAAGACCATGTGATGACCGGAGTGACGTCATCGAAGGTCCTTAACCGATATTTAATGGAGAAGCTCACCCCAGGTCCTGTTCAGCGCAGAGGAGACACAAGGAGATGCCGGGCTTCGTGATCAAGTGGACTAAGGTGAGTTAAATTATTTTTTATTTTTTTTAACCCCTCTAGCGCTGGTTTACTATGCATTCTGTATTCAGAATGCTATTATTTTCCCTTATAACCATGTTATAAGGGAAAATAATACAATCTTCAGAACATCAATCCCAAGCCCGAACTTCTATGAAGAAGTTCGGGTTTGGGTACCAAACATGCGCGATTTTTCTCACGCGAGTGCAACGCATGACAATGTTTTGCACTCGCGCAGAAAAAATCGCGCATTTTCCCGCAACGCACCCGGCTCTTATCCGGGCAAAAAAACTGACGCCCGTGTGAAAGAGGCCTAAGGGGGAGATCCGCACCTGTTCTGTGTTTAGAGCCGCACCTGGTTTTGGCTCAAAATCACTGATTGAAATCACTGACCGAAAACACTGACATGTGAATAAGGCCTTACATTGTGTGTCAGGACGGATCTATTTGGCTCAGTTTCGTCAGACGGACACCAAAACGCTGCAAGCAGAATCGAGGCAGAACGGAGGCAAACTGATGCATTCTGAGCGGATCCTTATCCATTCAGAATGCATTATGGGCAAAACTGATCAGTTTTGGACGCTTGTGAGAGCCCTGAATGGATCTCACAAACGGAAACCAAAACGCCAGTGTGAAAGTAGCCTAAGCTGTAGTCTGACAGCTATCCCACACATTACGGGAGTAATTTGTAAAATGCTCTGTTAATAGATCTTTGGCATTGGTGCTGTGACACAGTGAGAGGTTTGGTCTGGGAAAACAGGTATTTTCCTCCCAGCATGTGCTGCTGGGCTGATTTACAGCCAGGTGAGGTCAAATGCCGTTTCAGGTTTTGGCAGCACCTGGCTGTCCTTACATAGGCAGCTGGCCTCAGAAGCGAAGTCTCTGTGTTGGGATCTGGGAGCCTTGTGTCTGGATGAAGGTTTGCTACCTGTGAAAACAGGTTGGTGCTGCTCTCAGCAAGGACTCTTTGAGGCACAATTGCCACATGGTGTGAATTACCACCAACACCACAAGGTGACTTTTTGTTTGAATATGACTGCTTGTTTTGTCACTTACCTAAAGTGTGAATAAAACACTGAACTGTTTGATCCAAAGAACTTGTTGTTGCCTCTATACTGCGTCCGCTAATCCTGTCTACCAGAGCGAGTCCCCGCAGTGATTATTGGGTCACTGGCTGTAGTATATGGGGTTAAAGGTAAGTCTACATGGCGACAAGCATCGTGTGACTTCTTGTCACTGAAAAGTCACTCAACATTTTTTTGTAATTGTAGTCAGCAGTGTCGCCATGTGACATGCGACATTCAGCAAATCCATCCAAATTGGATTTTTTTGCAACTGTCGTGTTGCAGTCGCAGCATGTTGCATTCACATTGCAACACCATTAAAGGGTTTTTCCCATCTTGGACATATGGGGGGATATGCCCCCAATGTCTGATATATACTTAGAACAGAGCCCGCAAAGTACCCAAGGGCGCACCGCACATTGGCAGCAACCCTCCATTCATTCCTAAGCAAACGCCAGAAAGAACCTTATGTAGCTGATAATTATTTGGTTGCTACATCTGCCACTTGTAGGACACTGAGCTGGCATTGGCGCAGGTACAATTGTATCTACTCTCCAGCTGAGACAAGTAGGAAAAGGTACATAGTGGCTTGGGGGCTCCGAACTTAAAGGCTTCTGTCATCAGGAACATTGGTATTAAACTGACTGACTTTAGACATGTGCTAATGTCAGCTGAAACTGAACAGTCTTTGTCCCTCCTTTCTATGTGCCTCCGGTTTTGTTAAAAATGTACTTTTATTTTAAGCAAATGAGCCTCTAGGCCCAATGGGAGTGTTGCCCCTACTCCTAGAGGCTCTGTTCTCCCTCCTCTGGCCGTGCCCTCATCATGCTGATTGACAGGGCCAGGCGCGGCCAGAGGAGGGAGAACAGAGCCTCTAGGAGTAGGGGCAACACTCCCATTGGGCCTAGAGGCTCATTTGCTTAAAATAAAAGTAAATTTTTAAAGGGACAAAGACTGTTTAGTTTCAGCTGACATTAGCACATGTCTAAAGTCAGCCAGTTTAATAACCTTGTTCCTGATGACAGAAGTGTTCCGGAATTTTGGACGGAGATAAAACCGCAGCATGCTGCGGTATTATCTCCGTCCTGAAAAGTCAAAAAGACTGAACTGAAGACATCCTGATGCATCCTGAACGGATTGCTCTCCATTCAGAATGCATGGGGATAAAACTGATCAGTTCTTTTCCGGTATTGAGCCCCTAGGACGGAGCTCAGTGCCGGAAAAGAAAAAATGCTAGTGTGAAAGTACCCTTACAGAGAATTGTCTTTATCAGATGCAATTGTAGCGAACTCCCAGCTCTGTGAAGTGTTGAGTTTGTATAGCCCCCTGGATGCAACAACAGAAGAAAACGCTTTACATTCACCAACAGCAAGCAGAGATCTTCAAAAGTGAGGAGAAGTGAAATCAGAAAGTATGTTCCAAAGTTTGCAGAACTTTTCATTACATGGTGATGAAGACTAAGTATACCCGTTACTATGTAAAAGTCCATTTTAATATTTATTCCGGAATGTGCACTGGACACAAGGGACGCAAGAGCCGTGATATAATTGCCTCCTGTATGGAATCTCATATTTTTTAATACCCAATATCTGAGAACTGCACCCTTGATGTGCTTAATCGCAGCATCTCCCATCTGTTCGTTGCATTAAAGTAAAAGCTATATTTTCATATGGCAGCCGGGATTAGTTTTACATTCCTTAGTCTGTCAGTGCAGTCGTGATTTTATGCTTTTTGTAGCATCTACCAAGTCCACTAATTACATTTCATAGGATTTATAGAGTCCTTGGACTTGCAGATTCTCCGTTTTCAGTCCAATGTCTGTGGGAAGCACTGTCTATGTGAGAATATTTACCGCTTTCATCCACGGCTAAGCTTTCCCAGCTCATCTGCCTCAGGCGCAAAGTAAACACCATAGATTTTTCATTGCTGGCCACTGTACCCAAATTCAATAATTGTTCATTCTTAGTATATGCCTTAAAGGGAAGGATCCATTTCACTGGTAATTTTAGTCCCAGATACCATTACTATATATTTATGTAATATATAACCCCTGTATCCTTCTTCAGACCTTACTCTGCCCATTTACCACTACCTCTGTATACATGGGGGTAATTTACGAACAGATATACGCAACTTTTTGGTTATATATGTCGCAATCTGCGATTTTTGTTCCTACTTTTCCGCCGCTCATGTCAGGTCTAAAAATGGGGGTTGGTGGGGGGAAAAAGGGCATGCCAGCAGGTCTCTCATTTATCATTTTCTACTGTTTCTACCTGTTTTAGGCCTCATGCACACAAACGTATGTATTTTGTGGTCCACAAAAAACGTATCCGCAAAATTACGTTTATCTGCATTACATATTTTGCAGAACGGAACGGCTGGCCCCTAATAGAACAGTCTTATCCTTGTCCGTAATGCATTCTATTTTTTTGCGGAATGCAAATACAGAAACGGAATGCACACGGAGTAAATTCCCTTTTTTTTTTTTTTTTTTGCGGACCCATTGAAATGACTGGTTCGTATACAGTCCGCAAAAAATACAGAACCGACACGGAAAGAAAATACGTTCGTGTGCATGAGCCCTTAGCCCTCTTGCACACTAACTTATTTTATTTCCGTTTTTTATTTTTGCGGTTTCCGTTTGCGGTCCGTATGTGAAAACCATTCATTTCCGTATATCCGTTCCACTAACGGACAAGGATAGGACTGTTCTATTAGGGGCCAGCTGTTCCATTCCCCAAAATACGGAATGCACACAGACGTCATCCGTATTTTTTTGCGCATCCGTTTTTTGCAGACCGCAAAATACATACGGTCGTATGCATGAGGCCAAGGGAGCTGGCGTAGATTTAGACAAGTCTAAAGTCCGTCTAAGTTATGGCGCCTCGACATAACTTAGGTGGATGAACCGCCAGCGGAGGATTGACAAAAATGTCCCCCTATAAGTTTCTGGTAGTCAATAGTCATGCCAGTCTTCAGAGTGCTCACATACAGAGCACCGCGAAGAGCCATTCATCCACTACCTGTTAATGCAGCATGCAGATAATATATTTTGTTACTGAATTATCGATAATTCACCTGAATTGTTGGACTCTGGTGTCTTCTCTGGTGCTCTGAAGCAGGTCAGCACCTTGGTGTCAGAACCAGCACATCAGCATTAGCATATCAATGTGAGCGCTGATGAGCCTGCGTGTCAGCACCAGTGCTGATATGTGACCCATACTGGGGAGCAGGTGTGTAGATAGATAGGCCCTATCAAGTGCAAGAACATTGTACTTCTTTGTGGGGAATAGCAATATGGTGTTTTTTTGCTATAGTGTGGGTTTTCTGATTATATGGAGCTATTATACATACCTTCAATTATTGCGATTTATGCTGCTGTTTTAATTTTCTTATACTACATGGTGGGGGCCCCATCTTAGTTTCTTATGGGGCCCTATGAATTGTAGTTATGCCCCTGAGATAGTTGATAGATGGATAGATGATAGTACAGTAGATAATAGATCAGAAAACAGTAGCACAGTCTCTAAAAAGATCAGGTTGCTGTAGTTCTAGGACCACAAGGATCAGAAAAACGAGGCAGCACTCCAACATGAGGTGAATAGGGTGTTGGACCCATTTTTTTTCTCCAAACCAGGTCCAACACCCTATTCACCTCATGTTGGAGTGCTGCCTCGTTTTTCTGTGATAGATAAATGAGACAGATAGATATTAGATAGATAGGATTGATAGATATTATGCTTCCTGTTATCTACGTTATTCCTTGAAGTCATAATAAATCTCCCCACGTCCTCTTATGGCATCTACATGGATGTAATCAGATGAGAGATTCCAATTTTCATGCAAAAAGTAGAAAAAAGAAAGCAGCGATCCAACTGGTTGCTACGGCAACACCTTCCTTTTTTGCCTGCATCGGTTTCCTTATGAATTGAACTTGCAAGAAGTTCAGACCTAGTGACATCCTCCTGGACAGGACCCCCCGGCTTCCATGCCCATCCCCCCCATCTTATTTTTGTAATAAATCATTGGCAGTCAGGGCTGGTGCAAGGATTTTTGCCACCCTAGGCGAAAGCAAATTTTGCCGCCCCCTTGACCCCGCCCCTTGACTCCGCCCAGTCAGACCCCCACACTGCCCTCCATTATGTATTTGCCCCCCCAGTGCCCCCACTAAGTAATACTGCCCCCACAGTGCACAATGCCCATTATGTAATTTGCCCCCACTAAGTAATACTGCCCCCACAGTGCACAATGCCCATTATGTAATTTACCCCCCAGTGCCCACACTTAGTAATACTGCCCCCACAGTGCACAATGCCCATTATGTAATTTTCCCCCCAGTGCCTACACTAAGTAATACTGCCCCCACAGTGCACAATGCCCATTATGTAATTTGAAATTGCCGCCAAACAACCCCCCGTACGTACTTGTGTCGCTCGCTGACGCTGATGATCCTGTAGTGATATTTCCCTACCCCGTAATATTTCAATACCCTGAGTCGTCACGTCACTTCCTGTTGTCCCCCGGATATGACGTTGGATAAGATACGATCATGAGTATCGGCACGAGACCCGTGACCTCCGGTCTCGCGTGATTTTGCGCCGAAGTGACTGAAAAAAAACTCATGCCCGCGCAGGCGCACATCCCAGGACATCCTTGATCCGGCCGGCAAGTACAGGAGGAGTCAAGAAGCCGCAGATGAATGATGTCAGATTTGGATCACAAGTAGGGGGCGTGGCGCGGGCGGTGGCTAGTCGGGAATCAGAGGAAGATGTTACTTAGATGGATCACAAGTAGGGGGCGTGGTGGCGGCTAGTCGGGATTCGGACTCCAGAGCGCCGGCGCCCCCAGGCAGAGTGCGCTCTACGCGGTGGCCTACTCTGCTTATGGGTAGCGCCGGCCCTGTTGGCAGTAAATAGGCGCCCCTTCTGGCCGCATTAAATCTTCCCCCTCTTTCCTCACGTGGGGTTCTTTTAGCAATTGTTCTAAATTGTCAGTTTAGGAACTTGATGTAAAATCCCCGGTCCGGGGCAGTGGGTGGACGCAGGCAGCCTTTAAAAGCGAAGCATGTCTGCCTGTGCAGGCCTGGTTGCCATGGCGCTGCACTAGGCCTTTGAAGGAAATCACAGTGAGGAATTGTAGGCCTCATGAATGGAGGAGGCCGGGATGTTCACATCACACAACCTGCACACATCCCGGCCTTGCAGTGCTTCACGATGGAGGCAGTTTCTTGTTTTATGACCGTAATAAGTCGCAAAGAAAATGTATTTCTACGTGTCGCTGATTGTCATAAAAATGAACATTTTTGCTGTGTGTGAATTTTTTATTTCAGTCAGATTCTCTGTCCTTTTAGACAAGCTGTAAATGTATTTTAGATGTTGGGGGATGTCACGTTTTTCCATTAAATTTGTGATACATGACACTCCCACCCCTCAGGGTACTTTCACACGAACCCGCACTGATGACGCCGGGATTTCAGAAGAGAAGATTCGCTCAGGACACTATGGTGCAGTTTTTTTGTGGCAATGATGGTGGTGGGTTGAAAATCATAAGGGTACAACCACACAGAGCGGCCGCACTGTGCTTGGGATGCTCAGTGTCCACATCTCCTTTTTGCTGTACGTCAAGCGGATACGTTTAGGCATACAGTAGAAAAACGTATACAAACATATGCAATTTTGTGGTTATCTATCCTTTTTTTAATGCATACGTTTGACAGAGGTGCATATGTTTTCATACCTTTGTCTTTTTTTTCTTTTTTAAATAAAAAAACCTATACGTTTTCCTGCAATCTTTCTTTTTTTTTTTTAATAAAGATTTAAAGGAAGTATCTTGATAAAAACGGATATGTTTAACAGATGGAACGTGTTGTCTTACGTTTTCATCTGTCTCCCATTTACTGCATTGGGGAAAAAAATAACTATACGTTTCAAGATGTTTTATTTACAGGACAGAAATGCATGGTATGCTACGTTATTCTGTCCTGCAAAACCAAAAAAAAACTTAAAGAAATGTAAATAGCGACAAACGGAATCAAAGGTATACACTTCTGAAATATGTTTGCCCAATTAGTCTATGGGTACGTCAAGCCATACGTTCCTATACGTTTTTTATGTTTACAAACGTATCCGCTTGACATACAGCAAAAACGAGATGTGAACAGCCCCCAAGATGCATCTGCTTCCTAGTAACTAATTACAACCCCATCATTTCCACTGATTTCATTGGTAATGGCCATGAGGTAACTCACAAAACCACGCGGACCATTACCGATGAAGACAGAAGAAACAATGCCATTGCAAATTAGTTAACAGGATGCAGCTGCGGCCCTTACAGTCGTATGGTACTTAGCTGCAGGCGGTCGCATCCCATTCACACAGATTTCAGTGCGTATTCCATGGCGAAATCCGTGTGCATTCCGCATCCCATACACGTGAATGGGGTTTTATGCATAACCATTGATGTGCGGATTTACAGCATGGATATGTGGCCGGTCATTTATTTTGTGTGGAATACGGAAAGGGTTACTTGTGTGGATTGGTAGCATTAAAGACCTCAGTCTGCGACTTGTCCATGGCAAAATCGTATTTCCGACACAATAACATATCTGTTTGATTGGAATCTGTCACTTGAGGCTGCTTTCACGCAAGGGTATTTGCAATCCGTATATGGCCCAGATTTTTTATATCTGCAGCATGTCTGAGATTTGTGCGTATTTGCTTCCGGATGAAATACTGAAGCAATACTGATGACAATACTGATGGTATATAATCTAGAATCCGAGCGTATTTCGGAGCAGGAATAGGGATGGATTTCAGTACAATCAGGTTGCATTCACATGAACGTTTGGACAACCATGCCCATTTTGCGGACCACAAACTGCAGATCTGCAAAATACGGACACCAACCATGTGCACCCTGCATCTCAGTGTGCACCTACTTACCCCTTCCGACACTTTCTCCAGAATTGGCAGTCATTTTGTTGCACAGGTGAAGTCCTATTTAAGTATTTTATTTATGGACACAATTTTCCAATTGGCGCAAAGTAATACCGTCTATAGTATTACTTTCTTCAGCGATATATTGTTGTATATCAGGCAGCGTACAGCAGGCAGATCTCCAGTGTTTGTCTTGTATGACCCGGTTACAGGCAGCTTCCTGATGGAACAGGAAAAACACTGTCCTTTCCGTTTTAAGAGACAATATTTCCCTCGTGAACTTGTTCACACCGGCGATACCTAAGGTAAAGCCAAACTGAGAAAGCGCTCTGGTCCATATTCCAAGTTGTAGCTGTGACAGGTGCCGGAAACTGTGACAAAAAGCATCTTTCATTTGGCCAAAATATGTCCTGTTCTCCTTTATTTTGCAACGCTGTGGCGGCCATTTTAAATGACTTATGTATATTTTCACAGGAATTCGGGACTCCTCCGCTTCTCTCATCTGCCTTATTGCATTGTTGACAGATATTTGTCCTGTTGAAGGACGCTGGGAGTTTAGAGAAATCTGTTCTTAGATATGTTTTTCTGGGAAATGTGCAGGTCCTCTGTGTCACTTTCACATTCACATTTCTCAAACAAAAAAAAATGTAATGAATATTTAAAGGGAACATGTCACTGTTCTTTACTTAAAATTTTTTAGTTTTATTATACAAAATGTCTGTTTTTTCAAAGGCATCTGTCAGCAGTTTTGTACATGTGACCTGTTACATGTGCACTTGGCAGCTGAAGGCATCTGTGTTGGTCCCCCGGTCATGCATGCGCACTGCTGCTCCATTCATTCGCTATGGGAGCTCTTTGCTATCTCCAGCGCTCCCATAGACAATGGATGGAGCGGCAGCTAGTTATCCCCTATCCTGTAGATAGGGGATAACTTAAAAAATTGGCACATCCTCTTTCTTATTTCCTGTGATGTCAAGGAGCAGGAAGTGTCTATGTACCTTGCTGGTGGGAGGAGCTATACACTAGCTGGGTGTTGTTAGGGGCGGTGCTGGAGCTGTAGCAGAGGAAGGAGAAGTGCATCATGGGTTTGGTTGGATACAGCAACAGGAAGTGCTACATAACGGATGGAAGCAACCCAGAGGGATTGTTTTACATGGGGGAAACGGGTCAGGAGAGTCCAAATTTAAAATAGATGTGCGTGAGGTAAGGAATTACATGAGCATATCTGTTAAAAACCATAGTAATCCTGGAAAACCCCTTTAAAGCTTTATCCTTTTGAACAAAGATAGTGGTAGGACTTTCCAAATTCTGAAAGATTGTTACTGTGATTGGTCTTTTAATAAACATGTATGCCCGTGTACAGGGAGGCGATTTGGCAAAGTTATGTCAGCCTGGGAGTAGGGGGGGGGGCATTGCCTCACTAAGCTCCACCCCATTTACCATTAAGCTCCGCCTCTGTTGCACAGCTAAGCCCCATCCTAGGCACCTCTGCTACTGCTCTACATCTGAAAAGGGGCCCCTTTGCAGCTGAACTGGCTGCACAATGGGTATAGCCCACCCTTTAGATCTTTTTTTTTTTTTTTCCCAGCCATACTGATTGTGGCCAGCGGGGGCCCCCTAATCTCAGGGGCATGAAGATGGAGGGACAGTCCTTCTTTTTGACCCAAGTCCCCCAAACCCTCTTTGCTACATAAATGTTCCTCTTTTTGATTTGAGGTATAGATTTTTGTTATTGCATGTACAATATTGATCCAAAAAGTTTTTGTCGGGTTCTCATGGACATATTAGAGCCCTTCTTGTATAGTATTTCATTATTTGATACAATTTGAATTTTAGAAATTTCTATGTTCAGATCATTTTTGCATCATTTCTGAGAGAAAACTACTGTAGCATATAGATATGCAGGAAAAATAGATCTTTCATACAATGAACCATTAGTGTCCCAAAAAGTTTGGAGGTATGTGTTTGATGATAAAGCCCACTCCTGACCGTGTGGACGGAATATCATTGAGGAGGTTTCAAGCATGACTTATCTATCACATCATCAGCATGATTTTTCCTGGCAACTTTTGGGTGATTTTGCAGCCTTACATTAGACTGATGGTTGACTTCTATATGTTACGGGCTATTTTCCTTCCCAGAACTGAGTTCAGGAGAGTGCACGCAGCATAGGATAGAATGTGAGGATTTTACACCAGCCCTTTGGCGTAGGTCTTAATCTAAATCCTGTCTCTTGTATAACGAAGCTAAACACAAAAGAGGCCTCCCCTCTGAAGATACTTCCATGTGGCTTTGGGTGGTCTTTGGGAGACGCTTCGAAGTTCCCACTTGCGTAATTATATCCAAATGTGATTTCCACACTATAGTTCAGTGGAGTAAGTGAACATCTGTCTGTTGTTTTTATCCAACACATTTCACCTGTGAATCTTAGTACAGAGAATATTAACCAGTTAGAGTTATGGTACAACCATAGCGAAAGCTTGTGTAGCCCAGTTATATCTGTGTGGATGTCTAGACACTTATTGGGGAACACCGCCTTAGAGGCTCAGTCTACTGCTTGGTCCCTCTCCTATGTGTTACACTGCAGCTCGGCTTGTTCATACAGGCTGCTGCATATGAGCACAAGCCCAGCGTAGCCATTGCATAGAAATCAGATTTTCAATACAGCACGGACTGAATTGTTGTCAACTGCAACTAAAGGTGGATTTAGCCAGATAAACGTTCCTGCAAACTCTTGTTCCTGACAATCTGCCCATCTAAATAGGCAGCCGATCACCCGATGAACGAGCGAAACGCTCATTCATGGGGTGAAATGATCGTTAGTGCAGGCTCTTAAATTATCGTTTATAGGTAGCAGATCACTGTCGAAACAGCGATCTGCTGCCCAGAAACAATGCAGATGTATGAAGATGAGCGATCTCAATAGCAGCGCTTACCTCCACTTAACGAGCACCCGACTGTTGGGAAGGAACGGTTCCTTCCCGACAATCTGCTGCTCATCTGCCCGTGTAAATCCACCTCAAGGCTAGTTGCACCCACCTCAAGGCTAGTTGCACAGTAGCGTTAAATCTTCCACCATGCAATTCTGGCAGAGTTCGTCATATCCAGCATAGCCAGATAATGCCTTTCCCCGCCATAGCCTATCAACTGTAACGGGACGCAGAGGGGAGGGGGTCCAGACTGTTTTCTGGTGCTTGCAGCTGTTTTTGTCCAGCCGAATCCCAGCACTAATGCTGGAAACAGGCTGGATCCCCGCTGGGTCCCATTGTAGTCAATGGGTCCTGACAGTGCCCCGACTCTTTCCAGCGATGACAGATACTATGGCGTTCGGCAGGCTATAGGCTGCCAGTATATTGTAACCAGGGGCGTAGCTATAGGGGGTGCAGAGGTAGCAGTCGCTACCAGGCCCAGGAGCCTGAGGGGGCCCAAAGATCCTTGTGGTGCATAAGAAGACACCAGTATTTTATAGAAAGTGCATGCTGGTAAAGTTACACCTTTAACTCAAGGAAGTGCCGTTTCAATTTTTGCCTCGGGCAGCACGAAGACCTTGTGCTTCCTGCCCCTGGCCACAAAGCACTGAGGGAAGGGGGGCCCCAAGCTGAACTCTTGCACCAGGGCCCATGAGCCATTAGCTACGCCCCTGATTGTAACGCTAGCATGAAAGTAACCACAAGTGAGAAAATGAAGATTGTTGGGTGAATATCAGACATATGAAGAGTCTAATGAAAGCTCCATTGATCTGCCCTACTCATACAGGAAACGAGAGGACAACTGTATCTCAGTTTTCCTTAATAGTTTAGGGCTATTATGGGTTAGGCTGGCAAAAACTGATGCGTTAATGCTAAAGTAGCAAACTTGCAGTTAGCTGCAATACCAGACGCAACCACTGCACACAAGAGGCACTGTTCTGGCAAAGAAGCATCATCTCTTACAACCTCTAACCAAATGTGGCAGACTAAAATGATAACTAAATGGGCTGCTTCTGCAAAATTAACCAGGAAACCATGCTGAATGGGCATGTCCAGGACTGATGATTGAGAACTGGCAGAAATCCAGGCACAGTAGCTCGATATATTAGCCTGGCTTTTTTTTCTTCTGAACTCTACACTAATCTCATCCTCCCCCTGGTGTTTTCAGTCCGTCGCCAGGCATTTCCCAGTGGTTGATTTGCAAATGAACGTGTTCATCTCGACACTTGCTCTGAAAAGCATTCTGTCCATTCATTCACACATGTCACCGATCCCATCACAGCGGGAGTGTTACTGTCGGGGCCGTGACTGTCCCAAATTTTGTCTTCTTCCAGGTTTTACAGTAGTTTTCTTGCAGGGACACTGATTTGAAGTCAGTGTATCTTCTGAGGAACTGCTGGTTGATGAGCAGAGACAGGTCATACTGGTGGGACTGCAAGGATGGACAAAGCTTAGGACAATCCAGTGGACAGTATGACTTATCTAGAGGTCTAGAAATATGTTTTTATTTTTTTTTCTAGTAATTCATATGAAACATCTCTTGTGAGCCCTGGAAAGACAGGATCACAGTAGACCCCTTTCCTGTCCCACCACAAACTAGTACAGATTAACATGGTCCTTAGCCCAATAGTCCCTGTCGTCTACCAGCTCAGGCACCAGCTGACACCAGCCCAGGCATTGGTTATCTGGGGATTTATCCCTTTATTAAAATGCAAATTACACACAACTCAAAATGAAAGTCCACTTTTGGAGCTAATTTCATTTCGATGCATCTAAAATTAAGCAACATATCCTTAATGAAAAATATTATCTCTGCAGACTTATCTCCATGGTAACAGACTACAAAAAAAACCTTATGTAGTCTGATCATTAATTCCCTTCCATCTTCCCCCTACTGGTTATTAATACACAGAAGTAGGACACTGATGGTGATTGTATGATTGCAGGATCAGACTGCACGGGGTCTGTTTGTAGTCTGTTACCATAGAGACAGAAAACAGTAGGAGACTTTAATAAAATTATTAGCAAAGCAAAGATGTGCTATTTAAGATGCATTGAAACAATCTAAAAAATGCTTGTGGGGGTGGACATTGTCTTTAAAGAATCTCTACATAAATCTAGCCCACGAGAGATGTTATATTATATTATTTATTGCACTTTCGTTTTAGGAAATCTTGGTGTCTACCAATACAGCACCCATAGGAGTTGTCGCCCAACTTTCTCAAGTCCTGAACATCAAATTTCCGATCCATATAGCACTATTGAATAAATATATAATGCATAATGAGGCTAATTTACTAGGGGAAAAGTGGCTGACAGTCCCAGTGGGTCCTGAATGGTAGCCATATTGACTGAGGCACAGCTTTCTTCGAGAAATTGCTAAATAGAATTTTTGGCGACTCGAAGACCTATTCACGGGCGATTTATTCTGAAATATTATTAAGTGGACTTCCCGTATACCTGCACTGAAGCCAGACTTGCCACCTACTGTCGGATTTAATCATGCAGAGTGGTCTTCACAGGATGGAGGTGGAGGAGGCTTCTGACGAGGCTGGAGACTCAGGTAGACTTAAAAGCAAAACTATATTCACAATAAGTGGGGCAGAAAATAATTACAAAAAAAAATGAAAAAAAGTGCCAGGATGTTGTCTGATGAGCGTTATTTCTGCTCCACTAAATGTGCGTTTAGTTTGAAAGGTTTCATTTAACCCATTGTTGCATCTGCGTTTTTGCTGGATCCTGCAGGGTTCAGCAAAAACGCTTCCGTCTAGATAATACCACCGTCTGCATCCGTTATGAACGGTTGTATTATCTCTCAAATAGCCAGGAGGGATCTGTCACTAAAACCATTGTAAGTCAATGGGGGACGGATCAGTTTTCTTTTGTGTCCGAGAAAACGGATCTGGCACCATTGACTTACATTGTGTGTCATGGCAGATCCGTTTTGCTCCGCATCCCATGGCAGAGAAAAAAACACTGCTTGGAGCCGTTTTCTGTCCGGTATGGGAACGCAATCAAATGGAACGGCCTGCATTCTGGTGCATTCCGTCCAGTTTAGTTCAGTTTTGTCCCTAATGACAATGAATGGGGACAAAACGGAAGTGTTTTCCTCCGGTATTGAGCTTGTATAAAGGATCCCAATACTGGAAAGGAGAAACGCAAATGTGAAAGTAACCTAATACTGCTGATGATCCTTTTGGCTTGTATGTTTGGTCTTATTTTAACACATTCATTTATACAGATGGCATAGAGTAGGTTCGCATGTGTACTTATATCACATTACTTTTGCAACCGTCATACTCACCTTACTGATTTCGCTCCGCTCCTGTTCAGACACTTTCCAATTCCCTGACAGTTTCTGTAGTTCCTGCTCCAGTGTGGTCAAAATACAGCCACGTCACTGCTGCAGCCAGGCGCTGAATGTAGAAGTGGATTGTCACTACCACTGGGGTATCTGCTGTGGCCCTTTGATTGGCTGCAGCAGTCACATGTCCGTGTCAAGATGCCATTGCTGGAGCAGGACGTTCAGATACTGGTAGGGGACCGGGAAACATCGAAATAGGAACAGTGGGGCTCATTGAGTGTGACTTCCTTTATTATTTAATAACCTTCTAAATATTATTTTTTATTTTATTACGTAGCTAGACAACCCCTTTAAAAATATATTAGCTCATATGCAAACTTATGTATCTCCATGGTTACAGACCACAAACAAGCACTGTGCATAGTCTGATCCAACAGTCATGTGTTACCTCACTCCCTTTGTCTCCTCTTCTTTCTAACCTACAGATAGTAGGAGAGAGGACATATGGAAGAGAGTAACACATGACTGCAATGCCATAATACAGGGGGTTTGCTTGTAGTCTAACCCTGGTTTCACACCTAAGCGTTTCTCAAACGCGCGTTTTTATGCTCGTTTTTTGTAATAGTAAATGCACGTTTGACGCGCGTTTGGGTGATTGACAGCAGTGTTGTCCAAAGAGTCTATGGCCCAAACGCGCGTCAAACGCCCCAAAAAAAGCTCCTGAACTTGTTTATGCGTCGGGCGTTTTACAGCGCGTTCAAACGCGCTGTAAAACGCTCAAGTGTGAACCAGGGCCATAGGAAAGCATTGGTTTTCACGTGTTGAGCGTTTTACAGCGCGTTTGCACGCGCTGTAAAACGCTCAGGTGTGAACTTAGGGTAACATCTGCCTGCAAGTCTGTATATGAGCTGCATGCAGAAAAGGGTAGTTTTAAAAAAAATCAAGTCTGACTTTTGCAGCCCTGCACAGTGTCAGAGTGTGAAGGGACACACCCCGTTGACAAGAAGTATGGTAACGCCTTTCCAGGAGGAATAACAGAGTGTAAAGTTCTAATTAAAACTACTCCAGAACTCTTATTTCATCCTCGGAAATGCAGGTATTTACTAAAAATAGACAAGTGAGGAGAGGTAATGAGTTCCAGAAAATAGAAAAAACCTTTATGGTATTAGGTAGAACACTGACTTTCGGCAGGATGTGCATGATGTGTTTGTAGCCATTATTCCCCACCAGTAGTTCCTAGACGGTTCCTCCAGCAGTCGTGGCCAGTAATGGCTCTTCCAGACAAGCTCGCAGACATTAAGGTCTGTGCTCGTCTCTGAGGAATTCATCCTGCAGGTGAGCTTGCATTTTCAGTTCAGTGCACATTGTTAAAAACGCTGGTCGACAATTGAGTGCTCACGCACAAAAATATTTAGGGCTCACACTGCGTGTCGTATATTGCTGGGAGGGAAACAGGAATAAGTGAGTCATCAGACCAATGTAAAGTGGACTGTAATATACGTAATAACTCATTTTATGTTGGAAGCTCCCGGATGATGCAACTAATCATTAGGCCCCTTTCACACGAGCGAGTATGATGCGTCACGTGAACGCATAGCACACACACTGAATCCGGACCCATTCATTTCAATGTGTATGTGTACATGAGCGTTTTTATTTTTTTTCACTCATCAGTTCTGCGTTGCGTGAAAAACACAGCTTGTTCTATATTCTGCGTTTTTCACGCAGCCCTGGCCCCATAGAAGTGAATGGCTCTTCAGTGAAAAACGCATTGCATCCGCAAGCAAGTGTGGATGTAATGTGTTTTTCACTGATGGTTGCTAAGAGATGTTATTTGTAAACTTTAAGTTTTTTATCACGCGCATGAAAAACGCATCAAAACGCATTGCACCCACGTGGAAAAACTGAACAACTGAACGCAATCGCAGACAAATCTGACTGAACTTGCTTGCAAAATGGTGCAAATTTTACTGAATGCACCCTGAACTCATCCGGAGTCAATCCATCATGCTCATGTGAAAGAGTCCTTGTCCTCACTCATTTTTATGCTTTACTCCTCCTTTTCCTCTTTTGCATACATTGCTCCATATTTTCCAGTCATGTCGCCATATTGGCACTAAAGGAGCTACATCGTCAAAAGAACCCAAATGTGATCATGTGATCAATTTATGTCCGTTGATGCACTGGCGGCCATTGATGAGCCATGGCTTTACTGGAGTGATCTATATGCAAAGAGAAATCTCCGAAAGGAAGAGAACCATCTCAGTAGTGGCACTTCTTGGAAGTGGCTCCTATGAGTCAAAATCCGACTTTCCAACAAGCCTTGGACCATGACAAAGGGATATAGCCAAGCCAGATATCCATCCGTAGACAGCTGTTTTGGGGTTCTTGCCCCTCATAAGTATGGACTAGGATTATGGATGGCTGAGTGCAAAGCATATTTCTTTCCCATGGAGCATTGTCAATAAGTCTCCATACCATGGAGTACTTCCAGTAAGTCTCCATATACGACTGGTCTCTTTAAGGAGATTCAGAAGCATTTAAGGCAACGCAATGAGCCATCCTACTCCCTACTGATGAGGGACAGATGTCTACAGATTGATATCTGGCTTGGCTATATTTCCTTGTCGAATTCTAAAGCTTGTTGAAAAGTCGGATTTTGACTCATGGTGGGTCACTTCCAATAGGTGGTGCTGGCGAGATGGTTCTCTTCCTTGGGAGATATCTCTTTGCATATTTGTTTCCCATGGAGCATTGCCAAGAACTCTCCACACCATGGAGTGCTACCAGTAAGTCTCCATACAGGACAATTCACTTTAAGGAGATTCAGCACCCTGCCTTACCATGACCTAAACAGCCATTGGTGACAATGGTGTCATCTAAAGAGTTTAGCTAAGGGGACACTTGTTTTTTCTAGTTTCTTGATGCATGGCATGGATAATTTTGATGCATGAGTTCTCTTGATGGTTTTGAGGGGCCAAGAGAAAACACAAGAGGTTATCTACCATATGTGTTCATCAGAGTATATGATGATTATTTTCCAGACCAATGATCGGTACTTGAGGAAGTGCTTAGGTAGAGCAGTATCATCCAATGCATCAATGGTGATAGAACACCATCTAAAGCAGAGGTGCATAATCTTTTTTGGTTAGAGAGCCACGTTGTCAGAATGTACCACTCCCAAGAGTTGCAATAAAAACATGAGGTTTTCTCATCCTATATAATATGTGCCATAAATATCTCATAGGTGGTAGTTTTGGGACACCCAACTATGTTCTGTAGCCTCTCTTAGCTGTCCAGAACTTTAAAGAGTAGGAGACAAGCTGGCCATGCATTCAAGCCTCATGATGTTCCAGTGATTGAAGGGCACACTAAACAGCACTGTGGGCCACAGGGTATGTACCCCTTATCTAAAGGGACCTGCCTAGATTGTCTACCAAAGGTTGCTACTGCTGTAGATGACTAGAAGACCTTCAGACCATAGTCAGGCCCACTAAAACTTGTGTTAGAGGAATCCAATGAGTAGAACACATTGTTCCTCTTTTGTTCTGGTAGCTACCTCCCGGACCAAAAGATCACTTCTTTAGCAAACATGTAATGACAGCGTAAGACCCGATAATATCTTCTCCTAACCACTTTGCAATTGTCTGCCTTAGATTTTATCACTTGCATAAACTGAAGTTTCAGTCTGTGGTATCACATTCAGACTACTGGCATTCCTCGCCAGTAGAGAGTGGATTTAAGAGTATCACACTTTTTCGGATACTTTGCACATATTTTTAGTTCTACACTTTTTCATGTGTGGTCAACATTTTATTTTATTAATTATTTTCGCTTAGGAGGTCACAGTTCACGAACAGGATGGAGAGGGCTTTCTGCTGAGCCAGCGTATGTGCTAGTTTAATCTTTCCGTGTTTTCTTTTACTCGTATGTCGAGGATATCTATTTTTCTTGTGGAGCAGAAGCCAAGGTAATCCAAACGCGTCTGCAAATTTAGCATTGAGAAGTCCAGATAAGAGAGAGAGAAAACGGCTTTTACTTACTATTATTTTTGTAAGATCTGATCAGTTGGTTCAGCAGCTGCAATCTAAATTTGGTGAACATTTAATATCCTACATGGTATAAAGACGCAGTCTGTTCTTTATTGGGAAGTGTTCCGAATTCTTCCACAGACGTAGACGTGAGACAATTTACTTTAGGTTTTTGTTTTATACTTTTTGGAAGAATTCTGAATGAAAGCATGTTTTTTTTTTTTTTTGTTTTTTTTTTCTTTTTTTCAAAAGGATTCCTTAAAGGGGTTGTCCGATAGCTCAAACATGAATGGCACATAGAAGGGTGTGTAAAAAATAAAAATCACTCATCTTTTGAAACAACCTCCATTCCATCATTAGGCTCCTTGTAGTACTCGATGGACCAGATGTGATGAGGTTCTGTTCTTGACTACCAAACTGTTGCAGCCAATCATTGGCTTCAGGGATGGACTTGGAACTTAAAGTAGTCCTGAAAAAAACCTAAAAGTCGCCCTTTATTGTAGGTGAACCCAAATTGAAAGAAGGCAGGGCAACACAAGTAGACAGGAACAACAGAAGCAGGCGGGACCAGCAATTCCTTAGTGCAGCACAAAATACTACCCCAGCAGAGCCAAATCTCACAGTGCAGCACAAAATACCACCCCAGCAGAGCCAAATCTCACAGTGCAGCACAAAATACCTCCCCAGCAGAGCCAAATCTCACAGTGCAGCAGACAATACCACCCCAGCAGAACAAAATATCCAGTGCAGCACAAAATGCCACCCCAGCAGAACAGAATAACACAGTGCAGTACAAAATACGACCCCAGCAGAACCAAATCTCACAGTGCAGCACAAAATACTGCCCCAGCAAAACTAAATACCACAGTGCAGCACAAAATATTGCCATCCCCTGAGAATGACGATACAGTTGAATTCAGGAGAGCACATGTGACTGCCGGCCAAGTGCATAAGTATATGAATTAATGCTGAGAACATCAGACCATTATGTACCAGTCATCAGCCCACTGGGAAATTTCTCTGTGGGGTCTATGGCTAGCTTGCCCTGATTGGTCTCATTGATCACATCACTGCTGAGCAGGGGCCACCAGGGCCCTCGGCACTGGAACTGAGTCATGTTTTATTTTGTTTACATGTTTGACTTATGTCGGACATCTTTAAGACCTGTCATACATGGCTTGATACTATAGTCTTTTTTTATACTGGCCGAGAGTACTTATTAATAGTTTCCTCTTTAAGGTGCCTATACACTTTAGATAACTGCTGGTTAAATCCACCAATTACTATAACTCGAGACACAATTGCCCATTAGTGCCACCATGGAGGTCATAGCATTACTTGGCACTAGCCGCTAGGACCAACCACTAAATCTGGTCATACACAGTTAATCAAGGGAAAATAAGTTTTAGACCTGTATTTTTACATGCTCAATCCTTGTTTTTTTTTACCTGTGGGACAAGAGAAGTCTTATGGAATCAGCTTGTTGCTATCTCTCCATTAAAAGCACATGCACGTTCAACCAAGAGTGCATGCATATGGAGGAGTTGGCCAACAACGTGAAGCACTTATTACCTGTCCACTGAATGGTGATAAATGCTAGATGTCCAGAGGAGAGGACCCAGTCTCCTGCCACCTAGCCCCTCCATTCAAGGGCTATGGCACTGATGGTAATAGCTGGACACAGACCCTCTTCCACCCCAAGAAGATGTTGGGGCAATAAGGTGGACCTTCCAGTATAGCGCTCAGGTGATGTTGCTGCACTCACATGGTGTTGTCACTTGTCCCAAATGACAGCCAAATTTATATATAACAAAAAAAAAATTCCCTGTTTTTGTTATTTTCCTACTTCCTATCACGCTCATAATAGCTCCTGCTGTCACGAGTTTTGTTGGACCGATTTCCAGAAGCAATATGGTTTCCTTGCAAGAGAATAAGAGCTATTAATGTAGATATATATTAACATAACGCATTGAAAGAAATGTTGAAGCTAACGCTTTGTGGACTGAAGTGCCCCTTGTGAAAGCAGCTTCAGTTTGCTTTGCTGATGACTGGTGATCTGGAAGCCAGGCGGCTCTATAGAATAGTTCCTCTACATGAAATACTCCATTGATGGCCGAGTGATTTGCAGCCATCTAAACAGTGGCTGTTTTATTTCTCTGCTGATGCGGCCTGGCACTTAGGTCAGATTGATCCATTTCCAAAAACAGTCCCGGAGGTAAACTCTGGTGCTTAGCTCTCTCCCGTTCCAGCCGTAGTTTTTCAGGAGGTCAAATAGCCTTTTATACAAACATTATATTTAAAGGATCAATAATACAAACATCTAAAACTTGTTATGACTGTAAAAAGTTGTGGAGTATGTAGCAGAGTTTTTTTTTTTGTGTTTTTTTTTGGCAAACTTCCCCATTCTGCCGGACCTGCAATTGGAAGATGACTTGCCTGCTCCCCAGCGCTAGCTCTCTACTCCTTCTCCTGCAGGTCTTTTAACCTCCACTGGGCTCCATTTATGCCAACATCCAGTTTGATATTGCTGCCGCCAGTCATAGGCCAAGTCATGTCATGTCATGACGCAAGGGAAGCCAGACACTGCTGCAGCTAGTGATTGACTGTGGTGATGTCAAACTGGATGTTTACATCGATGAAGCACAAGGAGCTTCGCAGGCCTGCAGGAGAACAAGCAGGGAGCCAGCGCGGGGAAGCAGGTAAGTCATATTCCCTTTGCAGATCTGGCAGAATTTGGGGGCAAGGGGGTTCATTCTTGTGTAACCCCTTTAAGCTATAACCCAGGATTTGGAGTTGCATTGTTTGAATACGTTATATGTGTAATTCAATATAGCTGCAACTACCACTAAAACTTTTCAGGCATTGTCCTCAGGATAGGCCATCGCTATCTGATTGTCAGGTTTCTAACACGCCTCTCCCTCACCGATTAGCTACTGTTCAGTAGTCCTGGAACTACACAGCTCTGTCCGTGGTGCAGTGGACAGAGCTGGTTACTGCAGCACTGTCCCCATTAAAGTGAATGGGAACAGTGCTGCAGTAACTACCGTATCTCTGTCCACTATACAATGGACACAGCTATGTAGTGCCGGCACTGGACCTACCCTGAAACAGCTGATCGGCAAGAAGGAGGTCCCCACCTATCAGATAGTGATGGCCTATCCTGAGGAAAGGGCAATTACTTATAAAGGAATGGACAACTCCTTTAAGCAATCTACATCTAGTACAAGTACAAGTAGTGCAACAGGAATCATCGAAACGTCACACTTTTTAGGCTCAAATCACAAGATTGCGTTCTGTTGACTTCTGTCATAAGCAGGGGTGTACCTAGCCTTTCTGCTGCCTGAGGCGAAAACTGAAACAGCGCCTCCCCATGGCAATTTCTTAACATAACCCCTTTGCCACAATGAAAGCACTCATTGCCCATTGCCCTTCCGCTGCCCCTCTCTTGCCCCTACCTGGTGCGATCGCCTCACCTGGCCTCATTGGTGGTGCACCCCTGGTCATGAGCTAAAATTCACTGGCACTGGTAGCTCAGCACAAAATGATCCGATATTGAATTAAAAGCAATGGCCCTTGTGTGTTTAAAATTTTGCAATTTGCACCAGTGAAATTAAGGAGGGTAGGTTTATTAAAAGGTACACTGTTGTTAATAAATCTGGTGCATTTTAAATCCTCTGGACTGTGAGTTTTTTTTTAGTACCTGTAATTAAGTTTATGCTTTATATTGATGACAATGAAAGTTATATCTTACAGTAGATCCCAAAAGTGTCTGACATACCCAGTGACCTGTAGTAGGTCCATTGTGATTCCGTCTTCCCGTCAAATTTGATGGAACTTCCAATGGCAGTGTGAACATAGCCAGTAAAATAGTTAAATGTGCTTCTTGAGTGGTCTAACTTGTCCCTAAAACCTCACAGATTTTTGGTGATTTTAGCTTTACATTTTTTCAAGTTTTTGAAAATGGATCCAGACAAACTTCTTTATAAGCCCAAAGGTCATGTTAAGGGCCGGAAGGGGGAAACTGAAGCCAAACACTTCTGTCCTGGATGATGAAACCTGTATGTTCGCCACTCCATTCATATTCCCTCATAATTGGTGGGAGTCCCCGGTGGTCAGACCCTCTTACCGATCTGACACTTATCACCTATCCTGTGGGACAACCCTTTTAAATATTTATTTGAAAGATTACTTAAAGGGTCAGCGTACATTTAGGCGCAGTTTTTATCATTGCATTCTAATAATTTTTAGCAAAAAAATAATACTTTTTTTCCATTCGTCTTTATTAAAAACATTCAACAGTTTTTCCTCTACAACTTTTTGTTTCAGAACATCTGTTGCTTCCCTCTTCTCAATGACTCTGTATTATGGAGAGCTGCTCTGAAAGCTCGATGTGTAGCCCTTATCTCTTAACTCCTGACAGCTCATACTCACTCATGTAAGGCTACTTTCATACTAGCGTTTTGGCTTTACGTTTGTGAGATCCGTCATGGCTATAGAAGACATAATACAACCGGGTCCGTTCATGACGGATGCATGTGGTTGTATTGTAACGGAAGCATTTTTGCTGATCCATGACAGATCCGCAAAAGACGCTAGTGTGAAAGTAGTCTAAGCTAAATTCTTATCAGACTGATAGGTGTTTATGAGCTGTTAGTATTGTACAGATAAGGGCTACAGATCAAGCCGTTGAAAATACTTAATAAAGGCCAATTGAAGAATTGATTTTTAGCCCAAAATGAGTAGAATGCAATGATAAAAAATTGCCCCCAAAAGTTTCCTTAGCCTTTTCTAATGGTAGAGGATGCTGTCCCACTAGTTTGCCTCCCAGGACATGGAGAGTCGTCTGAAGTGTTCGGCATCCTTTCTGCATTCACATTTACAGCATCCAACTCCTAAGCTAGTTAAATCCTGCTGAAGAAACGTATATTGAAGCCAACAGGGGGATATGTGATCCCAATATAAAAGAGGTTATGAGGCTGTTCTCTCCCTGCCAAGTGTGTATGGCCGTCGGTGCCAACAAGTTATCAGCATTTTTTCCTTCCAGATTGAAACTTTGAAATGAGGATTTTTTAATGGACTTTGTCCAGACTTGTTGACTTTCCTCTTATACTTGATGCTGCATTAAGTTTGTGCAGACACGCTAAATTTTTGGAAGTATGTAAAATTTAAGATATTTTCTATTAATTCCATCTAGTCTATCAAGAGATTAAAATAAAAGCATAGTTGGAGAGAATTGAACAAAAATTGTACAAGGAATATTCATTAAAGCGGGTGTCTCACTTTAGCAAATGGCATTTATCATGTAGAGAAAGTGAATACCAAGGCACTTACTAATTTGTATTGTGATTGTCCATATTGCTTCCTCTACTGGCTTGATTCATTTTTCCATTATACATTGCTCATTCCCATGGTCATGACCACCCTGCAATTTATCAGTGGTGGTCGTGCTTGCACAATGTAGGAAAAAGCACAATTCTATGTGCGCTCCCATGGTCCTGGCCACCAGAAAGGCCAGCGCTTTTTCCTATAGTGTGCAAGTACGACCACTAGTGTTGGTTGAGCACCAAAGTGCTTGTGTGCTCTGGTGCTCGAGTAGAACACTTCCACTTCTACAGAGCACCTGGGCACAATGGAAGTCAATAGGAGAACCCGAGCATTAAACCAGGCACCCCCTGCTCTGAAGAGGGGAGGGTGTCGGGACTCTAGTTAGGCTTAGGAGTCTCTGCTTTGACTCCATATATAGCTTTGTCCATATATGGAGTCAGTGCTTGGGGACACTCGGTGTATTAAATCTAATTTAGCCTATATTTCTGAAAGGTTTCTGGTGGTATTCGAACTCACAACCTTCTACATTACAGCCAAGAATCTTAACCACTCCACTTTTTAGAGCTGCAAAAATATATATATTAGAGCTGCAAAAAATAAATAAAAAAAAAATAAAAAATAAAATATATATATATATATATATATATATATATATATATATATATATGAGACTTCTGCTGTATAGGAATTGTGATGGATACCACCCCTCGTGCTCGCTTGACGTCAACTACGTCAAGCGAGACGCGACACGGTATGGTCCCTGGTTACCAAAACGTGACATTAGGCCCTCCTGGAGGAGCATGTAAGGTCAGCTTGGTACAGTTTACACAGACACCTCCTGTCCACACGGGCACAGAGAGGCAGCAAGCTGAGAGAGCCCTTTCACTGCCGCAGTGAAACAGCGCTTTCTCAGCCCGGGTAATCTGCCACCAGCTTCTAGTTTGATATAAGCCCGGTCCGCTAACGGGATTCTATAGGGTGAGAAACCAACCCGCGGTAGCTTATAACTAGGCCGAAATATGGACGTGGGGATTTGTGATTGAGATACAAGACAGCACAAGATTAAATTATATATTTAATCGCCTTAACGGCACACTAGATAACACAATATACACTAAGAATATATACAGTGGTCTGAGGTTACAAATACAGGTAATATGGTACAAACATGATTACAGAGAGTACAAGTCAGTTACCGGGTAGATGAATGTTTATTTGGGTTATGATTAGTCCTTTGCTGTATTCACATGGAGGGCAGTGATGTCAGCTGGTTGCAGGTCCCTCTAAACACATGGCACGATGTGACCCTCCTTCAGAGAAAAGACACACCCGCTTGCTGGCACAAGCCTTTTAAACTGTAGCCGGCCCCTCCTCTGGGAAGGGTCCACTCCCCCTCTTCTGGGCTGGCATTAAATGCCCCTCAAAACCCTTTAGGGTTCAAATCTCCAGATCATAACGTCACAGGGGGATGGTTCTGGAACAACAGATCCGCCTGGGTTTTGGATACAAGTAGAGTCCAAACATGGTACCATTATCTGGTTTCTGTGGTGAGATGTGTATCTCCCTTCCCTGGCATCCCACCACCAAACTAAGACCATGGGCATGTTCATCGTGGCCACTGAGACACAAATATGTATCCTGTTTGTGCCTGTGATAACCGGGCGATTCATATTTCCTTATAAATAGCTGATTACATGCTGTCTGCTAGATTTGATTGAACTGGGGAATGGCTTAGACCCCCTGCAGGGAGGTTTTCCTGCAGGATCCATGCTGTCTGAATGGGGTGTGAAATTGTAAACAAAGGTAGCCTGCAAGAAATTCCCTGCCATATGGCTGGGGCTTTGAAGCAGGGCCCTCCTTTAGAGTTCACTACCTCTGCTATCTTTCAGCAAATGGTGGGTGTGGGGACATGACTGACAGTAAATATTAATCCATATTCCTCACAGTAAGTATTCCTATACACCAGAAGTCTCATATTTTTTTAATTTTTTTTTAAAGTAACTGGCCATGTAGCTCTATAGTGTAGTGGTTAACCTTCTGGGTTGTAATGTAGAAGGTTGTGAGTTTAAATCCCATCCGAAACTTTTCAGAAATGGAGGCTAAATTTAATTTAAACACATATATATGTTTTTAGCTATGATATATTTACATATATTATATATTTAGAATATATAATATATGTAAATATATTATGGCTAAAACATCAGTAGTAGTTTCCCACATATTATGCATTCATATATATCAGAAGTATGAATATATATATATATATATATATATGATGAAAAAAATTCCACAGCACATCCAAGGCGTAAAAAAGTAGAAAACGGCTTTATTCACCAGACCTGCGACGTTTCGATCCGCTTTCTGGGATCTTTCTCAAGATCCCAGAAAGCGGATCGAAACGTCGCGGGTCTGGTGAATAAAGCCGTTTTCTACTTTTTGACGCCTTGGATGTGCTGTGGAATTTTTTCATTTTATCTGTATTGGAGGTGGATCGCCCCCACAGCCACTGGCACTCCGACCGTACTCTATAGACAGCTGTGCTGCCCACACCTTTCTACCTTTATTTATATATAATATAATTTTTATTTTATTTTTTGTAATTACACATTTTTTTACAATTACTAAAATAAATATTAAATTTAGCCCTCTATTTCTGAAATGTTTCTGGTGGGATTTGAACTCACAACCTTCTGCATTATAGCCCAGAATGTTAACCACTACACCATATAGCTGCATTGCCAATTCATACTATATACTAGTAGTAAGTATTTCTATACAGCAGAAGTCTCGTATTATTATTATTATTATTATTTTTTTTTATTTTTTTTAAGTAACTGGCCATGCAGCTCTATAGTATAGTGGTTAACATTCTTAAGGGTACTTTCACACTTGCGTTGTTTGATTCCGGCAGGCAGTTCCGTAAACTGTATGCAAACGCATGTCATTTTTTCTGACTGATCAGGATCCTGATCAGTCAGAAAAATGCCTGATCAGTCAGAAAAATGCATTGCAATACCGGATCCGTTTTTCCGGTGTCATCAGGCAAAACGGATCCGGTATTTATTTTTTTTCTCATTTTTAAAGGTCTGTGCATTTAAATACACTGTCTAGAGCATCGCGCTCGAACACAGTGGTAAACGGGGTGGGGGTGCTCTCTATTCACTTCGGGGCCCTGTCTAGAGATAGAAGCGGGTCCAAGACGTGGGACTTGCACCTATCTGACACATAGCATATCCTAGTGATATGCAGTCAATGTCCCAGATGGGCTGACCCCTTTAAGTGTACAGGGTAGAAGACAGAGGTTTTACAAGGAAGAACATCTTGTTGACAGATGGGAATCCGAAACATGAAAAAGTTATGCTATCTTGTGTGCGCTCCCACGAGCCTCTGCTCAGAGATCATTTTGGAGTATTGTCTAACCACGGAAAATGTGCTTTAGCCGAGCAGCCGATAAATGTGGTTCACATGTGTCTATATGAATTACTCATCTCTGGTAAATATACATTTCTACAAGGAATTTGTCTGTTTCTTACCTAAAACACGTGAACAGGTTAAATATTTACATGAGCGAAGCCATTGAAATCCCCAGGTGGGAAGCAGTGCACTTGAGATATCACTAATGTGAACATATCTAGTGTCTTAAAGGGAAAGAACACCTTAAAAATAAAGGGCCAGCGTTTCACATGAGCTGCCAATATCCCTCACGTATATGCATGTAAAAATCACTGGAGGTTCTCAGAACTGGAGACTTGTGAGATATAGTGGTGTATATGGGGGCAGGGATTTCACTTGATGTCATGTCAGAAATCCCGTTGCCGGACCCTTCAGTCTTCCTCACCCCAGTCTGAAATGCCTGACAACGGCACAATAGATTGCATTCAGTTGCGCAGTGAATTGCCTTCAGCTAATGGAGATGAGGCTTTAGATTTACTGTCCCTTTAAAAAGGGGGCGTGCCCAGCCACCGGTAAATGGTGACATATTTATGAACTAATTGCTTGAATAGGCGCTATGTGTTGAGAGTTGTTAATAGGTTGTTTTATATACAGTACTTACATTACCTGGTTACCCCAGGAGTTTCAGCCTGGCAATCAGCTGATTGCTGGGTCAGTTTTCCATTTAAGGAGCAGTTTCCAATTTGGATAACCCCATTGAAGAAGCTGTCCTAGTTAAAATAGAAACTGCTCAGTGGCAGGGAAGGGGTTAAATAATAAAACGAGTTATACTTACCGGGTCAAACCCCCTGTTCCCAGACGGCCATTGTTTACATGGCTGCAGTGGTGATGTGCCCTCATACCTCACATGACCCCCGTAGCCAATTACTGACCTTGGTGGTCTTGTGCATTATACTCTTAGGCCAGTGATTGGTGGCAGCGGTCACATGGGGTATACAGCCACGTTATCTCTGCGGCAGGGCGGATCAGAGTGGCGGCAGTGGACTGGAGGGGTTTTGAACGAGTGTTTAAAAACTGATGAAGGACGAGAGCTGATGTAGCCTGAAACGCGTCACAGTATATGTTGTCTGCCATTGATTTTATGGAAGCTAAATAAAAGAAATTGCACGTGGAGCTGGAACCTTTTTTGTTTTTTTGGAGTGTTTAAAAAGAGTTTTATTATTTTAACTCCTTCTCTACAATTTAGAAATTTTTAAAGGGGTTTTCCCGCTTACATCAGCACCCTTTTAACATAATCCTTTATGAAGGTCGCTGTAATTTTGTAATGTATTTCTTTTACCTTTATTGCCCCTATCTCCTGTTCTGAGCTGTGGTCACGTGACCATGTCCGTGCAGCGCTTTCTTATTTCCTGTGATGTTATGTCCATGGGCAGGGCAGTGATAGGGGTGTGTCTATGTAACAAGCTGGGTGGGAGGAGCCATAAACTAACTGGGTGTTAGGAGCAGTGATAGGGGAGTGTCTATGCAACTGGGTGGGAGGAGCCATAAACTAGCTGGGTGTTATTAGGGGCGGAGCTGGAGCTGTGGCAGAGAAAGGAGAAGTGCATCATGGGTTTGGTTGGATACAGGAACAGGAAGTGCTACCTACAGGATGGAAAAAAACAAAGTGATTGGTTTACATGGTGTAAATGGGTCAGGAAAGTCCAAATTTAAGAAAGAAAAAAAGCATGAGGAACAGGGGTCGAGTCGAGGGGGAACGCGTGGGAACGGCGTTCCTGCACTTTTTTCATGGCAGGAACGCCGTTCCCTTTCATCATAGTCTGTGTGCGGCGGGGCAGGCAGTGTGCGGCGGCGGCAGGCACTGAGATGAGCGCTTCCATTGTGGAAGTGAAGCGCTCATCTCCATGGTGATCTGTTTCTGTTTATATCGCTGTCCTCAGGACAGCGATACAAACAGAAGGCTGCGGAGGAGCAGGGCAGGGAGGTGTGTCCCTTTTCTGTTCCTCTGATAGGCTGCCGGCACTACTAGGCCGGCAGCCTATCAGAGGCCGGCGTAGGCAGCGCGATGACGTCATCGCGCCGTCGGCCTGAGCCGTACAGCGCTGGAGTCAGGACACAGGCTGGAAGAGGCCTGCATCGCTCCAAACAGGTAAGTATAAGTGTTCATTTTTTTATTTTTTTAACTATATTATACTGGCACATGATTGGGGGATTTGGGGGGGGGGCCCTGGTATTATGCTGGGCTGGCACATGATTGGGGGATTTGGGGGGGCCCTGGTATTATGCTGGGCTGGCACATGATTGGGGGATTTGGGGGGGGCCCTGGTATTATACTGGGCTGGCACATGATTGGGGAATTTGGGGGGGCCTGGTATTATACTGGGCTGGCACATGATTGGGGAATTTGGGGGGGCCTGGAATTATTGGCACAGATTGGGGGGGGGGGGTGTCTGGTATTACTGCCACATGATTGGGGGGGGTCTGGTATAGTGGCACATGATGGGGGGGGGGTCTGGTATAGTGGCACATGATGGGGGGGGGGGGGGTCTGGTATAGTGGCACATGATTGGGGGGGTCTGGTATAGTGGCACATGATTGGGGGGGTCTGGTATAGTGGCACATGATTGGGGGGGTCTGGTATAGTGGCACATGATTGGGGGGGTCTGGTATAGTGGCACATGATGGGGGGGTCTGGTATAGTGGCACATGATGGGGGGGTCTGGTATAGTGGCACATGATGGGGGGGGTCTGGTATAGTGGCACATGATGGGGGGTCTGGTATAGTGGCACATGATGGGGGGGTCTGGTATAGTGGCACATGATTGGGGGGGTCTGGTATAGTGGCACATGAAGGGGGGTGTCTGGTATAGTGGCACATGATGGGGGGGTCTGGTATAGTGGCACATGATGGGGGGGGGGGGTCTGGTATAGTGGCACATGATTGGGGGGGTCTGGTATAGTGGCACATGATTGGGGGGGTCTGGTATAGTGGCACATGATTGGGGGGGTCTGGTATAGTGGCACATGATTGGGGGGGTCTGGTATAGTGGCACATGATGGGGGGGTCTGGTATAGTGGCACATGATGGGGGGGTCTGGTATAGTGGCACATGATGGGGGGGGTCTGGTATAGTGGCACATGATGGGGGGTCTGGTATAGTGGCACATGATGGGGGGGTCTGGTATAGTGGCACATGATTGGGGGGGTCTGGTATAGTGGCACATGAAGGGGGGTGTCTGGTATAGTGGCACATGATGGGGGGGTCTGGTATAGTGGCACATGATTGGGGGGGGTTTGGTATAGTGGCACATGATTGGGGGGTCTGGTATTACTGGCACATGATTGGGGGGGTCTGGTATAGTGGCACATGATGGGGGGGGTCTGGTATAGTGGCACATGATGGGGGGGTCTGGTATAGTGGCACATGATTGGGGGGGTCTGGTATAGTGGCACATGATTGGGGGGGTTTGGTATAGTGGCACATGATTGGGGGGGTTTGGTATAGTGGCACATGATTGGGGGGTCTGGTATTACTGGCACATGATTGGGGGGGTCTGGTATTACTGGCTGATGAGAGGCACTGGGGCTCTTATCTGAGGTCTGATTGGGGGTCATTCATATTGGGGTCTGAGCTGAGGATTGATCTGAGGTCTTATTAACATTGGGGATCTTATTGGGGCTGTTAGCTGAGGTCTGATTAACATTGGGGGTCTGATTGGTGGTCTGACCTGAGGTGTAATAAAAAATATTTTTTTCTTATTGTGCCCACTTCCAGCCCGGAGCCCTGATCCGGAGCAGCTTGGAGAAAAAAGGCCTCACAGTCCCACACTCCTTCTGCTTGGCCAAGCCTGCCAGCACCCCCGAGTCTTCAGAACTGTAAGTAAATTATATATAAGGGGAGGTTTTGTTTTGATCACAATGTGTACATTTGGCTCAGTCCGCAGCGACACAAATTACAGCATGCTAGATTTTCACTGCTTTTTTTTTTTTTTTCATTCACATGTATTGTATTTTAAAGGGGTTTTCCCATCTCAGACAATGGGGGCATATCGCTAGGATATGCCCCCATTGTCAGATAGGTGTGGGTCCCTATATATATTTGTTTATTTCATGTTAATTTTGCAGTTGTTTGTGTAAACTGGCACTTTACAATAAATGTTGCACTGAATTTTCAGCGAAATATATATTATAAATTATTTTTTTTTTGGGGGGGGGGGGGGGGTTTGCAGTGGATCTTGGGTGAGTTCCCACACTTTTTTCCCCAGGACTTGACCCCTGATGAGGAAGATGTACATGAGGTAAGCAACTACACTAGCATATATGTTAAATATCATAGGAATCCTGGAAAACCCTTTTAAGGTACCAGCTGACACTTCTGATCTATGTGAACGACATTAGGGGTGTACTTACCATAGAGGCAGCCACTGTTTCGGGACCCTTGCAGAGAGGGGGGCCCAGCTGTGCATGGTCCAATCCTTTGGTGGAAACATGTGCAGGACTTTGTGTGCAGGAGATGAATTGTCAGCAAATTAAGGGGTGGAGAATTAGCCCAAGGGTGATGCAAAGAAGAAATTGACACCTGGCTCTTTTGTTTTAAGAGACAAAACCCAGCACCAAAATATTACTGTCAGAAAAGGTTGAGAGTTGTAGTAGACTCAACCAATTGTTTTGCAGAATACAGGTTTGAAACTTGCAGAAGTGAATGACTGGGAGTGTTCGTGGCGTATCACTGACCTTTGTAGAGATATAAGTTGTAATCACAAATCTGGCTCCTTCTTAGGCAATATGTTAATCATTCTCTCATTGCCAAGTCCTTTCGAAAACGCACATTCAGAACATGTGTCGCTGAAATTACGCTGTTTATCTCAGTTACAAATGTGTTTGCCTGCTCGGCGAGGCCTCCCTGTCTGTGCCGCACTCGACACGTTGCTAACTTCCTAGTAAATCAGACGGCTGTTATGTCTATTAGAACATTTACACAATCCAGTCTGCTGCAAAAACTCTCCCCCCACGGTTAAAAATAGTGAGGGCCATCGATGGGGGCAAATAAAAAGAAGTCTTGGGTTAACGGGGTTGTCTCACTTCAATGGCTCCTCGGAACCTCCATCTATCAGCCACAACGTGGAGCAGATTTGATCTCACTTTGGTGGACCCAACCTATCCACATATTACATGGTTGGCAATTAATTTAAATGTACCTGTGTGTAATACCACGTTTTCTCTACAGTGACCAGTGCAGGGGAACTGCGGTATTACATGCCAGCCACAGGCCACTCCAATGACCGGCCAATCCTGCTATAATTCCAGAAGTTGAAATGTTGAAATCCGTGGCAAACAGTGGTCCCATGGCTGGGAATTCTGAGTTAATAGATGGGACACCCTGCCCAGGATCCTCTTCCATTAGCTAGGCCAAAATGGAAAACCCCTTGTGTGCAGATTGCATATGTCTAACTGTGTTATCATGGTAAATAAATTGTTAAAGGGGTTGTCCAGCCTAGGAGCCAACAACCCCTACAGTCCTAACCTGTGTCTTATAAACTCGCTGACCGCAGTGATGTAACCACAGTCACAGGAACAATCCACTTCCTGGTCCTGCAGGTATCGGGAACAACCGTAAATGAGGTAGTGGTGCGGACATGGTAGGACTACGGATAGGTTAGTAATATTTTTTGTTTTATGGGGTTGTCAGCTCCTAAGTTGGACAACCCCTTTAAGGGTTTGTCAGTTTCCCTGAAGAGTTTCCTATTTGCTTCACTAAAACTGCTGCATGTTCCAGGTGGCCCCAAAGATTATGCCACATATTTTCCAAACATGTGATATACCACTTTTTTTTATTTGGGAGGGTCCTATAGCAGTTCATCCTGAGCCTCCTAGATCATGTACTGGAGGCTAGAGCAGTAGGAACATAATCCAGTTTAATGTACAGTATTGTTCATAATCTGTGAAGCATAGGGTGACAACCACAGTGGAAATTGTAATGGCAGCTACTATTGGTTGTTATGTTTTCAGATTTTTTTAAATACATGTTTTGGGGTGGGGGACACACACAAGTGTTCTGGATGCTGTGAAAACGTCATCTGCTTACTTAGTTACAGTATTTAATTGATTTTGGGACCAGCATTTATTTTCAGGTCTGGACAAACCTCTTCAGCTAAGTACTTAATGCATCTAGAAATTTGCTCCAGGCACCTAGATTTTTGGAATATTTTTACTAATGTCCTTGAAAGTTCTTATTGGCCACTTAAAGTCAACCTGGCTCCTGAAACAGTCTCTCTGGGTCCTGAAGGCTACAAGTATTTAATCACCCGTGTTTATTTCACTGCCTTTATGAATTTTTATGTGCTTCATTTTTTTAATAATAGACAGCTGCAGGAAGGGCCAATGGCACCTGCAGACCCGGGACCATTGTGGCTCCTCTTATAAAAATATGATAGCTCTCATGATAGCTTAGCCGGAAAACTTCCTTGTTAGCCTGCTTAATGGATCCACCATATCATCACTTGGGACTGCTCATTTCCCGGTGTTGGCTGGCCAGGGAACGTGTGTGTGTATTATTGAAGCTCTAGAAATGAAACGCAAGCAGATCTTATTGGGAAAGCTGCCTTGAAACATTTAGAAAGTCGTATGACTGAGGAATTTTCTCTATCATTATATCGTCATTATATTTATTAGGACGGGTATGAAAATAGTTTTTGGTTTCCATCTTAACTGAAGCATGGCTGGACAAATCCCAGGAACCAGGAAACCAATGCACCAGGACATTTGATGCCAGTGCCTAACTTTTTGGATGTTTTCTTTTTTAAATAAATGTTTAGGCAGTGGTCTGACTTGTCCACACAACTTGTTTCATATGAAAACTGCCTTGGGAACCAGCTGTTTACAACGGGTCTTCTCCCAATACCGCCAGAAAACCCGTAATTTTTTCAAGGAGGATCCATCAGACACCAAATGTCCATCAGATGTCCATCCATTACCTTCTATCCACTCATAAAGACCGGCATCTCGAACTGGTGCATAGAGGGAACTCCCAAGCAGTGAACCCCCTCTATGACGTCATATGCCCTAATATGGTACACGGACAGTGGTTGTCTTTATCTGATTGAAGTGTCTTAGATACTTTTATGTTTTTTTTTTAAGACAATGTGAATAGTTACTAAAGGCTTATCGTAGAAAATTGAGGCATGTTCACAAGATGTTTGTTTCAGCTAGACTTGAATCATGAGTGCCACACATACATATTGCAACATCTCCATTCTCCAACCCCCCAAAACAGGGGACATTAGGCCCCACTCTACCTATAGGTGGCAGATTTCCAGAGGTAGAACTCCTATCCAACATTTATAGCATATCTTGTATCTAATAGACGGCGTTGTGATGACATGTTGAGTTTAATACGTTACTGCCAGGATCTACTGGATTCCTTATGTCTGAAACTCAGGGTCAGTAGAACAGGTTGTCTTACGAAGTGGTTTGGTCAACCCCAGTACTCATCAAAACCTATACATATGACTAGGTGGCCTTTAGATTATTTTTTGGGTTAAAGGAAGCAGTGATTATGACTACTTCCCCCTCATTATTGTTTCTACTTCCTAGTGAATTATGGGCGTGCATTACAAGTCTCACTTTCTAAACTTTCTCTCTGCTATGTGTATTGCACGCCTTCGGGGGCATTCACAGAATCGTATCAATTTGGCAGTCCGCTGGGTGCTATCCACATATTTTGTGGCATCCATTGAAATAAATCGGTCCACATTTGATCCACAAAAAATGCTGATCGGATGCAGGACCGAAAATATGATGGTGTGGAACTTTTCTTCTAAACTCTGAGACATTACTATTGTTATGAATAGTTAAGTCCTACATGGTAAAATTAGTAAAAGTGGTTGTAGCTTGGGGTTGTGGCTTTACAAGGAGTATGATTTGCCACTTGGGTCACAGATTTTTTTTTTCTTTTGACTATTTAAAGGCGACACATTCAGTGTTCGCACTGTCCGCCTAACATGAATGTCTCTGCTGCTTTGTCTTTTGCAGTCTCCCATCAGCACCAATCCCACACTTGACCTTGTCCTGATGCTTCTGACGTTCCTAGGACTGGCCTGTAAAAGAAGAGTATCTGTCACGGTTCCTCCTGTGACAGATGTCAGGAGATCAAAGAGACTGGCTACACGTGAAGGAATCTAACAGCCTCTTTGGTTACTTGCTTCAGTTGTTGTTATTGCTCATGACCACACCCCTTGTTTCAGGTGTAGCTTAGTGGTCATCACACCTCCCCTATATAGTCTGACCTCACCCTTCTGGCTATGCGGTTGATAGCTTCATTTGGATTTTGGATGAGCTGGTGTGTTGTCCTCTCAGGAGTCCAGTGCTCGTCCATCTCTTCAGAAGTTAAGTGTCTTGTTCCTTTGTGTCTTGTTGTCCCTCCCCGTGTCTGTTGCTACTAGGCCTCAGGGAGACGCTGGTTCCTTCAACTGGGAAGGAGCGGGTCGCCTCAAGCCCAGCCTTTATCTATAGGGAATCCTTAGGGTCTCCAGGGTCTCAGGTTATGGTGTATGGGCATTCCTACCTTCGGGGGTGTGCCCATACGGATAGGAGACAGGGCAAGGTAGTAGGGTTATTTAGGAGGTGACCTTTCCCCCTTTTCCCTAGCATTGAGGCCTAGTGGATTTCCCCTTCCCTCCTGTTATCGGTGTGGTGTTATGCAAAATTACCTCCTCTACTGGTTGTCATTAGTTTAATGGCCTAGTGTCAATCCTACTCCTACCCCGCCTAAGAGAACTAGTAGTACTAATAATAAAATATGACAGTTTGCATGGTCTGAGCCCATCGACTGGCCGAAGACCAGAAAGCGGAACTCCACATGTATGGGACCAAATAAACGGACTTCAATATACAGATGCTGAAGTAGCGAAAAGGTTTGTAGCCGTTCAGCAGAACAGCTGGGAACTGTAATGATGGCCTCCATACTGTGTAATAGAAATGGGAATGTTCCCCATAGCAAGAAGGAGCATCTACAATGACCATGTGTTTCCAATCAGTCCTTTTTGGCTGCTTCAGAGTCTTATATCAAAATCACTGCAGTATGAGGGTGGCTGGAGACCAAGTGCATTAACTCCAACTAGGTCTTTCTGAGTCTATCCAGGGGTTTTGTAACCTAGAATGGGATGGCACAGTAGCCGATGCAGAATCTTTAATTTACTATGGCAGGTCATGGCTAGGGGAGCTCCATGCCTGCTGCTCGCAAACACTTTTCATCTGCTTAATTGAATTCATGTTGAAATATTTAGTTGTAGACTCTCACTGTAGCCAGGATAGAAGTTCATGCCTGGTTCAGTTTTGAAAGATGTTCTCTGATCTTCAAGTCCCGATGAAGAGTCGGAGAAGGATCTATGCTTGTGTTTAGCTCGGAGCAACATCAGCTGGCTGGAGCGAGACGCTTAGGCTTAATGTGATATCTTTACACATAAGCTTCACAAGACCTCAGTTATTCCACCAAGAAGAATACTCTTATTATTGTACTGTAGGTGTATCTGTCTGAGCAGATGTGGAGTGCATGTGGTTTTTGTTTAGCAGTAAAATCCTCCAGCAAGCCGTTTTTTTTTTTTTATCGACCACTTTTTACTACTCTGGTTCTTCTTTGCTTTGATTCTTGTCCAGGTTATATTTGACTTGTTGCTTGCAGTACTATTACGTTATAACTTTTTAAGTAATGTAGTAAGATTGAGGTTTGAGGGCCTTTTTCAGTAGGATGGTTTTAATTTAGCAGCACCTTGGTTTTAAAGATTATTACACCGGTAAAGTTGAAAAGCCAGTATTACTGTATAACCCTCTAGGGTCCCCAGAAAGCTGAGAATGTTAGGTGTATGTATAGGTTTGGCCTTTACGGGGCCTGTATGCCAGTGCTGGAATACCACTTAGCTGTACTCCAGTAGGGATTTTAGTATAGTGGGCACCATATTACTTAATATGGCACACACTCATTGAGGAATATCATGCAGCTACTGGGCTGTGCAAGGTTGTACCTAGCATGGCTTTTCTTCACTTTACCTTGCAGAAAGTGGTGGAAATATATTTAGTAGATATGTTGAGTATCATGCAACTTGCAAACCACAGCTCCGTAGAAGTAACACTTCAAGGAGCCACTGCAGGGGAGATGTGGTATCTTCATGGCGACGGTTCAGATCGATGGCCGCCTATGTATGGATGCTTCAAGTCCACCAGAATAGGAGCAGTTCTTTGCTCTGACTCGTATAGAAGGACCCCGATTATGTCCTCCATAGGGCATATGAACAAGAGTTGTCTTCATTAGACAACCAAAACGATGGAAATTTGTATGAGAAAAAGTGATGGAGTGACTTGGTAGATATGACATTCATCCTTATTTTCAGTGCAGTTACATGGGACTTCTACTGTCTTATTTTGGCTGTCTCAAATTGGCTTAAAGACTGTGTACCAATGCAGCTAAGGGTACTTTTATACTTGCGGCAGAGGATTCCGGCATCCGGAAATCCGGATCCGTCTGACAAATGCATTGAAATACCGGATCAGTCTCTCCGGTGTCATCAGGAAAAACTGATCCGGTATTTTTTTTTTCCACAGATTTAAAGGTCTGCGCATGCGCGGACTGGAAGAACGGATTTATCAATGCAGCAATTTAAATGAGACGGCACTAATACATTTCAATGGAAATTAATGCCGGTATTCCAGCAAGTGTCTAGGATTTTTGGCCAGAGAGAAAACTGCAGCATGCATGAACTGATGCATCCTGAACGGAATGCTCTCCATTCAGAATGCATTAGCATAAAACTGATCAGTTTTTCCAGTATTGAGCCCCTAGGACAGAATTCAATACCGGAAAATAAAAACGCTAGTGTGAAAGTACCCTAAAATGGAAAAATTAGTTGATGTTGCAACAGGTGTTGGTTGAAATTTTCTTATTGATTTTTGTCGAAGGTTCCTGTTCATCTCTATGGTAACAGACTACAATCCGACCTTGTGTAGTCTGATTCTGAAGTCATACTGCTATCAAATTGTCTCCTTCTTTAGGCTAACCTACAGTCCTTAGGTTAGTATTGTTTGCAAGAAGAAGGGGACTGATGGATCAGGCTATGGCAAGTTCAGACTACACAATGCATGTATCTTATTACCATGGGGACACATTTATTTGCTTAGAAACAAGCAGACATTTTTAATAAAAACTTGTTACAAAGAACAAATGAACATGACTCCAGTGACACTGAGGTTACGTTTCAGTAAGAGTGCTTGGTAGCTGGCTGCAGATAGGAGATCTTATAGTGCACTGCTATAATACTGGAAAACATTTTTTTATTTCAGTGCATTTTGTAAGACAAGAGCTGAAAGGTGGGTCATTGATGGGTTGTTCAGTAAAGGGCTTGTAGAGGATAGAAAAATATGGCAGCTTTCTTCTAGAAACACTGCACACCTGTCTATGGGTTATGTCTGGTATTGCAGCTAACCTCTATTGCACTGGATGGGGCTGATCTGCAATACCAGACACAACCTGTGGACAGGCGTGGCACTGTTTTTAGAAGGAAGCAGACACATTTTCTAATGTTGTACAACCCCTTTCAAAACATAAAGTATAAATACTGCTTAGTTATTACTTTTTCCTACTGAATTGACAGGCTTTTGCATTGGTTGATCCTATCAGATGCATGCTTCTACTATGTGTGATACATTGGTTTTCTCCCACTTCCACATCGTGAATATTTTATTTAGACCACAAGATGAGGCTGCACTTTTTTGTTCAGCTGGCAGCAAAAAGCATTAAAGAATAGATACACTATATAACCTTGGAAAAAACTAAGATAAAAACATCCCTGCACGGTATGATATACAAATCTGTGGATGTCACTGGCCATATTATTGAAGAAAATCACAGAAATAAGATAATAATGCACTTAGTAAAGTAGATGCAAGCATTATACACTCGCCTAAAGAATTATTAGGAACACCATACTAGTATTAAGGCTGGTCACAGCCTGCATTTGTGGGCGGGGCTGCCGGCGTTATATTCTCACGCGACCTTACCTCCGGGACGGTCGCTTCAGGCTGGCTTCTTCGTTCCGTTTCGTCACTTCCGGTTTGCGGCTTCGTCACTTCCGGGTAAGTCTCGGCTCGCTAGGCTGCCTCGAGCGTGCGGCAGCGTCCGTCCATCGCCCGGTCAGGCCCGGCCGGTCTCCTTCTTCCCTCCAGCGCCAGGGGAACCTCTTCTCCACAGGTCTGTTTCTCCTCAGCAGGGTTCGGCGATACCGGCGTCGGCGGCACTCCAGGTGGGGGCGGTCCGTTCCACGGTCCATGTTATACTGATGTTCACCCAGCCGTGCGCTTCATTATTTGGTGAATTTCTTTCAGTTAAAATTTACTTTCATTACGTTTCAGTGTTATAAATGGCGAAAACTCATAACTAGCCTAACTGGGGTTGGAACTCTCATCAGTGGACGCAGAGCTTGGGATGATATAAAAAAATAAAATAATAATCCCTGCTCTCTGTTTATTTTGTCAATGTGTGTTCTACAGCAGTTCCACCGAGTTAATATGGTTCCTTATTACATGTAGACATGTCCCCAACGCCATCCCCATGCGATGCTCCAACTGCCATGTCCACAACTCCTGTGGTGCCGCCCTCCTGTGCGCATTGGCACCTCCGCATCGCATGCTATCCTCCCGTGCCCTCGTTTGTGGCGCGGTGGTGTGGTGTCGCCTCCCGCGCACGCCTGGTTGGCTCCACTTGCCGCCTCCCTTCTGGGCGCTTTTCATGGCTTGGTGGCGTGGGCTGCCCTCCGTGCTCGGGTTCCTGGCATAACGGCCGCGCCACCCCTTCGGGCACGGGCATGTGGCTCTGCCGGCTTTCCGGCCCGGCGCGTGTGTGGAGGAGGGCGGCAGATCACTTAGACGGGCCTTCCCTTCTTGGTCGAAATGCTGCTTCCGGTGTCATTTGCCATGTCAGGCTCAGGTTTTTGATACGTTTTTCCCCAATAGGAGCAGGATCGCGGTTTAAGCTTGTCCAGACTTCCCGTTCAGCCGGGTAGCTGCTCATCAAGTTCCTGGGTTCCTCAGGTATCTTATACATGTTGTTTTACTATTTCTACAGTATCATTTTGCTCCCACACGCCATAGGTAGTCTACCTGGACCGCCCAGGCTCGCTTGTCTCCTTCCTCCTGGATCACACAGGCTAGTGTCATTACAGTCTTCCTGGTTCGCTCTGGCTCGTCTTCTCGCTGTCATCCTGGTTCGCCCAGGCCCGCTCTGTCTCTATCGTCCTGGTTCGCCCAGGCCCGCTCTGTCTCTGTTGTCCTGGATCGCCCAGGCCCGCTCTGTCTCTATCGTCCTGGATCGCCCAGGCCCGCTCTGTCTCTGTCGTCCTGGATCGCCCAGGTCCGCTCTGTCTCTGTCGTCCTGGATCGCCCAGGTCCGCTCTGTCTCTGTCGTCCTGGATCGCCCAGGTCCGCTCTGTCTCTGTCGTCCTGGATCGCCCAGGTCCGCTCTGTCTCTGTTGTCCTGGATCGCCCAGGCCCGCTCTGTCCCTGTCATCCTGGATCGCCCAGGTCCGCTCTGTCTCTGTCGTCCTGGATCGCCCAGGTCCGCTCTGTCTCTGTCGTCCTGATCGCCCAGGTCCGCTCTGTCTCTGTTGTCCTGGATCGCCCAGGTCCGCTCTGTCTCTGTCGTCCTGGATCGCCCAGGTCCGCTCTGTCTCTGTCGTCCTGGATCGCCCAGGCCCGCTCTGTCTGTCATCCTGGATCGCCCAGGTCCGCTCTGTCCCTGTCGTCCTGGATCGCCCAGGTCCGCTCTGTCCCTGTCGTCCTGGATCGCCCAGGCTCGCTCTGTCCCTGTCATCTTGATCCACCCATTCACATTCTTTATAGGCACTCCTGAGCATGCCAGGTCCACCCAGTGATGCCTCTTCAGTCGACCCCTGCTGCCAGGGTCATTTTCCTTCCTGCTTTGCCCAGGCATCCGTTGCAGTCTGCCGCCACCCGGACCACCAGGTCCTTTTCCTCGCCTTCCTTTTCCTGCGTCACGTGGGTCCCCCTTCGGTCACGGCACGCTCCCATCCTAGAATTTTCACCCGACTCATCCAGGCCCTTCAAGCAGGCACCAGAGGCGTTCAGTTCCTCTTCTCGCCTGTTCACCCACCCCGCCCTCGGCACCCCTGGGTCTTCCTTTTCTCGTCGGGTCTCCCAAGAGCGGTGTTTATTCGTGCCTATCTTGCTTATGTCCGCAGGTAATTATTTTTCCCCGTACTCTCTCCAGTACCCTCCTGTAGCAAGGTCCAGCTCTGCGCAATTCGGGTAGGATTACGTTTCCTTCACGCCTCTCTCCTCGTTTCACGCCAGTCCTTGGTTGTATTTAAAAAAAAATTATTTATTTTTTTCTCTCCCCATCTGTTGTTTTGACTTTTCTTTAATAGGTGCAAGATGTCCCAACCATCTGATATTGAGGACTCCCTCTCGGGCCCCGGCTCATCAGTTTCAGGGCACGCTGGTAGCCCATCTCTCAGGCGTTGGACTGTCCCTAAACTCATCGCCGAGTTGAATAAGAGAGGTATTCCCCATCCAGCTTCGGCCCGGAAGGCGGAGCTCTATCGCCTTCTGAGGACAGAGCAAGGGAGCGGCAGTTCGCAGTCCTCCCTCTCATCTATCCAACTGTCGCTGAATCAGCTGCAAGCCACCATAAGCGGCCTCGTCGGTTCTTTGGCGGACGTCCAATCCAGAGTCACAGAGCTGGAATCACGCGGTCCAGAGGATCCCCCGGCCGCAATCACGGCGATTGTGCCCTCGTCCTCCCAGGAGCCAGTATTGGGTACGCTCAGTGCTGGTCCTGTTGTGGCCCCAGCCCACTTTGTTCCCGAAGCTATCAAGAAGGACATTTTAGCTGGGAAGGACGTCAACTTGGCTTCCCAAGATGTGGCTGAAAATAGAGTCATCAATTGCGGGGAGGTTGCAGTACTACTCAGGGCCAAGGATGCCCGCCTGAATAGAAAGCTTTCTATTCCGGAGTTTGTGCTGGCATTTAGCCTTTACCGCGATGTGGTCTGCTCAGCCCACCCGCTCAGGCGGGAGGAACTGGACACTTATCTACCGGCTGACGGACCTGGGATACAAATATGGCGGCTCCAACTTTTACGATTATCATCGTTCATTTTCCGCCAAGGCCGCGGCAGCCTTAGTCCAGGTTTCAGTTTGTTACCAACTGGGCTATATTAGACATGGAGCTCTTTTTCCGACACTTCGCCGGGCTGAGAGCTCCCACCTGCACGACATGCCAGTCCATCTCGCACACGGCCGACTGGTGTCCCTTGCTGGCCACTCCAGGTCTGGACCGGGCCCTCCCGGGTCCTTCTGGCCTAAGAAGCCAGCCGTCCGTGGACAAGTTGGGCAGGCCCATCGTGTTTCTTGGGCAAAGCCAAATATGTAACAATTTTAATGCAGGAGGGTGCGGTTTTGGTAGCTGCAGAGCTCTACACGTTTGCTCGCTGTGCTTCAGAGCTCACCCCCGTTCTTCCTGCCCAAAAAAATCCTCAAAGCCATGACTAGCCGACATCAACATCGAATTATTGGCTGTCCTCTTGCAGGAACACCCCGATCAGCATTGGGTCCAGTTTCTCCTTTCAGGATTCAGGAGGGGTTTTCACACTGGGTTGATTGCCTCCCTCTTGAGTCCTGGGAGGGGGAAAACCTGCAGTCGGCCATGCACGATCCGGGGGCAGTCGATGGTCTGTTGTTGACGGAGGTCCAAAAAGGGTTCCTGCTGGGCCCATTCGACTTAATCCCTTTTGCTACCTGGAGGATTAGCCCAATCGGGTTAGTCTCCAAGCAATCTTCAAATAAAAAAAGGTTAATTTACGACTTGTCTGCGCCCCACATGTCCTCCACACCCAGCTTGAATTCCTTGATTCCGTCAGAAGAGTTCACCATGTCCTATTCCACCATAGGGGAAGCCATCAAATTCATCTTGCAGTTAGGAAGAGGGGCCCTACTTGCCAAAGCAGATATAGCGGACGCCTTTAAGCTGCTTCCCATTGCACCTCATCTTTGGGGTTTCTATGGCATCAAGTGGGATCATAAGTATTACTTTGCCAATAGACTCACCTTTGGCTCCAAGAGCAGTCCTTGGTTATTCGACCAGTTCGCGGGCGCCCTGCACTGGATCTTGGGTCACCACGGGGGTCTGGATAGGGTCATTCACTACCTTGACGACTACTTAATCGTCCAAGACCCCCGGGGTGAAGCCTCCGGGTTGGACGTCCTCCTCCAGCTGTTTTCCAGTCTCCAGGTTCCAGTCGCCACATCCAAGACCGAGGGCCCTGGCACGAGGGTCACCTTCCTGGGCATCGTGTTAGATTCCGTCTCCATGGAAGCAAGTCTGCCGGAGGCGAAATTATCTAGGATCAGGTCTGCAGTCTCCACTGCGGCTTCCTCCCGGGTTCTTACTAAACTGGAGTTGCAGTCTCTCCTGGGTTCCCTTAATTTCGCCTCACGGATCATGCCCCAGGGGAGATCCTTCGTGTCTAGGCTCCTCTCTCTTCTTCCCTCGGCACAGGATCAGGATTCCGTCGTCCACCTTGACAACCAGGCAGTGGCGGATCTCCTCATGTGGCACTCCTTCCTTACTTCCTGGAATGGCATTTCCCTTTTCGTGCCCTCTTTGGATGCCTTTTCCCCGAGGATCCAGTCCGACGCCGCCGCTTCTCGCGGGTTCGCGGCCATTTTTCACCCCCACTGGCTGGTTGGCAATTGGCCGGCGGAGTTCTCCCTCGATGGCGAGTCCCTCAAATCTTCCCCTCTCCTGGAACTTTACCCGCTGGTGGCGGCCGCCCAGGTCTGGGGCCCCCTTTGGGCCAACAAACCCGTGGCTTTCATCACGGACAGCCTAATCCTGGTAGAGGTTCTCTCCAAAGGCAGGGCCAAGTCACCGAGGATCATGTCCCCCCTCCGCAGGTTGGTCTGGCTGTCCCTACGGCACAACTTTCATATATTCCCTTCCCACATCGCGGGGGCTGAGAATGTGGCGGCGGACGCCTTGTCCCGTTTTAACTACACCACCTTCTTCCAGGCAATGCCAGACGCAGATCCGGTGGGCACGCCCGTTCCCCCCTTCAACCTCCTGACCATGGACTAGGACAGCTGGTGGCATCCGCGAAGAAGTTGGTCCAAGGATCATTAGCCAAAAACACCGCCAGGAACTATCTCACGGGCTTCAGGCTCAGCCACCCGCAGAAAGGCCAGGACAATGTGACCTTTGTCATGGCATTCATCGCCCACTGCCATCTCCACCTGCACCTCACTCACAACTCCATCAAGGGGTACCTAGCAGGGGTCCAGCACTACAGACTGCTTGCTGATCCCTCTTGCCAATCCATCCTAGCCAACCAGGCGGTGAAGGCAACCCTCAGGGGCATACAAAAAAACAGTCCAAGCCCAGTGGCGCGGAGACAGCCAGTCTCTGGGGAGCTATTTCAAAGTCTGTCACTAGCCCTAGATGGTTCCCCTTTTGGGCACTCAGCAAGCCTTGTCATCAAGGCTGCAATATATCTCGGGTTTTATGGTTTCCTAAGACCAGGGGAATTTACTTCCAGCGCCTTGACACGCTCCACCCTCCTTAAACGCCATCTCATTCGTCAAGGTGACCAGTTTTCCCTATTTCTGCCTTCTTCAAAGACTAGCCAATCGGGTCCTCCGGTCGAGATTAGGTTTTTCCCCACATCAAACTCCTGGCGCCCCGTCAAGGTCCTGGGGGCCCTGGCCGAGTTCCTCCTTCCTCTCGCTCCAGAGGATCCGCTACTTCCCCTCCAGGGCAGGCCTCTCACCGCGCCCCAGTTCATGTCCCACGTTCGCGCGTTAGCGGCAGGGCTAGGGCACAACCCAGATACAATTTCAGGGCATTCTTTCCGCATAGGAGCCGCCTCCGCGGCCTCTAAACACCGGGTTCCCGCGCACGTCATCCGCAGGATGGGGCGCTGGCGATCTTCCTGCTTTGCCAGGTATATACCCAACCCGCAGGTTGAGATTGCCAGGGCTTTTGGTTCGTTAGCTTTGTAAGTTGTCCCGTTCATTCAATAAACATTTTTCATTCCTAACGCGTTGGTAATCTTCTTGCCCACATATTCAGGCCTACCCCGCTCTGGCTCCGGGCACAGTTCAGCCATACAGATCCCGGAGGGTGGTAGGCCACCTCCCCCCCCCCCCCCACTCCAAGCTGACGTACACCTCAGCCCCTACCACAAGTATTAAGGCTGGTCACAGCCTGCATTTGTGGGCGGGGCTGCCGGTGTCATATTCTCACGCGACCTTACCTCCGGGACGGTTGCTTCAGGCCCCTCCCTCCCTACCCCTTTTCTTTCATTTCTCTCCCTTGGGTGGCCCACATATTCAGGCCTACCCCGCTCTGGCTCCGGGCACAGTTCAGCCATACAGATCCCGGAGGGTGGTAGGCCACCCCCCCCCCCCCCACTCCAAGCTGACGTACACCTCAGCCCCTACCACAAATACGGTGTTGGACCCCCTTTTGCCTTAATTCTACGTGGTATTGATTGAACAAGGTGCTGATAGCATTCTTTAGAAATGTTGGCCCATATTGATAGGATAGCATCTTGCAGTTGATGGAGATTTGAGGGATGCACATCCAGGGCACGAAGCCCCCGTTCCACCACATCCCAAAGATGCTCTATTGGGTTGAGATCTGGTGACTGTGGGGGCCATTTTAGTACAGTGAACTCATTGTCATGTTCAAAAAACCAATTTGAAATGATTCGAGCTTTGTGACATGGCGCATTATCCTGCTGGAAGTAGCCATCTGAGGATGGGTACATGGTGGTCATGAAGGGATAGACATGGTCAGAAACAATGCTCAGGTAGCCCGTGGCATTCAAACGATGGCCAATTGGCACTAAGGGGCCTAAAGTGTGCCCAGAAAACATCCCCCACACCATTACACCACCACCACCAGCCTGCACAGTGGTAACAAGGCATGATGGATACATGTTCTCATTCTGTTTACGCCAAATTCGGACTCTACCATTTGAATGTCTCAACAGAAATCGAGAGTCGTCAGACCAGGCAACATTTTTTACAGTCTTCAACAGTCCAATTTTGGTGAGCTCGTGCAAATTGTACCCTTTTTTTCCTATTTGTAGTGGAGATGAGTGGTACCCGGTGGGGTCTTCTGCTGTTGTAGCCCACCTTTCTTTCCCATTCTGACATTCAGTTTGGAGTTCAGGAGATTGTCTTGACCAGGACCACAACCCTACATGCATTGAAGCAACTGCTATGCTGATTGGTTGACTAGATAATCGCATTAATGAGAAATAGGACAGGTGTTCCTAATAATTCTTTAGGTGAGTGTATATGGACAAAGTCCTCATTCTGATATGATAAAATCTGAGACACTTAGCCAATATATTTTGATCAAAACACATCTGAGCCTGCCTACCAAGCGCCGAGGTGGTCTCAGGTCAGGCGGGTCCTACGCTAAACCTACCTTAGCCATTGGGCTTCTTTGTTCAGGAGCGCAGACACCGCACAATTTATTTTTTTCTTTACACTATATAACCTTGACAGGTAATTATTCCAAATCATGTATAACTTATAATGTGTGCTTTTCACACCTTGCCCATCCTTGAAAACCATGTTTGAAGGTGCATGAGCAGCTTTAGGTCAAGAGTGACTGGTGGTCCTCATGTGACTCTGATAGGGATTCCTATAGGCCAGCCATGTCTTGAACACCCTAGTCATATAGTAATTTCTCACAGATTCACTGGGAACTCTAGTTTCTTATATATTTCAATGGTCTGGCCATTATATTTGTCTGTGGATTAAGTCTGTGTTTACTGCTTCAGAAAGTATTACAATCAGCTATATGTTAAAGGGTGCATTCAGTGGAAGGTCTTGTCTGCCCGGGGCTCTGACCATCTTTTTTTTTTTTTACCCTGAGTCCTTAAAAGCATCTTCACTTAAAAGAAGTTCGTTCATTGTAGTACAGGGAAATAAAGGCCTCAGAGGACCGTCCTGTGAACTTCTGACCTTCAGATGGAAAGGTCTTGTGACAAGGAGGCCATTAATTAAGACCTTGCCCCCATTATAGCTCGAGAGAGACGTCTTCCCCAAACCACAATTGCTAATTTAAACCCTTTGTAAAATTGAAAGGACTGAGTGAAGTTTTTTTTTATCGACAGGATGGTTCAGTATGTTCACACCACACATGACAGAGGCCAATAAAGGCCTACAGGATCAACTGAAAAGAGAAGGCATAATTGTGGTGTTTAACTGGTATCTAGTAATATGTTATATAATTCAAGTTGTCTGTAAAATATAATCCTATGCAGATCTCATTTGGAATTGCTACTAATGGAAGTAAAGGATTTGTCCTTTACTTTTAATGTCCCAGTTCATCTAGAAAATTAAACAACTTTGCAAATACAGCTTCTATGCAGACCTATGCGTGTCCATGGTAACAGACTACAAGTAAACCCTGTGTAGTCTGACCCTGTAGTCATAGCCAGCCATATTCCTATTAACCTACTGAACAAAAGAAGTAGGGCACAGATGGAAAGGAGAGGCTCTTTCAATAAAGGCTCATAGGTATGCAGAGGAAATAGTAAGAACAAAATGGATGGGAAATTTTTTAAACAGGACCATTTGCATAGTTTCTTTATTTTTCAGATGCATTACAATAAAAAGAGGAATGCAGGACAAAACTTTCCACCTTCTAAATTGTGGATATTTTTGGTATTCTCTCGTGATTCTGACCCCCTGAATTTAAGGGAACGGTGAATCTAATTCTGATCATATCATCTGGAATATCAAAAAAGGGAGGCTTACAACTCGCTAATACAGTCACTGATAAGAAGATTACCTTCAATTTAAATCAATATCGTTTACATCATGTACCGTTCTAACAGGTCATAGAATAAAAAAATTTGTGGGAGAGCTTCTTTAAATCTCATGACTCATGAATAAATGAATTGATTATCGGTTTCCCCAAAAATTAAGTATCCTTTTTACAGCTGTAACATCTTGACCCCTCCCCTCGTTTAATGTTCTAATGAACTAAATAAGCCCCCTGTTATATTCTATGGGGGTCTTCTAAGTTTTGTTCAGTAGAACTCCAGGGTTCAGTGTTGTAGCCATTATATGGTGGCTGAAATCAGAACCATATTACAGCTCTGACTAATACTACAGACTGTTATAGGCCAGGTACGAGCTCTGAACCAACTTGGTCCTGTTATACATGTGCTCCATTGGTTTTAAAAATATTAAATATATGATAAGCCACCCCCAGTCACAACTTAAGGACAAAGGTATTACTGGGGAGTCCATTAATAGTGGACACTTAAAGAGCTTATCCCATGACTCTTAAAAAATGACAATCTCTTTCTAACAAAGCTAGAACCAGCCCTGTACCTCACCTGGATCCAGAGATCTCCTCATTCATTACTCTGCTAGATTTATATCAAGCTGAAAGCTCAAGGGGCGTGTCTTTTCTGCTGCAGCTCAGGGGGCGTGTCTTTTCTGCTGCAGCTCAGGGGGAGCGTCTTTTCTGCTGCAGCTCAGGGGGAGCGTCTTTTCTGCTGCAGCTCAGGGGGAGCGTCTTTTCTGCTGCAGCTCAGGGGGAGCGTCTTTTCTGCTGCAGCTCAGGGGGAGCGTCTTTCTGCTGCAGCTCAGGGGGAGCGTCTTTTCTGCTGCAGCTCAGGGGGAGCGTCTTTTCTGCTGCAGCTCAGGGGGAGCGTCTTTTCTGCTGCAGCTCAGGGGGAGCGTCTTTTCTGCTGCAGCTCAGGGGGAGCGTCTTTTCTGCTGCAGCTCAGGGGGAGCGTCTTTTCTGCTGCAGCTCAGGGGGAGCGTCTTTTCTGCTGCAGCTCAGGGGGAGCGTCTTTCTGCTGCAGCTCAGGGGGCATGTCCATACTCTCCCTATCACATCTTAGTGAGCAGGTCAAAGAAATAAGAAAAAAACGAACAGCAGGTGGTGCTATACAGATACATTTTATTGAATAACTCAGTGACTATGCTACATTTTTTATTACAAAAGAATTCAGATCCAGGTGCTGGTTTGAAACCTGTAGAATATTTTTTGTGGGACAATCCCTTTAATAAACAATTCAGTTTCAGGACATAATATGATACCACCATAGCTGGTAAGGCTGCCTGGTTCTTAGCCACACGACGGCTGTGTCTCAACCGCTGCACAGCCCCTTCTTGTGTACGTACCCCTTTTTGTCATTAGCCACTTCAAAAAATGTCTCAGCATCAGCAGATTAATGAATGTGGTGCAATTCCTTTACAATTCATTCTAGGACTATCTTAGCTATGGTACAACGATCTAGCACTTTGTTGCCTTCTCAGAAGCAGAGGGCACGTCCACACTAATAGAAGTTTCAATATGGCTCCCTGCAGCAAAAGAATCATGGTCCTCAAATTTCGCCCTGTAAAAAGTCATTGAGATGAGATTTTCAACAATTTTTTTTCATTCATGTTTGTCATAATTTTCTCGAGCTTCACTTACCAGTTTTTTAGCTGAGTTTTTGTTCCCCTTAAAGGGGTGTGACTGTTAATTGTTCTAATTTGAAAAATTCCTATAATTTTGCCTTTAGGAATAACATCAGCTAATTGTCAGCACTTCCACACTCTGCTCCGTTCTGTGTATTGTAATGTGGAATAAGGCATGGGTTTTAAAGCCTTTGAACATTTGTGTTTTCCGTAATAAGGTTTTTCTCACTTGGTCACAAGAGGATTCTAATTCTTTTTAGACCCTGGGTTGTGAAGCAACATCATGAAATATTACACTGAAAAATTCCCAAAGGCCTGTCTCAAATCCCTGTGTTTTCCTTTAAGAGGCTCTTACCAACACGCTCATTTCCTTCCCTTCACCTCATTTCCCCAATATGAGACACCTCTGTGCCATTAGTTACCGTGTCTGTCTATGAACACGCAATATAACTCTCCATCTGAAGATGGAAATGCATTGCGAATATGGACAGAGGTGTTAAAGGAATTCTCCCATGAAAACTATTCTACATCTTGATTTGGATAACCATTGCATCATACTTTAAGGGATTGTCCATTTTTGTTATATTAATGACCAATCCTCAGGATAGGTCATTAATATGTGATCGGTCAGGGTCCAACATCCTGCTCCCCCACTGATAAGCCTCCAGCCCTGGAACTAGAACTTGAATGAAGAGGGAAGAACAGCTCCGTTCAAAGTGTAGTGGCCATACTGGGTTACTACAGCTCAACTACCATTGAAGTGAATGGAAACTGAAGGGCAGTAACCCAACACGACCACTACACTTTGAAGCTGTGCTTCCTCCTTCAGTCAATTCTAGCTCCAGGGCTGGAGGCTGCAAGGAGAAGCTGAGCGGTGGGGGTGTGTGGATCAGATATAAATGACCTATCATGAGGATAGGTCATGAATGTCAGGAGCCTGGAAAACCCCTTTAATTTCCACAGTGGGGATGCTGCCAGGAAATTGAACGTTTCTCCATAGATTACAACTGAATGATCAGGGCCCCAACAGGAGAACACTTTGGGACCTTATTGTTGTCCACTCCTTTACAAGTAATGGCCTATCCTCAAGCTAGGCCATCACTCTGATTGGTGGGGGTCCGACACACCCCACCCCTGCAGAGCAGCTGTTTTTCAGCAGTAGCCCCGGTGCCGTGCATTCACTTCAATAGGAGCTGCGCTAGAGCTACTGTAGTTCAGTATCTGATCGGTGGGGGGTCCGTCACCTGCCGATGATCAGTTGTTTATGAAGGCCGCGGCCTTATTTCAACTTTTTCTAGGCCAGTGACGACACGTTCTTCATTCACATGGCCTAGGAGCAGCTCAGCCTCATTCAGGTGAACAGGGCTGAATGTAATACCAAGCACAGCCACTATGCAATGTACGGCACTGTCTGATTGATGGAGGTCCGACACACCCCACCCCTGCAGAGCAGTTGTCTTTCAGCAGTAGCTCCGGCGCCGTGCAGCGTGCATTCACTTCAATAGGAGCTGCCTGTAGTTCTGGCGCTAGAGCTACTGCAGAACAGCTGATCGGTAGGGGTGCGGGGTGTCGAACCTTCATTGATTATATATTGATCAATGATCTTGCTGATAGGCCATCATCTGTCAAGGAGTGGACAACCCCTTCAGTGCCAAGGGACCCTTTCTAACAAGTAAGTAGTTTCAAACTTGAGAACCCCTGTAGTACCGCGCCGTACGTAGGTGTCGTATATCAGCTTACAGATTGCATATGGCTTCATAGTGTGAACATGCGCATGAGACCTTATCCTGATTCTCTTTCATTGAACCGTTGGATAATTGAGGGGGGATTCATGCATGAAAAAAGACAACAGCGGACCAATATCTGGAAGTCATATAGGCAGGCGACTATAAATAAGGCCTTGGCCAATCTTTCTTGTTGTGCTGGAGTCTGGAAAGGTTTGGGGGGACATGCAGTAGCAGCCATATTGATTGTCTTGTAGCTTTAACTAATAAACATGCTGGAAAGGACGACACGTGTTTGATGGATTACAGTACGACAGTATAGACCGCATGGGCATGGGGCATGGTTATCCAGACTGTGATTGCAGTAAATGTACGCATTGCATAAGTATCTGAATTTGTCTGCGGTCCGGGACGACCCCCTCCACCCTAATTTATTGCTGAAGCCTCCCTGACTCATCCTCATGGTGTCCCACTTGGTAAGCATGTCTCAAGCAGAACATGTTAAAGCCTGAGATCATGAGCCGCTCAGCTCTCTGGATTTTGCAATACTGCAGAGTAGAGAAGTGTCAGCGCGGCGTGCCGCCAGCAAGGAGCGAATACTTTCACGCCTCGAGCAGCTTCCATCATTGTTTTTAGGGATTTCACAATAAAGTTTCTCAGCGCGTTTCTTCAGAGCTTCCTGCCTTGTGGAAATATGAGCAGATGGGAGAGCAAAAGTGAAATTCTTACCCTGGAAATGTCCTATAGGGACAATAAATCACATTGTGTAGGGTGTTGTTCTGCGCATCTGCATGTGAGCTCCATACATGGGGAGGGGTGGACGCTATAGGGCTCGTAGCATTGTTTTACCTGTGGAAGAAGTAACCGAAGACATAGATCTTAAAGGGGTTTTATAGGGATAACCGATCCTCTGGATAGGTCATCAGTATCTGATCGGTGGGGGTCCGATGGTGTGGGATCACGGCCACGGAGCTCCTTTGAGCGCCGCAGATTTCTTTCAGCTTTTCCTAGGCCAGTGATGACATGTTCTTCGGCCACTTGGCCTAGGGGCAGCTCAGCCACATTGAAGTGAATAAGACTGAGTGCAATACCAAGCGCGGCCACTATGCAATGTACGGAGCTGTGCTGCGTGAAGGAAGCGGTGCTCACAGGAGGGCCGGTGCCTTGTCAAACCGCTGATTGGTGGGGGTCCCGGGTGTCAGACCCCCACATACCAGAGTATAGGTCATAAGTAAAAAAAAATAAAAAATCCTGGAAAACCCTTTTAAATATTACAAGAACATATCCCATATTGACAGGATCGGAGACGTGTCTTATTGGTGGCTGTCTGATCGCTGGGGCCTCCACCGATCACAACAATGAGGGCTGTGACTGGTACGGCAGGCACATCTGCGGGTCTGCTGTTCCATTTCAGGTCTATGGGATCGCTAGGCACTTGTAGGTCTCCGATGACCGCCAGTTCTATCAAACGGGAAAACACCGCCACCCGTTTTCGTGATCAGTGGGGTCCTCAGCGGGCGGACCCCTGCCGATCAGACACCTAAACCCCTATCCTGTGTGAATTAGGGATAAGTGTGTCAATCTGAAATGTTAAGCAACTTTATAATATTATCTGTGTCACATCCTCACCGTGCCTGCTTGCTGTCAATGAATAAGAACACTTACATTTTGGCTGAAAATCCATTCAAACTTAAAGCGTCACTGGACTTTGAAAAAACCTTTAATATGTCATAGCAAAAGTTTTGATCAGTGGGGTCTGAGCGCTGAGATCCACCCTGATCACTAGGAGGCGAGAGAAGTGCTCGCATATTGCTCTCTCTTCGCTGCGGAAGATAGAATGGGGACTGAGCCCCTCTCCTGCGGTGGGGGTCTCAGCACTCAGACTCCCCACCGATCAAAACATTTAATATGCCGCTATGACATATCAAAAGTGTTTTGAAAGTTCAGTGACCATTTATTTAATCCTTCTCACATCTGACAAATTGCTGCACTTGTATCCGGTACAATCATCTGTGACCTAAAAGGCTTGGATTACACACTGTTTTTCCTGCATTAAGGCATGGCACCAAATTATCAGGACGGAAGGGCTTTGTGCCGCTCCCTCAGGTTTGTATAAGGCCTCATGGACACGACCATTGTGTGTTTTGCGGATCCGCAAAACACAGACGGCGTCCGTGTGCGTTCCGCAATTTGCGTAACGGCACGGACAGCCATTAATATAACTGCCTATTCTTGTCCACAAAACGGCGGCACGGCGAAATAGCGGCAGGACGGATCCGACAGGGTGGGTCTGTCGGATCCGTCCCAGGGTGGGTCTGTCGGATCCGTCCTGCCGCTAGTGTGAAAGTAGGCTAACACTGACAAATGTAAGGTTATGCACATGGGAAGGAATAATGCAAGTCACCCGTACATACTAAATGGTAAAACACTGGGTAACACTGACATGGAAAAGGACCTAGGAATTTTGGTGAACAGCAAACTAAGCTGTAGAAACCAGTGTCAGGCAGCTGCTGCCAAGGCCAATAAGCTAATGGGTTGCATCAAAAGGGGCATAGATGCCGGTGATGAGAACATAGTCCTACCACTTTACAAATCACTAGTCAGACCACACATGGAGCACTGTGTACAGTTCTAGGCTCCTGTGAACAAGGCAGACATAGCAGAGCTGGAGAGGGTTCAGAGGAGGGCAACTAAAGTAATAAGGGCTGTTTCACACGACCGAGTCCATTGCGGGAATCACGCTCCGTGTGTGAGTGTGATCCTCCGCTCTGGACTTGCAGGAGAGCACGGCATTATCATCATTTATAATGCTGTGTGTCTCTGCATGGCCTTTTTTCCACAGCAACCAATCAGATCACTGCTTCTATGTACGGGAACGCGTGACAAGACGCCCCAAAGAAGCTCATGTACTTCTTGGGGCGTCGGGCGTTTTACAGCGCGATCGTACGCGCTGTAAAACGCCCAGGTGAGAACCATGCCCATAGGGAATCATTGGTTTCTCCTTGTTGAGCGTTTTACAGCGCGTAGGAACGCGCTGTAAAACGCTCAGGTGTGAACCCAGCCTAAATGAGTCTAACTATAGAAATCTGGGCAGACGGACGGCTGAAGGCTTGATTGCTTCTAGGTAAATGGATGTAAAATCAGTTGGGAGCCATCGTCCTGTAGATAGAGATCCACGGATGATGACGTTTTGGGGTAAGACGCTGGCTGAATAGTGATATATGTCTGTCCAGTTATTGAATCCAATAATCCAGAATGTTTCCAGACTGTAATTCGGACCGTCACGCTAAGGGTATGTTCACAGTCAACTTCCGGTTTTGCATTAGGCTATGGTTAGATGGCCAATTTTTTTGCAGTGGAAAATCCGCAGCAGATTTAAAGGGGTTTGTAACGGACCGTTTCAGCAGACAAGGGGTTAAGATCCGTTTAGGCGATATGCCCCTTTCTGAGAGGCAGGCACAGCTACTGCAGAACACCAACCTCCCGAACTGGATACAAAATAGCACTCCAAACTGGAACCTCGCAAATAGCTGTCAGCAGACGAACAGGAAAAGCGTACAGTCAGCTTACACTCCTGGCAATCAGTCTCCAACAGCATACAGGGAATCCCCCCAATAACGAGACAAGGCTCCGTCTTGAGGGTCAGCAGTGGTCTGATGTGTTGGCACACCCAGCCTGGTTTTTATTACAGTTTTGCAAATACAGAACAGATACAACACATCCCCACAATGCATCATGGTTTCCTCCTCTCTGTCCCAGAGACAACCGAAGGCAATCCAATTATCTCTCAGGACAAAGGGGAGATCACCAATACACATGTGGAGACAACAGGACAGACATCACCATTTAAACACACAATGGCACACCCCCACAGCAAACACAGACATTTAACATATCCCCAGATAGCTCAAGTCTAAGTGCATATCATTAGGTGAATGGCACTCAGAATACACGAATACAATAATATTAGCTATCTGGGTGCCCTCACATAACATACAATTAAACCGAACGCATAATAACATAAAATACAATTCTACAGACAGATTTAAGCTGTGCGGCCGGTCTGTCTTCTCCTTTAAAGTTACTATGGGCCATAATCCTGAGGCAAGAGGCTTTTAAACAGCCCTCTCCAAAACCCAGTGGCGAGGTTGGTTTCGCCACAGGGTTGTCCCACTGTAAGACAACGTATCCTCTATTCACAGATTCTATGATCAGTGGGGCCCAACCACTGGGGCCCCTGTCAGTCACGAGAACAGGGGGCCCTATTCCCCTGCTATCTCCGGCAGCTCCACACAGTCGGATGGAGCATGTATGTCTGCCTCTGCGTTCATGCGGGGAGAGTGGGCCCCCATAATCGTTATCGGGGGAGGGGCGGGACCCCCAGTAGACGGATCCCGATGATCAGACACTGATAGCGGATTTCGCTGCGGATGCTTTCCGTTTGCTACTGTAAATGCTGCAAATTCTCTGCGCACAATTCCGCTGTAAAGAATCGGCAGCATTTGTGCTACGCGTGTCCGTAGGCCTCCTTTACAGCATAACGTATTTTCTTTCCGTGTCCGTTCCATTTTTTTTTTTGTGGACTGTATTCCGTGTGCATTCCGTTTCCGTATGTCCGTTCCACAAAAGGATAGAACATGTCCTATTATTGTCCGCATTACGGACAAGGATAGAACTGTTCTATTAGGGGCCAGCTCTTCTGTTCCGCAAAATACGGAATGCATGCGGACGTCACCCATATTTTTTGCGGATCCGTTTTTTGCGGACCACAAGATACATACGGTCGTGTGCAAGAGACCTTAAGATGTAACAAGATACCCTTTGTTTAGAAGAAAGTTGTCCGACAATCTCATCCCCCAATTACAGATGTCAGGGAAAAGAGGAATCGGCCATATTAGATTTCCGTATGCCGATATTTTGTTCCAGCAGGAGATGAGCGGCCACCAGAGGGGTCCGGCAGCGACATATTCCCCTCTCCCCATTTATCTAATCTGTATACCATCTGTAGGATATCCTGGGGGGGGGGGGGGGACTTTATTTCATCGCACGGAATCTGCACTGATTGATAGAAGTCTGTGCTGACATCTGCAATTGTAATAATGGTGGAGGCCGCCGCTGTGGCGTACGGCGGGACCTCATATATCCTGTGCGCTGTCTACGGCTGGATCGGATTTGTAAGAATATAGATGTGCCGGCTCTCAGATCTCTTATTGTAAGAGGAACGAATAGACTTTACATCTGGATCCTGCAGGTCACAGGTAATTATCGGGGACTGGGAGACGAGCTTTAGCCCGCTTTATGGGACTGGTTTCGAGCACTGGATAGATACAACTGAAGAGCGAATTCTTCCATTCATAAAGTAGAAACAAAGCCACAATGACCTAAACCCATAAAGCTGTACAGTCAAGCATAGCACACTTGCCAACAGTCCTGTTTTTTGTGGGACTCTACCACAAACCAGATTATAACTGGGGTCAGAGTTTACAGAACTTGCACTTAAAGGGGTTTTCCGAGAGTACAATATTAATGAGTTATCCTCGGGTTAGGTGCGGGGCCAACACTCGGCTCCTCTACCGATCAGCTGTTTGAAAGAGCTGCAGCTCTTAGACTAGCTCTGCGTCCTTCTTACCGTATACCAAGAACAGCGCCATACATTGCATACTGGCTGTGCTCGGTACTGCAGCTCAAGCCCATTCACTTGAATGGGACTGAACTGCACACAGGCCATGAATGTGACGTCACTGGCCTAGGAAGAGGCCTCAGCGCTAACCTCTTCAAACAGCTGATCAGCAGGGGTGCTGAGAGTCGGAGCTCAACCCATATGATATACTTTTCTCCCACAAAATCCCATAATAGGGGCGACTGAAAACACCTGCCGGAATTTAGCGGACCTGGCACTGCCCGATGTGGACGGAATGTCCGCTGGTCCCATTAAGAATAATGGGGTCTAAAGGAGATCCATATGCATTTCGTCAGACAAGCGTCTACGGTTTGTTTCCAGCCAATTCTCCGCTTGTCTGCTGGAACAGCCTGCCAGGGTGACCACCAGTGTATGATTGGTGGGCGTCCAATCCCCCACTGCAGGCTTCTTATAGAGACCGTCTCAACTTGATTTATATGTTAATATACGTTTTACAGCAGCCACGTGGTCCACAGGAACCTATAATTGGGAGATGCTCATTGACTTCTATAGTAGTGTTGTGCACATGCTCTGTGCAGAGTTCACTGTGCAGGGATGGGGAGGAGATAAGCTGTGACCTCCAGCTGTAGAAAATAATGAATCCTGTGGGGTATCTTTACATAGATGTTACCTGTCATTGGCATCCTGCCTGTGCTGACAATGAGATGACTACTGCAAAGTGAGCACTACGGAACAGAAAGTGTTTTTTTTTATCAGTGGAAAATTCACAGCAGCTATGGCCGAAGTCTGCAGCAGCAAAATCCACACCAAATCGTGCAGATAAAGGTGAGATCCGCAAGCCTAAAGATTTAAAGGGAACCTGTCACCGGGATTTTGTGTATAGAGCTGAGGACATAGGCTGCTAGATGGCCGCTAGCACATCCGCAATATCCAGTCCCCATAGCTCTGTGTGCTTTTATTGATTTTATTTGATACATATGCAAATTAACATAAAAGAGTCATATCTTACTTGTGTGACCAGAGAAGAGTCATATTTTCAAGCTCTGACTCATCTCAAGTTAATTTGCATATGTATCAAATCAGGTTTTTTTACACAATAAAAGCACACAGAGCTATGGGGACTGGGTATTGTGGATGTGCTAGCGGCCATCTAGCAACCCATGTCCTCAGCTCTATACACAAAATCCCAGTGACAGGTTCCCTTTAAAGGGGTTGTCAACTTATCCTCTGCCCACAGAATAGGCGATAAGTGTCAGATCATTGGAACTCAACCACTGGGGCCCCTGCTGATCATGAGAACGAGGGCCCATGTTCCCCTGTTTGAAGGCAATGGTGGTTATGCATGCACACTGCTGCTCCATTTAGCTGTATGTGGTGCTTATACTCCGCTATCTATGTGCAATGAGGGGCAGGAGGTAAGCTGTGACCATCACATCACCTATAGTGATTCCTATAGGGTATCTTTGTATAGGTGTTACCTGTCATTGTAATCCTGCCTCTGATGACAATGAGATGACTGATACAACGTGAGTGCACTGAAACAGAACGTGTCAGGCTCAGTAATCACAGTGAAAGATTTCAGGATTTTTTTTCTAAATATAGAAGTGTGGAAACTTTGGGGGGGGGGGGGGGAAAAAAACTGCTGATCGGTGGGGTTGCAGTGAGTCGGACCCTCTGCCGATCCTGAGGATAGGTCATCAGTATTATAACACTGCACAACCCCTTTAAAGTTAATCCATAGTTTCGAGCCAAATGCCTGGACTAGATGTAGGTGACAGATGACTTTAGTGAATTGACCCGTACGTGATCTCTACTCCTTTTACTGAATTCCTTGGTTTCCTGGATGAACATCATCTTGTCTCATTGTTTGTTTTTGTAGCCCCGGGATACAGCACGCGTCTCCTGCGCTGGATACGGTTGTGTCTGGGGGGCAATCATTGTGTTATAACCCAGGAGAATACAAACTAACACCTAAAAAAATAATACATAATATTTATGAAAAAACGCTGTCTCGGTAAACTAAAGTCACCGCAAAGTGGAAAACCCCTTTAAGTATATTTATTACGGCCCAGTGAGTCTCGGTTACAGCTGATGCAACGTAGAAGTGAAAGTATCAGATTTAAAGCGTTGTCATGTTTCCTGCCTTCTCATAGTGAAAACCATTGTTCACAGCTCAGCTGGTTTTATTTTACAAGGCCGGCAGCATCTGCACCAGACCTAGGGATGGAGGGAAAACCTAAGAGTCTGCAAAGTCCTGAAACGCACCATGTAAGAGAGATGTGGCAAATCACGGGTCCCGATTAACCTCTATTTTCAGTGAAGCTGGCGATCAGGTGATTGTCTCCGATCTAGCTTCTGAAACCTTGATATCGATCATCCAGTCATCCATGTAGTTAGTTAAGGGGTTCCTTGTGACACAGCAATTCTGGATCAAAAACTCTGTTTTGTGCTGTTCCTCTATTATTCCTCCTGAATATGTATGAACAAATTTAAAGGGGTTTTCCAGTCTTGGAACCGACAACCCCATGGGTCCTAACGTGCCCCTAAACAAACCAAACCCCAGTCACCTGTCCACGGTCCTACTGTTGTACCATTCCCGGTTACTTGCCCGCAGGACCAGGAAGCGGCTTGATCACAAGACTGTCGTGGCCAATCACAGCGGCATGCACATTATGTCACAACAGTCTTTTGTTTACTGTGACCGCTGAGGCCGGTGATTGGCTGCAGCAGTTGCCAGACCAAGCCTCTTCCTAGTCCTGTGGGGACCACGAGAGGCTGGGAACGGATCAGCGACAGGACTGTGGACAGGTAACTGGGGTTTATTACGTTCAGGGGCACAGGTTGGCACCCCAGAGGTTGTTGGCTCCAACGCCGGACAATTCCTTTAACAACTTGCTGTCACCATTCCCCTCATTAGCAGAAGGGAATGGTTTAGGGACACTTTTGCTACACGGTCAGCCGGATTGGACAATGTTAGAGTGTGTAGGAACACACCCCATTGATAATTTAAAAATACATTTCCAGGAGGAATAACGAAAGGAACAAAAGGACCCTAGAGGACCACCGCAAGGGTTACTTATCATTAAAAGGGTTAATGTAATTTATTTCATATATACTGTGTATCCCACATGGCTGAATATAGGCAAGCAAATGGTTAACCTGCCAGCCTCTCGGTGTTGCCAGGATGATGTGCTGGTCACGCCCCTGTCTAATTTTTGGCTATTTCAGAGTCAGTCTGGCTCCGCCTGTTGTTGATGGCAGATGCTTTTGAATCTGGCTGAAGCCTGTGTGGAGAGGAAAGAGATTTCTTTTTTCCAGAGAAAACCATTATTGTTGAGTAAAAAGCTGCCAGACCAAAAGCAAACTGTGCTAGGAGACTATCCCTGAGAGAAAGCAGGAAAGATATCCGCAGACTGTTTAGGACCGGGGGAGTGCAGGGACAGTAGAGATAACTTGGACTTTGCTGCATGTGGAATGGGTTGTAGCCTCTGGCGCCTACCACATTTTTAGGAGACTTGCACGCCCGTGGTCCGTTTTAGAAGATTGTAAAGTGCGTTTAGAGTGACTACTACTTCCATCATTGCTACAGCTATTGGGAAAATCAAGGTCAGAATTGAGCCTGATGTATGCTTGTACTGCATCACCCATCATCCGCAGTAAAAAGACTGTTATTTGTCATCACTAAACTGGGCCTGGTCATTGCCTCCGCCATCTGCCGGGCCCTGCTCCTAACCTCCTACTTTGCATCTGACTCTGTCAAACATCCACGTCAAAGGCATCCCACCTAACACTAGGCAGTAGCCCTCAATGGGAGACCCAGAGGGAAGAAAGGGTGTGCCCTCCCTCCACTGCAGGGAGTGCTGGAGTGAGGTCAGCCTCCGTGAGAGCTAGCACTTTTATCATTGCCAATAACACCGCCCATATCCACTCCTCACCTCCGGGTTGCTGCACATGCATCTACTAAAATGCACAATATTTGCACGCTGTTACGATACCAGGAAGGAAGGGATGCAAATGAGCTCTTAACAAGCTCTGCCTCTGATGCCACCAGATTTAAGGCAGCTATCCTATAAGTCAATGTACAGCTCTTAAAATAAGCCTTGAGATATGACTTGGATATTAAATAAGCCAGCACCTCATCTGCAGACAGCTGTTTTGGGGTGATTGCCCTTCATCAGTGCAGAGCAGAGAGTACTGGCTTAACTGGGTGAGAGGCCTGTGTCCGGGTCAGGGGGGAACTAACTCTCCTTAGGCCAGTATTCTCTGCTCTGCACTGATGAGGGGCAATCACCCTGAAACAGCTGTCTGCAGATGAGGTGCTGGCTTATTTAATATCCAAGTCATATCTTGTGGCATCTGGTGGCATCAGAGGCGGAGCTTGTTATGAGCTCATTTGCATCCCCTCCGTCCCAGAATTCCAGAGGAGCATGTATGGCCTGTAAGTCTCCTCACACTGATTAAGGTGCTCTCTCCCTAAGGAGAGTTAGTTCCCCCCTGATTACGATACCATTCGCCAATCAAAGTCTTCGTCTCTGAAAAAAGTGGAGAAGAATCATGGTAAATGCATCAATAATGAATGATTTGCGTTCACCAAACAACAATTTCCATTGCATATGTCCGGTAATAATCCATATAGGACACGGTCCATTGGGCAGGGAATAATTGTGCGGAAAGCAGATTGTCTAAATATCAAATCAGATCTTTTGATCCGTCACGCCGGGGACCTGCCACGACTGGAGGGACCATCTGGGACGAAAATATTTTGGTCTGTTCTCCATCCATGCGTGAGGCACAGCTGACATGCCAGCCAGATAGATTGCACACCAAGGAGCAGATCCGTGGAAGTTCAGGACGTGTTAAATGTCTGCTGTCCCATCATGCATGGAGAAGGCCCCATCTTGCAGGACGCTAATGACATTGCTTCAACTGTGGCCTCCCAGTCACCCCCTTCCTCCTGCACGTGACAGATGCTAGCAGGCTGGAAATAGATGAGAGAGCCATTAAATAATTTACAGTAATGCTGATGAAGGAGCTGCCAAACACTTTATAAAACCCTTACGATCTCTCAATCACGTATTTGATTGCAAACATTCATAAAGTTTTCCGCTTGTAGAGAGCACTGATGCCTCCAGATCCATCTTCTCCCCCCCCATCGTTCTGGCAAATATTACAACGCTTCGTAATCCAGGCTGACTCCCTGCCCATACGTTATTCCACTTGTCAGCATATCGCCTGTATGTTTTATACTGTGAAATTAAAAAATAATGATGTAAACCATATAAAAGGAACATACCTAAATCCCTATTGTCCTCAGATACTTGGAAATGCCCCCATAATAGAGCCAGCCCATAAGGCTCCTTTCACACGGGCGAGATTTCCGTGCGGGTGCAATGAGTGAGGTGAACACATTGCACCCGCACTGAATCCGGACCCATTCATTTCTATGGGGCTGTGCACATGAGCGGTGATTTTCACGCATCACTTGTGCGTTGTGTGAAAATCTCTATATAGTCTCTCTGTATCATGCTCTATATTGTGTGTTTTTCACGCAGCGCAGGCCACATAGAAGTGCAAGCAAGTGTGGATGCGATGCGATTTTCACGCATAGTTTCTAGGTGTCGATCGGGATGGGGACCCGATCATTATTATTTTCCCTTATAACATGGTTAGGGGTAGTAAATTAGGGATCGAGGGGTTAAAAAAATTAAACTCACCTCATCCACTTGTTCGCGCTGCCGGGCTCATCTTTTTTCTTCTTCTTTGATGACCTGGGAGGAAAAGGACCTTTGGTGACGTCACTGCGCTCATCACATGGTCCATCACCATGGTGGTAGACCATGTGACGGACCATGTGATGAGCACAGTGATGTCACCAAAGGTCCTTTTCCTCCCAGGTCATTTTTAACCCCTCCATCCCTAATTTACTTAGCATTCTGTATTAAGAATGCTATTATTTTCCTTTATAACCATGTTATAAGGGAAAATAATAAAATCTACACAACACCTAACCCAAACCCGAACTTCTGTGAAGAAGTCCGGGTTCGGGTCTGGGTACCAAACATTTTTCTCACGTGCATGCAAAACGCATTAAAACGCTTTGCACTCGCGGGGAAAAAATTGTGCATTTTCCCGCAACGCACCCGCATCTTTTCCCGCACGTCACCCGCAACGCCCGTGTGAAAGAGGCCTAACAGTCAACCACAGTTCTCCGGATTAGGGGCACCACATAACAGTGCCTCACATCTGAAATAAAAAATTTAGAGTTGCTGAAACTATTCATATCCTGGACTGTGGCTCCTTTCATCCAGTGATCTTTCCATTAAAGGGGTTATCCCAGGGTTGATGTAAATTTTTTTTTTTTAAATCAGACATCATATAGTACATGACAACAGAGCTAGAACCAGCCCTGTACCTCACATGGATCCAGAGATCTCTCTATTCATTGCTCCAGTTGCTCTGCTAGATTTTGTTCAGACTGGCAGATCGGGCTATGTGTCCTTTTTCAGGGGGTATGTCCTTTCTGATGCAGCTCTCCCTATGAAAGTTCAAGGGGCTTGTGCTTTCTGCTGTAGCTCTTCCCTAAAACTGAGTGAGGTGGACAAGAAATAAGGAAAAGAACAAACAGCAGGTGGCGCCATACAGATACATTCTATTGAATAACTCAGTGGCCATACTACATTTTTTATTCCATGCAATTACAAAAGTATTGAGATCCAGGTGCTGGTTTAAAAAATGTTGAATATTTTACATGGCACAACCCCTTTAGCACATTTAGTTTTGTGGAGTTGAACGTCGTGCTGGGTGAAGACAATGCACAATTGTGTCCTTCATACAGATCCTCGGTTTCATTCCTCATTATGTTGCTCGGAATAATGACATCCTCTGTAGTGCGCTAACGTGTCAACAGCCCCTATTTTATGCAGTAGGAAAATCAGCAGATCTTTATGAGATGCGTGCCCTCCTATTGGGCTGGGTGATAAATTGGCGTAAAGACCTTGGTCTGGAGGGTAACTCGCAGTCTATCATCACACAAAGCGCGGGGTTGTCGGTGGATCCCTACTCTATCTGATTTAGTGTCGGACTGGGGTTCCTTGGTCCCACTAGAGGAAATTGTTTTTGCGGCCCAATCCCTATATCATCAATAAAGTCTAATAGATTTTGAATCAAATAAATAGACCCTAGAGGCAAGTGATTAGCTCAAAATTGATTTTTTTGTCCGGGAACTTTGGGGACCACTATGGCTTCAGAGACTGGTCCCACTGGTCCAACCTTGATCTGATTTATGCTGTGCATGCAAAGCAAAAATATGGGGTTCCTATGGAACTCCATCCTCTGTATACAGAGCACAATACATGGCCCAGTTGAGTCCACCAGAATGGGTACCACTTTGGCTAAGAGAGGGTCCCAAGTAATCTATTGCTCCTCCTATAATGTGTCTACTAATGCGGTATATGAATATATTTACAATCCGTTTTTTCAATTCCCCTGAAAATAAGCTGATCACATCACCTTCTGCTACTGAGACCTCCAGTGATCACCTGCAATCTGTGATGGAACTCAGCAGCAACTGTTCAGTTTCCCTGCAGCGCCACCACAGGGCAAATGATGCATTACACAGTTATGACTGAAATCGGTGGGCTGCACAGACATGCTGGATACTGAACAATGTGGGGTCCTCTTTGCAGACATTTTTCTGCTTTGGCTTACAGATAAGGGTCCTAAATGAATGTGCCCCTCAGAAAAATGGGGTTTTTAAACAAGAAACAATCCTTCTAAGGTATATTCTCAGACTGCAAAATCAGTTTGAGGCTATAAAAACATTAGCCTGCTGCCCGAGTAATTCTTCATCCGCTCATGTAGATTATGCCCTGTGTAGAGGGAAATTAGTAGTGTTTCAAATCCAGCTGCTCTCCCACTGGTTCTTTAATATCCATTCTCCAATACATTTTAATGCAGCCATTCGTAATCCTATTTGGTATTTTTATGCCTTTGGTTTTGTGTGTTTTTTCTATGAATGAATGAGAGGATCAGTTGACATCATTTTTCTCGCTGACTAAATCTCTTTGTCTGCATTGCTTCTGAGAGATATTACATAACACAGAAAGGCAGAGAGACGGGTCATCTTCACGAGAGAGAGAGTCTACATGTTGGATAAAGACCAAGGGCAGCGGTGTAACTACCATAACGGCAGACCATGCAACTACTATGGGGCCCAGTTGGAATCATCCCCTCTTCTACTGGGAGTGAAAACTTGGCCAGGACTCTACCCTCTAAGGCCTTTTTCACACGAACGTGTGCGCCCCGTGGCCGCATTTGAGGATCCGCAATACACGGGGACCGTTCCGTGTGCATTCCGCATCACAGATGCAGACCCATTCACTTTAATGGGTCCGAAAATCCGGAGATGCGGAACGGAAGCACGGAACGGAACCCTACGGAAGCACTACAGAGTTTTGTCCCATGCTTCTGTTCCGCAAAAAGTTAGAACATGTCCTATCTTTTCGCGGAACGGCCAGATCACGGACCCATTAAAGTGAATGGGTCCACGATCCGCTGCGGCTGCCGCACGATGGGTGTTTGTGCATTTCGGCCCGCAGCACGACCACGGGGCACACACGTTCGTGTGTAAGAGGCCTAAAGGAACAACTTTTAGCAAATGAAGCAGTGGAAAAATAGCCCAAGGGTCATTGGAAAGGGTTTAGGCAGAAACCCTTCTGTCCTGTGTGGGGGGGCCTAGTTTTATCCTTGCTATGGGGCCCATACTGCTCTATGTACGCCACTGACTGAGGGGATTGACTAGACTCCCCATCTATCACTGAGTTCCTGTATTTATCTCAAGTATTTTAACCCTTTCAAGTATTTTAACCTATAGTAAATTGACAGACAGTAGTCATGTGTGATGTCATCAGCAACTAGCAACCTGAAAGATAATTGTATGGCGTGATGTCATCAGCTGTTTGTGACTGGCAGTAGCCTAAAAGTACCTTTACAGAAGGCGATTATTGTGTAAATGATTGTTAAATCGAGTGTAACTGCCCGATAGTCGAGCAGTGTAAAAGCAATGAACGATAGAGCAACAACCCAAAATCGGTAGATTTCTCGTTGGTTTGTGTGGGCACAAAAATCATCATTGGACGGTAACGATTTCATACGTGTAAACGGGAATCGTTCACTGCACGCACAATTCCAGACCATTACACCGTGGGTGTGTTTAAGAACGGCGGTCAAGTTATCGCTTTCTGTAAATGCAACGGTCTGCTTTACAAATGATAAAACATGCGATCGAAATTAAGTTTTTTTGATAATAGTGTCTACTCTAAAGGGTCATGTTTAAAACATACACTACACCAAGAAACGTGACGTTCGTGGCTCAGTCGTGCCAATCATCTACTCGTGTAAAGGTGCCTTTACTTCTGTGTGAGCTTCAGTTCCTAACGACCTACAACATAGCTTTATTGTGTGGAGTCATCATTTGCTAGTGACCCAAGAGACAATTGTCTTGTGTGTTGGCGCTAGTTTCTAGTGAACAAATAAGTGGTAGTCTTTGGTGATGTCATTGGCTCCTAACAGCCTGGTAGATCCTTGGATGGCCTGATGTCATGATTTGCTAGTGGCCCAAGAGTTAGCAATGTTGTGTTTTAGCATTAGTTCATGGTAATCCAATAAGCAGTAGTCTTTGGTGAGGTCCTTAGTTCCTAACAGCCTGGAAGATCCTTGGATTGTGTGGTCATGAGTTTCTAGTGACCTCAGAGACAAAAGTCTGGTGTGATGCCATTAGTTCATGTCTTAATAAGTCATAGTCTTTTGTGATGTCATCAGTTCCTAACAACATGGTAGATACATGTCATCTGTAGGCATCTCAATACAAGTATCTTAATGACCGGACAGACAAGAGTCTTGTGCGATGTCATTAGGTCCTAGTGACTGGTTCCACAGTAGGCTTGTTATGTTGTGTGATGTCACCAGATTCTATTGGCCTTGTTTGACATCACCAGGTTTAGTGACCCGTATAATGTCATTGGCTCCTCGTGAACGAATAGTCAAGTGCCTTGTGTGATGTCGTTATTTCTTGATCGCCTGGAATCTTATACGATGTCACAGAATATCATTAAACGGCTGAATAAGGCCTCATGCACACAACCGTTGTTCTGGTCTGCATCTGTTTTTGCGGCTCGGGTGCAGACCCATTCACTTCAATGGGGCCGCAAAAGATGCGGACAGCACTCTGTGGCCCCGCAGAGAAAATATAGCCTGTCCTATTCTTGTCCGTTTTGCGGACAAGAATAGGTATTTCTACAATGGGCCGCCTGTTCCGTTCCGCAGATTGCGGAAGGCACACGGGCGGCTTCCGTGTTTTGCGCATCCGCAATTTGTGGACCGCAAAAAACTGGATGGTTGTGTGCATGAGGCCTTATCCTGAGTCTTGGCTTTGCATTCAGCATTAGTGCCTTTACCATGGATACGTGTCACACAGTTCTCCTTCAAGATCCTGTCTTTTCCTCTTCTTAAATGTATAATTTGAAGCAGAATTGTAAAATCGGTTAAATGTGAGCCAAGCCTCATCTCGCAAATAGCTTGTGAGAGGGTCCCCAACAGCTGCGCTAAAGGCCATTTCAATATCCCATCATATTGCATTAACAAAAGCGCTTCTGTGCTCTGTGGCTGTAGTTTTGGGCTGAGTGACTCCAAGCAATAAAAATGAACGTGGAGAAATATGAAATTATCTCAGCTTGTACGGGCCTCGTCACAGTGGGAGTCAAAAATGCATAAACAAGTGTAGAAAATAAACGTAGGACGGAGGAATCTTCAACCAAGTGAAAAGCGCTAATGTCAGGCTGGGCGTCAAAATAAAGGAGTGAAAACAATTGGCAACAATGTATAAAACAATTAATTAAAACAAAAGCAAAATATTACAGAAAAGCGGAGCAATGCTGAGAACCAGAAGCGTTTTCTTCCAAATACAGTTAAAAGGGTTTTCTGAGACTTAACAACTGATGACCCATCCAGAGGACCCCCGGGACTCCCGCGGATCAGCTGTTTGAGAAGGCACTGGTGCTTTCAGTAGCGCCGCGGCCTTCTCGCAGCTCACCAAGCACAGCGCCGTACATTGCATAGTGGCTGCGCTTGGTATCGCAGCTCAGCCCCATTCACTTCAATAGGGCTGAGCTGCGCCTAGGCCACGTGACCAATGAACGTGACGTAACATGGCCTAGGAATGCGGGGAGACTCTGCCCCATCCGTGGACAGTCTGTAATAGAGGCACTCTCCACACACTGGGCATTATGCCCTCATTATGTCTGTGCCCTCACCAGTTGGCAGCTGGTAAAAAAACATGTTAAATTCATGCCATGAACCATACAAAAACATAATCTCTGGAGGCACAATTAAACATTTGACAATAATCCCAAGTAGGTCCGGCGGGGGTCAGTCCACCACATTACAGGTGTAAAGAATGGGAGGAGACGAGGAGATATGTCTGTGTTTATGGTCCTTGGATGGAAGACATGGCACATTTGCTCCAGGTTGCATCCTCACACCTCCTTTGTCTGGTTCCTCGCAGCGTCCCCTTCTCCTCCCACCCCGCGTGATGTAGTCACGTAGTAGAGAGGTGCCAAAAAGGCTTAATGAGCTAAAGACGGATTTCTCACTAATTGTTTCCTTGAGAATTTCAGAAAACATGGCCGCGTTTATTTGCTTTGTTCTTCAATAAGTGTGAAAGTTTCAGATGATTACGATATTAGTCACGCGACAACGCTATTATTTTCTTTTCATTTGTCGCTGCTCTAATTGCTTCGCTTGCCACCGGACCCCCCCCATTCCCATTTCTATTTATAGGGAAACCAATGGATGATGTAGAAGACAATTATACAGATTCATTAGAGCTTTATACTACAATGGATTGTTATTCAGATGAAGTCGCTGAAGACGAGGTTCATATTTCATAGTGCAAAATGTCGATTCATATGAGGAAATAGATGCGCACAGTGGCGGAGATTTATTAATACTGGTGCCCCGTATGAGCAGTGCACCCCTTGTTTTTTTAATATGTATGTATACCCCTTCTCCTATGTACAGCGCCATGGAATGAATGGTGCTTTAATAATAATAAATAATAATCATATATATCCTTATTATAGTCCTTATAAAGGGTACATGCTGCAAAGTCCACCCATGTTACTTATGGATTTTTGTCATGATTTTAGATGCAGATTTGTCCCAAATCTCACTGTTTGCATTGCAAAGGGGTGAAATCGGCACTGAAAATCCGCACAAACAATTGACAGACTGCCTATTTCAGAATCTACAGAGCAGGTCAATTTAGGCACACTGTATTACGATGTGGATTTTCTTCACAAATATCCGCAAGGAAAATCTACCTGTAATATCCACCATGGGCATGTGCTGCATGGTCATTTTAAAAACATGCATGGATGAAAAAGAAAAAAAATATATATGTGGCATATAAATGTCGTAGAGTGTGTCTGCTGCACCTAGCCGCTCCCTCTGGGAGCCTAAAGGAGTTTGAATGAATCGGTAGTGAGTATGCACATAGACTCTCCAGAAACAACCGAACAGTAAGTCCTGGTTCACACCTGAGCGTTTTACAGCACGTTCCTACGCGCTGTAAACCGCTCAACAGGCGAAAACCCATGTTTCTCCATGGGCATGGTTCTTACCTGCGCGTTTTACAGCAAGTATGAACGCGCTGTAAAACGCCCTACGCCCAAAGAAGTACAGGAGCTTCAACGGAAGTCTCTTTCATTGGACACCTCATTGTAGACATGGCTGTTTTTCATTGGACGCCTCTGTGGTCAACGACGCGCGTTTCCTATTTCCAAAAACGCGCTGTAATATGCACCGAAAAAGTTCGACAAAAACAGACGGAAAACACGCTTATCAAATACGCTCAAGTGTGAACCAGGCCTAAGTGCTACTTAATGGTTTTTGTGAGCCACTGATCCATCCTAACAGTGGGTCATGCGGGTTAGGAAGGACAGAGAACTCAAGATTCCCCTTCGAGTAATAGGTTGGAGTAGGGTCAGACTGGCTCACAAGAGTACCAGAGGATCCTCTGGTGGACCCAGGTTCTGATTTAATAGTGGTCCCCAAAGGTCCAAGAGAAAACATTGTGGAGATAATCACTTGCCATTGTTTAATTAAAAAATTATTAGATGTTATTAATAATACATCGGATGGGCCTCAAGAATTATTTCCTCTGGTGGGCCCAAGGAACCAGAGTCTAACATTGGATTGGAGAGCCAGAGACCATACATTTATCACCTCTCCTGTGGATGAATTTTGTGGGAAAACCCATAAGAGATCCCTTGGGCACGGGCCTAATGCCCAAGGGTCAGTCCAAAACTGTAAAGACTGTGCTCCATCCTTGTCATATGCAGCACAGGCACAGGGAGAGCAGCCCTGTAGTTTGAGGAGCCCACCAAACAGCTCCTCTTATCTCAGCTTCCTATTTATCATACAAGGAGTGAAATATCCAGGTCAACATCAGTCACAAGAGTTTTTAGTTTTTGCATTGAGTCAGGGCCGGTGCAAGGATTTTTGCCAACACAAGCGAAGCTACATTTTGGCGCCCCCCCCCCCCCCCTCGCAGCTCACCTGGCCCTGGTCCCGTCTGCAGAAGCTGGCTTCTCCTCTGTGTGGTCCTGGTATCTTATGTCTGGTTCAGACAGTCGTTGGTTTGAGGACCGAATTGTTCGCCCTCTAAGATACACCTGGGTTTTAGAGGAGGATAATAAGAAAAAAATATTTTCCATTACACCGCAGGTCAGACCAGCAATCAGACCCCAATGTTAATCAGACCTCAGCTCACACCCCTAATCAGACCCCCAATGTTAATCAGACCTCAGATCAGACCCCCATGTCAGACATCATCCCCCCATGTCAGCCATCATGCCGCCATGTCAGCCATCATGCCGCCATGTCAGCCATCATGCCGCCATGTCAGACATTAGCCCCCATATCAGCCCCCATCCATCATGCCCCCATGTAAGCCATCAGCCCCCCATGTCACATTTCTCCCCCTCCATGTCAAATCACCCCCCTATGTCACATCAGCACTCCATGTCACATTTCTCACCCTCCATGTCCCATTTTTCCGCCCTCCCCCAGCCGCTTGGTCTGCCTTATGGTAGCACCGGCCCTGCATTGAGTTTAAGGCTGGGTTTTCCAACCTTTCATTTTTTTAATGCCATTTTTGAAGCCAAAGCCTAGAAGGGATCATAAGTGGAGGACATGTATAAAGTAAAGACTGGGCCTTTCCCTTTCTTTGAATCCACTTCTGGCTTTAAGTTCAAAAAAGGCACCGAAAACCTGCACATGGAATCCTGGCCCAGAGCTGATTCTTTCTGGAACGGTGAAATACTGAAGGGCGGACGCCGTACACCTGTTTGGCAAAGTCTGGTGGTGATTCTAATAATAGTCTAGGAGCCAAACACTGGACATCTGGTACATTCGTTGGGATGAAAGCAGCTCTGGAACAATGGTAGACCTTTGGCATGAAGGAGACCGTAAGGGGACTGGAAATGCCTCAGAAAAGTTCCTATTATTTTTTTGAGTAAAATGCAATGTGTGAATTTACATCATGGAGATGAAAGGACTATTTACAGCGTGTATATTAGAGGAACTGTTCCTCGTGAACGCTATGGCTCATTACGTTGCAGAAGCTCCATAGATTTTGACCACTTTGAGGATGCAGTCCACAGCAAAATCCTCATGTGAGACATTCGGCGTGAAAAATCCCATGAAGTGTGCACTCGGCTTTAGGGAATCGGGACCCCCACCATATCGGCACAATGAAGGTGTCAAATCTCGTTTACACAGGAACAGTGCCATTCACATTAATTGGATATGGGCACAGATGCCCATATGAACCATCTGCTTTGTACCAATGGAAGGGATGTTGCGCCTTCATTATGCCGATCAGCCACGGCCCTGGACCACCGCTGATTGTATAGTAATGGTCATTATTATGTCAGACGCCTGAGCCCACCGGCGGGTCATCTGCTGCTCTGGTATGCCCCTCTGATCTTATTCTGGACGTAAGCTTCTCTGTCATCATTTTGAAGGACACATCTTTGTAAACCCTTGAGTGACAGGGGAACGGAGCAGAATTTAGAAGTGTGGTCATCTCATGGTATGGGTGCGTCCCATCCTTCCTCAATCAGCAGACGTGGGTTGATAGAGGGGTCCAGCTGTTGGATTTTGAAATGACCGATCCTTTTGTTCTCAGGTGAGATCGGCTGCGACCAGTGGTATCTGACAGCGGCTCATTGCCTTCCCCTCTTTGAAGATACATGCATACTCGGCCGAGCAGGCATATGTATGGGGGGTTAGGAGACATAGCTGTTGGTCGACAGCTATCTAAACTGTATGGCTATGGTGGACTGGGTAGTGCCTTCTGTTGATGCCCCCCTACAGTGTACAAATAACCATGCAGTGCCTAATTGTGGTACAGTATTTGCCAAAAAACCCAGTGCCATAAGTTGGCCAAATGTCCATAGTGTTGCCTAAATAATAATGCTATACACTGCAAAAATAAGACCCTTTTCAGTGCCTAAGCAGTAGTACCACACAATGTCTATGTAAATCCAGTGAAACCCCTTTTAAAGACCAACTTCCTTATCCAGACCAGATTTCCTATGACAGATTTTCAGTTCCATGGTCCACCACATATTATGTATACTGGTCATCTTTCTTAACGGGGTTATCCGAGGCTGGAAATGGCCCCCATACGCCCGGGCCCCTCAAACTGAATATACTTACCTGGCTCCCCCTCCCTGCGCTGCTCCTGGTCCCCGCTCTGCCGCTGCAGCTTCTCCCTGTGCGCGGATGAAAACACCCGGTGACGGGGGGGACTGTCAGCCAATAAGAGGGAGGCTCATCCCCGTCACCGAATGGGGAGCCAGGTAAGAAGAATCCGTGTTAGGGGCCCGGGCGTATGGGGGGCCACGGCCCACGGATAACCCTTTTAAGAATCTTACCTCCCTAGAAGACCACTTTTCAATTACATTTTGAGTGGTTATCTCAAAGAAGTGTAACTATAGCACCATACAGTGCTCATGTAATACCGCCATAGTGTGCTCATATAATACCACTGTACAGTGCTCATTTAATAATACCATATAGTGCTTATATTGTACCACCAAACAATGCTCATATTATACCACCATACAGTACTCATGTAATACCACCAGACAGCGCTTATATAATACCACCATACAGTACTCATAGTATACCACCATACAGTGCTCATATTATACCACCATAAAGTGCTCATATTATACCACCATACAGTACTTATGTAATACCAGCATACAGCACTCATATTATACCACCATACAGTGCTCATATTATACCACCATACAGTGCTCATATTATACCACCAAACATCACTCATATAATACTACCATACAGTGCTCATATTATACCACCATACAGTGCTCATATATACCACCATACAGTGCTCATATTATACCACCATACAGTACTTATGTAATACCAGCATACAGCACTCATATTATACCACCATACAGTGCTCATATTATACCACCATACAGTGCTCATATTATACCACCAAACATCACTCATATAATACTACCATACAGTGCTCATATTATACCACCATACAGTGCTCATATATACCACCATACAGTGCTCATATTATACCACCATAAAGTGCTCATATTATACCACCATACAGTACTTATGTAATACCAGCATACAGTGCTCATATTATACCACAATACAGTGCTCATATTATACCACCATACGACACTCATAGAATACCACTATACAGAACTTAAATATTTCCAATACATGGCGACCCCTTACCAGCTAAGTGTTATCTAATAATCACACTATACGATATCTAAAACATACCGCAGTACCATTAATATTAAGATTTATGGTGGTTCCAGGTTTTGGGTGTCAGACCATCTTGGGCGCCCCCTTCAGCCCTAAGTCCACCCATCTACAGTCGGCTAAATTTGGAGGAATCTCACACTTAGTTCTCCACACTTCCCAGAAATCTCTTTACAGCAAAGCAAGATTTATTTAAGCAGATTTTGTAATAAACATCAGAAATGTGACATGTCCCTTCTTTTCCCCAGAGTAATTAAGGACAATTTATTTTAAGTGTAAGACTCCCCTTTAAGAGCCTGCGATTTCATAGCCGCCTATTACGTAAGTTATATTTTTTCGCACAGTTTGAGGCTGGAGGCAGATAGACATTGTTGGTACTGAGGTAGAATTAATTCCCAGTGTTTCCTTTGTAATAGGCTGGCCGAGGTCTGGAAATAGTAGGCACGCTCATTTTTATTCCACACCACGCTCCGCTCTCAAGCAGACCTGCTGAACTGTTTAACCTAATTACCATCAGAAGGATTTATTCAGCTCGCAACTGTGGAAGCCATTGCTTTATTTAACAGATCTTCATTTCAGCAAATCTCAGGAATTCTGACATCATTATTTAGCCCCGTTCTTTCCACAGAATGACTTCAAACACAGTTTTTTTTCATCGTGTCGTGCTCGCATTATATTCCTTACGTAGTTGGAACACACCCAGGATCTTGCAGGGTATAAGATTGGGTTAACGCTTGTTTTTTGTTTTTTATCATTTATACCGTTTCATAGAATGGGAACTAATGTGAGATAAAATTTACACTCACATGGCGGATGTTGTGCCCCATTGGTTTCTTTTGTGAATAGAGTGTATGGGCTGCCAGGAGAATCAAGCCCCATGTACAAAACGATCTTCAGAACCCCTCAATCTAACCAGGACCCTAAAGCTGCCCATTCACATTGGCAGAAATGAACAATTTTGGATCCTCTGGTCGGTTTAGTCTCTCCTGCAGTATGGCGCCATGATTGCCAGGATCCTTCATGTGTGACCCTAGAATAACAACCTACCTAGAGTAGAAGGCTTCACCGTATGTAAATGATCATGGGATAATTATCAGATATAGCTTGATCAAAAATCATTTGTGCTCATCCACCTTGGTAAGTTGACCTATTTTAGATGGGACCTTACTCTATAATGACTCCTCTCCTTGTGTTAATAGGCCTCAAATGAAATCAGGGAAAGCAGGAGCTGGCTATTTGAAACAGCCTTGGACAGGCGGGTGGCTAGGGTGCAAGACCAAAATGGAGGCATATACGTGTTCAATTCGCTTTTTTTTTATTTATGACTTCTATCTGCTAAAAACATGATTGGTCAAATTGGAACATTTCAGACGTGGTTGGCCAAAACCACATGTGTACCGCATGGTCCGCTAAGCTCGTGGGGATGCTTTGGTCGGTTTAGTCTCTCCTGCAGTATGGCGCCATGATTGCCAGGATCCTCCATGTGTGACCCTAGAAAAACGACCTACCTAGAGTAGATGGCTTCACCTTAGCCTGTCGTTTCATTTTTTTTTTGTATATGGACATATAGAGACCAGTAAAAATAGGCTGTAGATAGTACCCATATAGTGAAAGAAGACCCTGGTCTTAGAGGGTTGTCAAGTTTAGAAACCATGTTTTCATATACCATCATAGGGAGTTCTGAATGTATAGATGGAGGTCCCCTTTTTGGATCCTCATCTCTTGGCCAAAGTAGAGAGCAGTTACGAGAGCGTCTCTTGCTCTGTTGGATCTGCCCTGTCCTGTATTATATAGACAACCCATTGATTTGATAGTGCTGTGTAATGCTTCGAGGGGTATTCCCACCTTAGACATTGATGGTACATCCGTTGGATGTATCATACATTTTCTGATAGACGAGGGCCCCACTTCTGGAACCTTCACCTATCTCCATCCCGTTAGTGACTTGGCGGTTGATTTACACACCCAGATAGAGAATGAAGAAAGAGGTGACCACTCGTGTCCATGGCTTGCTCCATTCACATGGGATTTACAGAAACAGCAAAGCAGCTGTGAATATAAACAGTTACTTCTCCATTAATTTTCCACATTGATGTACTGACCTCCTCACAGGTTGGTCAGGGGATCGCCGTTCTCCAGAAGTGGGACCTGCATATTTTGGGTATTTAAAAGGAACCTGTCATCAATTTTATGCTGACCTTACTGAGGGCAGCATAAATTAGTGACAGAAATGCTGATGTCAGCGATGTGTCATTCATGAGCTAAAAGTCAGTGGTTGCCGAGAACCAGCATCATAATCATTGCAGCCCAGGCCGGGAAAAAGAGTCAAATCTACCTGAGAAGAGTCCTGGTTATTCATAATCTCCTGCTCTCCACGACCATCTGCTGATGATTGGCAGTTCTCTCCTAGAGAGAAAGGGAGAAAACTAGGTAGAAGACTGTCAGCCATCAGCAGGTGGGCAGTGAGAGCAGGAATTCATCAATGACCAGGACTCTTCTCAGGCGGCCGTGACTCTTTTCCAGGCCCAGTCTGCAACGATTGTGATGTTGGTTCTCGGCAACCGCTAAGGCTACTTTCACACTAGTGTTCGGGTGTCCGCTTGTGAGCTCTGTTTGAAGGTTCTCACAAGCGGCCCCGAACGCATCCGTCCAGCACTAATGCATTCTGAGTGGACGCGGATCCGCTCAGAATGCATCAGTCTGGCAGCGTTCAGCCTCCTCTCCGCTCAGCAGGCGGACACCTGAACGCTGCTTGCAGCGTTCGGGTGTCCGCCTGGCCGTGCGGAGGCGTGCGGATCCGTCCAGACTTACAATGTAAGTCAATGGGGACGGATCCGTTTGAAGATGACACACTATGGCTCAATCTTCAAACGGATCCGTCCCCCATTGACTTTCAATGTAAAAGTCTGGACGGATCCGTTCAGGCTACTTTCACACTTAGAATTTTTTTTACAATATAATGCAGACGGATCCGCTCTGAACGCTAGTGTGAAAGTAGCCTTACTTTTAACTTATAAATGACAGACCGCTGAAATCAACTCACCTGTCTCTACTTTATTCTGCCGATAGTATGGACAGCATAAAGTTGATGACAGGTTCCATTTAAGATATATTTTTTGGATATGCCATAAATGTCTGTAATAGGAAATATCCCTTTAAAGGAATTGTCTTACTAAAAATATTCAATTTTGCTTTTGTAATTGCATGTAATTAAAAATGTTGTATAGTCAAGAGTTTTTTTTATGTAATGTATCAGTATAGCGCCACCTGCTGTTGATTTATTTCCTTATTGCTCTGTCCACCTTGTTGACGTGGTCGCCCATGCTCTGTTCCATCCTTCAACCACCCCCAGCTTTGTATCCTGTTAGAAGCTGTGACAGTCGCGGGGAGAGACCTCCTGCAGAAAAGACATGCCCTAGAGAAAGGAGGTACCTCCCTGATCTGCAGCAGAAAGGATGCCATCCCCTGAGCTGCCAGCCTGAAATAAATCTGACAGAGCAATTGGACCAATGAATGGGGAGATTTATGAATCCATGTGAGGTACGGGGCTGCTTCTAGCTTTATTAGGACATGTTGTTTTTGGTCTGATGAAGGGGTCGATTTGGACCCAAAATGCGTCACCTGAACCAATTTAGACAATACGAATGTATTGGACTTACCTTGAAGCGCAGCTGCTGTATCCCGCACTCTTCTCTTCTTTAGTAGGAAGAGATTATTGATGATGCCTGAATTTATTCATGGGATAACTCCTTTAAGTACCTTTTCTGTGTGGGATCTGACGCGGGCGCTGGTTGGAAGGAGATGTTTTTGGCATGACAGCTCCCTGTGTGAAGAAGCCCTGAATGTATTTTTCAGCTCATTACAGTCCAACTGGCAGCCGAAATTGCTTTTGGACAGAACCGGCCCTTCCTGAACACCCTCCGCTGCACTGTGCAATTGTGTTTAGCGTTCGGATAAAAAACGCCAGGCCAAAAATACTTAAAAATATGAATATTGTATCTAGAATTCAGTGACAACACCCTTGTTGAATATTCTTTGTGTGGGAAGGAACTAAGAACAAATCTGTTATGTAATTGTGGAGTTTTCAGTTTTCTTGGGAAATTGATAGATAATAGAAGCCAAGTACCATTTGGCCGAAACCAGATCAGTAAGTGGGAGCGCTTCATAATGTCATACATATGATTTTCTTATCTGAGGGTGGACGGATCAGTGAGCTGGTGAACAGGACTACTACTCCCTTTCTGCCATGATTTATTTGTTATTTGAGCTGCTAAGTGGATTTGATTACAGCGTAGACAGAACATCTGCAAAATGGGCGTTGGACAGAACGGTAATGCAAGGGAAATGACCCAGTCATGGTTCGGATAACCAGTTGTGGGGAAACTACAAGCATCAGTGATTGTGAGCCAAAACCAGGTGCACACAGAACAGGTTTAAATCTTTCCATTATCTCGGTGTAGGCTCCACTCCTGGTTTTGGCTCATGATCACTGATAGAAATCACTGAACAAACACTGACCAAAACGCCTTAAAAAGGTTTTCCGAGATTTTTTATATTGACCTATCCTCCAGGACGTACACCTCGTAACACCTTCACAACATGTACGGTGGAAGTCATGACTTTAAATATGGCGCCCACTCAGGAACTGAGCGGGTGCCATAGCTGCCGGGTGCCTGGTGTTTTACACAACTGACATCCAGAGGAAGAATTGGTCATTGGCAATAACACCGATCATAGACATTCAACTCTTCAGATTGCGTAGTCATTTGCCACCACAGTATCTTAGCTGTCTATTACTGGAAGTGCTGCATTCTCGGAAATTGAACAGCTCCTCCGCACTGAGATCAAGAGATCCGTACGGTCACTATGGCAGCCTCAGGCCTTCTGAGCACTCCGAGGACTGCAATAGCAAAGCCCCTATCAAGCCCGGCCTGTGGCAGGGGTTGATTGGTATGGACTGAATCTCCCATAGGTTTCAGTGGTAAATCATTGCAGTGTATGGGAGAAGCGATCACATGTTAAAGTTCCAAACAATCTAATAAAAAGGGATTTAAAGAATCATACTCGCCCCAAAATTGTATCAATAGAAACAACAGATTGTCCTGCAAAAAAAGGAGCCCTCATACAGCTTTATGTAGACATAAAGCTTTTATTTTTCTTAAAGGGAATGTGTCACAAACAATTTTTTTTCTGCGAGTTACAAACAGATAGTGACACATAATCTTTTTTTTATTTTTTTGATTGCAGATTTATTTATTCTGTTTCCGGAATGATTATGGGGTCGGCCATCTTGCCTGAGCTGTTCTTAACAGCATTCAGAAACCATTAAGAAAATTGCTTAACTGCAACCACATGGGCCATAGACAGGACAGGAGAGAACCTAATTGACTTCTACACAAAGTTTTTTAGGCATGCTCTGTGACCTGTGCAGAGGTCAGGAGGGAGTAGATAAGCTGTGATATCACCTATTGTGAATGGTGGATCTTGTGTTATCTATATATAGAGGTGATATGTCATTCTAATGCTGCTTCTAATGATATGCAGATAACTGCAGTAAAGATATCTATACACACCAAGATATGGCACCTATTATTAGGCTTAGTGGCCAGTGGGAAAACTGCAGGATTTTTTTTTTTTTTTTTTTTAAATAGTGACATAGAAAATGTAAAATAACATCACCAAAAAAAAATTCGAATGTTTAACATAAAACAATAGGTCATTTTCTAATGACACATTCCTTTTAAAGTATTAAAACACAAGAAAAACGATGAAAAATAGAGTATAGCTGTAATCGTACTGACCAAAAAAATGAAGTTAACATGTTGCATTTTTTTCCAATTTGACCCCATATGAATTTCCCCCCCCCCCCCCATCTTCCCACTACATCTTATGCAATAATAAATGGTGCCATTAGAAAGTACAACTTGTCCTGCAAAAAGAAGCCCCAATACCTCTACGTGAATAGAAAAGTAAAAAGGATATGGCTCAGGGAAGGCAGGGAGTAAAATCTAAAAAACTTGTGGGTTAGGGGTTCTTACTTTTGGTGCATGGAGTGTGAAAAGCCAGCCTTAGCCAATGTGCCCAAAATTTCAGCTTCAGCATATAAACATTATATATTGTAGAATGAAACATTCTGCATTTTGGGTTAAAAACAAAAAACAAAACAACTTTTAGTAGCAGCTTGCTCACAAATTTCTGTTTGCAGTTCATAGGAAACCTCGTCATTTGCATTAAGGTGGAAATCTGTCTTGATCATGAGATGCAAAAGCAAACACACGAGGCAACAGCGTTCTGCAAACATTGAATATATAGAGTATACACTTTATTAATGCTGTATTCACTATGTAAATGAATATTAGATACTTATCAGATATAGTTGATAAGTTGACCTGTTTTGGGACCTTACTCCATAATAAGGTCCCTTTCACACGAGCGTGATTTCCGCGCGGGTGCAATGCGTGACGTGAACGCATAGCACCCGCACTGAATCCTGACCCATTCATTTCAATGGGTCTGTGTACATGAGCGTTGTTTTTCACGCATCACTTCTGCAATGCTTGAAAATCGCAGCATGTTCTATATTCTGCGTTTTTCACGCAGCCCTGGCTCCATAGAAGTGAATGGGGCTGGGTGAAGAACGCATTGCATCCGCAAGCAAGTGCGGGTGCGATGCGTTTTTCACTGATGGTTGCTAAGAGATGTTGTTTGTAAACATTCCGTTTTTTATCACGCGCGTGAAAAACGCATCAAAACGCATTGCACCCGCGCGGAAAAAACTGAACAACTGAACGCAATCGCAGACAAAACTGACTGAAGTTACTTGCAAAATAGTGCGAGTTTCCCTGAACGCATCCGGCCCAAATCCGCAACGCCCGTGTGAAACCAGCCTAACTCCTCTCCTTGTTCTAATAGGCCTCAAATAAAAATCAGGGAAAGCAGGATCTGTCTATTTGAAAACAGCCTTGGAGAGGTGGGTGGCTAAGACACAAGACCAACATGGAGGCAGAGGCGCCTCCTGAGATGTTCAGTTTCCTTTGTTTTAATCTATCACCCGTTGACCAGATGAAAAAGTCCTACAGAAATTAAATGGGTTTTCTGAGACTTTAATACTGATGACCTTTCCTCTGGATAGGAGCGCTGATGCCTTTCTCAAACAGCTGATCTGCGGGGGTCCTGGGTGTTGAAGTCCCACTGATCAGATACTGATGACCTATCCTAAAGATAGTTCATCAGTATTGGGGTCCATTCACACGTCCATAAGTGTTTTGCGGTGCGTAAAAAACGGATTCTGTCCGTGTGCGTTCCGCATTTTGTAGACCGCACATGGCCGGCCCTATGATAGAAATACCTACTCTTGTGGACAAGAATAGGACATGCTCTATCTTTTTTGCGGGGCTGGGGAACGGAACTACGGATGCGGACAGTACACAGTGTTCTGTTCCCATCTTTTGCGTCCCCATTGAAATGAATGGGTTCGCACCCGTTCTGCAAAATTGCAGAACGGATGCGGACCCAGAAAAATGGACCCTTAAAGTTTTGGAAAACCCTTTTAAAGAGGATGTATCACATAAAATGTTTTTTTTTTTATTAAAACCAGATACTGTTAAATATTTATTTTTTTATATTTTAATTTTCTGATTTTACATTTTTATTCTATTTTCAGTACATGATTATGGGGGTGGCCATCTTCCTTGAGCTTCTGCTGTTCACAGATATGCTTTACAGAGGTCACATAGACCATAGGAACCTGTAGTCTTGAGATGATTGACTTCTATAGGAGAGTGTTGTGGGCATGCTCTGTGACCTGTGCAGAAGTCATTGTGCAGGGAAGGGGATGAAGTAAGCTGTGACCTTTACCTATTGTGAATGGAGGATCCTGTGTTATCTATACAGAGGTGTTACCTGTCATTGAAATCCTGTATGTGGGGATAATGAGATAACTGCTGAATACAGATATTTACAGAACTAAGTTTGAGCTTATTATGAGGCTTGAGGGCCAGTGAAAAAACTGTAAAATTTCAGATATTTTTTTAATATAGTGACATTTTAAAAAATCACCAAATATTCTTAAAATATACATTTAGTGTAAAAACAAAACAAAAAAACAATAGATCATTTTCTGACAATACGTTCCCTTTAATAGGATGTCACATGATATCATATGTGTGACCCCGTCCTAACTGGCGGGATATTGTGCTCTTAGTAATATTATGACCTTACGCTATTGTCCTATTGTCGTGTGTCGTCTTGCAGAAGTCACACGTCAAGTCAGATCTTCGCTGCTGATTGAAGCGTCCCTCTGGCATATTGTGTGCTGTGGGTTTGTAGCGTGTCGTATGGCCATGGCGAGCAGCTTGCTTTTGTAGCCTGATTAAAAGATAGGATTAGTTCCATGAATAGAGCATTAATACCAGTCTGGAACTGACCTTCTTTGTGGCAGATGTAAGCGCGTAAGGAGCATGCCCAGAGTCAGCTTCACGCTGCTCGATCAATTTCAAACTGTAAATCACCGGGGATGAGTGACCGGGACGGGCTGGGCTACACACTCTCTAGTGGCCGCAGATTTACAGGGCTACATACTGTAAAAAGTTTCACCCTATGAACACCATAGTGATCTAACATATATTTAGTCCAAATTCTGTAGTCATATTATGGACTGCGGCCATAATACAGCTATATGAAAACAACCTCTGGGATGCCCTTGTATACTGACCACTACAATCCAATCAGGTATATGTCCGCTCCATAGAAACATTCAATGTATGCATCCGAAAACGTAGCTTCACGGTAGTTACGGTGGTAATGCCAGACATTACTGTCAGCCAGCTTTCTTAAGAAACCAAATGATAGCCGCCACTTTTTTTGATTCTGGGAAAGCTGGGTGACAACCTATATGACCGGCATTACAGCTCCCACTGGGGTTGTCACCCTATTTTCCATATATCTTCTGGGGTTATACTGTGATATCGAAGCAGGATAAATCAATCAATAAATAAACATCTAAATAAACACATACAGAAAAAATAAATAAATGCAGAAATAAATACACACAAATAAATAAATAAATACACAGATAATTAAATTAATAAATAAATACCCAATACATAATTAAATTAATCAATAACCATGCGTCCTATCTAGACAGATTTGCCATTTAGGATGGTGGTTAAACTAGGTGACAACCAATATGGCCACCTTTCCAGTTCCCACAATGGTTGTCACCATGCTTAGGGTGGGTTTGCATTACCGTTATGCCATTTCGGCTATGTAGGTTCCGTTCATAACGGTATATAACGGAATGGCCAGACGGAATGCAAAACGGAAGCCTTTAAGAGGCATTCCGTTTTGCTCCGTCCTAATAGAAGTCTATGGGCAAGCATAACAGATCAGTCTGGTTTCCCTTTATGCAGGAGGGAAACAAAGTCCAGTCCTGTCCCCTTGGTTCAACTTGATGGACTTTTTTCAACCGTATTAACTATGTAACAACATGTCGTAACGCTAGTGGGAACCCACCCTTACCTATAAGGTTATGTAGTGACATGGAAGCAGGAAATAGTGAGTTCCTGAATATACAGATTTGCCATTCAAGGTACTGGAAAGCTGGGTGACAACCCACATGACCAGCATTACAGCTCCCACAGCGGTTGTCACCATGCTTACCTGTAAGCAGGGGCATGGCTATAGGGGAAGCAGGGGAAGCGGCTGCTTTGGGGCCCTGACCCAGAAGGGGCCCATCCAGGAGAAGGAGGACTAAAAGATTTTGTCAGGGCCCCTCAACAGTATTACACAATGAAATGATATACAGTGACAGTATAGACAGTGTAGGAAACGGATGGAACAGCTGCCGGCCTGGTCTGAGAGAGCGATCTTTACTAGCCACAGGAATGGGGGCGGCATGAAAGGAAGGGGTTGCGAAAAAATTACTGAGGGATGGAGCCCCATTCAAAAATTTGCTGTGGGGCCCAGTCATTTCTAGCTATGCCACTGCCTGTAAGGTTATACAGTGATACGGGAGCAGGAAATAATGAATTCCTGAATACCTAGATAGATTTGCTATTCAAGGTTCTGGGAAAGCTAGGTCACAATCTATATGACCACCTTCACAGTTTTCACAGGGGTCATGGACCAAGCTTTCCCACAATCCTGAACGGCAGGCGTGTCTAGATACATATGAAATGATGTAGTATTTTCCTTCTTCTGTGTTGCTGTATATCCCCACAGGACTCAAGGTAAGTACGGTGACCTCCCTTGTGGGAGCTGTGATAGTGTAAGTATTGGTTGTCACCTAGCGTTCCCAGGATCTGGAATCCATGGAAGTGGTTTATTATTCCCTACTTCCATGTCACTCTATAACCCCGGAGGACTCAAGGTAGGCATGGTGACATCCAGGCTCGGACTGGCCCACTGGGGTACAGATGAATCCTCCGGTGGACAACCCTCGTGGGAACAGTGAGAGTGTCCATATTGGTTGTCACTCAGCTCTCCCAAAATCCGGGATGTAAATCTGTCTGGATAGGAAGTGATTCATTATTCCATGCGTTCATGTCACTGTATAAATCCCACGGGACTCAAGGTGAGTGACAACCCTCGTGGCAGGTGTGATGGTGACCACGCTGGTTGTCCGCCAGCTTTTCCAAAATCCGGATTAAAAGACAGACATATGTCTACAAACTGTACGCAGCGCACTATACATGCTGCCACCAAAATCTCTAATAAAAGTAGATGCTAAATGCAAAGGATTTCCTATGATTCCTTCCCACAGGTCACCAGTCATGGACAGGTGCGTGCAGCACATCTACTTACAAATCTGTGAAGATCGCACTAAATGAAGCAAAGCATTGTTGAGTTCAGTTAAAAATAGCGCCAAATTATCATTACAGCCAATCCCCTGATAGCTGCGGCGACAAGAGATGAAATGTTACTCAGCTGGTTGGATAGTGTTTTCAGCTGGCAGCGTCCCTGGGCAATGGTTGGGTTTACTCATGCATGTGCAGGGCCAGATGTTTCCAAAGAGAAACCCTGAGATCAGCCGAGGTTGTCGCTTGCCGCTACATGCAGGCCCTGTTACTTGTAACCTTGTCTTGTTCCTAAGGATGTGGGTCATATCTCATGAAATGGGGCATAGCTATTTGGGGTGCAGAGGTAGCAGTCGCTCCTGGGCTCTGGTGTCTGAGATGATGGACTTCTGTAGGCCTCCCATGAGAAGCATGTTCTCTGCTTCTGTCCTCATGACGATACTTCCTTCCCTGTTTTCTGGCATTTCAGTGCTATCATAGGGACACACGCCCTCACAGAACGAAACATGAAAGTTGCTTTTTTGTGAGAAGTCTACGCTCCTATGATAGTAGTAAGAAGGAGCCACCATGGACCCCCTAGCGGTTGCATGAGCTGCATCTATGATACACATTACAATATATGTGAAATGACTATTATAACTGTGGATTTGGAAATTGCTATGCAGAGAAAAGTCTGTAACAGATTTGTTGCAAATTCACATTATTTACTACGTCCTAAAGGGGTTCTCCCATGACTAATGTAAAAAAGGAAAACCAGACATCATATAGTACATGACAATCTCTTTCTAACAAAGATAGAACCAGCCCTGTACCTCACATGGATCCGGAGATCTCCCAATTCATTGCTCTGCTAGATTTATATCAAGCTGGCAGCTCAGGGGAGTGTCCTGATGCAGCTCAGGGGAGTGTCTTTTCTGCTGCAGCTCAGGGGAGTGTCTTTCCTGCTGCAGCTCAGGGGGCGTGTCCATTCTGCTGCAGCTCTCTCCCTATTACAGCTCAGGAGGCTGTTGAAGGATGAAACTGAGCATGTGCGGCCATCTCAGTGAGCTGGACAAAGAAATAAGTAGACACAAACAGCAGGTGGCGCTATACAGATACATTTTATTGAAAAACTCAGTGGCTGTGCTAAATATTTAATTACATAAAGTTACTTTAAAGGGGTTCTCTCACCTCGAATATTGGTGGCACAGATAGGTGCAGGTCCCAGACTATTTTAGGAAGTCCCATAAAAATAAATGGAGAGAGCACTGCACATGAGTGGCCACAGCTCCATTTACGTCTGTGAAACTGCCAAAAATAGCAGAGCCAGCACTCATCTATTGTCAGAACTTCCATACAAATGAATTGAGGGCAGCCACGCATGTGTGGTGCATTCTCGTTCTCTTGGTGAGCTTCGTTCCAGAATATGCTACCAATGCCAGAGGTGGGATCCTGGTGATATGCCACCAATGTTCAAGGTGAGACAACCCCTTTTAATATGTTCAGTGAGTGCTATAATTTAAAAGGGTTTTCCGGGTCCCAGCAACCCACCTTAACTATTCATATCTCACCTGCAGAAGAAGGTTTCCCGTATACCTCCAGCTCCTCTTCAGAAGATCCTACATCCACTAACGTCATGTCCTTTACCAGGTTTCCAGTCTGGTCTATGGACATGGACATCATTTCTGCAGCCCAGGATGGAGGAGGTGCTTTTGGATGGGGCCTGCCCAAACTCTTGAATCCGTCTCATCTGTGCATGCACCAGGGAGGCAAATAGTTCTTGCCCAGTCTACAGAACCACCCCCGTCCTGGGCTGCAAAGGTGACATCCATAGACACGACCAAAAACCTGCACAGGACGTGATGTCGGCAGATGAAGGATTTTCCAAAGGAGTATCAAGTGACCATGTTCCAGACTGGCAGATCCATGCAATTTTGAGACTGTAAGTATCTTCTGCAGACAAGATATGAGCAATAAATTGGGTTTCTGGAAGCCCCTTTAAAATGATTACCGGTAGGTGGTATCTGTGGTTCTTCATATGACCGCAGTTACATCGACTCCATTATACTCCATTATACTAAATGACAAATTGAGCTCTGCTACATCTGTGTATACAGGATATTATAAATGGTCTCAGTCCATGCTATTTGCGCTTCCCTAGGGTTAGGGATATTCATTCCATCTTACATATTGCCAGCAAAACAGTATAGTACAGAGTCAGACGGTAACATTAGAAATATAGAATGAATAATGACCCAAAACCTCATTTCCTTTTTGGCCTCTGTTTAATGTAAGCCCAGGTTTTCCAGAATGCGTCACTGACCCTATCTGGGCCATTTTATTTGGGCTCGGAGTTCTGTCCTCGTCTGTGCAGTGAGATTAAAATGGCGAGTATAGAATTTGACAGATTAGGAGAAGTGAAGTTTTGCAAAACTTTCCCTTTTTTTTTTTTTTTTTAACCAGTGAACACAAAACTGACTAAATATTTTACGGGAACAAATGTAACTTTTATAAGGGAGGAAACGGCGAGTCGGGGCAGGTCTCAGAACGCACGAAAGAAAGCGCACTTCAGTGACACACGTCCAAGTTATTTCGCTCTGTTGTAATGGAACTGTATCCTGTATGTAAACTGTGTGGCTCCAAACACTACCTCACCCTGGACCCAACGGATCTGTCCAAGGTTTTTGTGAATAAACATTCTGCAACTTTGTAATATGCATTGCTTTTTTAGTTTCTTATCTTTTAAAGGTCTTGGCTTGCTTCCAGTGAATAGAAAACCTTCTTTTTCAGAAAATCTGTCCTGCAGCTATGTGAATAGAACATGCGTTAATACACGGCTCCAAATCCCTTAAAGGGCATCTGTCAGCAGTTTTGCACCTATGACACTGGCTGACCTGTTACATGTGCACTTGGCTGCTGAAGGCATCTGTGTTCATGTTCATATGTGCCCGCATTGCTGATAAAAATTCAGTTTTTATATATGCAAATGAGACTCTAGGAGCAACAGGGGCGTTGCCGTTACACCTAGAGGGTCAGGTCTCTCTCCAACTGCCGACCACTCTCCACTGATTGACAGGGTCTGGCAGTGTAAAGGTCATCACACCTGGCCCTGTCAATCAAAGTGGAGAGGGCTTGGTAGTTTCAGAGAGAGCAGAGCCTCTAGGAGTAATGGCAACGCCCCCGTTGCTCCTAGAGTCTCATTTGCATATATTAAAACAGAATTTTTCTCAGCAGTGCGGGCACATATGAACATGGGACCAACACAGATGTCTTCAGCTGCCAAGTGCACATGGAACAGGTCAGCCAGTGTCATAAGTACAAAACTGCTGACAGATGCCCTTTAATAACAGCATTTCAGCTGTCTGCAGTCATCACTAGGGGGGAACTTGCTGCATACTGTTTTATTATGGAGTACAGTATATAAATGGTATGCAAGAAGCTCCTAAGCTCCCTCTAGTGGTGGCTATTGGCAGCTGTAGTTTCATTATTTAAAGGGTCGTCCAGCCAAAATGTTTTAAGGCCGCTTAGTAAAACCCCACTTCTGATGCTAACCAGGTTCTCCAGTGAAAGTTCTTTCTGGTCCAGCAACGACAAGTTAACGTGGACATTTGACTGTAACAACCAATTGCTGGTCCAAGTGTGACCTCAATGATTGTCTGCAGTGGTCCCATCATGTCAATACTGACGGAGATCTCGGAAGTGTTAGAATGGGAGCTGAAAGGGATCAGTAAGGTATTACCTGTTTTATTATTTTATAGCATTCTGGGCGGGTTTTAAAACAAAATTTTGACTGGATAACCCCTTTAAATAATAAAATGATGGCCGCCAGGAGCCAATACTAGGAGGAGCTTACTGCAGACTGTTTATACATTGAGCTCAATAGTAAATCAGTATGCAGTAAGCTCCCCCTAGTGGAAACTTCAGGCAGCTATAATGGTATTTTTTTTTATTTATTTGAAAGACTTTGTTTTCTGTACATTTGCACCCAGAAAGTAAAAATCTCTTTAAATGGAAAGTTGCTTCAAAGCTGCGAAGCCTAGACTTGTCTATAAAGTACACAAATAAGCTAAAGAATTCATTCTGTCTGTCACATTTTCTTAAACAAAGTATGTAAGGGGAGTCTTTATTTTGTAAGGCTAAGGATACTTTCACCACTAGGGAGTCTGACCCTTATAATTATGATGGGTGAATATACATTCAGAGCATGAATCCTATACATATAACACAGAGTTCCTAATGTATGCAAACATATGAGGGATGAAAATTGGTAATCTATAGTCCTATGTGAGACCTGTTATGTATGTCCATAAACTTAGAGACCATTGGTTTTTGCATTGGACTTCTATAACAGATTTTCCTGCAATATAAAAGGCAATGTATGAAACCAGTTCATGTTATGGCTCTTCCAGTTTCCCTCTGGTTGCAGTGAACTGGTCTGACAATCCTGTTTGTTGATACTGGCAGACATAACACGACAGCTTCCAGAGTTCAGCTTCGCTTCTTAATGACTCTTGTTTTTTTTTCTTACAGAATGCTATGAACCTTCCGCCTGATAAAGCCAGATTACTGCGTCAGTACGACAACGAGAAAAAGTGGGAACTCATCTGCGATCAGGTAAAGGCTGAGATGAAGAAACCATCTTACGGCTCTAATTCATTTTTTTTTGTATGGACTCCAAAGCAGGGCATGGGGCAAATTACCTTTGGGCCATCCTTGTATTTTTAAGTATCTTGAGGATGTCATGGAGGGCATCTCTTGCACCCATTGAACAGGCTGCAAGAGATGCAAGATCAGGATTGCGTGCGGATTTTCCGCACCGTAGGTCATGTACATTGTATTCTATGAGAATTTGAAATTCTCAATGCACACGATGCAGATTTTTTCTGCGCGGATTTTGACCTGCGGTGCGGATTTTAAAATCCGCGACATGTCAATTAATTTTATTTTTCCTGACCGGATTTTCTTCATTCACTTCGTGAAATCCGCATGCGGAAAATCCGCACCGAATCCGCACAGATTTGCCTGCGAACACCTGCGGATTTCAGTGCGGATTCTCCGCACATGAATCCTGAACGTGTGCATGTACCCTTATGGTCAGCACTGGACTGGTAGCTACAGTACCTGCTGTCTCTTTTTACAGTCCTTTTTGGTCCCATGGAAGATCCGCTACTGGGTGCTCCAGCGATCTGCTGTAATTTACAGAGCAATCGAGCAACAAGTGTGTAATTTCCCTGCAGCACAACCACAGGGGAGATGAAGCATTGCATGGTGACTAAATGGGCTATCTGTGTACTTTCTAATGAAATTTCGGAAATAGCATAGAACACATGGCATATGAGAGTCTACAACAGGTCATACCTCAAGGTAGCATACACGGTGAACCCCCTCCCCTGCCACTGTCCATGGCAGCCGTCATGTATGTAGTTCTTAAGACAGCAGTGGTCACATGATCTACCCATGACTGGTTGCGGTGTCAGTGCCGGAAGTGTTCAGCGCATGTACAGGTACAGAAAGCCCATCATACATGAGGACACAGCCAGGGAGGTAGTCATGTTAATCACATGACGGCCACCATCTTGGGAGCTATGGACTCGGAAGCCAGTTTCCCAGTGTTTACAAATGGAACCCATTGGCAGCTGGGGAGGTTTCAGGGTGTCTTATAGACTGGTTTATGTTGGCAACACACATTGGACGGTAGGTTGACCGAGCCCACCAATTTTGGTGGGGTCAGTTAATCATTTAACATGTATTGGGGCCGCCCCACAGCAGATATCAAAGAGATAGATAGGGAGTGTGGATTTTAACATGCCCGATACTTTTGTTCTCTGTAGAAGTTGCACCTAATGTGTATGGCTAGTCTACAAGATCTTTTACATCTTGGCTGATCTCATCTTTTATCCGATCGAACACATGATCATTTGCCTATAGCACCTGCCCCGAGCAAACCGGGGATGTACTGCTGACAAAATAGAGAGGGTACAAGCTATCACATTCACTCGATCATGCCCCTCCAAACATTGTAAAGTGAAAATTAAAGTAATAAAGATCCCCAATCCCTAGACCAGTAAACATCCAAGTAAAAACTAACTAAAGATGTATATGAATATTACATACGGTGTACGAGAGGAGGGAGGGTATGTGCGATCACAGTCACTCGATCATGCCCCTCCAAACATTGTGCAGTGAAAATGAAAGTAATAAAGATCCATAATCCCTAAACCAGTAACCCTCTAAGTAAAGACATAACAAAAAATGTATATAAACATTTTGGGGGTCATTCAAGAAACTATCTAAAAGAAAAATTGTCTTTGTTGCCCATTGCAACCAATCAGCACAGCTCTTTTTGTTTTCTGCACTAGAAAAATGAAAGCTTCACTATAATTGGTTGCTATGGACAACAAAGACAATTCTGCTTAAATCTGCCCCTATGTACTTTTATCATATCTTTGAGGAAAATCTTGTATAATGCAGCATACAACTATGAACCAGAGAACGACGTCAGACATCAGGGACAATAGGAGGGATGCACGGTCCTATATATAGATAAGTAAAACCCTGGGCTATTTACTATGTGTTGACAGGAATGTACCGGATTTGTATACATTTCATACATTTCATCATTTCTTGAGTTTGATTGAGAAATACTTTTGAATAACTCATTAATTTAGAACCTATGAATTTTTTTTTTGTAGAGCAGAATGGTCTGTGCCATAAATGTAATGCAATGAAGCATTGCCCAATTATACTGTATATACACTCAATAAAACTAAAAAAATACACCCAGATAGACATTTTAGATTACTGCAAAAGACAGAAGATATGTAAATGATTACAGGTGTGGTCTGATCAGACACTGTGTCTTGCTACAAGAGGATGGAAAAGTGCTCTCAGAGTTTACTTTTGGGTAGTGTACCTCCTGGTAAGAGGTCGTTGACTGCTAGACATGCCTCTACGGCGCGCTCAAAGGTATTTTGCTCAGTTGAGAGGCTTTGAGTGGGGATACATGATTGAACTGATAGAAGCAGGATGGTCGTTTCGATTAATTGTCTGCCATCTAGGACGCTCTGACGTAGCTGTTAGGGGGTGTCGGGAGCAATGGCAGAGCCAATTCCAGACAGAACTGCTCATCTTCTGATAACAAAAAGATCAGGCACTTGAAACCCAGCTCTTCTTTTCCCCAGAAGGCCCCACACGTTAAATGGTTGACCAAAACCTCAGAAATTTGCCTAAAGGGGGTATTACCACCTTAGACAATGGGGGCATATCGCTAGTATATGCCCCCATTGTCTGATAGGTGCGGGTCCCACCACTGGGACTTGCACCTATATCGAGAATGGAGCGGGGAGCACTGTGGCTGGAGGAGGGGTCCGTCTACCACCAAGCGCTAATCCCTGCCTCCCCCATAGAAGTGAATGTACTCTGATATTACATAATAACGGCTTGGACATGCTGGGATTTGTAGTCCCATCCTCTTATATGTCCCCCTGTAATGTGCTCTGATATTAAAGGGGCATTCCCATCTTAGACAATGCGGGCATATCGCTAGGACATGCCCCCATTGTCTGATAGGTGCGGGTCCCACCGCTGGGACCCGCACCTATATCGAGAACAGAGCGGGGAGCGCTAATCCCCGCCTCCCCCATAGAAGTGAATGGGAGCGTGGCGCACATGAGCGGCCCATGCTCCCATTCATTTCTATGGGGCAGATGGCAATGGCCGAGCCGGCGCTCGGCTATTTTCAGCGGCCCCATAGAAATGAATAGAGGGCAGCTGCGCATGCGCAGTGCACTCTCCTTCACTTTCGGCGCTCCGTTCTCGATATAGGTGCGGGTCCCAGCGGTCGGACCCACACCTATAAGACAATGGGAGCATATCCTGGCCATATGGCCCCATTGTCTGAGATCAGAAAACTCCTTTAAGCTGCTGCCAGATACCTCTGTAGACAACTCCTATGAGAATAAAAAGATCGGGCTTGTTGAAATTCAACAGCCGGAGTTTTATTTCTCACAATATCTGCCGTCAGAGAATGCGGGGACATCCCAATCCAGGCATGCCTCAAACTGACTTCTGAGTGGGTGATCCGTTTAGGTTTGGAGGTGGCAGAACAGCTGCCAGTGCCAGAACTGTACAGTAGAGCTCCATGGTGCCAGGACACTCAGGGGTGGGACAAGCGACGTCACGACACATGTTTACATATACATACACCATATATATGCAACACACGCAAATACCCCATATACATGGTACACATACATAAATACACCATATATACACTACACACATACCACCCAACTTTTAAAAAGCCTAAGGAGCTGAATGGAATGGAAGCGCTCATCTCCAGCTGCTGCTGTAATTTTAACAAACCGGATCTGGAGAACCTGAGGGAACTGGCTGAATCCCATGCCTGCGTACGCTCTTCACCTGTTTCCACGTAGTCTGCATATACACCTCTTATCTCAGGTGATCGACAGATGTTTTAAAAAGCTAATCTCCTCCTGCAATTACTCAAGTCACATTACAGCTTGTCTAGATTGAGTTTCTGGTGTAGGATTATGTAATGTACCAGTTTTTCCCATAACAATTTTTGCCCAGAGTAGAATGATGCCCCCCCCCCCCCCTCCCCTTACCTCTAGAGGCCATTAGTAGCGGAATACAACTCTAGAAGAGCAGCGGTTGCTGTAATCATCATTCTTCCATCACTGAGGCTGGGGAATTTTAGGCCGCCACTTCAAAGGATTTGGATAGCACAGATTGCGTCATGCTACATTTCAATCACAGGCCGGCGGAGACTGAAGAGCTACTTTTCTTCTTCCTTAGCTTTTCTTTTTCTTTTTTACTCATTTCTTGCCCTCTCGGAATAAAATGCATATTTTTTTGCCATAAATTAGACAATTAATGTAGCAAGGGATTTACAAATCCTAAATTGCAAAGTCATCACTTGCTGTTAGTTGACATTTCTGGAGCAGATCCGCCTGCTGGAGTCTTTTCCCATAGAGCGGCACAAAATGCAAATGACTTGTGGATTAGCAGAAGCACAAGGGTTTGACTGCACTTTTATATCCAAGTAGTATATGCCGAGATGAAATGCAAGAAGAGCTTTATGGTTAGGGTAGATGCAGTACTCCAGAGCAGGAGGTATCTGCAATGTTTTTGTTATCTACTGTACTGTATTGTTATGTATTAGTATGTAATACTATGTTATGTATTGCAACAGGGTAAAGAATCCTGGCTCAGCCCTTGTAGGAAGCTAGGTGGTGGCTGGCTCCTAGTTGATAGTTGTTCTAGGGAGAGTTGGGAAAGAGAAGAGGCAAAGTCCATGTGCTCCCTCTTCTCAGGCCTAGACAGCTTCTGAAACTAACAGATCTCTGCAATATCTACATAAAGAGAAGGAAGATAAAGAAGAACTTGGAATCTGCTTGGCCAAGCATAGTAGTCAACAAGGTAACCTGCTACTATAGCCATTCAGACTTTGCTGCAGTGAGAGACACCATTAAGACATCCCTCACACCTGGATACGTCCTGGCCAGAGGTGCTTTCAAAACCCTTTATCCTGCAGTGGAGACTACAGGCATTATTGCAAGAGTACTATTGCCCTCCATAGATTCTATTGACCCAGACCTCAGCAAGATAGTTTACGCAGAGTGCCATAATGAGTAAAGAAAAACATTTCTGGCCCGGTTTTCTGACTCCTCCACCCAGACGCTGGCCATTGCACTCTGCACGCCCCCTGCCTTGCCCCCATCCAAACACTTAACATCATGGACACACCAACTACCATTGGGCAGAAGCCTGAGAACCAGGCTTCCATGAACGGCAGTGTGTAGTTCTCCAACTGAACAAGCCCTACTAGTCTGAACAGACTTTTCCTTCAAGAGTTATAAAAAGCATATTTTCATCCAACTTTTACGGAGACAGATATGACGGTTAGATGGAATAGTCACCTGTCATCTGCGTAACTCTTGACCGAGAAATGGCATAAAAATGAGAAGCCGTTATGGATGGCAATGACATATTTATGTAAAACATGACTAAATCCGTTAACCTCTCGCTGCTGGACGCCATCATTTTCCGTAATTCGTTTTATACATCTTTAATTTCCACGTCGTGTCATTGGAAAGCTGATTCATGGAGCTGAAGGGCGATACCATAGTAATTAATAGTGCATAGACATATATTTGCCACGACGATGAGATGGGAAAAGAGTTGGCAGCGGATTATGCCGCACTGGGGGTGCAGTGTGTGGGTCTTTCGTTGCACCCGTCCCTTCCCTACGTGACCTCTGCCTCATTAGCGATCTCAGCCATGGGATACAGTCAGTGTGACCGAATGAAATGAACCGCTCTTTCCCTTTCCGTGACATTAATCTCTAACAATCTCTTTTCTTCTCCGTGTCCCTGAATGACCTAACACCCAAATCTTTTCCAGTCTTGGAAATGAACCTAAGAAATGCCTGGAGAGGAATATTTGTGAACATGAATGTTGTGGCCCCAAGGAGCCAATCAGATTCTAGTTTCCTTCATTTTAGCACCGTTTAGAACAGGAATGAATGTAAACATCTGGTTGGTTGCTATGCCAACAATCTGTTTGTTATCTATTAGTTTGGTCTGGCAGCATGTATAGAACTGTTGGGTTTTATTTGGACAGTTTATCAGTTATTGTTTATTGTTATATTTAATACTACCTCAAGACATTACTCCACCCTCTTCATTTTATGAGAGAAGTCGCTGATGCGTCACCATAATCATGCCCTCTAATAGGACACCTTTTGGATTAGTAAAATTTTGCATGTGGCACGGAGGCCGAAACATGCTTAACTTTACAGTTGGTAAATTCGGGACAAATAGGCCCCTTCCATGAGAACACCCCAAACACTGGTTATTTATTAGTGGGGCTTACATAAGCCCAAACTGTTTTTTGCATAGGACAGCCTGAATTTGCAGGAACTGTCTCAAAAAATTAGACGTGCTCTGGAAGGGGGGAGGGGGGGGTCAGGAAATGGCAGATGATGTGTCACAAAATAGGCATGACCCACATGTAAAGGGGTGTGTGTCTGTACCCGAAGGGCATCAGATTCTACTTCCTCCCGGAAGCCAGTGTTCAAAAGTTTGGCATGAACTAGACCAGGGAGCAGCGTCTAAAGCATTATTTATTCTTCAGCCTTAAAGGGGCTTGTCCAGGGTTAGAAGAACATGGCTGCTGTCTTCGAGAAACACACCTATGGGTTTTATCTGATATTGCCGCATGGCTCCATTGAAGGAAATTGGACTGAGCTGCGATATGGCCAATCCTGGGAATATGACTAAATGGGAATACCATCTTTAAAGAGGTTTATCCCATGAAGACCCTCAACACCCACCCCTATGAGCTGCTGACAGACCTGAGCAATCCATGGATGCAACCAAGTCATTTGAAAGGCTGTCATGTTAGTGCTGTATCACCCAACTGATTTAACCCTAAGTGTACCATCAGAAAGCAAATATCCCCTTTCGTAATCCAGTCTAATCCGATGTTTGTTTTTTGGGCCCACAGCTCTAGTGTATTGAAGCAGGTAGACTCTATTATGTATCCCTAATCTCTGGTTGTTGAGATATAATATTACCTTGACTATAATATCCTGTTATTTTACAAATGTGGCCTGGCGAGCCTTGTTGGCAAATTGACAAATCCAATTTGGCAGCGGTAAATTGATTATATTTTGGTTCTGGTCTTGAGTAACTCATTTATCAGATTTACAGACAGACGCATAAATCTAAAGCAAAGATTATAGGCATCTGGCTAAGGCCAAGTTCTAGGCAGTTGGACAGAATAGTGTTTTCCTTGTCCTCATCTCATAGGTGGTCTTAGCTGGACTGAGCGAGAGCGAGTGATTTATTAGCGGACGGGCGATCCGATAAACAGAAGGTCTGAGTATTTGTCTCCAAGTTATTGTATTTATGAAGGAATTGGACGATTTTCTTTATCATGATGTAAAGTGGATCTTTGGTGTTAGTTTACGAATAGTTGTGAGGATTAGTAAGAGGACACCTAGTCTCCACCCGATCCTATGTACTACTGCAATAATCTGGTAGGAAATGATAATGGCTACACTGTTCTTACCAGGGTTTCTGAACGTTATGTGCAGACGTGGTGCCGACCCCACAAAATTAAATAACGTCATACAGTATACACCTCTCAACATAACCTGATCATAATGATTCTAAGAGTACTCTATACACACATTGTATACTACAACTCCCATCATGACCTTACCACTGGAGGTGATCATAATGATTCAATAAGTACTTTATACATACACTGTACAGTCGTGGCCAAAAGTTTTGAGAATGACACAAATATTAGTTTTCACAACGTTTACTGCTAAACTGCTTTTAGATCTTTGTTTCAGTTGTTTCTGTGATGTAGTGAAATATAATTACTCGCACTTCATACGTTTCAAAGGCTTTTAATCGACAATTACATGACATTTATGCAAAGAGTCAGTATTTGCAGTGTTGGCCCTTCTTTTTCAAGACCTCTGCAATTCGACTGGGCATGCTCTCAATCAACTTCTGGGCCAATTCCTGACTGATAGCAACCCATTCTTTCATAATCACTTCTTGGAGTTTGTCAGAATTAGTGGGTTTTTGTTTGTCCACCTGCCTCTTGAGGATTAACCACAAGTTCTCAATGGGATTAAGATCTGGGTAGTTTCCAGGCCATGGACCCAAAATGTCAACGTTTTGGTCTCCGAGCCACTTAGTTATCACTTTTGCCTTATGGCACGGTGCTCCATCCTGCTGGAAAATGCATTGTTCTTCACCAAACTGTAGTTGGATTGTTGGAAGAAGTTGCTGTTGGAGGGTGTTTTGGTACCATTCTTTATTCATGGATGTGTTTTGGGGCAAAATTGTGAGTGAGCCCACTCCCTTGGATGACACAGGACTGATGGTAGCCCTCCCCTTTTTCCTGATGCCCCAAACAATCGGAAAGAGACTTCATCGGAGAATATGACTTTGCCCCAGTCCTCAGCAGTCCATTCACCATATTTTCTGCAGAAGATCAATCTGTCCCTGATGTTTTTTTTGGAGAGAAGTGGTTTCTTTGCTGCCCTTCTTGACACCGGGCCATCTTCCAAAAGTCTTCGCCTCACTGTGCGTGCAGATGCGCTCACACCTGCCTGCTGCCATTCCTGAGCAAGCTCTGCACTGGTGGCACTCTGATCCCGCAGCTAAATCCTCTTTAGGACACGATCCTGGCGCTTGCTGGACTTTCTTGGACACCCTGAAGCCGCCTTAACAAGAATTTAACCTCTTTCCTTGAAGTTCTTGATGATCCTATAAATTGTTGATTGAGGTGCAATCTTAGTAGCCACAATATCCTTGCCTGTGAAGCCATTTTTATGCAACGCAATGATGGCTGCACGCATTTCTTTGCAGGTCACCATGGTTAACAATGGAAGAACAATGGTTTCAAGCATAACCCTCCTTTTAACAGGTCAAGTCTGCCATTTTAACCCAATCAGCCTGACATAATGATCTCCAGCCTTGTGCTCGTCAACATTCTCACCTGAGTTAACAAGACGATTACTGAAATGGTCTCAGCAGGTCTTTTAATGACAGCAATGAAATTAAGTGGAAAGTTTTTTTGGGGATTAAGTTAATTTTCATGGCAAAGAAGGACTATGCAATTCATCTGATCACTCTTTTATAACATTCTGGAGTATATGCAAATTGCTATTATAAAAACTTAAGCAGCAACTTTTCCAACTTCCAATATTTATGTAATTCTCAAAACTTTTGGCCATGACTGTATATAGTACAACTCCTAACATGACCTCACCACTGGCTGTGACCTTAGTGCCCTAGAGCAAGGGTACTTTGGACTATAGATGTTTGTCGACATTTGCCCATATTGCTACTATGCAAAGCCATGGACTCAGTACTTTAGTGCACTTTGAAGGGTTAACTTGTACTGTAAGTTATGCTGTTGTGTGCACTTATACTATTTGATATTATTGAACTGCATTTTATATGTCTATTGTAATATATACTGTTTATTTGCACTGTAAATGCACTATATTTGCACTGCACTATGGAAAGGGTTAATCCACTGCCAGCTAATACTGAGAGACTTTGGAACTTTCTACTTATGCAAAGTTTTGGAGGGGAAAAACAGACACAACTGTCGGGTTTAGCTCTGTTGTTTATGTCTGAAGACTTTTTTATGTCTGTAAAAAAACACATCATTCCCGTAGACTTGCACTGAAACTTTATACAAGTCTATGACAGACATAAGTTTTAACAATGTTTGCATTTAGGCTGTGATTCTCCATTCCACCCCTTTCACTAATAGGTTCCAGTTTAGCTAGCAACTGTATAAAAAGAGAGTAGTCAGAGCCCCTAGTTGTGTGCAGATAGAGATCGGTGTTTAGTAGGACAGACTCTGCCAGATTGCATGAATTACCAGAAGAAGACACTGAGATGAGGATGCTGAGACACAGACCCTGGGCCACCAGCCTGTGGCCAAGCTACCAGCCTTCTGAGAGAGACAGCTAGCTCAGGCCTTTCTGCAACAAGCAACCTTCTGCCTGGGAAGAGACTGGAGAAGTCAACTCAGTGCACTGCCTGTATGGTTTTGCACTTGATTTCCTCCAGTAAAGAAGCACTCTGGTTAACTGCAAATCTTGACTCCCATTGGGGTGCACTATTTCTTACCACGGATAATTTTTGACTGACCTTTGTATACTACAAAGCCGTATGCACTCCATGTGCTGCTGGACCGTGCCTCTTTTAGGTGCTGCATTCACCTCTAGGAAATTCCTTCTTAATATGGAACATGATGAAACAGGATAATTTTTTGGATTAAATCGGGAAAAAACTTTATGCCTCTGTTTGAACAGGCGTACAGTGTAGGCCCCATACATTTCTCTGGGCACAGTATCCAGATCCATACGTCACCACGGTCACTTCTATGAGCACACCCTCAACAGACCTCAGAGCAACTGGACCAGACCTCAGATTCCCCCGGCAGGCAGTGGTGAAGCCATTCCATCATGTGATATGACATGGCAAGATGTACGAGTAGACATTTTTCCGAGATTATCCAGCTTTCCTTTCTTAATTGTGATGTAGACGTCTGTGGAAATCTCCGACCTCTAAAGTGACAAGTTGGCCTTTAGCGTAGACGCATCCTTTAGATGCTCACATAGATTGCCAAAGGAAAGAAAATCAGACGGAGATTGTGTAATAAGACGTCTGATGCAACCCTGTACCTGTAAATTAAGCAGACCAGTCAGCGCTCTCCAGCTGCTGTGAAACTACAACTGCCAACAGGCTGGGAGTTGTAGTTTTGCAACAGCCGGAAAGCCAAAAGTAGCACACAATTTGATATTTAAAATAACCTCCTTTCGTCCAAAAACAGCACCACTCGTCCTTAGGATGTGCCTGCCAGTTCAGCTCCATGCAAATAAATAGGGCCGATCTGCAATACCAGACGCAACCTGTGGACGGGAGTGGCACTGTTTCTTGAAAGAAAAAGCTGATTTATTGTTCTAATTGTCTTTTTAAATTTCTCTAACTAAGAACTGAGAAAGCTAAAATGAACGAGAAGAATGGCGGATTCTGTGGATCTTTTCAACTTGGGAATTTCACAGAGTAGGAGATAAGTGTCTGATTGGTGGGGATCTGACCGTTCGGACCCTGCCTATCACGAGACCAGGGGCCCATGCCCTGCGCATGCGTGTCTGATGCTCCATTCCGGAGATAGCTGAGTACAAGTGCTTGGCTATTTTCGGCAGCCCCATACAGATGAATGGATTGGCAGTGCACATGAGAGATCACCTCATCATTCAAACAGGGGAGCATGGGCCCCTTAATCATGATTGACAGGGGTCACAGTGGTGGTGGGGCCCCTGCCAATCAGACACTTATCCCCCTATCCTGTGGAAAGGGGATACACTGACTTAATGGGACGACCTCTTTAACAATGGTCCCCCATTTAGGACCATCGTTCAGAGTGGAGATTGGCTTCAAAAAGTAGCTCTCACACTGGAGGACTCAAAAAGTTCATGCCTTACATGAGCGGTTCATTGATACCTAAGCGAACAGTGGGGGCTCTACATCGACACTTGTTGCAGCGTCCCCTCCACACAGTACATTTTCACCTCCCAGGGTGCCCTTCTAAGAAAAAGAGAAAGGGGACAACCCCATTTCCTATTGTATTTGCAGTGTAGAAGTTCTGCTTTCTCTCCATACTTTTATTTATACCCTCTTTGGCGTTTGGGCAGGAGGCTAACAATAACAGCTTTATGATATCTTGAGTTCATTGAGGAAATCCGTCTCTGACAATCACACGGCTCATTCACAGAGGATACAGGACGTGGAAAGTTATTTTTCTAAGCCCAGGCTTGCTGCCTATTGCAACAGGTTTTGGCAAGGGGCATTGTTGGCCGTCGCTTTGGAATTATCTTTGGTGTTCGAAGATGAGTAATGCCCAAAGAATAGTAATTACGAATTGTGAATCATGAATCAGGCGTCCAGCAATGTAGGCTTATCAGATAGGTAGCTCCTGGAGTTGACCCAGCACAGTCATGGCTACTGAAATTTAAAGGGGTTGTCCACTTTCCTGTAAATCTATTGCATTCAACATATATTGTAGTGATGTAAATACCCGTATGTTTTCCAGCTTTCAATTCTTGTGCACTTTGGTGTTCTCTACTTGCTGCTCTGAACATAAACACAGTCAGATATCCCCTGGACAAGTGCTGCTGTGTTGTCACACCGTGGGGTGGGGGGGGGTCGTTGTCTTCTGACCAACTTTCCCATGGCTGTATGCCTGATCCTATTCCTTTGTCTCTATTGTGCATGCTCTGGTCCCAAAGACTAGGGCATATGTAGTATAGAAACTTACCCCCTGTCTCCCATCCATGATACTATATTGGCGCATGCGCAGTAGACTCAATATATATATATATATATATATATATATATATATATATACAAATATAATACTGCTCATGCGCCTATGTATTGTCCTGGATGCACAGTGGATGGGAAGACAGTGAAACCGTGAAATTTCTACATGCCTGGTCCTTGGATTCAGGAGCATGCGCAATAGAGACAGGGAGATGGGAGCACGCATATAGTCATGGACGGGTTGACCACCAAAGTGAGACATCATTTGGAAGGGCTTCAGCACTTTTCCAGGATACATTTTAGGGTAAAAGTCCAAGATACAAATGTAATATGGCTCTGTCTCAATCACATTGAGAAAGATGATCTGCAGAAGGTTCAGAGGTGGCAACTAGGTTAATCAATGCCAATCAGTAGCTGCAAAAGCCCAATTTTTTAATGTAATTCTACTCAGTTTTGGGCATCTTTCACGAGTCCGTGCCCTTGTTGACAGACATCTGTAACAAGATGGTCAGTGGTTCATTCGTGAAGATGTCCATGATGAATCCGTGTTTGGTCAGTGTGTCTGTTCTTTGCCCTCCATGTGTAAACTGTATTCCACGTACACTGCTAGGCTGAAAATTGGTTTCCAGAGCATCTCCTAGCAATGATCTGGGAAAGCCACTGACTAAAAATGGATGATGTCCGTGATAGGTCCATGGTTTTCATGCACCGATCGATAGTAATATGTGTGAGGGATCCATACCCATAGATGCATACTTCCAGGATGTCACCACGGATCCATGGTCAGTGGAAAACCACTGATGTGTGAATACACACAATAAGGGTCCATTCAATAAGGGCCCGAATCCGCAAAACACAGATACTGGCAATGTGCGTTCCGCACATCGCCGACCGCACATCTCCGACACTCTCATAGAAAATGCCTTTTCTTGTCCACAATTGCGGACAAGACTAGGACATGTTTTATTCTTTTGCGAAACGGAAGTGCGGATCCGGACAGCACATTCCGGCCCCATTGAAAATGAATGGGCCCGCACCTGTTCCGCAAAATTGCGGAACGGATGCGGACCCATTTTGCGGACGACCCTAAAGTGAATAGATACGTGAGAGGTGCTTGAATACCACGGACAGCACACATACGCAATTCACTAACATGTGAAAGGGGCCTAAGACTACTTTCACACTAGCGTTTTAGTTTTCCGGTATTGAGATCCGTCATAGGGTCTCAATACCAGAAAAACACGCTTCTGTTTTGTCCCCATTCATTGTCAATGGGGACAAAACGAAACTGAACAGAACTGAATGCTCCAAAATGCATTCCGTTCCGTTTGGTTGCGTTCCCGTACCGGAGAGCAAACCGCAGCATGCTGCGGTTTTCTTTCCATCCCGGGATGTGGAGCAAAACAGATCCGCCATAACCCACAATGCAAGTCAATGGGGACGGATCAGTTTAACTGTGACACCATCTGACACAATAGAAAACGGATTCGTCCCCCATTGACTTTCAACTGAGTTCATGACTGATTCGTCTTGGCAATGTTAAAGATAATACAACCGGATCCGTTCATAACGGATGCAGACGGTTGTATTATCAGTAACGGAAGCGTTTTTGCTGTGCCCTGCCGGATCCAGTAAAAACGCTGGTGTGAAAGGGGCCTTATGAATCCAGCTTCACGTTCGAGCACAGTTTTGTGCAGCACAATGTAGAAAGATGTTAATCAATGTCAATTAGCTGCTGCAAAAGCAACATACATTTTTAAGTTAAAGCCAGAGATTCAAATGGAATATCACTTGTAGGAAATCTTGTGACAACTGGAGATCGTATTGTGCAGCACATTAAGAAAACATTTCAGAGGTTAAGGAATGGAAGGTCCGGGTTACAGGGAAGGAAATTTGTATTTGCACACAGTCCTCTGGCACTCAATGTCAACTGATCTCTTCAGGAGCTCCTACTGCTTTTGATTTAGATGTATTGCAGGTGATCAAGGCTGGTTAATGTGGCTTTCGAAGAGGAACATTCGGAGGCCATATTCTATTCCTGTTGTCTCTACAGACCGGCGTTTTATCTGGTCGTGCAGGGTCCATGGTGATCTTTACCTTTCTTTGATCAGAAAAATTACAATATTTTGAACTTTTTGTTTTCTTCTAGGAAAGATTTCAAGTGAAGAACCCTCCTCACACCTACATTCAGAAGCTGAAAGGGTATCTAGATCCAGCAGTAACAAGAAAGGTAGGAGACGTGAAATCCTTCAGATGCTCTATGACTGCTCATACATCATACTCGAGAGAAACGGAGAGGGGGGATGTATAACGGAAAGTTCTTGCAAGAAAATGCAGAACATTAAGAAATATTACAGAGCCAACAAGAGGCCCCTTATGTGTATGGAAAAGAAAAAAGTGGTGGAAAAAAAAATAATATATATATATTTTATAGCAACTTTACTGAGTAGTAAATGTAACCATTACTATCCAGACAAGCCAGATGTGCTCATATCCTGGGCTGATGTCTGAAAGCGGAGAGCACGGTGGATCAGATTGCCATCATTTCGATCTGAACAATCCAGTCTAGTGTTTATTACCGTATTATTTTAATATTTTCTCTTTATATTGTAAGGGTGATCTTGTGGGTACTGCCCAATGTGCCCATGGGTGCTGTAATACGCAGTCCTACTCCCGTGGCTACTGCCGGGATTGGAGATAACGCTGATCCTGACAGTTTAACCTCCTATCAACCTGTCAGTACCCCCACAACATTAAAATAGGCTCGGTCCTGGGGTTAACCTTGGTAGGAGTAAACTGTCCACTGGGGTTCTGGACAGTAAATGGCTTTGGCTCCTTACCTACCCCCATCGTAATAATTCACTTTGAGCAGGGTTAACATGCGTTATAGTAGAGTTTATCTCATGCGTATCATTAATGCATTTGACTCAAAGGGTGAAGCCCCATTTGTTGAGAGTCCTCAGGTACCCACCATATACCCGAGTGGCAGGTCCTTCCATAAATATTGACAACATGTGGTTGTAGCCAGTACAATATGTAATGCAAGTAACAAAATGGCACCATCCTAATGATATAGCCCATGGGGAATGGGTTGATGTGGCCACAGAAAGATGGCCAAAAGTAGCTGCACAGAGTCCGCATGTGGCCATAGCTTTGAGCCAACAGTCAATCAATACCCCCCTTTGATGTGGTGCAAAGATTCAGAATCCAAAAAGGGCACTAATTCATAACTTTTTGACCTATAGGTACTCATAACCCCTTGAAATATTGTTTTCATCCCAAGTTTTATTTTACATCTTTTCCGCAGTTAGGATTTTACTGCATTTGACAACTATAAGCAGGGAGTGGCATTTAATGTCTGGGAAACCTAATGCCTAGATTTATTATGATGCGTATATTAATTATAGGCACTCTGCCCTCAGGCAAAATTGAGCACACCATTTTCTAAGAACAATTCAATGTTTGTATACCTTACCTTTTAAAGGGCATCTGTTAGCATGATCAATGCTATCAAACCACCCATAATGTCTGGTAGGGCCAACCCTGCCGATTAAAATCATAGCTTTTCGGAGTAATAAGTGTTTCTAAAAATATGCAAATCAGGACTTTTATACTGATGACCTATCCTCTAGATAGGTCATCAGTATCTGACTGTGGGGGTCCGACACCCGGGACCCCCATCGATCAGCTGTTTGAGAAGGCAGCAGCGCTCGCAGTAGCGTTGCTGCCTTCTCTAGCTTTTCCAAGGCTGTGTGACGACATGTTGATCGGTCAGATGGCCTAGGCTGAGCTCAGCCCCATAGAAGTGAATGCGATACCAAGCATAGCCGCTATGCAATGTACAGCGCTGTGCTCACAAGAGCGCCGGTGCCTTCTCAAACTACTGATCAGGTACTGATGACCTATCCAGAGGGCAGTTCATCAGTATAAAAGTCCTGGAAAGTCTTTTTAAGTGCACTAGGGGCAGGGATCTAGCCATTCAGTGCACCTTAGCTCTTCCACTGTGTCTCCCTCAACATCCCTCCTTCCATCTGGACACCTGGCCCTGTCAATCAAATGGACTGGGGATTGTCCTGGGAAGTAGAGTGGAGGCGCTACGGTGCACTGAGGAGCTTTGGCCCACCCTATGTGCACTTAACCCCTAATTTGCATGTTCAGGGGATGAAAGGTAGGGTTTTAAACAGCAAGGTCAGCATTGTCAGGCATTCTACCTGGTTCAATAGGGTTGAACCTGCTGACAGATGCCCTTTAAAATAATACATTGCTTTTCATTGATTGATGGATTGTGCCATTTTTTTCTATACTTCCCTAAATGTTTAATATTCTATGAAATTACCAAGGTGGTCTTTTAACATCACTTCAGACATATTTTGGGGGTTACGGCATGTCTGTGTAAACTATTGAGCTTGTCGGTTTATGTGCGGTGGATACATTGACGATGTGTATAAAACCACGGTGATCCGGAAAAGCCGGTGTCTCCACTGCACTCCTCTATAATTCCATCTGTAAAGTGTGAGGAGATCTGGGTCAGGATTACATCACAACTATGTCAGGTTTGGTTGGAAACTAAGATTTTCATTTGTCTTGTTATAAAAGGGAAAATTGGCCGAGCGACAAAAACACTTTTAAATGGATGCTGGTTCATATTGAATGTACTAAGGTGAGATTGTAATTTTCCATTGCCACTGACTGCCAGGGAGTTTTCAGTAATTAGTTTCATCGGTAATATTGCTTATGAAAACACTAGTGTAACACGTGTGACCCCAGAAATGGGGACGGAGTTTTTATTACTTACCAGGTAATACGGGAGATAATTGTCACACATGGCGCCCTGTGTAAGGTCTTGTTTTATGATGTCCGTACCAGTCCACTTTCTGGCTAGACAGTCCTACCATGGCAGACAGAAAACAAGGATCCAGCAGACCGTCCAATTCTTTGATTTCTCCAGAGTTAAAGGCTTTTTTTATAGCATTTTACTCATTTTGGCCTAAAAATCATTTTTTAATTTGGTCTTTAATAGAAATATTGAGCCGTCCTGTGACAAAGGGTTAACTGTTTGTCTAGCTGTGTGAACCATACTTTTACTTTCACTTTGTGCCGGTCATCTAATAACCCTTATCTGTAATTCACTAAAGAGCCCATTGCACAGATTATTGCTAACGTGTAAATGTACCGCCGATTACCCAATGAATGAGCGAAACCCTCATTCAATGGGTAATCCAATCGGTAATCTAATCGCTGGTGGTCAGCAGATTTTCGGGAAGGAAACCTTCCTTCCCGACTATCTGCTGTAATATAGTCCCGTGTAAAGGGATCTTTAGTGGTCATAAACACTTATTTGAGCTTTAATGAGTGTTTATAATGAGAGCAGAGATAAGGAGCCGTCAGATTAGCTGTGTGATGGAGAAGAGAGAAAATTCAGATCCCTCTATTAGAGCATCTCATCTCTGTACAGAAAAAAGGGCTCCATATTTGTAATAAAGACCAATTTAAAAAAATGATTTTTAGCTCAAAATGAGTACAATGCAATAATACAAAAAAATTGGACCAAAGGTGTACATTACCTTTAAGGGAAACCGATATAAAACTTCCATATAACGCTAAACAATACATCTCCACAGTGCTCACACAATAGGGTTATTAAGTGCCTACATAATACTGTGATACAATGCTAAATAATCCTATTCCACTATGTCCACACAATATACCGTAGCTTTTCAGTTTCCAAAATAATACTGCCATACAATGCTAAATAATACTTCCCCACTGTGCTCATGCAATGCAGCTATATAATACTGTCATGCAGTATCTAAATAATAGTACCATATAGTTCTAGGATATTCTCCCACTCCATACTGCCATTGAAAGCCTTATACTCAGATTGCTTCTGGGGTCTCATTATTGGGGAGCCCTCCAGTAAACAAAAACCACATGCAATTGCCTAGTTTACCACCTACTATAATCACCCGGGTATAGCGGTACTGTTGCTCTGTACCATGATTTACACTGTAGCTGTGCTTATTTGTATTGATTCTATGTAATAACACAGTCAACTCAGTCACCTAGGAGGTATAATGAATAGGAAGAACATTTATTAACACTGGCGTTTTCCACGCTGGTCTCAAGTCCCTCTGTGCTGCCGGAGGAAGCGCCAAAGTTATGTGGAAGAGCAGGACTCTACATAAGTTTGGTGATTTCTCCAGCAGGCTGTGCGACAGACTTAACTCTACGCCATTGCTCTTGCTGGCATAGATTTAAAGGGGTTATTCCAAAAAATATACTTATGACTTATTCTCAGGATAGGTCATCAGTATCAGATCTGCAGGGGTGCGACACCCGGGACCCCCACCGATCAGCTGTTGAGCACCACAGCCTCTTCCTCATCACTGTACATCGGTCACATGGCCTAGGGCTGAGATGCAGTACCAAGCACTGCCACTATGTGATGTACGGCGCTGTCCTTGGAAAGCTGCCTGGAGACTGCATCGTTCATCATAACTCCGATGAGCGCAGGGGCTCTCTGAAACAGCTAATCGGTGCGGGTGCTGGAACTTGGACCCCCGCTGATGTAATAATGATGACCTATCCTGAGGATAAGTCATCATTATCTTTTAAAGGATAACCCTTTTAAGCCATTTTCCACTCCAAAAAACTAAAACGTTATGGAAAATGATAAATGAGCCGGGCTTGACGCAGCCATGCCCCCTCCCCTTTTTGGCGTGAGCGGGGAAGAGTTGCAAGCTGTGTAACAAGACTTGTGACACCTTTACTCCACTTTGATAAATGTCCCCCTAAATGTATTACCGAAACCAAGTATAATTCCAGTCAACTGTTATTCTTGCCATTTGGTGGAGACCTATAGGTTCCACTCCACCCAGTTGACGGCATGTGTCATTCTTCTCATCTTCTGTTCCTTTAGAAGTTTCGAAGGCGAGTGCAAGAATCCACTCAGGTTCTGCGGGAACTGGAAATCTCCTTAAGAACAAATCACATAGGGTAAGAACACGGACGGAATTTCTTTCTTTTTTTTTTTTTGGACTGGCAGGTTGACGTTTCCTGCCATTAATTGTAGTTGGTACAGGTTTGTACTTCTTTTACTGCCGGTGCTGTCTGGAGGCTCTGGATATACATCTGCTGTATACCTAATAATTACGTCTATTAGGTTTTATAGGGCTGGTTTGATGTTGCCAGATTGGTGAGCTAAGCAGTTTTCTGTGCCAAAGAGAGAAAGAGATTGGATTTGGACGCCCGCTGAAGCCTGGTTATGTTACCCATTTGTGAGCGGCTCCCCATAAGCAAGAACATTATGGATTTAGTGAAATGGAAAAACCACATCTTCAAATAAGGTTATTTTTAGCTAAAACCACAAAGTTTAGTCTGCTCTTTCCATACAAATGACCAGGCTGAGGCATGTACGAGCCATTCATCATTCCCGATCATAGGTTACTGGTCTCAGTAAAATGCCATTATTATACAGGAGAAGTCTAATATCTCTATTATTAGACCTGTGACCTCCTCATTCCAGATCTAGTTCCTCCTTGGTGCTTAGCTTCACACCTCCAGCAGCAGAACCACTGCAGCCCATGAAGACTCAAACTTCACCATCATATGTTATGTTTCAGATTCCTACATTAGAGGAATTGTCCAGGATCTAGAAAAATGCACTACTGTGTCCATTGGCTAGTGCCTGGTATTGCAGGCCATCTTAGTTAAAGGGGTTGTCCCACAAAAAATATTCTACAGTTTTAAAACCAGCACCTGGTTCCGAATACTTTTGTAATTGCATGTAATTAAAAAAAAATTCACTGAGAAGGCCGCACATGCTCAGTTTTATCTTTCAACTGCCTCCTGAGCTGTGATAGGGAGATCTGAGACACGCCCCCTGAGCTGTGATAGAGAGATCTGAGACACGCCCCCTGAGCTTCAGTAGAAAAGACACTCCCCTAGAGCTTTCAGCTTGATGCAAGTCTAGCAGAGCAATGAATGTGGAGATCTCTGGATCCATGTGAGGTACAGGCCTGGTTCTAGCTTTGTTAGATATAGATTGTCATGTCCTATATGGTGTCTGATTTTAATTTTTTACATTAGTCATCAGATAACCCCTTTAAGTAAAGAGGACCAAGTTCCAATACCAAATACATCCCATGGACAGGAGAGGCGCTTTTTCTGGAGAAAAAAAAAAAAACGAGCATTTTTTTAAAATTCTGGACAATCCTTTTAACATTATGTGCAGTTCCAGTATTTCAAGTAAATTCACTCTAAGCCAAGTCTTGCTACATACAGTTCAGCCTAATTGGATGGTCAGGGCACTTGGCTAATACAGTGACCCAATGATTAGACCTTAACTAATGCAAGTTGGATCCTATTGAACTTAAAAGGTTTTTCCAATCAGACATTTATGGCATAGCCACCTCTGGGTCTGACATTCCCCCAATCCTTGTCCCGCTTAGTGTGGTGGCCACTCGCTGCACCATCTAATGAAGGCTTCAAGGGATTATCGCATGTTTAATGTAAAACATGAAAATCAGACATAAACCACTTTCTAACAAAGCTAGAGCTAGCCGTGTACCTCACATGGATCAAGATTTCCACACATTCATTGGTCTTATTTTGAGCTGGCACCTCTAGGGGTGTGTCTTTTTTCAGAGGGCATGTCCTTTCTGCTGGAGTTCTTACCCTATCACAGCTCAGAGTGTGTATCCGTTATGCTTCAGATCTCTCCCTAACAGAGATCAAGAGGTGTGTCCTTTCTGCTGTACCTCTCTCCCTATCACAGCTCAGAGGAGGTCTCCTTTCTGCTGCAAAACTCTCCCTATCACAACTCAGGGGGCATGTCCTTTCTGCTGCGTCTCTCCACCCTGTAACTGTCACGGCTTCTAACAGTAGATCCAGCTGGTTGCAGTTGGAATGGAACTGAGCATGTGTGTCCACCTCAGGTGGACAGAGAAATAAATAAAAAATAACAAACAGCAGGTGGCGCTATACAGATACACTTTATTGAATAGCTCAGTGGCTATAATACATTTTTAATTACATGCAATTACAAAAGTATTCAGATCCAGGTGCTGGTTTGAAAAATATAGAATATTTCTCATGGACCAACCCCTTTAATGTACAATTGGCCATACATATGTAACCCCCTCTATTCACTTCTTTGATGAAAAAGCCAAGCTCCTTGCTCAACCCCCATAGAAGTGAACGGAAAGAGCTGCTGACATGCACATTACCTGGTGGACAGTAGCCGGAACCCCACCAAGCATCAAAGTGATAGCCCATCTTAGCTTTACAAGATGGGACTAGTGAGCAACTGGTAGTGCACACATGGCACGTTCCACGGAGAATAACCCTGTGCACGCTATAATGGCACGTATAGGCTACATTGGACATGTTACATTAATGTATAGTGCTCTGTGTCTGCACAGCATGGAATGTTTTTGAATCTACCTCACTATGTTTTTGGGCACTTAAAAATGAAAGAAAATAAGTAGAAACTGGGTATTTTCAATTATTCATGAAAGTAAATTATTTAGCTTTCCCACCTCCTGGGTAATTGCAAGTCACCGTTATACTTGGCTTCAGTGGACCAGAGACAGAATAAAGTACCAGTGCAAAGATAATATATGAAAAAATAAAACACGCAACAATAAAAAAAAAAGGCAGAAATCATATTCTGGCCATAATGGATTTCGCTGCATAAATTGAAGCTGGACATCCTATGTCATATCTTTCAGCTAAAGGGTTAAAGAACTTCATGGGCCGATGCTGGTATTAATAGCAGGACGCTTGCCAGGCAGCAAAGCAAAAATTCTGGGCACAATGCAAACTCTGAACTTCATAAAGGACATTTTTGTCCATACATCAGAACTGAACATTTCCTTGGCCTTCTAGTAATAGATACGCCTTTCAAATGCTAAGCAAAAATTTCCATGGTCCCCGAGCTTTGGTGTCACTGCAGCTGTTTGACCCATGGTGTCCAGATTTACTTCTCTATGGTTATACTGAATAAATTGTTCAGTATTTCCTATTTTCGGTATTGCATTTTGATTTTGCTGTGATTTCTATGTTATTTGACAGATGGGTGAGAGAATTTTTGAATGAAGAAAACAAGGGGCTGGACGTCCTTGTGGAATACCTCTCTTTTGCACAATACGCAGTCACGTAAGTAAAATCTCTGCCCACAAAGCCACCGACCTATACCCTACTTATAGAAGGTGACCACACAACTACTGTGGTGCCCATCAAAAGGGTACTCCCAGTTCAGGTTTGCAAATTATCATAGTCTTGCCACAGTCAGAACAACATTAACAAAAAGGTGAGGGGTGGAGGGTAAGGGGGTCTAACCACCTTTCTTGAAGGTTTTAGCTGCTATCCTGCATGCAATCATGGAGTTACCTGAGCCTTGCTACGGTAACTCCCCTGTGAACCTTCATCCATTGTTATTTATACGCTGTTTAATACATGTGTGTCTTATCATATCTAACTAATAGTCTGTTTCTGGACTTGGGCCAATCATATGGTAACTGAGATATCTGGTTTTATCCATTTTTTTTTTTTTTTACGCTTTTGGTTACCATTCATCCCCTGAGGAACCTAAAAGAGGGATTATAATGGGATGTCTTCAGGGTATATCAGGGTATAATAGGAGTAGGTACAGGGGACAGACTGCATCTACCTTCTGGGTGCTTCGAGAATCAGATTTAGCCTTTACAGATATACAGCTATAAAGGGCTGAGCTCTATAGCACATTTTTCAATGCTCCCACTTAACCCCCGAGCCTTTAGCAGCAGTATGTGAAAGGGCACACTTGCTGGCCAAGTTGCGGTAAACAAATTTGAAAACACCCGGCACGATCTGCTAAATGATCAGAGCACGCTGGTTCAAAAGTACCACACAATCAGCCACGTAGGCAGGATGGGGCTTGGGAGACAACAAAAGACCAAACCAGACCCTAAAATAGATTCCGACCTCTAAATTACTTCAGACTCCAGACCTCTACATTACTTCAGACCCCAGAGCACACCCATAAATTAATCAGACCCCAGATTAGACCGCTAAATTAATTCAGACCCTTAAATCATTCAGAGCCCAGACCAGATCCAAAAATGAATTCGGAACCCAGGCCAGATCCAAAAGTTTTTAGAACACAGACCAGACCCTATAAACTAATTAGACCCCAGATCAGACCTGTTTATAAACCGCAGACATTTACTTACCTCTCCTTGCTTCCAGTTTCTCTTTGTCTTCAAGGCCACTCATACAGGTCCTGTCACCAGACATTGTCACGATGCTGTGTGCATGGCCAGTAAGAGCCTGATGTGGCCCAGAGGCCTGTGGGCTCCTTGGACTATGAGGTCAAGTTGTAGCTGTAATCACTGCACCTCTTATAGTGGCTTTTGATTTTAATTTTTATTTTTTTTAAAAATTTTTCAAGGGAAAATTAGCATTTACCGTATATGGCCACCCACTGATCAGGACGGCTTCCTGTTTTAGGACCCCTATCCTCCACACTGATCTTTATTTTGGGGACCTTTTATTTGAATAGTAGTTGTCCACACAGGAAAGCCACTTTAACAAAATGTTTCAGATATATTTTTGTATTTATAAAGCCGTTCCAGGTCGTTCTGGATCTGTTTTTATGAATTGTAGCTCATGAAGCGGTGGACTAAAGACATTTTACGGATAATTGCTATTGAGTTCTACACTCTCTTTATGATTGTTTAAACTCAATGTTCCTAAATGAAATATATTTCATATTGTTCCTTTTAGGATACAACTTTGGCAACAGTTCTCGCATTATTCACTTTCCCGAAAGCTGCCATGATGGAAAAAATTTCCATTTTTTAATAGAATTACTAACATTTGGAAATGGCACACAGCACAAAGGGCCTCTTGTCTGCTGATAGTTGTGCATGAGTAAACATGACCCGACATGTACCATTTCTTGGTCACTAGGACTGAGACAAAAATTAATTAGCAAAAATTTTGTAGAATTATGTTTTTTACCTAATTTGATGACAAAATTAAATAAAATAAAATAATAAAATGAAATTAATTGTCCACTTATAATTGTCAATTATCAAAAAGGGGAAATAAACATTTTTCCTGTAACATTTTGTATACGTAAAAACAGATCTACAAATAACCAAAGCAAATATTAAAGGGGTTGACCACCAATTAGATTTTGATGACCTATCCTCTGGATATGCCTATGCCAGTGGAAGGAGCCTTCTACTTCTGGTTCCATACACATAAACAGTTGATCCGGTGTTGAACTCCTACAAATTTGATATTGACAACATATCCATTGAATAGGTCACCAGTATCAAAGGTGGCCAACCCCTTGTCCAGGATTAGAAAATCATGGCTGCCTTCTTCCAAAAACAGCTCCACAACTATTCACATTCTGTATGTGGTATTACATCTCAACCCCACTCACTTCAGGTGACCCTATGCACGAGGGATCAAAAAATTGAGCTGTGATGAAAGTAAAACCGGTTAGCCGATGTCCAACTCACAGGGGTCAAGGAAGCTGAGATATGAGGAGTTGTAGGGATTACTAAACAAGGTATGTGTGAGGACCTCAAAAAGCAACCTATCATATCATAGCTTCCTGGAGACTTGTGTGTATGTTGTGAGCTGCTGAGATACATCGCAGCCACAACAGATTTATGTAGTGGATTACCAAAAGTTGTTTATTGGAAAACCGTTCTGATTCTATATATTTTTTTTCTTTCCACTCAGATTTGACTTTGAAAGTCTGGAAAATAATGTAGAAAACAATGTTGATAAGTCAAAACATTGGAGTCGTTCAATTGAAGACCTACATAGAGGAAGCAACTTACCGTCACCTGTTGGAAATAGTATTACCCGCTCGGGCAGACATTCTACCTTACGGTACGTTGTGTTAATACTGGTGTTGTTTGCCATCAAGGGAGTCTATGACTCATCGGGTCTTGTGGAAATTAAGTTCACAACTATATCACTTCACCCACATCTGCCTTATATGATGGAGGGGTTTTCTCCGTTCAGGACCCCTCCCTTTCAGCAACAATGGAGTCTCAGGAGAATTCTGCATGGCCATGGATTACTTGTTTTGGCTTTTATCTGGTAGCTCCTTTTACTGTTCATGGTAATTCACCTCAGTTCATCCTAATTTTGGTTCTCAGATCTCAAACTTTTTACAGCGAACAATCTTTTTTTGGCAGCCATCTTGTCTAGTTTACCAAGAACCAGTGTTTCAGTATCTGGTGTAGTACTTCATTCCCTAGTTCCTTTTGAGGTGTTCAAGTCCTGGTGTCTGAAGATAAAGTACTACAAGCCCTGGTGCCTGATGGTAAAGTATTACAAGCCCTAGTATCTGGTAATATAGTACTACAGGCCCTGGTGTCTGATGGTAAAGTATTACAAGCCCTAGTATCTGGTAATATAGTACTACAGGCCCTGGTGTCTGATGGTAAAGTATTACAAGCCCTGGAGCTTTATGGTAAAGTACTACAAGCCCTAGTATCTGGTAGTATAGTACTACAAGCCCTGGTGTCTGATGGTAAAGTATTACAAGCCCTGGTGTCTGATAGTAAAGTATTACAAGCCCTAGTATCTGGTAATATAGTACTACAGGCCCTGTTGTCTGATGGTAAAGTATTACAAGCCCTGGAGATTTATGGTAAAGTACTACAAGCCCTAGTATCTGGTAGTATAGTACTACAAGCCCTGGTGTCTGATGGTAAAGTATTACAAGCCCTGGTGTCTGATAGTAAAGTATTACAAGATCTAATGTCTGACATTATAGTACTAAAAGCCCTGGTGTCTGAAGGTAAAGTACTACAAGCCCTGGTGCCTTATGGTAAAGTATTACAAGCCCTAGTATTTGGTAGTATAGTACTACAAGGCCCGGTGTCTGAAGGTAAACTACTACAAGCCCTGGTGTCTGGTAGTTTAGTACTACAATCACTGGTGTCTGATAGTAAAGTGCTACAAGCCCTGGTGTCTGGTAGTATAGTACTACAAGCCCTGATCTATTGGTATAGTTCTACAACTCTTACCCTAAGTTCAGACCTGAGCGTTTTACAGCGCGTTCCTACGCGCTGTAAAACGCTCAACACGGAGAAACCAATGATTCCCTATAGGAATGGTTCTCACCTGGGCGTTTTACAGCGTGTACGATCGCGCTGTAAAACGCCCGACGCTCAAACAAGTACAGGAGCTTTTTTTGGCGCGTTTGACGCGCGTTTGGGCCATAGACTCTTTGGACAACACTGCTGTCAATCACCCAAACGCGCGTCAAACGCGCGTTCACTATTAAAAAAACGTGCATAAAAACGTGCGACAAAAACGCGCATAGAAACGCGCGTTTGAGAAACGCCTAGGTGTGAAACCAGGGTAAGTGTCTGGTAGTTTAGTTTAGTATTACAAGCCCTAGTGTCTGGTAGTTAAGTACTACAAGCCCACAAGTCTGGTGGTTTAGTATTGCAGACCCTGGTGTATGATCATTTAGAACTACAAGCCATTGTGTCTGGTGCTTTAGTGCTACAAGCCTTAGAGTCTGGTGGTTTAGTACTACAAGCCACTGGGTTTGATATGGTTTAGTACTCTAAGGCCTGGTCATACACTTAGATGGATATTTCTCCCAACCCTCCATATATATATGCTCGCTCAGCTGTTAAAATCCTACAGCGTGCTCTTTCCTTACTGGACAGCTTCAATTGGAGAATGACGGGAGGCACCCACACATTACATGGTGAACCGGTGGGTTCGACTGTCATTAGTCTCATGTATATGGGCACCTTAAATCCTGTTGGTTTAGTATTCCAAGCCCTGGTGCTTTAATACTCCAAGTTCTGGTGCCTGTGGTTTAGTACTAAAGTCTCTTATTCTAGTGGATTAGCAAACTCATCCCAGTGGGCTCAGTAGGCTTTCCTGTCGAGGCAGGGGAGACATCTTTCTCTAGATCACTTATAATGGATCCACTTTGAGACCAGTGTTTGCTTTTACTTCAATGTATTGAATATATTATTATATTTAATTCAATATATTTTATTATCTGGTGATAAATTCCAGGGTAAAGTACGTGTTTTTTTCCAGTCTGTAATAAAAGCTCCTGATGACTTGAACTCTAAGCAGTAAACTACTTGAAGAGACAACATGTGCAAATAAGTCTGCATTACTGTGGGGTATTGCCACCTAAGTGTAAAATCAATAGTTCTGTCCGAGTGTTTGGTGATATATGGAAACAGTGTATTGAGAGGAGATTGCCTCGGTTCTATAAAGAGCGGAGCTGTATAGATCACCAGATGATTAACAGCCATGGTTTAGGCTTCAGTCACTACCTGTGTCGGACGCCAACATTACTTTATGGATTGTATGTGGCTTTTAAAAGGAAAGTGTCAGGAAAAGCCAATTGTTTATTAATGTCTTGGAGCAGGGAATGATAAGCTGTCTTATGCAAACCTTGCTTTCAGTTGTTGTTTTTTTTTTACCATTTGCTGTTCTGGGGACATAATACCATGATTACGTACTGAAGGTCATTGGAGAATGTGTGCACAAATTACGATCTGTGCTCTTGGAAAGTGATCTCAGAAAATCAGGCTTTTTCTGTTGCAAGTGGACATGAGGATAAGGGTTGGGCTCACGTCAAGTTAGGAAAGTATGTCTATACAAAAAAAGGATACAAATATATACTGTCACACTCTCGTAGGTTTCTATGAAGCAAGTACAACCCCAGTTCCAAAAAAGCTGGGATAAAATGTAAATAAATATAAATAAAAACCGATTGAGACGATTTGTAAACCTCATAGACCCATATTTTATTCACAGTAGATCAGGCATGCTCAACCTGCGGCCCTCCAGCTATTGCAAAACTACAACTCCCAGCATGCCCGAACAGCCTACAGCTATCAGTCTACAGCAGGGCATTGTGGGAGTTGTAGTTTTACAACAGCTGGAGGGCCGCAGGTTGAGCATGCCTTCAGTAGATCATAGAACAGATATCAGATGTTGAAATTGAGACATTTCCTGAAAAAAAATATGACGGGTTTTCCGAGACTTTTATACCGATGGCCTATACTCTATACTCTGGATAAGCCATCTCAATCTGATCGGTGGGGATTCGACACCCAGGACCCCCGCTCATCACCTGTTTGAGAAGGCACCGCTGCTTGCAGTAGTGCCGTGGCCTTCTTCCGACTCACCAAGCACAGCGCCGTACATTGTATGGGCCATGTGACCGATGAACGTGACGTCACTGGCCTAGGGAAAGTATTGCATCTGCCTGTAGGGAAAGGTTTATATTTGAAAGACTCATACTGGCTTATGGTATATTCTAAATTTCTTAAGGCCTCATAAACACGGCCGTTGATCGGCTGTTCCGTGCATTGTATGCACGGGCAACAGCCGTGTGGATTCTGCAGACGGATCCAGACCCATTCAACTTGAATGGGTCCATGATCCAACTTTTTTGCGGTGTGGTGCGGAGGCATGGACAGAAACCCCACAGAAGCACTCTGTGGTGCTTCCGTGGGGTTCCATGCCAACTTTCTGCATCTGACCTTTTGGACTGCGGGCCCATTTAAGTGAATGGGTCCGCATCCGTTATGCGGGGTGCACACGGCTGGTGCCCGTATATTGCGGGCCGCAATACGGGCACAGACGGTCAACAGCCATGTGCATGAGCCATCAAATGAATATATCCCCAAGAGAACATAGATTTGTGTTTGGAGAACTTGACATTCCTGCATACAGAATATACTAATAGAGACTAATAACAGATACAACAACTATAAAAGTATTGAACCTCATGGATATGAACTAATTGAATGGTAACTAACTACCTAATGAAAACTAATGAAATACTAATGGAAACTAACCACCCCTGTTCAGTCACTTTAGGCACGTTTGCTAGATGTTACAAGCTGAAGTCGGTTTTGGTCGGTATATGGGTGGTTGGCATGTGGACGTCATTTTTCCTCTTTACTCACTGCAAAAACTTTCAGGGTTTATCAAGATGGATGACGAGCTGTGAAGAGTGAAGAGCAATTTTCAAGTCCAACCACAAATGGTTACTAGGATTTGGAACTAAACCTCAAAATATCCACCCAAGATAGTCTTGAGCTTTAAAGTTCTAGGGTCATTGCAGTTCTCTTGCAGACGGCAGAAGGTTTTCCTCCAGCATTTCTATTCCAATAAGATCAAAGAAGAAACAGAAAGAAAGAAGCTCAGAGAAACTGCAGCAGGTCCTCCTCCACAGCCAAAGGAAAGAACCAAAAACTGAAATCTTGTTCTCAAGAAATGGATTCCACCATGCCTTGATAGAAGAGTTACCCAGGGTGCAGTGTGGAGCTCATCAAGTATCAGGATCACAAAAATGCATAAAAGTTTTAGTTTTTTTTTAGGATTTAGATATTGATAACCTCTCTTCAGTATAGGTCAGTGATAGGCAAACTGCGGCTCTCCAGCTGTTGCAAAACTACAAATCCCACCATGCCCTGCTGTAGGCTGAAAGCTGTAGGCAGTCTTTGCATGCAGGGAGTTGTAGTTCTGCAACAGCTGGAGAGCCGCAGTTTGCCTATCACTGGTATAGGTCATCAATATCCGATTGGTGGGGATACAACACTGCACTTGAATGGGAGGTGAGCTGCAGTACCCCGGACCATCCACCACGTGCTGTACGGAGTCTTCTGCTTCCAGCTCCATACACTGTATAGTTTCCAGTACCGATGGCTGATCTTGGAAGTGGCAGGTGCCAGACCCCACACTGATCTGATGTTGGTGACCAATCCTGAGGAACCCCTTTAAATTGGGTTCCAACTATAGACATTTATACGATATCAATTGGATGCATTAAAATATTTGATCATGGGGTCCGACCACTGGGACCTCACAGATGCTGAGAATGTTGACCACCCATATGTGATCACAAAGTCATGTGACGATTTGTGGGATCCCAACTGTAGAACCCCCAAAAATCCCATAATTATAGTTGTAATTTTTTTTTTATGTGGCTCTCGTGCTATACTGTACTTTATTATAATATACTATATCTGTCTCCTCTTCAACTTTTCTGTATGTGATTAGAAGATACAATATGCTGAAGTGCAAGTATTTACTGTGTTTCTAAATATATGGCACAACTTTCAAAGGAAGTTAATTTTTTTCCGGCTGTGATTTATGGTGAAGGATTGATGGGGATCGGTCCCACCTTTTATACACCAGACTTATTAAAATGTTTAATTCAACAGTCTATTTCAGCTCCGATCTGTTTCGGAAACGGAAAGTCATTTATCAGACACATCAATGGTTTCCCATGGGTAATAAAGTGGGCTAAATTGTGCTTGCTGGTAGATACAACAATATATGATTACTGCATCACTGCTTTGTGATATTAGCCTGATTACTTGGGATGTTCCTTTTTTTGTGTTTTTTTAACACTACCCTTGAATGCTAATTTGGTTTTGCAATCAAAAATAGGTCCAAAAAGTTACTGCTGATGAATTTCTTTATATATCCTTATTGTGATTGGAGCTCTATTTTTCTGATATAGTGTTCCAAATCCTCTCCATAGAGTTGATGTTACATGATAGAATTCTGGCTGCTTGAGGTCACCACTAGGGGGAGCATATTGTATACTGTTCGGTGCAATGAATGAACAGTATTCAGTAAGCTCCAGAGCTCGCCCCCTAATGGCAGTAGACAAAATTTTATTTTCAGCTATACAGTAAAACAACAGAGTTCGGCCGGTAGGGAAGAGTTTATATTTGAAAGACTCATACTGGTGGTATATTCTAAATTTCTTAAGGCCTCATGCACATGGCCGTTGATCGATTGACAGATCCAAACCCATTCAGCTTGATTCCGAAATGCCAAATCTGCCCCTGCTAGTGAGAACCAGCAGGATTCTGAATGCAGCTCTGGATGTGAATGGAGTATAATACGAATAACTACAAAAAGGTTACTCAGCGTTAACTATGTCAACTGTAAAGGGATTGTCAGAAAAGCTATTCTTTAACATGTCTCCTTGTAGCTTGTTCATTGACCTTCCTAGACGTGATACACAGCTTCTATCCAGAATGTGCTTTGTGGAACCATGGAACGTGTTGTAGAATGACCAGCCTCGGGCCACACTGTCTGCAGCCTTCATGTGCACGAAGCAGTGACTCAGGGAGGTTGTAATTCCAACTCACTATGAATAGTAGTCAGGAAATGTGTGTCATGCAGAGTCATTACTGAGTGATCAGATTGGCATGATACACTGGAGATGATTGCCCTGAAATGTCATTAAAACGCTCTTTGTCTAAATGAGAGATAAGCTTGCCTTTGATTACAGTATATATTGATACAGCAGCCATTCACGGAAGGGAATGAGATTAAAATCTCTTTGTTCTTCTGACCTTTATTTGCAAAAGACTTTTCCTACTAGTAATCTGCATGTGGACTCCTGGGCATTGATGGCGGCCAGTGCAGCCCCTTACCATGACCTCTTCTTTCTGAGCCGCTATTGTATTACATTAGTGTGCACTTTTCATTTTGACGTTTTTTTTTCTAATTAGTGTTGTATGGGAGGATTGTTTGGGAAGTGAATTGAAGTATCATTCAGCAGTGTTATGTTGGTCCTTTTAGAAGGAACCTGTCATCAGAAAGTATCCTGTCGTTAAAATCATTTTTTTAAATTTTTTTTAATTTTCAGCACATTATCTATTTTGAAAAGAATCCAAAATTTTTGTAGTTTTCACACTGACACTTCCCGTTCTTTAAAGATCACTTCTCAGCAGTCATCTGATTATTATCACAGACAGGATTACAAAGACAGATACCACCTCTGCATACATATCACACAGGACCTACCATTCACAATAGGTGACCAGTGATGGCCAGTTCACAGTGTTCGCCAACGAACACATGTGGGCTGCCATCTTAACCCACAAGTCCTTACCTGTGCCCGTGCCGCGAGCCGGTCTGAAACAAATGCGGTCACCGGGAGCAGGCAGTTCAGAGAACAGCTCGATGAAGGCCCCCGGCGGCTGTTCTCGGAACTGCCTGCTCCCGGTGACCGCATTTGATTTCAGACCGGCTCCCGACACAGGCACAGGTAAGGGCTTACCTGTGCATCGCCGGACTTGTGAGTCAAGATGGAAGCCCGCATGTGTTAGTTGGCGAACACTGCGAACTGGCCATCACTGTAGGTGACATCAGAGCTTGTCTAACCCCCGTTCCTGTGACTTCTGGTCAGGTCACAGAGCATGTATAGAAAACTCTCCCATAGGAGTCAGTGAACATCTCATTTCCCTTGTGCCTGAGTCCATGTGGCTGCAGCCAAGCATATCTATAAATGCTGTTCGCAGCAGTTCTGGCAAGATGGCTGCCCCTATAAGGCTACTTTCACACTGGCGTTCATGGGTCCGTTCGTGAGCTCCGTTTGAAGGAGCTCACGAGCGGACCCAAACGCCTCCGTCCAGCCCTGATGCAGTCTGAATGGACGCGGATCCGCTCAGACTGCATCAGTCTGGCGGCGTTCAGCCTCCGCTCCGCTCGCCTCCGCACGGACAGGCGGACAGCTGAACGCTGCTTGCAGCGTTCGGGTGTCCGCCTGGCCGTGCGGAGGCGAGCGGATCCGTTCAGACTTACAATGTAAGTCAATGGGAACGGATCCGCTTGAAGATGTCACCATATGGCTCAATCTTCAAGCGGATCCGTCCCCCATTGACTTTACATTGAAAGTCTGAACGGATCCGCTCAGGCTACTTGCGCACTTGCGAAATTTTTCTAAGTTATTAATGCAGACGGATCCGTACTGAACGGAGCCTCCGTCTGCATTAATATGATCGGATCCGTTCAGAACGGATCCGATCAAGCGCAAGTGTGAAAGTAGCCTAATCATGTTCATGAAATAGAATACAAAAAAAATAAATATCTACCATCAGAAAATAAGAACAGATTAGAAAAAAGGATATGTGCCACTGTCTGGGTTTAGTTGATGAATAAAGTATAGAGGATGCATTCCATTTAAAGAAAAATTAGATATTTTTTATTATTTGGGCGCTTTATAGCGGTGTAAAGTCTGCTGTTTATGGCAGTATTATTACCCTGACACTATATGGTGGTGTACTTTGGAATTAAATTAAGAAAACAACTGTCTAAAATGGTGACATTTTTTAAATAAATCTAACCCGACACTCTCACTATCTGGGTGCTGTCAACAAGCTTCTATCGTATGGTCTTATGATGTGTTGCTGTTTATTGCTTTGGGTTGACGATGATGTCTTACGAACTGATATTGGCATTTATTGACTATTTAAGGCAGTCTGTCACCAGGAAATTCACTGTTAAACCAGTCAGAATGCCTTGTAGCGCTAGCTCAGCTGAACGTAATCGTACCTTTCACTTACCCTAAGTTCACACCTGAGGGTTTTACAGCGCGTTCCTACGTGCTGTAAAACGCTCAACAAGGAGAAACCAATGCTTCCCCATGGGAATGGTTCTCACCTGGGCGTTTTACAGCGCGTACGATTGCGCTGTAAAACGCCCGAAGCTCAAAAAAGTTCTTGAGCTTCTTTGGGGCGTTTTGTCGCGCGTTCCCGTACATAGACTTTCGCGAACGCGCGACAATGGGCGTTTGCTTGTCTCTGTATGCGCGATTGTAAACGCCGGTACAATTGCGCATACAGAGCGCTCCATCGCGAACGCTCAGGTCTGAACCCAGGGTTAGAGATCCATTGCCCTGTTCTGGAGAAAAAGTACTTTTAATCCATATGCAAATGAGCATTCAAAGGGAACGTGTCTTTAGAAAACGACCTATTGTTTAAATCACATTTTTGTGTTAACCATACTTTGAAAGAATTTGGGGTGATTTTTTTTATTTTACATATTACTATCTATATTTAAAAAATATGTATATAATCCTGCAGTTTTACCACTGGCCACTAGGACAAATAATAGGTCATGATTTCCTGTTCTGTACAGGTACATTTTCACTTGTTATCACCACAGGCAAAAATACAAAAAGTAACACCTCTATATATAGATAAGACAGGATCCACCATTCACAGTAGGTGATATTACAGCTTATCTAACTCCTACCCTGACCTCTGCACAGGTCACAGAGCATGCCTAGAAAGCTCTCCCATTGAAGTCAGTGGGATCCCCTCCTGACCATTGTGTCTATGGCCCATGTAGCTTCTCTCAAAAGGCAGGAAGTCTTTATGATTGTATTTAAAATATAGAGCGTGAAAGGAAGAATTAAAAAAAATATTCACCAAAAATTCTAAAAACAAAATTTGCTAAAAAAAAAACGTGATTAAAAGGGGTTCTCTGGGAATTAGAAAAATGAAAATACTTAAATATTACTTCATTATAAATATATTCCCAAATACCTTACATTAGTTATAATGGCTCATTTTGTCTGGGGAGCAATCATTAGGAAAAACAAAATGGCCGCCATCCTATTAGTGCACACAAAACCTGTCCTAATCACACAGAAGGACAAGTTACTTCACAACACTGAGGTAAAGAGCTGCCTCATCCTCCTCTCTGCTCTTACTTGTCAGGGATTATGATCCTGAATACAGTTTAATATGGTCATCAGCTGAATCTCTGTAGGAATGGAGTTCATGAGAAGACATGAAGTACAGAGAGGAGGTGATGATGTGGCTAATGAGCAAGAGGACTTGTACGCAGTCTCCATTACCACAGTCTGTCCTGTCCATTCTCATGAACTTCATTCATACAGAGATTCAGCTGAAGATCTTCTCATCTGTATTCAGGATCATAATCCCTGACAAGTAGGAGAGGAGGATGAGGCAGCTCTTTACCTCAGTGTTGTGAAGTAACTTGTCCTCCTGTGTGATTAGGACAGGCTTTGTGTGTACTAATAGGACAGTGGCCATTTTGTTTCTCCTAATCATTGCTCCCTAGAAAAAAAAGAGCCTTCATAGCTAATGAAAGGTATTTTGGATTTCTAGCGATGGAAAAAGAAGAGGTCAACATTCTTCAGAAGATCTCTTTGTGTAGCCAACGAGACACTTGATGTATTTCATTGCATGCATGGAAGATCGTTTTTCCCTCTCCACCATTTCTAGAGCCAATACGAACTGGTGTCCTTGAATACGCCCCACTGGCCCTTCTCCATCTTGGGCAACTTGGATACCTAGCAATGGAAGGGTGTTCAGTGATAAGCAGTAGTCCAAACATTTTTGGGCTCATCTTATGCGAACAGCAAGCACAGAAAAAGACCCTCTACTACTGCAGGGAAGGGTCTATTACAATGGGGAAGTCCTGAAGTTTCCACTAAGAAACAAAAACAAGAATGCAAATAGCAAAATAAAAGCAGAAGTCATTTTTGCAGTATTGTGGAAACTTCTCTAACCACATATCCATGTGAAGATAGAGCAGCCACCCGTCTGCAGTCTTGTTCCGATTTACCAAAAAAAACAAGAACTAATTAGTCTCAGTTCCACCAAGTTCAGTATTGTGCAGGAAATGTTGAGGTCATCTGAGCCACCACTACCAAAAAAGTGGCTTTTTATCTATTTATTATGGAGTCCCAGTAGATGCTATGACTGTCAGGTTACATCCCTGGATCTGTTCACAACCAAGCCCTGTGTTTTCTTTAATGAGCAGTAACAGGAGGACAGAAGAATACATTGCCGGTAAGGTTAGGATGAAGTCATGTGGCCAGGGGCCATTTTTGCTGCAAGAGACGATGGACCGTAAAATCCCAATTTAACCCAAGAAAATGTTTTATTTACCTGAGCAGCTATTACTGTGCTTGAGCGTCTTAGGCTTATTACCTGCACAGAAATAAACCTTTAAAATATTCATTTATTTGCCTTGTATTTCATAAGGTAATATAAAGAAATGTATTAAATGCATGTAAACAGTATATCAATATAATGCATGTTATCATATTATAGAAGGACAGCAGAAATTTCCCTTAAAGGGAACCTGTCACCGGGACTTTGTGTATAGAGCTGAGGACATGGGTTGCTAGATGGCCGCTAGCACATCCGCAATACCTAGTCCCCATAGCTCTGGGTGCTTTTATTGTGTAAAAAAAACGATTTGATACATATGCACATTAACCTGAGATGAGTCCTGTCCCTGACTCATCTCACCTACAGGACTCATCTCAGGTTAATTTGCATATGTATCAAATAGTTTTTTTTACACGATAAAAGCACACAGAGCTATGGGGACTGGGTATTGCGGATGTGCATAGCGGCCATTTAGCAACCCATGTCCTCAGCTCTATACACAAAATCCTGGTGACAGGTTCCCTTTAAAGGGTTTTAGTGGAGTTTAATATGGATGGCCTATTCTCAGATTGATGGGGTTCTGACTCCCGGCACCCCCGCTCATCAGCTGTTTGAGCACAGCGGCCTATTGATGTCAAATTTTCGGTCACATGGCCTTTCTGCTGCTCAGTCCCATTCAAGTGAATTGGCCCGAGCCGCTATACCAAGCACAGCCAATATAGAGGCTGTGGCGCACTCAGGGGCTCTGCGACCTCTTCACACAGTTGAACATTGGAGCTGATAGGTGTTGGAACCCCACAATCAAATATCGATGACCTATCCCGAGAAGAGGTCATCAATATTTTCCTCCTAGAAAACCCCTTTAAAATCCACCATAAGGCATGGCTCGGTTTCTTAGTGATACAGTATGTTTGCTGGGGCCTGTTTCCAGGATGGGAGTGGTAGTGGCTCCGGTTGTAACAGTCAACCACAGTGGCAATCCTCACACCGATGCTCCCTAGGGCTGGGCAGTGAAAGGAGGGGCTCCTTTCTTCCCTCAGAGCACACCCTGATGTTGGGGCTCCTGCCTGATGGTAGTTGGGGTGCCCTTGATGTCATAGGTTTGGTGCGGTTGCAATGGCCGGCGTATGGTGCTGGAGTCAGTAACCAAGCCAGATGTAGAAAACAAAAGTCTCTCTGCAGAATGGTACTTGTAGTACAGACAACGGTATCAAAACACAATTCCAACAGTTCACAACACAAATCTCCCCGGATAGCAACGTATGGATGGAGCACTCGTTCCTCTACTTCCCCAAAGTCTCTTTCTGCAGATTCTATGGCTGCCACTATTAGTCTTGCAATGATGGCTGTAATTTCCAACTGACAGAGATAGAGGGTTGAAGATACGTCTGGCCGGGGCATGTCCAAGTGTGAAGGGTGCAGGGGCGGATTGGCCAATTTCCCTGTGGGCTGATGCCCAGTGGGCAACTGAAGCCTTCTCGATGGCCGCAAGCCAGGTACATAATGATCTGATGCTCAACGGTTGCAGGTGCCCTCCTGAACTCAGCTGACTGTCCTCATGATGGTGATACAATTGAATACTATGATGAGGGCGGCAGTATTTTGTGCTGCCCTGTGGTATTTGGTTCTGCTGGGGTGGTATTCTCCGGTGCACTACAGTATTGCAGGCCCTGCCTACTTCGGTTGTCTCTGCCTACTTGTGTTGTCCCGTCTTCTGTCAGTTTGAACCCACCTACAACATAGGGAAACTTTTTGGTTTTATTCCAGGGCCACTTTAAGTTCCCAATCCGCCCTTGGAAGGGTGTCTGAACAATATCAGCTTTGACTAGCAAATACTTCACATTTACACTGGCCGAGAATCTGCCAGATAATCGCTAATGACTGAGCGATCATAGGAACGATTGTTCATAGATTAATATGCTCGTTTGTGCAGGCACCTAAATGGTCCTTTGCCGGCAGCAGATCGTGCTGTCTAAACATCCCCTGCTGCCGGCAAACAATGATTCTGATGAGCGATGGCATTAGTGATCGCTCCTCCCCATATGGTGGAGGAGATCGCTGCATATAAATGCGTCATTCTCCTTCAAAATGGTTCCTTCCCGACAATCGGCTGCTAAATTGTCTGCTGTAAAGGGATCCTAACTGACTCCATTGCTTGGCTTGCAGATCCTGGACCCTCTTGGCTCTTGGCCTCATTATGGTGAGGTCTTTCTCTCAGTAGATAATCTTCAGAGAAGGTGATCCTCTTGAACTCTAGTTCAGTCCTCTGCTAAAACACTACACTAAGCAAGCAGCGGATGCAGGCTCCACACCTTAACTTCCTGCAGGGGCTGTGTCAGAGTTGGTTAACTCTATCACTTCTATACATAACCATATTGGCAATATACTGATATAACAATAAACAATTTTGCAAGTACTCTGTTCTGGGCTACTACATATATTAGGCATAACAGTAAGAATGCCTAAAGATTTGATGACTAGTATCGTATATGGCATTTAATAGCAATCAATAAAATTTTAGTGGCCTTGTAATTAGCAAAAATGTATTTCTTTAATCACATCTTCTGAGCAAAGATGTATAAAATTGAGTGCAAATTAGAGCAATGAGCTTACTAGTTTTGCATATCCAATAATAAGAGTTGGCTACCTGTTACTCACCTTTCCTGGCTTCAGCAATGAGCTGCTGTGGTCCCAACCTACGAAACCAGACACCTGCTTCTTCCCATATTCTGTGTTCAGTTTCTGAGAGGTTTTGACGTAAAATATTTTTGCGGTTATTACTATGTACATTCCTATTTACACGTTTCCATTCACGCTGCTTGTGAACCCGCTTTAAAGGCAACTGAACCTCCAGCCTGAAAGTGCTCACAGATAAGTGTCAAAGTGAATCAGGAATCAAATGCTTCTAGTAATTGCATGGCTTATGTAGCATTGTGACACTTAAGTTATTTCCGGTGCCCTGACAGACAGTAACCGCAGGCTGACTGCTTATACTTATCTGTACAACCATGACAGCAGTATAACATAATCAGCCGTCCTTTATATTGTGCTTTGAGTCTTATATACAGGTGAAACTCGAAAAATGTGAATATCGTGCAAAGTTCCTTTATTTCAGTAATGCAACTTAAAAGGTGAAACTAACATATGAGACTCATTACAGGCAAAGCGAGATATTTCAAGCCTTTATTTGTTATAATTTGGATGATTATGGCTTACAGCTTATGAAACCCCAAAGTCACAATCTCAGGTTCCCTTTGCTCAGGGGGTATGGACTAATTAGCTGACTAGAGTGTGACACTTTGAGCCTAGAATATTGAACCTTTTCACAATATTCTAATTTTAAGTTGCATTAATGCAATTCCTTTTAAGTTGTATTACTGAAATAAACTAACTTTTGCACGATATTCTAATTTTTCGAGTTTCACCTGAATGTGTTTGTGAGGTAGGTACTTATTTCCAACCCAAAAATCGATACTTTCTGAAAAATCTTATGTGTTTCGTGGTTATGGTACAAAATGGTCTGTTACAAAAAAGGGTGCTATTACATGTATGTAGCCAAGCTGTGATAACTTGCTTTAAATTCCAATCACAGAGTACAGAGGTAACCACGCATGTAGTAGCACTCCTAAAATGAATTTCCATATTTTTACAAGAAAAGCATTGTTTTTGTGATTCCAAACTCCAAGTCCTCTGTGTAGACAGAATTAAATGATTAAAATTCTGGCTGCCTGCAGCCACCACTAGGGGGAGCTTACGGCATACTGCTTTATTATTGAGTTCAATTAATAACTTTATGCAGTAAGCTCTTGAACTCCTCATACTGAAGGGTCTAGCCTGCAAAATGGCTTGCTTAGTGCACATGTGAACATAACATCAGCATGTGTATGTGATGAAAATTGGGTATTCATCAGTAAAGTGAAGACAGACTGCGAAGTGGTGCTTTCTTTGCTTTATATCTGATATGGTTAAGACATAATGAGGAAAGAATGGCCGTTAATGGGTATCAACGGGCATAGTCACCCCAGTAGACTCTGGTCCTAGGAGTTGGAAAGTTTTGGATCTGTCATACTTCACACTTGTATGTATGTAATTGTGTGCTGTGTATGGTTTACATAGATATATCCCTTGTGTAATATGACCACTTCAGGCAAAACTGGACCTTGGGGGAGCATAACACAAGCTTTCTCTCTTTCCTCTTCTTTTAGTCATGCTCCGCCCCCTAAGGCCCTGCACTAAGCATAATACTATATCAGCCTTGCCCGGAGTGTTCCTTTAACATTATTTACTGAAATACAGTACAGTACAGTACAAAAAGTTAGGGATGTTTGGCTTATGGGTGAAATTTCCGGCTGAACCTAAAATGCACTCTAACCTTTACAGGTGAACTTAATGTGTCCTCCTTTAAACTTTTGATTGCCCAGGTCTAACTGTTCAATGTTTCAGTACTTTTTGCACAACTTGCTGTTCTCTAACAATGAGCTTAACAGCAAAATTCACAACAGGTGTCTGATCCATGAATTGCCCAATACATTTCCTGGTTCAATTAGAATTGATATTTAAACAGTCCTCCTCATCATGCTGTTCACATTTTGACATCATGAGACCAAGACGACATCTAACAATTGATCAACAGTACCTCGCCATTGCGAGACTTTAAGCAGGATATTCTCAGATAGAAGTGGCCACTGAGCTTAGAGTGTCACAGAATGTCATCAGAAGGTTGGAACAGAGATACAGAGAGACTGGAAGAGTCACAGAAAGGCATAGAAGTGGACATCCTTTGGCCACATCCAACACTGATGACCGCTTTATTGTGAACAATGTCCTGTGGAACCGGATGATGAATGCCACACAACTCCAGGCACATTTAAGGGAGGTGTGAGTCACCCAAGGGTCATGTCAGACCATTCAAAACCATTTACATCTGTGTGGTCTGTGCGTTAGATGACCTGCAAGGGTACCTGACCACTGACGTCATCGTCTTGCATGGGCCAGGGAGCATCTACGCTGGACAAGGGACCAGTGGGCCTCAGTGCTGTTCACTGATGAAAGCCGATTCACGCTGAGCAGAAATGATGGCCGCCAATGATGTTGCACTATGCATCAGCCACCGTTGTCACCAGACGAGCCTTTGGTGGTGGTGGTGTTACAGTGTAGGCAGGTGTGTCTAGTCAATACAGAACTGCCCTACACTTTGTGAATGCTACAGTGGCAAGCCCATACTACTTCAATAACATCATTCATCCAGTCATTGTGCCTCTGCATGAACAACACAGGCCTAATTTCATCTTCGTGGACGACAATGCGCCAGCTCATCGAGGTCGCATCATTAGTGAACTGCTGCTGGAGACTGAGGTACCTCAAATGGAGTGACCTGCACTTTCTCCAGAACTAAATCTCATTGAAAACCTATGGGATCAGCTGAGTCACCATGTAGAGGCTCACAACTCTGTACCCCAGAACCTCAATGACCTGAGGGCCGCCCTTCAAGAAGAGTGGATATGCCTCAGCAGACAATAAGTCAACTTGTGAACAGCATAAGATGTCGTTGTCAAGCTGTAATTGATCCTCAAGGCCACATGACAAGTTATTGAGACACTGACATTTTTGTGGCAGTGTACCCAGCACTGGTGTTGGCTTTTGTTTCAATAACTTGTTTGAGATGGGGAAATTACCATTGCTGCTTCTACTTAAATGCCCTACCTTCATGATATAATATCACTGTAGCAGGAACTTTTTACATTTTCCATAAATTTCACCCGAAAGCCAAATATCCCTAACTTTTTGTGAGTAGTGTATAATAAAATGCATCATAAGTGTAACCCACAGTATACTGTTGAGTGTATATCGGCAATAAATGAGACCTACACATAGTATATAACATCTATACAGTGACTATATCATACCTTTGTGTTGCAGGTATAATACTTTGCCGAGTAGACGGACACTTAAGAATTCAAGATTAGTCTGTAAAAAGGACGACGTCCACGTCTGTGTCATGTGTTTACGGGCGATCATGAATTACCAGGTATCTCATTTTCTCTTCCTATGTAATAATGCTTGCATTGATTCAAGAATACAGTGCAAGCCTGTGATAAAGACATATGGCTCCATTCACATTGCTGTTTCTATTAGAGCAAAATAGGTCCAAAATGTTTGCTGATTACCTTCTTAATATATGTTTTGGGGTCAGAGAGAGATTTTCTTATGATAAAAAGATCCAAATTCCCTGTCTGGGGATAAAATTCTGTTAGGTTTCAGCCACCACTAGGGGGAGCTTTGGAGATTACTACATACATGCTCCTACATGTCCCCCTAATGGTGGATGCTGGTAGTCAGCTGGCCAGAGATTTGGAACACAAAATGGGAAGTTCAACCTCGATAAAATAGTCTTTTTTACTAGTGCTTTTGTCCTATATTCTTAGGAGCTGATAATATCCCAATATCCCAATGTTTGATAACTATTTTCTTTCACTTTCTGCAGTATGGTTTCAACATGGTCATGTCCCATCTGCACGCCGTCAATGAAATTGCACTAAGTTTGAACAATAAGAACCCAAGGTGAGCATTTGAAGTGCATTATATGACATGGACAAAGGACACTCCTGAAACTATCAAGAGAGAGATGTGCAACATGCTGCCACTCAGGCCCAATTGTGTCCCAGGTTTATCGGAATGCCGAGTGGCGTGGTGCGGCCCTTAATAGTCTCTGTGTGTGTCACGGTGCTCCTGCCTGGATACTGTTGGTTCCCAGGGTTAGGCTCCGAAGCAATAAAGGGGACAGTAATGGTGGAGGTGGAGAAATAGTTGAATCCAGACTTTTATAAAGTTCAACAGCTTTACTTGCATCATCTTGCATCCAGGCAATATTTGGTCTTTCTCTTGGTTCCAGCAGGTTTAGGGTTAACTGGCAAGCAAACTTGAATATTCTGTTTTCTCTCCCTGCTGTGCTAAACTCCGCTTTAGGCCTCTTTCACACGAGCGAGTTTTCCGCGCGGGTGCAATGCGTGATGTGAACGCATAGCACCAGCACTGAATCCTGACCCATTCATTTCAATGGGTCGGTGTACATGAGTTGTTTTTTTTTACGCATCAGTTCTGCGTTGCATGAAAAACGCAACATGTTCTATATTCAGCGTTTTTCACACAGCCCTGGCCCCATAGAAGTGAATGGGACTTCAGTGAAAAAAAAATCCGGAAGCAAGTGTGGATGCAATGCATTTTTCACTGATGGTTGCTAAGAGATGTTGTTTGTAAACATTCAGTTTTTTATAACGTGCGTGAAAAACGCATCAAAACGCATTGCATCCGTGTGGAAAAAACTGAACAACTGAACGCAATCGCAGACAAAACTGACTTAACTTTCTTGCAAAATAGTGAATGCATCCGGACCTAATCCGTCACGCTCGTGTGAAAAAAGCCTTAGTCTCATCACTGAATTTTAGGACTGTTCTGGTGTCTTTGGCTGATGACCGTCTCGCAATACTCTGTCTGTTAATCTGTAAGGAGTCAGGGTGATTCTCCTCTCCTTCCAACTCTAGACTAGACTGCACTCAGACTGAAAACTTCCTGCAGCCACTACCTTGGTAGGAAGCAGGACTGGCCCACCTCTGCCCAAAAGAGGGAGAATGGAATGGTAAGTTCCATTCTATCTAAAGATCTGTCTGCCATATCCGCTGCCACCTTCTGGTGAACCAGGCACATTACATGAACAAAACTGTTTCATAGCAACATTATGAATGCACAGTGTAAAAGTGCAGTGGAGCGGCAACGGGCTTGGGTCCCTTTAAGAAATGTTCTTGACGCCAGTTGCAATGAAGCACCCACGGCTAGGGCCTTATAAGATGTTTGGTACCCAGGTGTTGGAATGGCCGCGCGGTATAGGGTGGCCTAAAATGTCCCTTTATATAATGGTTGTATGTGTCATGGTGTTCCTACCTGGATACGCTGGACCCCAGGCGTTGGCTCCAATGCAGCAAAAGGGGGGTAGTTGAATAAGGGGGTGAAGAATAAACTGAGTCCAGACCTTGTGATGAAGTTGAAACACAGATTTACTTTGCATAAACGTTTCTCCAAACGGTTTACAGACTTTATCTTGGTCCCAGCAGGCTTCAGCATAAACAAAACGGTGGCAGGCAAACTCCTCTCCTCTCTGCTACATCTGTTGCTCTCTGGCTCTGCTGTGCTGACAGGGTAGCTGTACAACTTGACTTCCTCTGGATGCTGAAACCTCTCTCTGAATTATGCCAGGAAACTCTTCCTCCTGGCTTTTGAGGTTTTAAGCTTTGGCCTCCATGTCCAGCAGAACTGAAGGTGCTCTGGTTGGCTTAGGCAGGGCACCTGCTTCCTCCCCCTAGCTGGGGGTAAGCTAGACCTTCCCCTTGAAGGGAGTAAGCTAAACTCACTCTAAATTGAACTTCTCCCTCCCTGCAGCAAGTGGGACACGTTCACCACACCACAGGGGGGGGGGGGGGGGGATTAGAATGGAAAAGAGGGTTGTAAATGTAGCTCTGCCATGCTTGCTGCCACCTGCTGGTGAACCAGGCACATTACATTTAAGTGTCAAACATAGGAATGCACATTGTGAAGGACCTGCAATAAATACACAGATGACATGATTTTAGCCCATAGGAGATAGTAGCTAGGTGCAGAAGTGATAATGCCACTCTGGGGCGTTACAAAAGGACCTGGAATAAATATACAGATGACATTCGTGGGTAACCCATTAGAGACAGTAGCAGGGTGTAGGAATGGTAGTGCCACTCTGGGGTACTATGGATGTAGCAGATATATATTTGTCAGATGTGGCTGAGCTGGGCTTGCCAAGTGAAAAAACCCATTGATTCATGGCCTGTCCAGAGGATGGGCCATTAATACTAGATTAAAGCTTAATAATATTTGTCACGTTGATTACTAATTTACTCATATACAGTATTTCTAGGAGGCATATATGAGGAACGGGAGAAACTCATAAGTCAAAGATAAGATGTTCCAAATCAGTTGTTTCAGTGAAATACAAGTATTAGCTAAACTAGACATGTGAGCAGAGCTGACGAATCCTCTTTAAGACTTTGCACCGGCAATAACTTCATGTTAATAGCCCAGCGGAGAGCGGTCAGCTATAAAGTGCGCTTCATGAAAGGCGATATAAATAACTATATTTGATAGCTTAGTTAATTAAATTTACCTTTAGTCTATTTCCTCTGTGTTTGCGAATGGAGTTTATTACAGCGAGAACACAACCAATTCTCCTGGAGAGATCCATTAAAGTTGTGTTTATGTAGTAGGGGACAGCACCATTAAGTGATCACTGCTCCTGGGGGCCACTATACGAAGAGTTAAATCCGGGGTTGTATTCATTCTGCCATGTGGAGCCGTCTTCAGGATCAGCAGTTTCCTGAGTATTCTTGAAGCCTCCCGTATGTCCACGTCTGATGGAGGCTAGCAGGCGGCCGTGATGTTGGTTCATTCAGTCTCCATATGGCAAAATTAGGTCAAACATGTTGTCTCTGCAAATGATAAATGAGTGCATTTAAGTTTTATTATTGTCATTTAAAAGGGACCTGTCCATTCTGATACACCCCCCCCCCCCCCATTAAATAATTCTGGAGCACATTATGTTAGAACCCCATATTGTGTTGTTCCTTTGTTATTCCTCCTGGAAATGTAGGAATACATTGATATCTGATTGTTACCGTACACACTGTGATAACGTTAACACACAGTGTATAGGGAAATGCTCCCTGAATGGAGGAATAACAGAGGGACATCACAGTGCACAGTCCTAATAAGAGATGCTATTTCATGGGGAATTCGAGTGTTTACTAAAACATAGATGTCAGGACGAGCTGAGAGATCCTCTTTAAAGCTTAGGAAAAGGTTATGCAGCTTAAAGGAGTTTTCTGAGATTTTTATACTGATGATCTATCCTCAGGATAGGTCATCAGTAGGAATGAGCGAATTTAATGTTCTGAAGTTCGGGTTCGGGTTGTGGTATAATCTGAATTGCGTTATGGATTCCGTTATCACGGACCATAACGCAACTCCATAATGGCATGCATAAGGCAATGCCTTTAGAGACATTCCGTTATTCATTCCGTCATAATTAAAGTCTTTGGCCTGCATAACGGATCCGTCCGGTTTCTGTTATGCAGGCCATAGACTTCGATTATGACAGAATGCCTCTAAAGGTATTCCGTTATGCATTCCGTCATGGTATTGTGTTATGGTCCGTGGTAACGGAATCCATAACGCAATTCAGATTATACCACAACCCGAACTCAAATTTCAAAATATGAAATTCGTTCATCCCTAGTCATCAGTATCTGATCAGTGGGGTTCCGACAGCTGGGACCACCACCGATTAGCTGTTTGATAAGCCACCGGTGCTTCTTTGAGCGCTGCGGCCTTCTTGCAGCTTACCATGCTTCAATGGGGCTGAGCGCAATACCAAGCACAGCCACTATAGAATGTATGGCGCTGTACTTGGTAAGCTGCGAGAAGGCCGCAGCACTGACAGCACTCACAGAAGGCCACAGCACTCACCCACTGATTAGATACTGATGATATTCTGAGGATTGGTCATCAGTATAAAAGTCTCGGAAAACCCCTTTAAAGGCTATGAACACCTTTGGAGGAAATTATTTTTTATCATTGCATTTGACTAATTTTGGGCTAAGATAATTTTTTTCAATTGGTCTTAATTAAAGGATAACTGTCATATTTTCTTAAAAAAAAAAAATCAATTTTAGCATATGTTACTGCTGCAGCAGCATTATGCATAAAGCAATCTTTAGTTTCTTCACATTACCACTGTTTTCCTTAAGTTTTCCCCTTAGTTACGGCTGTTTTGAATCCTACATTATGAGGATCTTCTCTGCCAGTTCTCTGAGGCCAAAACTGCATTCCCCTCAGGTCACATGCAAACTTGCTGTAGCCAGCAGCTTCCTGCCAGCCAATCAGATTGGATTACTGAGAGACACGCCTCCTCACTCTGAAGCCTAATGCAGGCATGCAGTGTGAAGGACCGCCCCTCCGTCTTCATAGCCAGAGACAGATGAGCCATAGCAACGGTCTTTTAAGGGAGCAGTGAAAAGGGACAGGAGGCATTAATGGAAGCTGTTATTATAAGGTAATTACAGATCTTTTGGCAATCATTGACAGACTAACCCAGGTATACATGCCTAGCTCTAATAAACTAGCAAATAAATAAAAATATGACAGTTATCCTTTAAGCATTTTCAACAGTTTTTGTTCCACAGCCTTCACTTTCAGCATATCTGCAGGCCATTGCTTTCTGTCTTACACTGAATCCATTAGGGAGCTGCTCAGATGGCCCGATGTATGGCCCTTATCTCTGAATTCATGACAGCTTATAAAGACTCTTTATAGCTAAATGTGTCTGAAAATTAATATCATAAAATCATTTTTTCAATTGGTCTTTATTAAAAAATTTCTACAGTTTTTTTTTTTTAACAGCCTTCACTTTCAGTGTATCTGTGGACTCTTTCTGCTTTACACCGAATTCATCAGGTTGCTGCTGTGATGGCTCAATGTGTAGCCCTTATCTCTGAACTCCTGACAGCCCATGAACACTTATTTAATCCATATTTATTAGTTTCATAAGTATTAGCTATGATAATTTATGAGCTGTCATGAATTCAGAGATAAGGGCTGCACATCGAGCCATCAGAGCAGCTCCCTGACAGAAAACCATGGCCTGCAGATACTCTGAAAGTGAAGGATGTAGATCAAAAACTGTTGACAATTTTTAATAAAGACCAAATTAAAAAAATATTTTTAGCCCAAACATGAGTAAAATGCAATGATAAAAAAAAAAATTGCCCCCGAATATTTCCACAGCCTTTAAAGGCAGCAGTCACACTTTGGCCATGATGCCCGTGGGGGCAGCAATGTGCTTCTGCCACCTAAAAAGACACCATGGTGGGTGCTACAGATTTTGAATTGCAGTAGATTGCAGACACTGGTGTATGACCCGGAGAATCAAAGAAAGGAAGCCTGTGTCAATCACCACCCCCTCAGACCCTGCACTAGGCAGAGCACATCAATAATTCCCAATTAAGTAATTATTTTTCAGGTCTGGAGCCTGGACGCCTGATGCACATAGTGATTATATAAGATAAACCTGCAAGACTCGCCTCCTATCTCCCAGGAATGGGCTGATTTATTGCATTATTTATATAGGTTTGCTTTCTTTCTTGTTTCTTATAGAACAAAAGCACTTGTACTGGAGCTGCTCGCAGGCCGTCTGCCTTGTCCGTGGAGGACATGAAATTATTTTATCAGCTTTTGATAACTTCAAGGAGGTAAAAATCTAATCCTGCATTTCCCATAGTCCCCGGAGAAGGCTCAACATGTTCTTAAGGGTTCATTTTGGTTTCCTTTTGAAATTAAATTTTGTTGATAGACCTGACTTATACGGATTTATAAAACTGAAAGTATGGAAAACATTTGTTTGCAGACTTAAAGGGGTATTCCCGTTACACTAAGTTATCCCCGGCCACTATGTTCATTTCAGGGGGCTGCAGGGGGTATGGGGACCCCGTCCTTGTGATCAGTTGGGGTCCCAGCGGTAGGACCCCAACCTATCTAATAGTTATCCCCTACCCTGTGGATAGGGGATAACAATGTAACTGGAATACTACTTTAAAGGGGTTGTCCACTAAACAGCTGCTGTTTGTTAGAAGCCGCTGGGATCCGTAGCAATCATTGAGATGAACCTGGCAGTAAGGGTTCACTTATCCTGCAGCGCCATCACAGGGGAATGAAAGTATTACACAGTTTCCATTGAAATCAATGGGCTCATCAATATCAGATTAGTGGGGGTCTGACCCGCTGCAGAACCGCAGTTCTATTCATGGTCTCCACCCATTGTACGGAGCTGTGGTGTTCCTAGTGGGTGGTCCAGAATGCAGCAGCCTACTTAAACAAATGGTCGGTGGGTATACCGGGAGTCTGACCCCCCACTGATCTACTATATATATATATATATATATATATATATATAACATTAATAACAGTCCTGGAAAACCCCATACAGGATTTCATACAGTCCTGATCAAAAGTTTAAGACCACTTGAAAAATAGCAAAAAATCATATTTCCAAGTAGAGCTTCAACATGCAACAAGAAGAAATGGGAGTGAGACAAAACATTTTTTGAGCATTCAATTTAATGAAAACAACAAATAAACTGAAACAGGCTGTTTTTCAGCTGATCAAAAGTTAAAGACCACGTCTCCAAAAAAAAACTAAACCCCCCCAAAACAGAAATCCAATTTCCAAACATTAACTCAGTAATGAGTAGCTCCACCGTTATTATCACTTCAAAAATTAGTTTCGGCATGCTTGTTGCCAGCGTTTCCATGAGGTGAGTGGGAACATTTCTCCAAGTGGTGAAGACGGCCGCACGAAGGCCATCTACTGTCTGGAACTGTTGTCCATTTTTGTAAACTTCCCTTGCCATCCATCCCCAAAGGTTCTCAATTGGATTTAGATCAGGGGAACACGCAGGATGGGCCAAAAGAGTGATGTTATTCTCCTGGAAGAAGTCCCTTGTCCTGCGGGCATTGTGTACTGTAGCGTTGTCCTGTTGAAAAACCCAGTCGTTACCACACAGACGAGGGCCCTCAGTCATGAGGAATGCTCTCTGCAACATCTGGACATAGCCAGCGGCCGTTTGACGCCCCTGCACTTCCTGAAGCTCCATTGTTCCACTGAAGAAAAAAGCACCCCAGACCATTATGGCGCCACCTCCACTGTGGCGCGTAGAAAACATCTCAGGTGGGATCTGCTTGTCATGCCAGTAACGTTGGAAACCATCAGGACCATCAAGGTAAATTTTTTCTCATCAGAGAATAAAACTTTCTTCCACCTTTGAATGTCCCATGTTTGGTGCTCTCTTGCAAAGTCCAAACGAGCAGCTCTGTGGCGTTCAAGGAGACGAGATCTTTGAAGAAGTTTTTTGTTTTTGAAGCCCTTTCAGTCTCAGATGCCGTCTGATGGTTATGGGGCTGCAGTCAGCACCAGTAAGGGCCTTAATTTGGGTCGAGGATCGTCCAATGTCTTGACGGACAGCCAATTGGATCCTCCGGCTCAGTGCTGATGACATTTTTTTGGGTCTTCCACTTGACATTTTTGTTCCATAACCCTCAGGATCATTTAAGAAATTCCAAATGACTGTCTTACTGCGTCCCACCTCAGCAGCGATGGCGCGCTGTGAGAGACCCTGCTTATGCAGTTCAACAACCCAACTACGTTCAAAAAGGGAGAGTTTTTTTGCCTTTGCCATCACAACGTGTGACTACCTGACAGAGAATGACAATGAATCCACATCTTTGCACAGATTTGGCCTTTTAAAGGCATGTGGTCCTAAACTTTGGATCAGCTGAAAAACAGCCTGTTTCAGTTTAATCGTTATTTTCAATTAATTGAATGCTCCAAAAATGTTTTGTCTCACTCCCATTTCTTCTTGTTGCATGGTGAAGCTCTACTTGGAACCTTGTTAAGATCCAACAATGCAAAATAAGATTTTTAGCCATTTTTCAAGTGGTCTTAAACTTTTAGATCACGACTGTATATTGTTAATGTTAGCCAAGTAGGCATACTTATGAACTAGGTTATGTCTTAGCCATAGTGGATTTGCATGGGACCAGTGGGTAGAAACTTAAGGGGGTTGTCCATACTTGTCCATACTGCCAGCATGTTGCAACAAAAAAAAATCATGCCCGCCTGCTCCTTGGCTCACTTTGGTTTAGGAATATGTCACCTCAAAGGCCAGTTATAGGCTACAGCGGTGCAGATGGCTCCACCTGAAAGTTTACAGGTTGGCGACCAGAAGATCTCTGAATGGAGCCAGGTCTCTGGTGAGTAAGATTTATTCACTAGGTACAACACGCTGCTGGGGGCAGTTAAAAAAGTCCAAAAGGATGGACAGCAACATATATCCTTCATGATAAAGTGCAACAATATAAAGAAACGCCATGTGACATTTCATAAATGTAACGTAAAATTAAAACCCAAAAATTCCTGTAAGACTTGACACAGCCAATATTAATACATGTGAGTGACAGGCAAATCGCTTGCTAGCTAGCGGAGGAGACCGTTGCTATTACATGCAGCGATCTCTTCAGGAGGAACGATCGTCATGCCATTGATCGTCCTCATGCTGTCTAGTGGTTTGCCGGCAGCAGATCGTTATTACACAGCACCATGGTTAAGAATCAGAATTGCCCAATGAATGAGCGTTTGCTCGTTCATCGGGTGATGGGCGGCAGTATTAGGGCTCATTCACATGGCCGTAGGTAGGGCCGTTCCGTGCATTGGGGACGGGCAACCTCCGTACGGCCGCCGGGATGAATCCAGACTTATTCAACTTGAATGGGTCTGCATTCGTCCGTTCCGCAAAAAGATAGAGCAAGTTCTATCTTTTTGCGGAACGGAAGTACGAAACAGAACCCCACGGAAGCACTCGGTAGTGTTCCATTCTGTGATTCCGTTACGCACTGTTCTGCATCTCTGGATTTGCGGACCTATTGAAGTGAATGGGTCCGCATCCGTGATGCGGAATGCACACGGAACGGTGGCCGTGTATTGCAGATCCGCAAATGCGGTCCGCAATATGGCAATGGGCAGAACACGTTTGTGTGCATTAGTGTTGAGTTTGAATATGCGAATCGCAAATTTTTATCGCAAATATCGCCACTTTGATCATTTGCAATTATTAAGAATATAGTGCTATATATTCGTATTCGCGAATAGTGTTGAATATTTGAATCGCAAATTTATCGCGAATATATTACATTGCTGATTTTCACAATCAAGTAAACAATGACTGGAGATCACGAAATCTTGAATTTGCAAATTTATGGCGAATATTCAGCCCAAAATTCATGAAATATCGTAAATATTGCCTGTGCCACTCATCACTAGTGTGCATGAGCCCTTACACTGCAAGATGATCGATAAAGAGCAGTCATGCGAACGCTCGTTAGCAATTATCGGCTGAAATATTGGCCAGTGTAATACAGCCTTAGCATATTTCAACCATTCCATTCTAGGAAATATCAGAGACAATGATGGCTGCTATGAAACATGTCAGTATTTTTTTATACACCAAAAAAATGTAAAAAATGTTGTATACTATATTTCGAATATTAATTTGAAAGAGTATATAATAAAAATAATTTATAAAAATAGAAAGTATAAAAAGAGATTGAATAATATATAATGCTATATATTTAAACAAATGAAACAATATACAGTTAAAGGGAACCTGTCACCGGGATTTTGGGCATAGAGCTGAGGACATGGGCTGCTAAATGGCCGCTAGCACATCCGCAATACCCAGTCCCCATAGCTCTGTGTGCTTTTATTGTGTAAAAAATACTATTTGATACATATGCAAATTAACCTGAGATGAGTCCTGTCCCTGACTCATCTCACATACAGGACTCATCTCAGGTTAATTTGCATATGTATCAAATAGTTTTTTTTACACAATGAAAGCACACAGAGCTATGGGGACTGGGTATTGCGGATGTGCTAGCGGCCATCTAGCAACCTATGTCCTCAGCTCTATACCCAAAATCCCGGTGACAGGTTCCCTTTAAAGTAAAAAATATATATAATCAGAATACAAATCTAATAAATGCAAGCAAGATATAATTAAAAAATAAATTAATAAAATAAATCATAATAAAATAAATGATAAAATATAAAAATAAAATTTATGACTTTTTTATCATTAAAAATTAGGCATAAATGCAGTGAATAGTGCTCAATAAAGTGATGAGAATGTGACTTTTTAGGATTGGAAGGGTAGGAATAAAGGGTCTCTAATGGGTCGATCTATATTTTAATTATAGTAGAGTTATTTGCATGAGATAAGTGGCATCTCCATGGTAACCACACAAAAATACTCTGGGGAATTTTTTGTTTTATGGTTAAGTGTTGTCATATCGTCATGTGCTTTAAATATAGCTCTCCTCTGATTTTTCCTTTGTTAGAAAATAGGGAACATGTTTGTGTCTTTTTATTATTATTATATATTTTTTTTTTATAATTGGCCTTGGAGATTTGTGACTGATTTTCCTATGTTCTCATTTGTTTTCTATAAATGTAAATGTAATATGACTTTAACATCTCAATATGGCTCTGATTAATATTAATGATAAAAATAAAAATGTATTTAAATTATTAGTAATATTAGTTGATTGTTTTATGTATTATTATGAGTAATAATAATTAAAACAAATAATAACAACACAATAATAATAGTAGGTTATTATTTTGTGCTGCTATTATTATTATTACTACTACTATTATTACCATCATTAATAATATATAATAAAAATATTATACATTTTAATAAAGGGGGTTTTCTGGGACTCTAAAATTGATTACCTATCCTTAAAGTGTAACTGTCATTTTTTTTTTTTACTAGTTTATTAGCTAGCCATGTATACCCGAGTCCCCTGTCCCTTTCCACTAGTCCCTTAAGAGACTGTTGCTATGGCTTGTCTGTCTTCTCTTTAGTATAAACAGAATACAGAGGGGCATTGCATGCCTGCATTAGGTTTCAGAGTGAGGAGGCGTGTCTCTCAGTAATCCAATCTGATTGGCTGGCAGGAAGCTAGTGTGTATGTGAAGTAACGGGAAAGCAGTTTTGGCCTCAGAACTGGCAGAGGAGCCATCTTGAGAACATCCTCATATTGTAGAGATTGTTAAAACTAAGGGAAAAACTAAAGGAAAAAAATCAAGGAAAACAGTGGTATGTGAAGAAACTACAGATTGCTTTCTGTATAATGCTGCAGCAGTAACATACGTTAAAATAGATTTTTTATTTTTTATGAAAAAATGACAGTTACACTTAAATGTAGGCCATCAAAATTAGATCAGTGGTGATCTGACTCTCAGCACCCTAGCATTTCAGCCGATTGAAGGGCTTTTGTACTCCGGCAGTTGCCAAACCCCATTGATTGTTGAGGCACCGACTTAAAGGGGTTGTCTAAATTATGAAAAAAGGTTTCCCCCCTACACAGGAATTTTCATAAAATAAGATAATACCATATACTCACCTACTTCACCCCTTCCCCTCCCTGCTGCAGCTCCAATCCTCCCCACTGGCCTTTGGCTGTAGTAGTATTGTGCCCATTTACTCCACATGACTGCTGCAGCCAATCACTGGCCTCAGAGGTCATGTGCTGGATACCGCTGAAGCCAGCAGCATCACTACAGCCAAGACGGTGATGTCATGGCTGCACCAACAAGGGGGATTGGAGCCGCGGTGCTGGAATAGGTGAATGTGTCTTACTATATTAATGTATGACCATTCCTGCCTGATGGGACTTTTCAACTCCCTTAATTTTACGTATTGTGATTATCGCACTTTGTGATTTCGGTAGACTATGTGGCGGTGCATAATATTGTATGCACTTGCTGTTCCATCACAAAACTAAATCCAGCAATGTTTGATTCTTTGCATTTGCAAAATCCTGGCTTCTTGAAACAACATTCAAGGTGCGGCCCCATACGGCGGATACGCTACCGATTTTCTGCAACAGAACCGCATGCGGAAAAACCTTAGCAGTGATGTGGATGAGATTCCAAAAAATATCATCCAGGCGCTGCAGAAAATGTCCGCAATGGAAGCCTGCAGTATGGATTAAATCACTTTGCAATGCACTGGGTGGAATTAGCTGAACATTTTATGTGACTAAGGCCTCATGCACACGGACGTTTTTTTTTTGCGGTCCGCAAAAACGGTTTCCGTGATCCGTGTCCGTTTTTTCTTTCGTGGGTCTTCCTTGATTTTTGGAGGATCCACGGACATGAAAAATGAAAAAAAAAATCTAAGTCAAGTTTGCCTTTGAAATGATAGGAAAAAACGGACACGGATCACGCATGCGGATGACAATCTTGTGTGCAGCCGTGATTTTTCACGGACCCATTGACTTGAATGGGCCCGTGAACCGTTGTCCGTGAAAAAAATAGGACAGGTCATATTTTTTTCACGGACTGGAAACACGGATCGCGCACGCGGATGCCAAACGGAGCATTTTCAGATTTTTCCACGGACCCATTGAAAGTCAATGGGTCAGCAGAAAAAAATGGAAAACGGAACAACGGCCGCGGATGCACACAACGGTCGTGTGCATGAGGCCTAATGCAGATTTTGCAGAAAATTTCCCGCGGAAAAATACGTCCCACATGGACGTACCCTTACAGATGCGTTTTCCTGTACCCCCTCCATAGGTCCGCGTCAGGGGTGATAATAGGCAATGATCTGGGTGTGTTATGTCATCAACCTTTTTAATCTTCCTAAGTATATATATAATTTTAAATGGATCGATCCTTGTGGCGTTATTTGCTCCTCCAGTCGTATATTGACATTTCTTTGTGCTGTTATTGCTTTTCTTTTCGTCCTTCAAGGTTTGTGGTGAAAAACAGCGCTTCGAGAAGCTCATGGAACATTTCAGGAACGAAGACAACAATATAGATTTCATGGTAATGTTCTCAATATTCACCTTAATGTATTAATAAAAACACCCTAAGGCCCCTTGCAGACGAGCGTAAGCGGATTAGGTCCAGATGCGTTGCGGATGTGTTCAGTGAAAAATGCGCGATTTCGCAAGCAAGTTCATTCAGTTTTGCCTTTGATCGCGTTCGGTTGTTCATTTTTTTTTCGTGCTTGCAATGCGATTTAATGCGTTTTGCACGCGCGTGATAAAAAACTGAAGGTATACAAACAACATCTCTTAGCAACCAGCCATAAAAAACGCACTTGCTTGCGGATGCGATTTTCACGCAGCCCCATTCACTTCTATGGGGCCTGCGTTGCTTGAAAAACGAAGAATATTAAACATGCTGCGATTTTCACGCAACGCACAAGTGATGCTTGAAAATCACCGCTCATGTGCACAGCCCCATAGAAATGAATGGGTCCAGATTCAGTGCGGGCGCAATGCGTTCGCATCACGCATTGCACGCACGCGGAATACTCGCTTGTCTGCAAGGGGCCTAAATTACCTAGAAATATAAATCCTGCAGACGTCTTGAAGATTATTAATATTTTTTTTTTATGGTTTCTTAAAGGGGTTTCCTAGCGTTTTTCTTTACTGATGACCTATTCTCTGGATAGGCCAACAGTATCTGACTGGTGGTGGTCCGACACTTGGGACCCGATCAGCTATTTGAGAAGGCAGTAGCGCTGCGGCCTTCTCCAGCTTTTCCTAGGTCATGTGACGTCCTGTTCATCCGTCATGTAGTCTCGGCACAGCGCAGCCCCATTGAATTAAATGGGGCTGAGCTGGGATACCAATCACAGTCACCATACAATGTACGGAGCTGTACTTGGTGAGCAGGTGCTACTGCCTTCTCAAACAACTGATCGGCGGGGGTACCAGGTGTCGGACCCCCTCCGATCACATACTGATGACCTAACCAGAGGGTAGGTCATCTAAAAAAAACCTCTCCGAAAACCCCTTTAATTGATGACTGTTTCTTAGAATAGGCCATCAATGTAGGATTGTTACGAATTTGACCCCTACGGAATGAAGGGAGCGCAGCTGGACCGCCATTGTGTATCCCGGCCCTACGACTTACTCCCTTCACTCTGTTCCCTGCTCACCAAATGTAGGCTAGCATAAAACTGAGAACCGACGGAAGGGCAGGAGCAGATGATACAGGATGAGTTTGTTGTCTGTTGCCATGGAGATGCATTGGTCTGCATAAGAGCTGTAGACTCAAAAAATAGGGAATAAAAAATAAAAATTTCCTTCATTTTAGAAAAAAAAAAAAATTGGTTGCAAAGGTAGCTATAAAGTGATCTAAAGAGGTGGATTTTTAGAAACTGGGAATACTGGCCGATGACTGGTGTTGGAGCCGCAGTGGCTGCCGTATTGTTTGTCACTTATTTTTTGCAAAAAGAGATTTTGACAATTGTTACAAATATACACATTTTTTCCGGGGGTGTCCTTTGCCCTTTAACAGATACCAGTGGGCCAATAATTTCCATGATCTTTAGGGTCCAAAGTAAACACCCTTGTCAAATCAACCATACATCCAAAATTTGTGACTACCTAAAAGAAATAAAGCCCCTCCACGGTGTATACGGCGCCAGCGTGACTTGCTATAATACATGTATATGATGTAATAGGCTTCCCAGGATGAATTATGTATCAGTATTAATAGAAATTAATAATTCAGATCATAGGAAGACGTTTGCTTCCTGTCTATTAAGTATAAGAAACAAGAAACATAACTGGGATTAAGTTCTAACGTACGGTAATCCATCAAAAATTAGGCAAAGGTGATGGCAGCCATTACAGCTCCAATAGGGGACGTCACCCCACTTTTCACAGACCCTTAGGCCTCTTTCACACGGGCGTCACGTTTTGGCTTAGGATGCGTCCCGGGTGCATTGCGGCAAACCCGCGCGAGTAGGTACGCAATTTCAGTCAGTTTTGACTGCGATTACGTTCCGTCGTTCAGTTTTTATTGCGCGGGTGCAATGTTTTTTGCACGAGCGTGTTAAAAATTTAATGTGGTACCCAGACCGGAACTTCTTCACAGAAGTTCGGGTTTAGGTTAGGTGTTGTGTAGATTGTATTATTTTCCCTAGTAAAATAGGGCTGGAGGGGTTAAAAAAAATAAAATAAAAAATTTAACTCACCTTAATCCACTTATTCGCGCAGCCCGGCTTCTCTTCTTTCTTCAGGACCTGGGTAAAGGACTTTTGATGATATTCCTGCACTCATCACATGGTCAATCACATGATCCATCACCATGTGATGAGCGCAGTGACGTTACCACGGGTCCTTTTTTCCTCAAAGAAGAAGAAAGAAGAGAAGCCGGGCTGCGCGAACAAGTGAGGTGAGTTAAATTATATATTTTTTTTAACCCCTCCAGCCCTATTGTACTAAGCATTCTGTATTAAGAATGCTATTATTTTCCCTTATAACCATGTTATAAGGGAAAATAATAAAGATCGGGTCCCCATCCGGATCGTCTCCTAGGAACCGTGTGTGAAAATCGCACCGCATCCACACTTGCTTGCGGATTCTTGCGATTTTCACGCAGCCCCATTCACTTCTATGGGGCCTGCATTGCGTGAAAAACGCACAAAATAGAACATGCTGCGATTTTCACGCAACGCACAAGTTATGCATGACAATCACTGCTCATGTGAACAGCCCCATAGAAATGAATGAGTCCGGATTCAGTGCGGGTGCAATGCGTTCACCTCACGCATTACACCCGCGCAGAAAACTCGCCCGTGTGAAAGAGGCCTTAATGGCATATACATCCACACTGCGTTGTAGATATTTCCTCTCTTCTACTATCCTGCTCATCGTGTCAGTCTTCACTGTAGAACCTGGAAGCTCAGGATGAGCAGGTTTATGCGTTTACTTCTAGATAAAAGCGTGCTACTGTGTGTGTAAACCCACGCGTAAAAGGATTTTCCAGTTTGCATCAACATCCTTTAAAATAATCCTTTATGAAGGTCGTTGTAATTTTGTAATGTATTTCTTTTACCTTTATTGCCCCTACCTTCTGTTCTGGGCTGTGGTCACATGACCCTGTCCATGCAGCTCCTTCCTGTTTCCTGTGATGTTATGCTCATGGGTGGGGCAGTTACAGAGGAGTGTCTATGTAACTAGCTGGATGGGAGGACCTATAAACTAGCTGGGTGTTGTTAGGGGCGGGGCTGGAGCTGTGGCAGAGGAAGGAGAAGTGCATCATGGGTTTGGTTGGATACAGGAACAGGAAGTGCTACATAAAGGATGGAAAGAAACCAAAGGGATTGGTTTTCCATGGGGGAACCTGGTCAGGAGAGGCCAAACTGAAAAAAGGATGGGGAAGATGTACAAGAGGTGAGCAGCTAGATGAGCTTATCTATTATAAACCATAGAAATCCCGGAAAACCTCTTTAGGGCTCGTTCACACGACCGTATGTCTTTTTCAGTGTTTTGCGGCCTGTTTTTCCTGGATCAGTTTTTCAGTTTTTTTTTCAGTAGTGTTTCTGGTTCCGTTCCGTTTTTCCATATGGCATATACAGTATACAGTAATTACATAGAAAAAATTGGTCTGGACATAACATTTTCAATAGATAGTTCCGCAAAAACGGATACGGAAGACATACGGAGTACATTCCGTATGTGTTCCGTTTTTTTTGTGGACCCATTGGCTTGAATTTGCGGGCAATAATAGGACATGCTATCTTTCAACGGAATGGAAAAACGGAAATACGGAAACGGAATGCATACGGAGTACATTCAGTTTTTTTTTTGCGGAACCATTGAAATTAATGGTTCCGTATATGGACCGTATATGGAACGCCAAAAACGTTCGTTTGAACGAGTCCTTAAGGAGTTGTCCAGGATAAAACATTCAGGAACAGGGTCATTCCTGTCCACGAGATCTGCAATGGCATCCACCAGCCATGGGTAGGAGTGGTGCTGTTTTTGTAAAAAATAAAAATATATATTTTTTCTGATCTCTGAAAATCCCTTTAAAAATCCAAGCTAGCTCTTGTGATAGCTTTAGAATTGTGCTCCGGGCCTGAACCACCTGGCTGCCGAATAACAATAGCTTAAGAATTAATGATATGTCTGTGAGGAATAGTCGTTAACGTCAGAAGAATCCGTTACCTCGAGATGAACTTCACTTCTTCCTGAATTTTATGAAAAAAAGGTAATTACATCAAATCATCAGAAGCATCAAGAATGCTGCGCCACGTCGTAAAACTGGGGCATAAAGGTGGTCAATATCGTCCTTACATGACCCGTGCTGAAGCCTGTCCGTTTAACCCTTCATGGACCATAACTATGAAGTACACTTTAACTAGACATTTCCAAGTGTTCTTTTATCCTCAAAATTCCTTCTGAGCAGATTAATTGATTCTCAGGAGAAGCTTGGCTGATGAAAATTCAGATACGACCTTGTCTTTATTCACTGCCCGACACGATTTAAAGGGATTGTCCCACAATTAACATGTATCTCATGTTACTGGTTTCGTATTTACTCGATGGATGCTCAATTTTTTTTGCATTTTATAATATGTAATATACTGTATATCAGAGTTTTTTTCGTTTTTTTTTTAAAGAAGAGCCGAAAATCTTCCTTTCACTTGACCACATCATTAAATGACTGCCTACAGCTGCCACTAGAGGGAGTGTTGTAGCTTACCGCATACAGATTTACTATTGAGTTCAATGTATGGATCTGTATACATTAAGCTTCCCCTAGTTGAAATTGAAAGCAGCCAAAATGTATGCCTGGAATGTGGAGTTCGGCATCCGAAAGTTTTAGCTCTGACCCTTGTAAAGATATGAAAATCAGTACAAGAGCAGTAACGCAAAGTATCCATATAGTTACTCAGCATGTTTTGTGGAGTATTTTTTCAAGACAGGGGTTTTTCTTTAAGGGGTAAAATTCAGACATGATTTAGATCCTACCCCATGTCCCTACTCCAACGATACACTAAATTTTCTCCAGTTGAATTTCACAAGTTCCAGTGTCTAAGGGTCCATACACACTACAGACATTGCGTCTGCAGGGTATGGTTGGCTTTCCTGCTGTATACATCATTCAGAGCTCAAATTTGGGTCTTTTTGGCCTCTGTCGGGCAGGAATATGAATAGAATATTGTAGTCATCTACTGTATTCTGCACAGAGGCAGCCACTAAAAATCATTTCCCATGTATGATACTTTTTATCCAACATGGGAGCCTATGGGTGACATTCTGTATGCCACTGTATGCAACCTACGGTGATATATGAAGCAGCGTCCTACCAGCATACACCTCTAATGTGGTGTGAACGCACCCCAAGGCTACTTTCACACTAGGGTTTTCAATTCCGTCATAGGCTCTCAATAGCGGAGGAAAACGCTTCAGTTTTGTCCCCATTCATTGTCTATGGGGACAAAACTGAACTGGATGAAACAGAATGCGCCAAAATGCATTCCGTTCTGTTTGGTTGCGTCCCCATCGCGGACAGAATAACGCTGCAAGCAGCATTTTTCTGTCGGCGATGTGGTGCAGAGCAAGACGGATCCGTCCTGGCACACAATGTAAGGGCTCATGCACACGAACGTATTTTCTTTCCGCGTCCGTTCCGTTTTTTCTTGCGGACCGTATGCGGAACCATTCACTTCAAGGGGTCTGCAAAAAAAAAAAACGGAAGTTACTCCGTGTGCATTCTGTTTCCGTATGTCTGTGTTTCTGTTCCACAAAAAAATAGAACATGTCCTATTATTTTCCGTATTACGGACAAGGATAGTAGTGTTCTATGAAGGTCCAGCTGTTCTGTTCTGCAAAATACGTAATGCCCATGGATGTCATCCGTATTCTTTGCGGACCACAAAATACATACGGTCGTGTGCATGATCCCTAAGACAATGGGGACGGATCCGTATTCTCTGACACAATAGAAAACTGATTCGTCCCCCATTGACTTTCAATGGAGTTCATGACGGATCCGTCTTGGCTATAGAAGACATAAGACAACCGGATCCGTTCATGACGGATGCATGCGGTTGTATTATTGTAACTATAGCGATTTTTTTTTTGCAGATCCATGACGGATCCACAAAAAACGCTAGTGTAAAAGTAGCCTAATCTGTATTACTACAAGGGCATACATCAAAGGCAACATTCAGACACATACCTCTAATGTGGTGTGAATGCCCCCAAATCTAAAAATGTATGTAATTTAAAGAGTAGCCAGCACCGCCCCTGACATGTCTGTTTTAGTAACTCCATGCATCCCCCATGTAATAATTTTTATTTGTTCTTATGACTCAATGTTGTGCCATTCCGTTATTATTCCTTTATTATTTATGAATTCATTTCTAGCAGTTTTCAATGAAGGTCCAGCTGGGTGTTACCAGCAGGGGGGGGTCCCTGCACAGTCTGACACTATCCAATCAGTGCTGCCAGTGTCAGACTGTGCAAGGACACGCCCCTCATTGGTAACATCCATTTAGACTTTTATTGAAAATCGCTGTCAATCTATACCTAACCTCTAGTAGGAATAATAACGGAATGGCACAACATAGAGTCCTAAGAATAGAATTATTAGTGCCTGGGAAATGTAAGTAGTAGAATGTCAGGACAGGTGACTGGTCCTTTTTAAAGGGGTTATAAAAAGATGGCTGATTTCTTATAGAAGCGGCACTGGACCTGTGCATGGTGGTCTCTGGTATTTCAGCCCAGCTCCATTGCAGTGAGTGGGGCTGAGCTGCAGTAACACAGATAACCTGCGGGCAGGGGTAGGGCTGTTTTTTTTTTAAAGAAAGCAGCCATGTTTTTATACCCGAGATAAGCCGTTTTATGTCTGATTATCTCCCCCAGATGATGGCAGAGGTGTCCGGCACTAAGAAGGTGACAACCGGTGATAGCACCAATATTTTCAGTAGTCAACGGCACTTCTGTTCCCCCACCGATACAGAAACGAGTGAATGAACCTCATGCAAAACATCACGGTTCAAATGTTTTTAATAGCCCCCTATGTGGTATGCATGCATGGATGTGGATTGCGGTCATATGCAGATACCTACCTGGTGGTATTACTAGAACCGTCTTAAAGCGACAGTACAGAATTACTTCATGTATGGCAACATTCACAGCCTGTGACCAAAGTTAAAATTAGTTCCAGTGTGGCATGTAGTGTACAGAGGTCCTAGGGCAGTAACGATGGGTGGAGGGTCCGCGGGAGTATTGTATCCACTAATACAGCTTTCTGCACAGTTTGCAGAATCTCTAATTAATTAACCCTTTTAATACTGTCTGTGCCTTATTGCAGGTTGCATGCATGCAGTTCATTAACATCGTAGTGCATTCAGTAGAAGACATGAATTTTAGAGTCCATCTTCAGTTCGAGTTTACCAAATTAGCCTTGGATGAATACCTGGATGTAAGTATAGTTTATGATATCTGGATTTCTTGAAGGCATCTACTTTGTTGGCCACATATTGTATTGAACGGTCTCGTATTGGTTGCATCATTTGGAGTCCTATCGAGTAGAATAAGATCTAATTGAAAATATTATGTATGTGGGTGCGATTGGACTGTCCCACAATGTCTCCTGCTGGAGGAACCAGTGCAGGGTCAGGTTGGATTTTAGCCTGTTTGTTTCCTCTTTAGATAAGTGGCATCAAATGTGTCTGGCGGCCACTTGTCCAACTTCCCCTATTGAAATATACATACTTTTCCGTGTGATCCAATCATGCATTCTTATAGGGGTGGTTGGGGTGGAGAGGTGTTGCCTGGCATGATGCATCTATGTATGTCCACCTATGTATAATTTTCCTGCCCTGACTTGTGAAATCTGTTCTGTGGTCTTTCTGCTTTACAGAAACTGAAACACACGGAAAGCGACAAACTTCAGGTCCAGATTCAGGCTTATCTGGATAATGTGTTTGACGTGGGGGCTCTTCTGGAAGATGCGGAGACCAAGAATGCCGCACTGGAAAGAGTTGAGGAACTGGAAGAAAACATTTCTCATGTAAGTAAAAGCTTGAGATACCTCAGGGTAGAACCTCAGGGTGACATTATTCGCTGATCAGACTCCACGTTATTGTAACTCAAACCTCAGATCTTTCCAGGAGGAAAAAAGTCACAAGAGACTGGCGGTGATCAGTTTTTATGCGTTTTTTGCTTCAACAAGTTTTTTTCACCTATGTTTACTGTCCCTCCTCCTGAGTCATCAAAAATAATACAGCCCCCTATGTACAAGAATATAACTACTATAATACTGCCTCCTATGTTCAAGAATATAACTAGCATAATGCTTCCTCCTATGTACTAGAATATAACTACTATAATACTGCCTCCTATGTACAAGAATATAACTACTATAATACTGCCTCTTATGTACAAGAATATAACTACTATAATACTGCCTCCTATGTTCAAAAATATAACTAGCATAATGCTTCCTCCTATGTACTAGAATATAACTACTATAATACTGCCTCCTATGTACAAGAATATAACTACTATAATACTGCCTCTTATGTACAAGAATATAACTACTATAATACTGCCTCCTATGTACAAGAATATAACTACTATAATACTGCTCCTATGTACAAGAATATAACTACTATAATACTGCTCCTATGTACAAGAATATAACTACTATAATACTGCATCTTATGTACAAGAATATAACTACTATAATACTGCCTCCTATGTACAAGAATATAACTACTATAATACTGCTCCCTATGTACAAGAATATAACTACTATAATACTGCTCCCTATGTACAAGAATATAACTACTATAATACTGCCTCCTATGTACAAGAATATAACTACTATAATACTGCCTCTTATGTACAAGAATATAACTACTATAATACTGCTCCAATGTACAAGAATATAACTAGTATAATGCTTTCTCCTATGTACAAGAATATAACTACTATAATACTGCTCCTATGTACAAGAATATAACTACTATAATACTGCCTCCTATGTACAAGAATATAACTACTATAATACTGCCTCCTATGTACAAGATTATAACTACTATAATACTGCCTCCTATGTACAAGACTATAACTACTATAATACTGCCTCCTATGTACAAGAATATAACTACTATAATACTGCCTCCTATGTACAAGAATATAACTACTATAATACTGCTCCTGTGTACAAGAATATATCTACTATAATACTGCCCCTATGTACAAGAATATAACTACTATAATACTGCTCCTATGTACAAGAATATAACTACTATAATACTGCTCCTATGTACAAGAATATAACTACTATAATACTGCCTCCTATATACAAGAATATAACTACTATAATACTGCTCCTATGTACAAGAATATAACTACTATAATACTGCTCCTATGTACAAGAATATAACTACTATAATACTGCCTCTTATATACAAGAATATAAGTACTATGATACTGCTCCTATGTACAAGAATATAACTACTATAATACTACCTCCTATGTACAAGAATATAACTACTATAATACTGCTCCTATGTACAAGAATATAACTACTATAATACTGCCTCCTATGTACAAGAATATAACTACTATAATACTGCTCCTATGTACAAGAATATAACTACTATAATACTGCCTCCTATGTACAAGAATATAACTACTATAATACTGCCCCTACTGACTAAAATATAATTATTATAAAATCTAATATAAATTATTATATACAGATAATAATTATATACAGGTTTTTTTCAATAGTTTCTCCTAGTGTGCTTGAGGTTGTTTGTATTTACTTTAGCTATTATAGTGTAAAAGTAAAATAATCTTATAGTTTGATGCTTATATTATATATTTTTGTAAATTTTACTGAAATAAAATAGCAATTTTTCTTCTATATTCACAGCTTTCTGAAAAGCTACTAGACACCGAAAACGAAGCAATGGCTAAAATTGTAGAACTGGAAAAACAGCTTATGCAAAGACATAAAGAACTGGAAGTTGTGCGGGTACGGTTCTGATTGTCGCCGTATTGCCTATATTACAATAACTGCAGCCATACAGTCTGTACTCTCACAGAAACCTAACCTGTCCATATTGTTCTGCTCACACCTGTGACACGGCTATTGTCCAGGGACGTCCAAGTACAATGCTGGTGCTGTTCAGGTCCTACTGTAAGTAGTAGAACCGCTCTATGGTGTTCGACAGTGAACAATTCCTCCGTCATCATGACCTGATCAATTCTCCTCCTCAGTCTGTTGATGCAGTAATTTATAAATTAAATAATCCATCAATAGTCATAAAGACGGCCATGCTCATAACGATAACAAGGAGTTCTGCTTTTCTTCAACCTCTTTCCATATGGACTTGGACAAGTATGGGCTCGTGGTCTAGAGAACCTGGCACATCAATGGGCTCCTGCGGTGTGGCTGCACAGGGAATTGACTGTTTCCTGAGCAGTCTCTGGGGGACCTGTTGACGACATTGGACAACCCTTTAACAATATTCTATATGTGTTACTCAAACAGGACCTCCTGCTATCCTGTAGTAATACTGACAAGGTGGCAAATCATGTTTTTTCCAAACTATTAGTGGCTTAGTTCATATTAGTCGGGATACTTTGAACCCAAAGTTGACCATACTGAGCGTTGTTGTTTTAACACTCTCGAACAATTATTGACCGTTTTTAATTTCTACACAGGAAGTCTGTAATGATGCAAACACCCAGGTGCACACGTTACGGAAGATGATCAAGGAGAAGGAGGAAGCCATTCAGAGGCAATCCACTCTAGAAAGGAAAATCCACGAGTTGGAGAAGCAGGGGACTCTCAAAATTCAAAATAAAGGCGATGGGGACATATCTATTACACCGCTGGTGGCGTCAGGGACTGTTGTGCCGTCAGGTACAGAAGTAGTGGGAGAACCATCATCTGCTACTGGTATCTCACAGTCAGGACCTTCACTTCCCAGTGGAGGTTCATCAAGTGTATCAGGAATTTACACACGTTCAGCACCAACGCCGCCACCTGCACCACCTTTGCTCTCAGAGCCTGGAGCAGGTAAGTGTAGTCATAATCCTTGATTAGTAAAAGTAAAATTGACAAAAATAGAATATGCTGATTTGAGGTCAACATATTGGGGTTCAGCCTTTCATGGAAGTGCCCATTGTTCAAATGGCCTAAAGAGGTTGGGCCAATTTCAGATTTTTTGCCCTATCCATTGGTCAGACTCCACTGATCATAAGGGTCCGGTGCCCCTGAATGGATGGAGCAGCAGGTGGGGTATGCATGCTGCTCTATTCCTTCTCTATGGGTCTGCACTAAATGGCCGAGCACTGTACTCAGTTATGTCTAGCAGTCCCTCTAGAGAAGATATGGAGCGGCAATAAGCAAGCACTACCTGCTGCTCCATTCATACAGGGGTACCAGATCCCCATCCTCATGATTGGTGGACGTCCAGTGGTTGGACCCATACCGATCAGATACTTATGCCCTATGCCATGGCAAAACCCTTTTAATTGATCTTTGATCAGGCTCTTCGCCAGCCATAACTTTTTTTTATTTTTTTTTATTGACATGGCAGTATGAGGTCTTGCTTTCTGGGGAGAAATTGAAGTTTTTTTTAGGAGCACATATAAAATCCTATGTCCTGTAATTTATAATGTTTTTGTGGCCTGGATATAGAAAAAAACGAGATAAAAAGGGATGTATCTAGCAACTCATCATCTCATAGAAGCTCCAGATATATACCGTATTTGGTCAGAAGTGAAATCATCCTTAGTGATTTTATCTTTAGAAAATCTTTTGACAATGATTGAGTATCTCCTCCCAGAGTTAGTCATGAATGTCGTCATTTTCACCCTGTATCTTCAATATTCTGACAATATGCTACATGATTTCAGTGGAAAATGGACCTACACCATCTACAATGCCTCCGGCTCCACCTCCACCACCACCTCCTCCTCCTCCTCCACCTCCACCACCAGCGCCACCTCTTCCAGGTCCAGCTGTGGAACCACCTGTACCTCCGCCACCTCCTCTACCTGGAACTGCCTCACCAATGGTTATATTTAACTCAGGACTTGCAGGTAACAGACCATAAAATGCCTGTTATATATATGAGGTAGGCAGGGGCGGACTGGGAACTTAAAGTGGCCCTGGAAAAAAATTAAACATGGCCCCATGTTGTAGGCGAATCCAAACTAACAGAAGTCAGGGTAACACAAGTAGGCAGGGCCAGCAATACCTACTGCAGCACAAAATACCACCCCAGCAGAAGCAAAGATCACAGTGCAGCACAAAATACTGCAACCTCAGTTAATGTATTCAACTATATCCCCTTCCTGAGGACAACAATACAGTTGATTTCAGGAGGGCACCTGTGGCCGCCAGCAAGGTGTAGATGTACATCAGATTGTTATGTACCCAGCTGGGTAGGGCTCAGGTGGCCTCATTGGCCCACTGGGAAATTTCCCTGCAAAGTCTATGGCCACCCCTGGAGGTAGGCTATGTCTTGATCGTTTTTTTTTTTGCTTGTAGCCATCAGTCTATGGCTTCAGTGGCCAATGATGTACAGTCATTACTACTTTAATAAGGTTCTAGTTAAATTCTAAGGTGAGTCTCAATACTAAAAAGCCCCCTAGGGTTTTGATGAAGCAAAGCAAGGCTACTCAAGTGTCCTGGGGTCACTTTTTTTAGGACATCTTGGCAGACGTGATCTACCTTAGTCTGCTGTACCCAGTAGGACATTCTCCTATGCAGATGTGGCTGGTAATGGGGCACTGTGGCTGGCACCGACAATACCCCGCATGTCATTTTTTGGCTCAAAGTGGGGCATATCTCCTGTGTACGACCCCATTTTAGTTTTTTTTAAATTGAAGTTAAATATCTGCAGATATTATGTATTATTTAAGCTGTTGCTCAAATGCACAATGTAGATGGAAATGTAGACAAAACAAAGTAAAGTATTACCCCCACAGTACCCTGGATCCTGCGGAACCAAATTTACATCACCATGAACAGTGTGGCCTAATAGTGGGCGATTCAATAGCATCAGTTGGTATTCACTTTTGCATAACACCTATCAGACACAATAAAGAGCAAAATAATAAGGATGGGAATATACTAAATAGAAATAAATGTATATACTAAGCAGTGCCGCATCTTACATTCGGCTCTGCTACATCTGTCATCCTGATTTACAGATTTTCTTACAATAATATCATGGTATTAAGAAATTCCAGATAATAAGATCCATATTCTGCTGGTTTCTGGTCTGTTTACCCAGGAAGGGGCCGCTGACTGATAAACCTATCGGCTGCTTTTTTCCCACATACTGTAGTTTGGTTTGTTTGCTGAGTGATTAGTTGTGCTGAGTGCAGGAGATAGCGCTGATATCACTTCCTCACTCACAGGATAGGCTTGTACTACTACCAGCTGCTCATAAGGGGCAGATTTATCATCAGGGGAATTTTTGAAGTCTGTGTTGCCCTAATATATACTTCAAATTTATCAGACAAACATTTTGATAATTAGAGATGAGCAAAGTTTGAAAAAATTAGATTCGGACACTTCGACGATTTTTTTTTTCAAGAAATTACCTTAGTTCGGAATTAATTTGTCACGAAGCGTGTTGCGTGTTAAATCAGCTATATCCCGGCCTGTAGGGACAGTGCATCTCAGTGTACATCACTGTGCATTGCAGCAACATGCATAGCTAGTCCTTTCTGGTAGTGAAACAGTTACAGTGACACCCTGATAACAGTAGTATTAGGTTACTTTCACACTAGCGTTTTAGTTTTCCGGTATTGTGATCCGACCTAGGGGCTAAACACCGGAAATAAATGCTTTAATTTTGTCCCCATTCATCGTCAATGGGGACAAAACTGAACTGAACAGAACGGAATGCTCCAAAATACATTCTGTTCCGTTTAGTTGCGTTCCCGTACCGGAGAGCAAACCGCAGCATAATGCGGTTTGCTTTCTGTCCTGGGATGCGGAGAAAGTCGGATCTGGCATGACCCCCAATGCAAGTCAATGGGGTCGGATCCGTTTTCTCTGCCACAATCTGCCACAATAGAAAACGGATCTGTCCTCCATTGACTTTCAATGAAGTTCATGACGGATCCGTCTTGGGTATGTTAAAGATAATACAACCGGATTCAATCATAACGGATGCAGATGGTTGTATTATCAGTAACGGAAGCGTTTTTGCTGAACCCTGCCGGATCCAGTAAAAACGCTAGTGTGAAAGTAGCTTTAGACTGCTTATTCACCTCAATTTCAGAATCAAGGCCTGATATAATTGCTATTAAGCAAGGAGGACACTGTTTAGGACACAGGGATTGATGCAAACTGTGCTGTCTCCCTATACCGTGTGTAAAAACTCTCCCTACAATCTGCCTACACTGTCCCTGCAGTCTCCCTATACCGTGTGTAAAAACTCTGCCTACAATCTGCCTACACTGTCCCTGCACTCTCCCTTTCCCTATTCCACAATTAAAAGCTTTTGGCAACACTGTCCCTAGCGCTTTTCATGTCTTTCCCTATTCTCAGCTTACACTGAAATTGCGGAGACCGCGCGGGATGAGGCTTTTAAAGGGCTGTGACATCACAGGGGCTGGCTAGCCGCTGATTGGCTGTCTGCACAGCATTATGGGTGATCTTGTATTCCCGGGCTTCTTACTTTCACTGTGTAGCATGTGTAGCCACCATTTTAGGAAAAGAACGGTTTGTTACCACGAAGCGCAAGGAAAATTCAGATTTGTTGCGAATAGAATTTTTCCTGAACTTTCAATCGAATTCCACTTTGGATGCTTTTATTCGCTCAACACTATTAATAATTTTAGCGCATCTTCAAACTTAACACTTTTTTCCTAGAACTGTTAGGCCTCTTTCACATGAGCGAGTTTGAGTTCAGGGGCCCTGACCATTTGCATTGTTTCTGATGGAGGCCCCCGGGGTCGTTTCACAATCTCATATCTGGGGCTTGGTAGGTCTTTCCCTAGATTTGCTGTTCTGGGCAACACGGAGTGAACAGATGTGTGTCGGGTGGCAATTAACATGGTTTATCGAAGCCAGACAGTGATGAGAGCCAGACATTTTTAGTAATACATGACTAAGGGCATTTTAAAGATGGTTTCCTGACAATAGGCTTATCACAGGTTGTGGGACCTCCAGCGATCAGCTGGAGAAGACCTGCAGAAATTGTTCAATGTCCCTGCAGTGCCACCACAGGAGAGATGAAGCATTACACCATTTCCAGTGAAATCAAAGGGCTGTGTCTCAAGGGCCAGACTGAATTGAGGACCACCAGTATCTGTTAAAAAGTGTTTCATAAACTGGGACAACCCCTTTAACAGCCCATTATGTATTAGTTACATTAGATTAAGAGATTAGTTTATGTTGATTGCTTTTAAATCTTAATCTTGGCTTTAGAGCCAGAGACGGATTACTGTAATTTGGAGGCTGTATATAGCCCCGAATACAGAGGAGTCCTAAGAGCAAAACCGAATCGTGTCTAATTGGCTTACCTGATGTTTTACTCCATGTATGTCTGCAGAGACGTGTCCAGTGATGTATGAAGCATGGCACGGTATCTTATAATTAACCCCTTGTGTGGTGATGAGCTCTGATTAATAATATGCAACCCATGACACTAACCTCTCTCCTTGTTTTTACGCTTCCGCCAAAGATGGGCCGATCAAGCTGTTCTGTAGGTTTCTTTTGCTTTAATTTCCATATCTGCTCCTTCTCCTGCACTGATGTCCCTGCATGAAAAGAATTCCTTATTGTACATATTATTAGGCCTCTCATTACCTATGTGAATAAGGCTCAAAGGGCATCTGTCAGCAGTTTTGTACATATGACACTGGCTGGCCTGTTGTATGGGCGCTTGGCAGCTGAAGGCCTCTGTCTTGGTCCCATGTTCATATGTGCCCGCATTGCTGAGAAAAATGATGTTTTAAGATATGCAAATGAGCCTCTAGGAGCAACGGAGGCGTTACCATTACACCTACAGGCTCTGCTCTCTCTGCAGCTGCCGCGCTCTCTGCACTTTGATTGACAGGGACAGGTGTGATGATGTTTTTACTGCCTGAACCTGTCAATCAAAGAGCTGAGCCTCTAGGTGTAATGATAACGCCCCCGTTGCTCCTAGAAGCTCATTTGCATATAAAAAAACATCCTTTTTCTCAGCAATGCGGACACATATGAACATGGGACCAACACAGATGTCTTCAGCAGCCAAGCGCACATGTAACAGGTCAGCCAGTGTCATAGGTACAAAACTGCTGACAGATGCCCTTTAATCATTGTCTTATAAAACTCTCATCCGTTTCAAGATCTTCTCTTGCTGTCACTGAATTGAAACGGTCTTGTTAGCAACTGGAGACTGTTAAACCCCTCATGTACGAAATAAGGTTGCAGCAGAGGTATTGTTAGATTGATTGTTACTTCTGTCGGATTTCCAAAAAATAGCCGAGTAAGCGCACTGGACTATTTTCAGAGTACCCATAGAAGTAGAAGGAGGGAGCCCTGCATGCACGGCCATCTCTCTATTCACAGCAGCATGAATTGGAGCCCTGTTCTTGAGATTGGAGTGGGCCCCCAGAGGTGGGACCCACACCTTTTGGACACTGATGACCTGTAGATATGCTACAAACAGGGGCGTAGCTAAAGGCTCCTGGGCCCTGGTACAAGAGTTCAGCTTGGGCCTCACTTCCCTCAGTGCTTATGCACCACAAGGGTCTTTGGGCCGCCTCAGGCTCCTGGGCCCGGTAGAGACTGCTACCTCTGCACCCCCTATAGCTACGCCCATGCAAATGTCCAGATGGGAACATGTCTTGAGTCATCCTGCCGGACATGTCTGTTATGGTAAAAACCCTAGCATTGACTTAGATAAAACAATTCTGAAGCATCTGTTCTTAGAGCTTTGCATTGCGCTGTTCCTCCTGGAATTGCATGAACGAATTGACAACTGGATGGGACCATCCCCCTTATCAATGTGGCACTTATCTGTAGGGACACATCCGCTGACATTGGGAATGTGAACCCCCAGTTGGTAATTTAGTCATACAGAGGAACAATACAATGTATGGTACTAAGAAGTTATTTTATTGGGAATGCAAATATTTACTAAGATAGACATGTCGGGAGAGCTGACAGCTCCTCTTTATTGTATATATGTTATATTTTTAATCTTATAAACTACCTTGTGGTGAAATCAGTTGTGCCATTGTGTATGTTCTATAGTATTATACAAGTGAAACTCGAAAAATTTGAATATCGTGCAAAAGTCCATTTATTTCAGTAATGCAACTTAAAAGGAATTGCATTGCAAAAATTTGAATTTTGTGAAAAGGTTCAATATTCTAGGCTCAAAGTGTCACACTCTAGTCAGCTAATTAGTCCATACCCCCTGAGCAAAGGGGACCTGAGATTGTGACTTTGAGGTTTCATAAGCTTAAAGCCATAAGCATCCAAATTTTAACAAATAAAGGCTTGAAATATCTCGCTTTGCCTGTAATGAGTCTCATATGTTAGTTTCACCTTTTAAGTTGCATTACTGAAATAAATGAACTTTGCACGATATTCTAATTTTTCGAGTTTCACTTGTATAATACTATAGAACATACACAATGGCACAACTGATTTCACCACAAGGTAGTTTATAAGATTAAAAATATAACATTTTGCGTTTCACCTGTACATTATATCACTGTATATATACTATATGTTTGTGTCATGAACAGATTTTCATATCAGGTGATAACCTCTACATTTTAATTTTGATTTGCAGCTGTGAAAATTAAGAAGCCGATCAAGACAAAATTCAGGATGCCGGTATTCAACTGGGTAGCTCTAAAACCCAACCAGATCAATGGCACAGTTTTCAATGAAATTGATGATGAACGGATACTGGAGGTAATGAAAAAAAATTCTAAATGTTCACATAAAAGGCAATTAAGAAAGTTGAAGGATATGAACACCGTCCTGGTCATTTTTTATTATTTAATTTAACTCATTTTGGGCTAAAACATATTTTTTCAATTAGTCTTTATTAAAAATGTTCAACTGTTTTTGTTCTACAGGGTTACGATTTAGCCTACCTGCATTTCAGTTTCATACTGAGTCATCATGCTGCTGCTGACGGTTTGATGTGTAGCCCTTACCTGCTGACAACTCATAAACACTCATGTAAGCAATAGTTTAGCTATAATGAGTGTTTATGGGCTGTCATTAGTTCAGAGATAAGGGCTACACATCGAGCCATGAGAGCAGGAACCTGACGTTTCAGTGTGAAACTGAATGTAAGATAGGCTAAAACCTAACCCTGTAGGACAGAAACTGTTGAAAATTTTTAATATAGAATTGAGAAAATAATTTTTAGCCCAAAATGAGCTATAACAGGTGTTTGTGAGCTGTCAGGAGTTCAGAGATATGGGCTATCTATCCAGCCATCAGCAGCAACTTCAGTAGTGTGAAACTGAAAGTAGATACCCTGCAGATAGGCTGAAACTTAACCCTGTAGGACAAAAAATGTTGTCAATTTTTAGTAAAGACCAAATAAAAAATATTATGACCCAAAATGAGTAAAATGTGATCTATTGCCCCTGAAGGTGTTCATAGCCTTTAAAGTCAAATAATAGCCAAATACAGGTCAAGTACAGTGTGTAAAACAATAGGACAATGCAGCAAGGCCTGTCAATGAGGTCACACAAAACAGTATAAATGTATTCATGTCACAATAGCAAAAAATAATACAGTGTACATGGATTCAAAAACTAAACATATTGGGAGTCATTTACAAACAGATATAGGCCACTTTTGTGGGGGCGGCCAGCAAGACCATCTCATTCATTATTTTCTATGCCTTGTTTAGGTAAGTGTAAGACAGTAAGGAAGCTGGCTTATATTTATGTAGAGGCCGGCGCAATCCACCGCCACGGCAGGGGCTTATTAAGACCTGTGTCTAAAACGCCGGTCTTGATAAAGGTGCCCCAATGTTCATGTCGCCACTCCATAACAATTCCTCATCTTTCAGATGCACTGGAGGGAGGTGGAGAAAACTTAAAGCAAAGGGCAAATAAATCTAAGAACCAAGCTCCTGACTAGAAGGAACCCTATGTAGGTCCTACAGAGGAAGCAGAGCTTCCATAGAGCTTTGACGAGCCCACTGTTAGAGAGTCTCATTTATGGCTATAATAATCACCAGCCCTCCTGTGCAAAAGAAACAACAAGCACAACACAGATAACACCGTAATATATCACATCCATCAAGATAAGATCAACTAAAGAAACACTACAAAACAAAACCAGTCCTCCCAGTTTTGGATTCCCACACTTAAGCCCACCACTCAAGCAAACACAAAGTAGACTGATCAAGGTACCACCCAGGATCCAGTGAACTACAGATCCCTGTCTCTGGATGATTAATCATCCATCATAAGGTTCCATTTTTATGGAAATAGCCCTTTAAATTTGCATCTTGCAGCAGTATCTTTCTGCACGTAACCTATAACCTGGGTAATATTTAAAAAAGGACCTTTCTGCTCTCCCGGCTTGTGTGGTTTGCAGAACCAATGTTTCTTTATTTATCACTTTGCAAGTTAACAAATGGTTTCTGCTTTTAGGACTTAAATGTAGATGAATTTGAAGAAATCTTCAAGACAAAAGCCCAAGGCCCGGCCATTGATGTTAGCTCCAGCAAGCAAAAAGCGGCACCTAAGGGCTCGAACAAGGTGGCCTTACTGGAAGCAAACAGGGCTAAAAACCTCGCCATCACCCTGAGGAAAGCAGGGAAGACGGCGGAGGAGATCTGCCGAGCCATCCAGCAGTGAGTAGAGGACCCTGGGAGGAGAACACCCAAGCTGCCGCTTATAAGATTACGGCAGATCCCGTTATACAATTTACTGAGCTCACTGCTTACATCTATTTTCCATGCTTGATTTGCGGAAAGTTTGGCCGGTGACCCATATTAAATAATTACTAGACGCTATAATTAGAAGAAATGGGTTTCATAAGAAGGTGCATCCGTTTTATAGAATAACGCCATTACAACGCCGCTGTCTTTTGACCTGCAGCATTCTTACATTCTTCTAATTATGGCACTTACTTTGTGACCATCCTCATTAACATAGTCCCATGAATGGCCTCCGATAAGGTCAACACTCTCCTGTCAGGCTGTTGTCATCACTCCCCACTCATCCAGTGACACTACCATTTATCACATGTAGCTATGCTTAATTTACATAAGTAACATGAGTGGACAGGTCATTGTGTCCCACAAAATCAACACACTCCTCTTCTGCTGCCGTCACAATTTCCATCATCTACGCTCGTCCACGCAATGAAACGCCGCAATTTTTCACATGCAGCTCTATTCTCAGTAATATGGTACATGAGCGGGCAGGTCACTGCCTCTTACAAGATCAGCACACTATTCTCCTGATGCTGTAGCATCTGATTGCTTTGGCTGTAGACATATCCTTGGAAAAAGAGGTCTTCTCAGTGTTTTTCCTAAAGGGGTTTTCCAGGATTAGAAAAACATGGCCGCTTTCTTCTAGAAATAGCCCCACACCTGTCCATAGGTTGGGTCTGGTATTGTATCTCATCTCCATTGAAGTGGATGAAGCTGAGCTGCAATACCAGACACAACCTATAGACGGGTGTGGGGCTGTTTCTGGAAGAAAGCAGCCATGTTTTTCTAATCCTGGACAACCCCTTTAATGAACAGGGCACATCGATTTTTGCCTTCAGTAAAGCTGTCAGTGTTTGATCAGTGATTTTTCATCAGTGGTTCTGAGCCAAAAACTTTCAGATGGTTTATACTCCACAATCCTTTCCTTGCAGAGATTTTGTACTGTGCAGTGCAAGCTCCTGACAATGAAGGTATTGCCGGCTCAGAATTTTTGTTAAAGGGATTTTCCTAGACTTTACTACTCTAGATAGGTCTTCAGTTTCTGATCGGTGGGGGTCCGACACCTGGGACCTCTGCCAATCAGATGCTTGAGAAGACACCGGCGCTCGCAGTAGCCCCGTGGCCTTCTTGCAGCTTACTCTAGGCCAGTGAGGACATGTCCATCGGTCATATGGCCTAGGAGCAGCTCAACCCTATTGAACTGAATGGGACTGAGCTGTGATACCAAGCACAGCCACTATACAATGTACAGCGCTGTGCCTTCTCAAACATCTGATTGGCGGGGGGTCCCGGGTTTCAGACCCCCCATTGATCAGATACTAAATACTGGATCAGTAGTAAAGTCTCAGAAAACCCTGGTAATGGCAACTGCTGGTCAAAGGAAGCTCAATATTTCTGGACCAGGTTGATTTCAGCAGGACCTGCCAAAAATTCTAGTTGAATGGTTGTGTCCCATCTCTCCTCTGACGACAGGTGTCGGAGAAAGGATTGGGTATGTTGGATTTCAATATGCCTGAGACAGTTTTGTTCTCAAGGGACATAAGTCACCAGCAGCGGCTTACTTCCCTCTCCCTATGGAGAACACATGCACGCTCAGCAGAAATAGGTGTGTGTGGCCAAATATAGGGAATTAATCAACTCATTGTGTAATAACTAATTAAAATAAATTGCCCTCTTGCAAAGCATGCTGGGAATTATTATCTGAGAAAACGTTCCTATCTGGGGTCTGGACAGCTAAGTGATGCTCGTTTCCCTCCTCCCTGAGATCAATTACTGTCTCTGTGTACTCTCCAATTAATATTAGCAAAAGGTTACGTATCTCTGTGCTGTACGCTCCGTCCTGCTCCTGCCAGACTCGCCGTCTCTTTTAGGAAAGATCTGGAAATCTGCATTCTGTTTGACGTCTGTTTTTTTTTTTTGCTTCAGCAAAACAATGGCAGCTGATAGATATAACAGTCCCCCCCCAATAAAATATAAAGCTGGACGTACACATTATATAAATCATTCCAGCAGGACCGGCCGACCAACTAATGTGAAAATGGAGATGTCCCAACGTCCTCCTAGGGAAGAAGAATCAGTCAGTTGGAATCCAACATGCCCAATCCTTTTGTTCTCAGGGTAGCTAAGGCCTGTGTTAGACCTGCAGATAGTCGGGGAGATCATCGCTAACAAGCGCTCGGTTAGCGATGATCTGCCTATGTAATATTGCCCCCCCAATAACCCGATGTACGAGCAAACGAAATCGGAATCTTTCAGCATGCTTAAAGATCATCATTTGCCGGCGGCAGATCGTGCTGTCTTATCACTCTCTGCCGCTGGAAAATGATGATTCAGTATGGGGACGAGGATGGTATTAACGATCACTGCTCCCCATACTGTGGAGGAGATCACTGCACATAATAGCAGTGGTCTCCTCCACTGACGAGCAGGCGATTGTTGGGAGGGAACGCTTCCTTCCCGACAATCTTCTACCACATCTGCTGGTGTTATACCAGCCTAAGCCACCACCAGAGGACTCTGACATTGGCTTATTCCCCTATCTTTCACCTTTATTCATACATTTCCAATAGGAATAACAGAGGGGAGTTCGCAGGGCCACTAACCTAATGGCTTCCTCAATTATGAAAATGTTTTTGATATGTTTTCTTAGTAACCGTGGTCTAATTATTTTCTAAATTTTTGCTTTCATTCCGCGTTAGGTTTGACCTGAAGACGTTACCCGTGGACTTTGTGGAGTGTCTGATGAGATTCATCCCGACGGAGGCAGAAGTGAAAGTCTTTCGGCAGTACGAGAGGGAGAAAAAGCCTCTGGAGAACTTATCAGATGAAGATCGCTTCATGATGCAGTTCAGCAAGATAGAGAGGCTGATGCAGAAGATGACCATCATGGCCTTCATCGGCAACTTCAATGAGAGCATCCAGATGTTGACGCCGGTGAGCACAGGGTTAGGCGGTGGATTGTGTGCGGTGAGGGTTGTCACCTCCTCCCTGTCCTGGTTTCTGGGCAACTAAGAGGAAACAGCAGTAGCATGAAGAAGACCATATATCTCCGCAGGGAGCAGCTGTCTGTTCCAAATTGTGGAGACATGCTGCACTTCTATAGGTGATAGAGCTATCAGGGTTACTACATGCAGTACGTATTAATGGATATACATATGTACGTGTATACATGTGTATATGAATGTAATGTATGTGTGTGTGTATATATATAACTATGTATGAATGCATGTATGAGATTGTGTGTGCATAGTAGGTATCGGATTGTGTATGAAAAAGACTGTGTACATGTATGAATGTGATTGTGTGTAAATATATATTGCTTATGTGCGTGTGTATGAGTGATACTATGTATATGTATGAATATGAATGTGTGTGTGTATATATATATATATATATATATATATATAAATGTAACTGTCTGTATGAATATGATTGTATGAGTCCCTATATACTGTATGTATATATGTGACTGTAGGTAAATGTGTAGAATTGTCATTGTATGTGTGTATATGTGCAGCGAGTCCCTGCAGAGCTGATGCAGAGGATGGGAGTGGTAGTGGCCTTGATGAGGAGTTGTGTCACAGTGTACCCAGTCAGGCCATTGCTCCCTGGAGATCGGCGCAGTGGAAAAGTGGTTTGAAGAATCAGGGCAGAAGTAACCGTATAAAAGTTTCTCTGTACATAGTGCAAAATAGAACTTGGTTCTATTTTGGTTGGATAGCAATTAATCGGCACTTGCAGGCACTTAGATATAGGATTTATGTTAGTCTGGGGTGTCTGAGCTGTTGTCCCTCACCTGCAGCAGTGTCTGTAAAGCTGTAATTTTGCTGATCACTGCTGACTTGTCACACTGATGCTTTCTGGAAGCAGTATTCTGGATACTGATGATCTTTCTGGAGTGTTGGTCTCACAGAATTGTATCTAGTTCCTAGGAGTAGGAGCAATATGTGCTTCCTCTCCCTTTGCTGTCTACTGAGGAACAGGAAGCAGGACCGGCCAACTCCTACCAAGAAGAGAGGAACAGGCTGGTTAACCTTGTTCCTGCCAACCATACCTGTTCTAGCTGAAATGAATGGCCAATACATAACATGAACATAGCAATACAATATATACAAAACACTTACAGATAACCTCAGGTCTGGGGTACCGCATATGTATGTATGAATGTGATTATATGTGTATGTACGAAGGTTATTGTCTGTATGTATGTGTTGATGTGATTGTGTGTATGTGTATAAATGTGACTGTATATACATGATTATATGTGTGTATATGCATGTATGAATGTGATTGTGTGTATGTATTCATGAAATAGATTTTATGTGCTTGTGTGTAAGTATGTATGATTATTTTCTCCATGTATGTGTTAATGTGATTGTATGTGTGTATGAATGTAACTATATACATATGTATGAATGCGATAGTATGTGTGTATATTGTGGGAATTAGGGTCCATTCACACGTCCGCAAAATGGGTCCGCATCCGTTCCGCAATTTTGCGGAACAGGTGCGGACCCATTCATTTTCAATGGGGCCGGAACGTGCTGTCCGCATCCGCATTTGTGTATTGCATGTATGTGTTATGTAACTATACGTGATTGTTACTATTATTACATATTGCTATTGTCTCTTTATAGCAACTTCACGCCATCATCGCTGCTTCTGTTTCAATTAAATCATCTCAGAAACTAAAGAAAATACTTGAGGTATGTGCGGATTCTGCTGACGGCGAGTGCACGGCAGTTCCGATTTGTTTCATAAGATATCAGTGATCTTGTCCTTTCCTGTATAATAAAGAACTATTTGATTATAATTACTTGTGTGGTAGCTTTCTGAGTGTTATAGGTGATATATACGAATAACTCCAAGCGAGATATTTATGATATTTATTTTTTGGTGTATCCTGTATTCTCGTGCAGATTATTTTGGCTCTTGGAAATTACATGAACAGCAGTAAACGTGGAGCGGTCTACGGCTTCAAACTTCAGAGCTTGGACTTGGTAAGTTCACATGGTTGAAACAGGTAGCCCCATATTGTCAACGCATACAGAGCTCCAGAATCCCTGCTGTTCTTCACCTACCTATAGGTAAAAGATAACGTACAGTACTCGCTGCCTGCAGACACCACCAGGGGGAGCTCACTACAGAAAAGGGTTATCATAGTTCAATAGAACCTGTATACGTCCATATTTGCTGAGCTCCTCCTAGTGGTGACTGCAGGCAGCCAGAATATTGGCATTTCTAATATTTTTATATGTTTACGGAAAAACTTGTGCTCTCCGTACTATGTTGCTATGAACTCTACTGTGCATTATTTTACTATTATTGACCTTTAGTCCCAATACTTCTTATTATTCAGATGCCATATTAATGTTTTGCCATCTTTTCTCTTAAATTATCATTCATAGCTTCTGGATACCAAGTCAACAGACAGGAAAACAGACCTTATTGCACTATATCTCCAATGTTGTACGGGAAAAGTACTTGCAGGTTGCTCTTTTTTTCAATGAACTCCATTATGTGGAAAAAGCTGCCGCAGGTAAGTTAACTGTGACTGGAGATGTCCTTTTTAAAGGGGTTCTCTGATTTAGACAATCCTTACTTGCTAAAAGGGACAGTAAGTGTCCATTCAAATGAATGGGTTGTGTATGTAATGTAAAACAGGACAAGTACTGAAGAAAGAGGCATGTTGTCACGGACGTTCCCGTGGCAGGTACCAGGAGATCGGAGAGACTGGCAACTAGTGGGTTAAATGGACAAGTTCACTGTGGATCTTATTGTGTCTGTGTTTTGGTGAATGCCACACCCATTGCTTCAGGTGTAGCTTGTTGGTAATTTACCTTCCCCATAAGTAGCAGCTTCTCACTCTTGGAGGTGCGGATTATAGATTTTTTCCTGCCTTCTAACTAGCTGGTCGGTTGTACTCTGTGGTACTTCTGGAGTTGCCAGTTTTCTACTTTCAGATGAGTCTTGTCTTTTCTTATTGTTTTGTGTTTGTTATATTCCCTGTTGTTTGTATCTGGGCCTGAGACAGAGACTTCCATTCGTCCATCTGGGGAGGAATAGGTTGTCTGTGGTCCTAACCTCATTCCAGGGACCTATCGGGATATAAGGGCCTAGGTATACAGTATATGAATATTCCTACCTTCAAGGTCTATTCATATTGATAGGTAGTTAGGGCCCAGATTAGTTTTTTTTTTAGGAGGTGACCTGTTCCTTCCCTAGTTTCCAGGCCCAGTTACTGTTCCCCTTCCCTCCTGTGTTTAGTGTGGAGTTTTTTCCCCCACACTGATAGTGACACATGTGCCATGTATCGCTCTACTCTCTGGCCTCTAAACAAAGGATCCTCCCACCTCTATTAAAGGGGTTATCAGGAAATTAAATTAATGACCTATCCTCTGGATCAGATCGGCAGGGGTCCGTCACACGGGACCCCCACTGATCAGCTGTTAGAAGAGGCCGGTGCTCAATGAGTGCTGCAGCCTCTTCCTAGGCCATGTGACGTCACCATACATTGGTCACGTGGCCTAGTTGCAGCTCAGCCCTATTCAAGTCAATGGGGATGAGCTGCAATACCAAGCACTGCCACTGTACGATGTATGGCGCTGTTCTTGGAAAGCTGCCGGCAGCCTGCATCGTTCACCAGAGCTCTGGTGAGCAAAGCGGCTCCCTGAAACAGCTTATCGGCAGGGATGCCAGGACTTGGATTCCCGCTGATGTGATAATGATGCCCTATCCTGAGGATAGATCATCATTATCAATTCCTGGATAACCCCTTTAACTAAGGATTCCCTAATAGGGTATGTAAACACTTGTTTTCTAAACTGGACAACCCCTTTAAGAAGAACAAAACATATCTATCATGTAATGACATTTCAAGTAATTGTCTTCTGATGTCCCACCATATTCATGTGTTGCTTGCTGTCATTGAATGGAGGCTGCAAACCAGAACTAATAATGTCCAACCAACACATACACAAAAAGCTCTGATACATTGTAACAAATGCTTGTATCTGTATCACTTGGACATGGTTTTAGAAAGGTTTTTAGCCTCTAGGTGCAAGCGAGAAGGTTTCCATTCACTGACTGCAAGCAGAAATTTTGAAAATGACAAGGAATCGATACACATAGTATCAGAATGATGCATAACGTTCAGCATACAGCGGTTATGGTATATTTATGTAGAACCAAAATTCAAGAGTCCGACAGTAAAGAAATGGTTACATGGATACGGTGTCCTGCGGAGAGTGACACAAGGATTCTCACTTTGTATTCCTGTGTCATTCACTGATGACCGAGGCTCTGTGGTTGATCTAAATCTCATACGCTGTGGACGTAAAAAGGGACAGTTTTTCAGAGGATCAGATTGTGACGCCCAGACCAGTTATTACTCCTCTTAGAACGAACGATCAACCTACCCGAGGACTGTAGGTAGGAGGTGGCTGAGCTCAGTGTCTTACTGAATCATATCATTGACCAGGACTCAAAATTCGTTTTGGTTGCTTCGCCCAATTTTCCGAAAAAATCCGCTATGGGGAGAATTACTTTATCACGAAGTAGTGGGTGCAATGACAGGAGGCGGCGATTGTGCCGCTTCCCATCATTGTACTCCTCAGATGCCGCGTTCATCGGATATTAATAACAGTGTAAAATAAAAAATAGATAAAAAAACAACCAAAAAATACTTACCTGATCCATTTGCTCGCAATGGGGCTGGTCGCCACCATCTTGCTTGAAGATCTGGCGCGAAATCTTGTGCGGCCTGAGATGACGTCATTATGGCAGCCAGCGTGGTGACGTCATAAGATCTTCAAGCAAGATGGTGGCGGCCGGCGCATTGCAAGCAAATGGATCAGGTATTGTTTTTGTTTTTTTTACACTATTTCAGGGTAAATCGATTCGCTACTGCGCAGCACGAGGAAATTCGGCTTCGCTGCGGATCGAATTTATCCAGAAATTCGATTCGCTCATCGCTAACCAGGACCATGAATGTATTACTTAGCTTGCAGGTATCATCCATGTATGAGTGTATATGGAGGTATTCATCTAATATTTACAATATTGTCCATTTAGGATCCAAATGTTCCAGTCCATAAAAATAAAAAAATAAGTGTTATAAAAAAAAATCTATGTCTGCCTTTCATGATCGCAGTGTTTCCTACACTTGACCCCTCAGCAGATAAATAGCTGCCGGGAGGACTCTGCCTCGTTATACACATTCCTACACTCCATTATGTTCTTTTATAGCCCAATAAACCAATAAAATAATGTTAGTTTTGCGATGTGACATGAGCGCCCTCACCTGGCCACAGTCAGTAAGTGCAGATCTGAGATTCCACAGCGTTGGCTCAGGTAGCCCCCTTGTCATCCATTCATCTCTTTTATCTTCTCCCCCTCCAGTCTCTCTTGAAAATGTACTCCTGGACGTAAAGGAACTTCAAAGAGGGATGGATCTGGCGAAAAGAGAATACACAATGCACGACCACAACGTGATGCTGAAAGAATTCATACAGAATAACGAAGGCCGGCTGAAGAAGTTACAAGACGACGCAAAAATCTCACAGGTAACAAGGGGGTTAATATGAAGCCCACTTCTTCATATCTGTTCCATCATTATGCTTCATGTGGTGAGATTGAAGGGCCTTGTGTAGACGCCCTCGCACATAGACGTGGGGTACCTAGAACCCTAATGGTGGAGCTGTCCCGCTGTAGAGAAGTTTGAGGCAGATACCGGATGACCACAAAGTGACCACCGGTGGACACTCTGATAGCATACGACCCTCAGCATCTGACAGACTTTCCCTCTTATCTTCTAGGATGCCTTTGATGATGTAGTCAAATATTTTGGTGAAAATCCTAAAACCACTCCTCCGTCTGTATTCTTCCCAGTCTTCGTCAGATTTGTGAAAGCGTACAAGGTGGGATACTGTCCTGTGTGCTATATGTTCTGTGTAATACTAATATACAGCAGTAAGGTGGTCCACAGCCGATTCTGGGGGACCTCGGGGGACCACAGTAGAAAAGCTATTTCCTTTTCTACTATCTATCTCTATTAGAGATGAGCGACTTTCATGTTTTGAAATTCGTTTACGCTTCGTTTGGTGGTAAAAGCAGAATTGCGTTATGGATTCCATTACTACGGACCATAACGCAATTCTATGACGGAATGCATAACGGAACGGGATCCATTTTGCAGCCCATAGACTTCTATTATGACGGAATGAATAACGGAATGCCTCTAAAGGCATTCCGTTATGCACTCCATCATAGAATTGCGTTATGGTCCGTGGTATTGAAATCCATAACGCAATTCTGCTTTTACCACCAAACGAAGTGTGAACAAATTTCAAAATATGAAATTCGCTCATCTCTAATATCCATCCATCATCTACTGTATCTAATCTATCTATCTATCTATCTATCTATCTATCTATCTATCTATCTTCATCATGGCCATACATATACAATCTGTAGGATCTTTCCCACATTGAACCCATGAGGATGAGCTCAGGTGTTGCAGATTAAGGCTACATGCACATGAACGTTGTTTGTTTTCGTGTCCGTTCCGTTTTTTTTGCGTATTTTACCTATTCATTTTAATGGGTCCGCAAAAAAATGCGGACAGCACACCGTGTGCTGTCAGCATTAGTATGTCCATTCTATAGCCCCGCCAAAAAAAAATAGAACATGTCCTATTCTTGTCCGTTTTAGGTCGTGTGCATGTAGCCTAAAGCTGCATTTACACAAGCCAATAATAGTCCAGATTATCGGGAACGACGGCTCCTGGGAATGGTCGTTCCCGACAATCTGTCCATGTAAATGTGACCTGACGTTCATGCAGGCACCACCGATCATAGTTTCTGGACAGCAGATCGTGGGGTCTAAACAGCTATCTGCTGCTCAGAAACCATGAACCTGTATGAAAACAAGAGAACGCTATAGCCATCCCCCAACCTCATACAGTGAAGGCGATCGCTGCATATAGATTCTCTGAACGAGCAGCCGACCGTCGGGAGGGAAGGCTTCCTTCCCAACAATCGGCTGCAGGATGGTCCTGCCTAAATTCATCTTTATGCTTGCCATACACATTAGATATAAATTAGTTGATGGTTGAACAAACAATCATCCGGTGAAGGTTGATGTCGTAGACACGGCCATACACCTTTTAGTCCATATCGACCATTACAGTCGTTCAAACTGACTTACATGTTCAAAGAAATCGAGCGGTGGATGAAGGATCTTCCTTGGAACGTTCTTTCAAATTAATTCACAAATGATCTTTTCTTGAAGGAAAGATCTTTCATCTGACCATCGGACAAAAATATCAAACACAGCCGACTTTATTTCAGACGATGATGTTCTCTCATCGGTCGGCTAAAACGTTGTTCATTGTTAAATTTTGACTGACGAACATTCGTTTTGGTTGAAATCGTCTGCTTTGATCATCTTTACACGTCCGTATGTGTTTTTCAGATCCGCAAAACACAGACACCGGCAATGTGCGTTCCGCATTTTGCTGACCGCACATCACCGGCACTCTCATAGAAAATTGCGGACAAGAATAGGACATGTTCTATTTTTTTGCGGAATGGAAGTGTGGATCTGCAAATGCGGATGCGGACAGCACATTCCGGCCCCATTGAAAATGAATGGGTCCGCCTCTGTTCCGCAAAATTGCGGAATGGATGCGGAACCATTTTGCGGACGCGTGAATGGACCCTAATGTATATAGCCACCTTAAGTGTCCATCCTTATTCCAAATACTTGAAGGTATATGTATAACTGTATGTGTATATAGAGCCAGAAATTGTCACAAAAGCTACAGCTGGTTGCACAGTATCAGCCCCCTTAAAGGGGTTGTCCGATTTATGGAAAAAAAAGATATAGCACTGTAAATCTGATGGTCAGCGATATATAACTAAGCTAAGCAAGTTTTAGGCAAAAAAATATCTATTTCCTCATTTCCCTGGTTCTCTTCTGGCCCTTTGTTTACTTGCAATAAAAACAACCTCTGCCCCTCCCCCTGCACTGCTAAGGGAGTGAATACATGTGCTGCCCTGAGCGTGCCCTGAGCGACATGTCTGCCTGTTGGGAGACTCAGCAGCATGTTGTATGTGTAGAACTACAAGTCCTAGCTGTACAATGACACTGCTAATACACACAGGATCTTCCCCCTACCTGCAATGCTCTGCAGAACTTCTCTGTCAGCTCCTGTGCCCAGAATTTGTCTCCTCACTGCCTGCAGCTACACAGTAAACACTTCAGCCCTGAGTCTGTGCAGCTGAAGGGGTTAAGAATCCTGGGGGAGAGCAATAAGCAGCAGCTGGCAGTGCAGGGGGGCGTGGCCAGCACAGTGATGTCTGGTCTTGTGTACAGATCTCTCAGGCTTGTGCACAAACATGATCAGAGCAGGGAGAGAAGCTGACATCACAGGTCATGTGACCATCAGTGAAATCTGAGAATCCAGCCACTGGAGATAAAGTGAGTTAATTGGAAAGCTGTTACATTTGCCTAGTTAGAAACATAGAAAGAACAAAAAAATTACTCGGACAACCCCTTTAAGTGCTATGAATCACGGCATCACACTGCAGTAAGGATGTAGTCATATCCGTGAATATTCTGGGAGCAATACAAGCCCAAGCCCCTCTACTTGTACCGAGGAGAAATCCTCCAGAAAACTTCTCGCATCCATCCTATAGTGGTGTTGATTTTATATTTAGTACTAGTTTGCACACTTTATTATTGACTGTCTTTTGATACTTTGTCCCTAATACATTTCTTGTCTCGCAGTTGGCTGATGAGGAGAATGAGCACAGGAAAAAACAGGAGCAGGCCCTCATGGAGAAGCTTCTCGAGCAGGAGGCCATGATGGACCAGCAAGGCCAAAAGGTTCTCTGCGTAACACTAACAGGGGGTTCTGTGCAAATGACAGGACAGTGTTCCTCAATTATCAAAACTGGAAACACGGATGTGCCTGGCAACCAATCACAGCACAGCTTTGATTTTTAGAGACGAAAGTTGAGATCTGATTGGTTGCTGTCTGCACTTGATTCCCGGAAACAAACTGCTGTTGACGGATTTGATCATATATTTTTCAGACTGTTTGGGGGCTTCATATGTACAGTGCCGTGGAATAAATGGCGCTTTAATAATAAATAATAATAATAGCTGATGAGGTTAAAAAAAAAGACACAGCTCCATAATCCTACAGTGTTGATCCAGAGGAAGGCAAAAACCCCTAGAATTTATATGCCAGTTCCCCATATTAGGGGAAAACCATCAACAGGCTGATGTTGATAATAAGTTTAGCATTTGCATGTCTACGGGCCCATTCACACAAGCGCCGGCCGTGTGGACCCCGCATCGCGGTGCGACCCTATTGACTTCAATGGGTCCGTGATCCGCAAGATGCAGTCAGAGATAGGACATGTCCTATATTTTGCGGCGCAGAGGCTTGGACCCAGGAGCACACGGAAGACATGTTCTATCTTTGGCAGCATCCTGCTTACTGCAGTGCCATTGAAGTCAGTGGGTCCGCACCGCGATGCAGGGTCCACGCGGCCAGTGCCCGTGTTTTGCAGGTCTTTGGTTTGCGGTCCGCGAAATGGGCAGGGCCGTCACACGTTAAGGTGAAAGCGCCCTAAATCGTATGCTTTGGATGTTCATGACCTGAGATTTGGGGTGTATTAACCCCTCTATAGATAGAGATCTAGCGCAGTCTTACATTCCCACAGTTTGACAACTTTTCACGGTTCCTGGGTATCCTTTCGCAGGCCGGCCTGCTTGTTGACAGTTTCCAGGTAGCAACAAAATTAAAACAAGGTAAAACAGCAAAATATAAAAAAAGAAATAACGAGGATTTTGCTATGGCTTGGTTTTGCTGGTTGTATAGCAGGCATGTCCAAACTGCGGCCCTCCAGCTGTTGCAAAACTACAACTCCCAGCATGCTCTAATAGCTGCAAGCTATCCAGGCATGCTGGGAGTTGTAGTTTTGGAACAGCTGGAGGGCCGCAGTTTGGACATGCCTGTTGTATAGCCATCATTAACCACAGCTGGGGTAAGGGTCTCGCCCCCCTCCCACTGTTGTATTACTCATACCTGTAGATGATCTTGTGTATACCTGTATATGATCTTATGTATACCTGTAGATGATCTTGTGTATACCTGTAGATGATCTTGTGTATACCTGTAGATGATCTTGTGTATACCTGTAGATGATCTTGTGTATACCTGTAGATGATCTTATGTATACCTGTATATGATCTTGTGTATACCTGTAGATGATCTTATGTATACCTGTAGATGATCTTGTGTATACCTGTATATGATCTTGTGTATACCTGTATATGATCTTGTGTATACCTGTATATGATCTTATGTATACCTGTATATGATCTTATGTATACCTGTAGATGATCTTATGTATACCTGTAGATGCCCATAATAACACACGTCTTTCTTCCCCGCAGTCTCCTTCACATAAATCTAAGCGGCAGCAGCAGGAGCTGATAGCGGAGCTGAGGAGGCGGCAAGTGAAAGACAACAGACATGTGTACGAGGGGAAGGACGGTGCCATTGAAGATATCATCACAGGTAAGAGGACTGGTCCCAGCGGAGGAGAGAACATGGAAATACTGGGTATTATGATAGAAACCGACCGCAATGGACAGGAAGTGTCCGGGATCCGCTTGCAGCGATCAATCGTGTATCTCCTATTAAATGATGTCCGCAGAAGTGAATGAAACAAATCAGATGACAGACAACAGAAAGGGCCGCGATGAAAACCCCAGGAACGGGTGGAAAATGGGGGGAAAAACCTTTCTAATATAGTTACTATGCACCATCCACCGCCATCTGACTACACTGACCAGGCATCATGACATGACCGCAGTGACGTTTCACCCATAGCGAGGTAGCGGCCATCAGGAGGCACTGGACGGCGCCGTTATGTCACTACGGACTAAATATCACTGGTCGTAATCATAACTGATGTTACAGGGTTACATTAAAACACCTCAAATCTACAGACACAATTATACAAGGTTCTGACAGCGAAGACACATTTTCCAGAGCCATCAATAAAGCTTCTGACATTGGCTGTATATCTATGGCCGCATTAAAGGGGTTTTCTGGGATAACTTTTCCTCAGCATAGGTCAGCAATATCTGATGGCTGGGGGTCCTACTCCCGGCACCATCACCGGTCAGTTCCGACGAGCACAGCGCCGTACATTGTATAGTGGCTGTGCTTGGTATTGCAGCTCAGTCCTATTCACTCTGCACAGAGGCCACATGACAAAGCTGGCCGAGGAAGAAGACGCGGCGCTCAATGGTGGACTACAACCTCTTCAGGAGCCAGGAGTCGGACACCCGCCGATATTAATGACCGATCCTGAAGATAGGCCATCAATATTCTACTCACAGAAAACTCCTTTAAGGGTCTTTTTCAGTTTTACATATTTGCCTGCTCCCGCCGCTGAGTTCCATCTCCTCCGGTTTCCCGCTGACGCCGCCTCACTTCAATCTCCATGTGATAAAATCCTGTTTGATGCGGGTGATGTGGCCACTGCAGCGGTGACGTGTTCCCCGATGGTTCATCTCACTGGGTCATGTGATGCATGTGGGCACATCACCGCTGCCGCCAGTCATTGGCTACAGTGGCCATGTTACCTGCGTCAAACAGGTTGTTGGCACGTGGAGACTGGAGTGAGGCAGCGACAGCGGGGGGCTGAAGGAGATGGAAACCAGCAGCGAAGCAGGTAAGTGATGGCTCTCAGCCCTTGTTTCTAGGGACTGGAGACATCTGCAGAGTTAGGCTCCATTCACACATCCACAATTTCGTGGAACGGACTTGCGGACCCATTCATTTCTATGGGGCAGCACATCGGCCGGACACGGCATTGCGGACCCGCACTTCCGTTCCGCAAAAAAATTTAACATGTCCTATTCTTGTCCGCAATTGCGGACAAGAACAGGCATATTCTATTAGTGCCGGCAATGTGCGGTCCGCAAAATGCAGAACGCACATTGCCGCTGTCCGTGTTTTGCGAGAGATTTCCAGGGGCTCCAGCAGCAAGACGCTCTGTCCAGGGAGCGCCCACTGGGCAGTTCTGTAAAAAGAACAATACCCAGACATACACTTGTGTTAGGATTAGTAGCATAGTACAGACCTGCAGTGCGGATACATACAGTCACCAGGTACTATGCACATTCCCTGTGCTCTTTATGGCCCAGGACACAGTGGCTCTTGGGACCTCTCAGCAGTGCAGTGACTGGCATGCATTATTCTAGTTACACATCCAGAGCCAGCTGCTTCCTGCCTGTCCCAAATGCTTTGCTTATCTTTAAAATGACCTTTTCCTTGAAAAGCAACTAGTGAAAGCGATGTAAAATCGACATAGTGTACTAACAGCAAATTCTTCACTCATTCACTTACATAACATGTACAGTTAGGGCTTCACGGTGACATCGCTCCATCCATGGGTCGCAGTAAAATCGCAGATTTGCCACAACTATTGCAAAGTAATTGGTCAATGTTTTTGTGACATTGACGTTGTGTGGGGACTTGAGGCCTCTTTCACACATCAGTGAATCATGGACATGTGCTGTCTGTGTTCTCTGCGGACCGGACAGGTATCCATTGATTTTAATGTGTTTCTTCACACATCCTTGTTCTTCCAATGACCGTGGGTCATTTGAAAAGCAATGCAGGCATGCACTACTTTGGTCCGTGATACGGCCCAAACATGCCCATTGAAGTCTATGGGTCAGCGAAAACCACATGACAGAACACAGAAGTCATTTGTATTTTCAATGACCATTCTTCAAGCTAGCAGTGCACATAAAATATGGAGGGCCCAAAACGGACGCACAGACCCTTCAGAGACATCTTCCAGGATAAAACACTGACCATTTTTCCAATGACGTCAAACGGGCACAGACGCGTGAAATTAGGCCTCATGTACACGACCGTATTTTTCATCCACATTTATTTTAGGGGTAGCACACTGTCCCATTCATTTCTATGGGGTCATGCATGCATCCGTATTTTTGGCAGACCGGTAGGGCCATTCTGCAAATTATAGAGCCAGTCCCATTCTTCTCCATATTAAGAATAGCCCTTTCTATTGATGGGAGTGGGAATAATGCGGAATGCACGCAGAAGGTATCCGTAGATTGTGAATCCATTTTTTGCAGACTGAAATACGGACACGGCCGTGTGCATGAGGCCTAAGGTCTAACTGAATTTTCCGTAGGACCCCATGATCTATATTACCAGTGCTGTTTGTGCTACATGTTCTGCTCTCTATGCTCTGTGATGTGAATGTAACAGCTATAAATCTGATGCAGTTGTATCTCTAACACTTTGCAGCACATTTTTTTTTATTTTTTTTATTTCAAGCCACTGAAGCATAGATAATCTGTATAAAGGGCAGAGTATATTTTATGTATGTGTATATATAATAGATACTATTTTAAGAGTTGTCCAGTCTTATGTAAACAAAACGTAACATTATTTTATAATTAAAAAGATAAGATATTCCCCTTCGGTAAAAACCTAAACATAAAAAAAGCAAAAGATAACAACAGAAATGTGTTTCCCCATTCTTCTCTCAAAAACGAAATAAATAGTAATCAATAAGTGACATGTACCCCGAGATGGTACCAATGAAAACTGCATCTCATCCTGCAAAAAAAACAAGCCACATACAGCTACATCAGCTGAAAATGAAAACGTTTTCGCTCTTGGAATGTGGCAACAACATTTAAAAAAAACTTTTTTTTGCATGAGATGTGGGGTTATTGGGCAAAAGTAGTAAAAAAGAAATAAAACTATACATATTTGGTATTGCAGTAGTGATGCCGACCCATAGAATAAAAGTAACATGCTAGTTAGGGCTCATGCACGCAAACATGTGCCTGCCGTGCCGTGCATTCCGGACCGCAAATTGCAGTCCCCAATGCACAGGCACCGTCTTTGTGGCCTGCGCTGGTGGATGTAGACCCATTTAACTTGAATGTGTTGGCACGGATCGAAATGCCACAGAAGCGCTCCGTAGTGCTTCTGTGGCCTTCCGCTTCATGCCTCCGCTCTGTATCCTCTGGATTGCGGACCCATTCAAGTGAATAAGTCCACATCTGAGATACGGTGCGCACGCGGCCGGTGCCCGTATATTGCGGACCCGCCGCATGAGCCCTTATGCTGCACAGTGAATGTTGTAAAATGAAAGTGCAAAAAATAATGTGCTTTTATTGAGTTTTTTTTCCATTACTGCCCCCTAAAAAAAGAAGTTATTTGTACCCCAGAATGGTTTCATACAAAAAACACAAGCTGTTTTATATATACTATATATATGTGTGTGTGTGTATATATATATATATATATATATAAAATCATTGGAAAAATAAAAAAAGTTATGGCTCTTTGAATGTGACAATTTAATAAAATAAAACATTCCTCTTGCCTTCATGCCAAAATAGTACTTTAAGGGTTAAACTGACCCCTATCCACAGAATAGGTAATAATTGGTCAATGGGGGTCTGACCAGTGGGAGCTGGTAGGGATCCTCTACCCCACGTCCTGATGGAGGGGCAGGCCAGGCATGTACACTGCCACTCCATTAGTTCTTTGGGGGATAGCTGGAGGGCAGGAAAATCTGTAAAAAAATGATAAGAAAATGTAGAATAAAATCAAGAATCGCTGTTAAATTGAAAAAAAAATATAAAAAAAATAACTGATTTAAATTTTAGTCCATATTTCCCAGTTCTAACAAAGATTAAAGTGAATTTCCACTTTTAACACTAAATCGATTTCAGATCCAAATTCTAATTATATTTTTATAGCTGTTGAAGCTCGTTTAAAAAAAAAAAATAATAATACAGAGAAGCATTAAATGATCCAAAAGTGACTTGATGCAGCCACCACTAGAGGGAGCTTAGGAGCTTACTGCATACTGTTTATACATCCTATGGGCTGTAGTAAACTGCTAAGCTCCCCCTAGTGGTGGAAGCCGGCTTGACATTCTTATTTAAGTTTTATTCACATGAGACTGGACATAACTGTACAAGGACCAGCTGGTCTGACACTAACCTTGACTCTGTTTTAAAGTATTATAAAAGTCATCATCTGTTTTTTATTTTATTCTTGCAATAAAATTTTACTTGCCGCTTGCTGTGATTAATCTCTCCAGCCCGACCTATGAGAAGAGGCATTGTGTATTTTGCATTGACACTGTCGGAGATAACCTCAGCAGAGCACTAACCTTGTACTAATGCAGTAGACCTTGGCTTCTTACCGTCTTCTGTTTGTCTTCTCTGGCTATTATTTCCATGCAGTGCTGAAGACTGTGCCCTTTACTGCCCGAACAGCCAAGCGTGGCTCACGGTTTTTCTGCGACCCCGTTCTCACTGAGGAATTCCATTACTAAAATAATTCTCTTTCACACCTGATGCTCTTAAAAAAAAGGTTGCTGTAGATTTTCCAATATTTCTCCATGTCCAGGGGTATCAGAGCGGATGTCTCTCCTGCTGTCCTCACGAGCTCTGATACCCGCCATCATCTCATTGCATGCCGGTGAACTGACAACACTCTCCGCACGATGGGGCTGTAAAGTGAAAGACCACCCTTGAAATAGGTTAAAAATTCTGCACTTTATATATCTTTATAGTGGCAGAACTCCAAATCCCCTACAAGAGAACATGCTGACTGCCACTAGAGGGCGCTTAATGCATACTGTTATTACATTGAACAGAAGTATAACACAGTATGCAGTAAGCTCCCTCTAGTGGTGACTTCAGACAGCTATAAGATCATTTTTAACATATGACTATGCAGGGGATCTGGAACTCTGTCTTACAAACACTAATTTCTGACCAATATATAGATATAATAAGAAATTAATCACTGCAGAATTTTGGACCTTAAAATGATAAGAGGTGGTCATTCACTTTGAAGGGGTTCTCCGGAATTTACATATTGATGACCTATCCTCGGACCCGTGCCGATGCAATATTGATGTCCTATCCTGAGGATAGGCCATCGATATGTATATCGTGGAAAAACCCTTTAAGAAAAAATATATGCAGATTAAATGTATTAATGTTGCCTTTAGTAACCAATGAGGTTAGTATGGTAACACAACCGGTTCTCTGCACTAATAAGCCCCATTGTGTGTCCATCTACTCTGCATGTGAATGTGATTGTTTTCTGCATCCTCCTTGCCTGGGCAGCAGATGTTTTGGGAGGTTCTACATTAGGGGGGCATTTACTTTTGTTACTTCTGGCATTGTTGTAAAACTTGGTATCACGTTCTATGTATTATTCTATATTCAATATATGTAGGAAGACATGACAGCGAAGGCGGGTTTGGCAAAATGATTCTGAAGCAGTGTTTGGTGCGGGGAGCAAATAGGCAGTTTTCCTTTTAGAGTCATAAATCCCCCCCCCCCCCCCCTCCCGGTTACCTTTCTAAAGAGCCTTTAGGTGTGTGACCCCATGACAACACTTGCTGCCCATGGGAGGTTGCAATGCAGTGTTATCATAGGGACACTAGTATCCCATGTTATAAACCTAATCCATGATGAGCCACGGCTTGAGACTGATGTGATATGGACCAAAGGTTGGGTTGGGTGCCCATCGAGATGTCACAATATATCAGACCTGGAGTGTTGTGCTTTCCCAAGCCATTAGGTCCAGTGGCTTCACTAATGATGAGCGATGTTCAACCACAATGGCCAGCCCTGAATGCAGCATCCTATAGTGGATCTCGTTAGTCACGATTAGAAGATGGCGCTCCCGGCAGACTAAACACTGCGGAAGGGTGATGGAAGCCGCCCGGTTTTGGTGTGATTCTCTGCGGTTTGGATTGTTCCTTCCTTTTTCTGATATTTCTTTGCCGCTGTTTCATTTGTCGTTGACTTTCTGTATCTGATCTAACCCATGACTGCATGGTTCTACTTGCATGAAAGAAAACTGCCCTCCGAGCATGACGTCTTGTCCTCTGCACTCTGATATCTCTTGTTATTTTCAGTTCCAAAACAATATTATCTATTGATCAGCGTATTACATACGTGTGCACACGCTACAGAGAAGAACCAGGGAATGGTTCTACATGAGACACATGGGCAGACTGGGTCATGATTTCCTGTGATGATCTCCTGCTGTTAGAAATCAGAAGGAAGGGTGGATAGATATGATATACTGTAGAGAGACAGTTCATACTTGACCACTTTCATATATAATAGTCATCCACGAGGGAAAGGATTGCAGCATGCTGCTGTCAGTCTTCAGGTCATGCCTCCTATGGCCATAGCCCTCGCCCCTTTACTATCACTGACCCAGGAATGCTTCTGATGACACAAATCCTGGAGGCACACACAATTAGGGCCGCTCTCTGAGAGGTACTGGGAGACTTCCTCTGACTTTCTACTGTGGAGATTTGCCATCACTTCTAGAAGTCGGGGAGATCCCCCCCCTTTTTCCAGGAGAGTTGACCGGTATGAGATAGATTAATAAGTTATTGATAGAAAGAGCATTTGGAAGGTCTTGACACTTTCCCTTTTTTTCACCATTTTGTTATGTTGCGGCCTTGTGCAATTTTTTTTAAAAAAATTCAAGTCTTCCCCATCAGTCTTCACGCAATGCCCAAAAATGAGAAAGAATTTTAGAATTTTTTGCAAATGTATTTAAAAAAAATTAATTATCATGGACATTAAGCTCTGGTGACCTCCTATTTCTCTTGATCGTCTTTTTCTACACCTTGATTGGAGTCCACCTGTGGTAAAGTCAGTTGATTGGACACAATTTAGGAAGACACACTCCTGTCTATGTAAGATCTCACAGATGACAATGCATGTCAGAGCAGAAACTAAGCAATGATGAAGAAAGGACTGCCTGTAGAGCTTAGAGACAGGGTTATGTGGAGGCACAGATCTAGAGAAAGGTACACAAAATAATTTCTGCTGCATTGAAAGTTACCAAGAGCACAACAGCCTCCATAATTCTTAAATGGAGGAAGTTTGGAACAACCAGGACTCTTCCTGGACTTGGCTGCCCCATCAACCTAAGCAATAGGGGGAGAAGGGCCTTAGAGAGGTGACCAAGAACCCAATGGTAACTCTATCTGAGCTCCAAAGATCCTGTGTGCAGACCGGAGAAACTTCCTGAAGGTCAACCATCACTGCAGCACTCAACCATTCTGGGCTTTATGGCAGAGTGTCCAGAAAGAAGCCTCTCCTCAGTAAAATACATATGAAAGCCACCTGGAATGTGCAAAAAATCACCTAAAGAACTCTGAGAAACAAGATTCTCTGATGAGATGAAACTGAGATTTTAACTTTTTGGTCTCAATTCTAAGTGTCATGTCCGGAGGAGATGAGGCACTGCTCATCACCTTCCCAATTCCATCCCAAACCTTGGGGCATCATACCCAAGAAGACTGAAGGTTGCAATCACTGCCAAAGGTGCTTCAACTAAGTCCTGAGCAAAGGGTCTGAATACCTATGTCAATGCAAGATTGAAATTTTTCCTTTTTAAGAACTTTTGAAAAAATTTCCAAAATTCACTTTCTCATGATGTCTGTATTGAGTGCAGCTTGGTGGGGAAAACTTGTATTTTTTTTTTACATTTTAGCACAAGGCCGCAAAATAACAAAATGTGAAAAGAGTGAAAGGGCCTTAAGACTTTCCGAATGCATTGTAGATAGATAGACAGAGCAATAGTCTATAAATATAATATAAAATGTAGAATTGTTTTGGAACTGGAAACGATTAAAAGAGATTGTACAGAATTAGATAAAAATAGCAGTTTTTCTTCAAAAACACCATCACAGCTGTCCAGCTCGCTTGGTATTGCAGCTCATCTTTATCAAGATCCATGGGGCCGAGCTACAATGCCAGACACATCCCAAGGACAGGCGTGGCGCTGTTTGTGGGAGAAAGCAGCCACGTTTTTCTAATCCTGTACAAAACCTTGATTTAAAAATAAAAATAAAATCTTGTGTGCATTCTTCTGATGACGGTGACTGTCACATTGGCTGTCCATCAGATATAAGAGCTCACTGCAGGATGTGGATGAGCTTCTATCATGTGTTTCTCGGGGTCCTGGGATGACTTTTTCCTTTTGTATTCATTATTTCTCTGGAGCCAATCTTCAAAGCAGCTTGCCTTTTATACCTAATCCTGAAAAATAATAATAATAATAGAATAAAAGCTTCTAGTGAGCTAACTTGGCGGCCATCTTCTTTTCCACTAATAGGGCAGCCATCTTGTCCACTGCCTTGCTCTGCTTAACCCCGCCCCTTTTCAGTTTGTCTTTCCTGCTTCAGCAGCTGACACGACTGAGGTACTGAATGAAACGCTCGCATTCAACGCTCTGCTCCCCAGCCATATTTTTATTTAACCACCATTTTGTGTTTTCTCCTGTTTAGCCTTAAAGAAGAATAATATCACTAAATTTCCAAATGTTCATTCGAGGGTAAGGAATTCTTCTAGCACACCGGTGGTGGAGGATACACAGAGCTGGCAAGCATCATTTTTTACTTGGTTTCCTCCTCTCTCTGTATGCCAGATCAGTAACTCATGTTCAATAATGGTAGAACCCAGTCTTGTCATCTATGCACAGTGGAGGCAGCCATTTTGTGGACTGTACCAATATTCATGCGGATAATGGGGTGATAATAAGTCTTAATTAATTTATACCCCTACTATTATTAAAGGGATTTTTGGCCTTGTCTGGCTCTTAGTAGAAAACAATCCTTATTTTTTATGTCCTTAAAGGGGATGTCTCACTTCAACAAATGGCATTAATCATGTATAACGTTAATACAAGGCACTTACTAATGTATTGTGATTGTCCATATTGCCTCCTTTGCAAGCTTTGACTCATTTATGCTAGATTTAGCTTAAATTAGTGTTCATGAGCTATCAGGAAAGGATGTCAGATGGAGTTGTCAGAGCAGCTCTCTGACGGATTGCAGTCAGAAGCAGAAAGAGCAGTCAGTGAAAACCAGAGTGCCCGCAATGCTGAGAAAAATTAAGTTTTAATATATGCAAATGAGCCTCTAGGAGCAATGGGGGAGTTTCCATTACTCTTAGGCTGAGTTCACACGGGTGAGAATTCCGCGAGGGGGCAATGCGTGAATGAGTTGAACGCATTGCCCCCGCACTGCATCCGGACCCATTCATTTCTATGGGGCTGTGCACACGAGCTGTGATTTTCACGCATCACTTGTGCGTTGCGTGAAAGTCGCGGCATGCTCTATATTGTGCGTTTTTCACGCAACGCAGGCCCCATAGAAATGAATGGGGCTGCGTGAAAATCGCAAGCATCCGCAAGCAAGTGAGGATGCGGTGCGATTTTCACGCACGGTTGCTAGGAGACGATCGGGATGGAGACCCGATCATTATTATTTTCCCTTATAACATGGTTATAAGGGAAAATAATAGCATTCTGAATACAAAATGCATAGTACAATAGGGCTGGAGGGGTTAAAAAAATATAAAACATTTTTTAACTCGCCTTAATCCACTTGCTCGCGCAGCCCGGCTTCTCTTCTATCTTCTTCTTTGCTGTGTACAGGAAAAGGACCTGTGGTGACGTCACTCCGGTCATCACATGGTCCATCACATGATCTTTTACTATGGTGATGGATCATGTGATGGACCATGTGATGACCGGAGTGACGTCACCACAGCTCCTTTTCCTGTACACAGCAAAGAAGACAGAAGAGATGCCGGCTGCGCGAGCAAGTGGATTAAGGTGAGTTAAAAAAAATATATATATTTTTTTTATCCCTCCAGCGCTATTTTACTATGTATTCTGTATTAAGAATGCTATTATTTCCCTTATAACCATGTTATAAGGGAAAATAATACAATCTACACAACCCCGATCCCAAGCCCGAACTTCTGTGAAGAAGTTCGGGTTTGGGTACCAAACATGCCGATTTTTCTCAAGTGAATGTTTTGCACTTGCACGGAAAAATCGTGCATGTTCCCGCAACTTTTCCCGCAACGTGTGAACCCAGCCTTAGAGGCTCTGCTCTCTCTGCAGCTGCTGCACTTTGACAGGACCAGGCAGTGTAAAAATCATCACGCCTGGCCCTTCTCCTAAAGCCAATCAAAGTGCAGAGGGGGCGTGGCAGTTGCAGGGAGAGCAGAGCCTTTAGGTGTAACGGTAACGCCCCCCTTGCTCCTAGAGGCTCATTTGCATATGTTTAAACTAAATTTTTCTCAGCAATGCGGACACATATGAACATGGGACCAACACAGAGGCCTTCAGCTGCCAAGCGCACATGTAACAGGTCAGCCAGTGTCATAGGTACAAAACTGCTGACAGATGCCCTTTAAAGGCCTTTTCAAAGGATAGCTACAGAATCAATACCCTGGGAAAGTTTGGGGCAAATTGGTAAGATAAAGCTCCTGAGCCTCAATGCAAAATATATACTAGGACCCCCAAACAGGACATGTTATTTATACCAATGGTCTCCTCATACAGGGTAGCGGGAACATTTGGGTTCCTTTCGGCTCCTGGTCAATCCTCTAATCAGTAAATGACGCAGCCCACTGTGTGTAGATGACAAGTCGCTTAAGTGAAGCTCCACCTTGAGTACATTTCTATTTAGCTTCATCATTTACAACATCTTTGTTGTATATCGGTATTGCCTTCTTTGCCGTTTCCAAGGGTTATAAAGACCTCTCCACGTCCTCAGGGATCCACAATTATCTCTAAAACCCTTTATTTCTGTTTGTTTTTACCATGTGCATCGCAAAAAGACATAACTGACATAGCTACCAAGAAGCCTAGCTGCTGATGACGGATCTTATGCTCACTTTACTTATATTCAGTTTATTTTTGGTGCACCTTAATAAACCCTAAATCTCAACTTCTTAACAATCGGGCTTCCTAATAGTCTTAATATGCACAAATACTTACAGTGGGGATAAGAAATCCGTCAACAGCAGTCTGTTTATGGTTTCTATGTAGCTAATAAACTGAAAAATGAAAGGAGCAAGAACGGTAATGAAGATATATCACAAAGACTGTACATTTACAGACCACACCGTATAATCAAAGGTTCAGCTTTACTTTGTATCGCAAAAAAATTCTAAGCAAAACTATTCTGAGCTAATAATTCAAGTCTTTCTCTGGAACCTGACTAGAAGCATGTAGGAGGGCGCACGGCCCTTAGCAGCCAGTGTTACTATAGAGCGGTATGATACAACGTAGCTCCATTATTAAAGGGACACCATTAAATCCAATGTAAACAGGATCATTCCTTTTACTATTATTTGCATCAACCTAAACACCAAGACTTGCCATGACTAATATTTTAAGGTAACATATTAGGGCAGATTTACTACAGAAAATTAGTGTTGAGCGATTCAAAGTTGACAAAGTGGAGTTCGATCTAAATTTCTGGAAAAATTTGATTTGCGGTAAAAATTAAAAAAAAATCATACTTCCCTAATCCATTTGAGCGCGAAGAGGCCGCCGTGGCCATCTTGCTTGAAGATCCCGCGTGAAATCTTGTGCACGGTGACATATGACATCATCACGCGCCACGTGAGAGTTCGCACTGGATATTCAAGCAAGATGGCCGCGGCGGCCTCTCCGTGCTCAAATGGATGAGGTAAGTACAATTTAATATATATATATATATATATATTTTTTTTTAGCAACCACTAAAATACTTTAATATTGATCTCAGATGCTGCGATCAGCGATGAACGCGGCATCTGAGGGGTACAATGACTGTCAATGCGCTTTGTGATGAAGTAATTTGTCAGGAAGGAAATTTTTGGGTAAAATTCGGCGAAGTAGCCAAATCCAATTTTTAAGAACTTTGCTCATCTCTACTAAAAACACACCAGATTTCAGGTGCAATTTAAAAAAAAAAAAAAAAAGTGCCCATGTTATGCACCACAATTACGATTTTAGACACTTTTTACACCTCGTCCAACCAGAAATTTGGCACATTTTTGGCACACAGTTTAGGAGTTTAAGCTGCTGCTCTGTGTTCTTTTTGCAAGCTATGACCCTTTGTCAGACAAGATGTAAAAAGTGTCAAACATTTGTGAAACAAAGGACTTACATGGGGCTGCACAGGAGCTGTAGACATAGGTTGCTTCATATTTTATATTAGAAGTATTGGAGCAACGAAAATGTGTGGCAAAAGTGTAACCTATATTGTCACTTTTGGTTTACATGCACATGAGGCTTTGCTGAATGTGCTTATTTCAATAGAGCGTGGGATAAGCGGCTTCCTAACAGCTCTTGTAACACTTATCTCCAGGGGACATAGAGTATTGCACAGGAAGGCTCCAACATATTAAGCTGCCCCTAGCCAGCTAAAAGATAAGTCGTCTGACACCTCACTGCGTGGCATGTGCCACCGGCGTCACCTGCGCAATGTGCATAGGCCCAAAGCTGTGAGACTCCTTTTGGGTCATCATGCCTGGCCCTGTCAATCAAAGTGGAGAGGGCGCAGCAGTTGCAGAGAGAGCAGAGCCTCTAGGTGTAACAGCAACGCCCCCGTTGCTCCTAGAGGCTCATTTGCATATGATAAAACATCATTTTTCTCAGCAGTGCGGGCACATATGAACATGGGACCAACACAGATGCCTTCCGCTGCCAAGCGCACATGTAACAGGTCAGCCAGTGTCATAGGTACAAAACTGCTGACAGATGCCCTTTAATAAATGGTGTCCTTTTAATCTAAAACCATGTATGGCTTTTATCATAAATGATCACAAAGTAAAACACCCATCGTCTCCTTCTGTACAGCTTACAATACACCCAAAAAAAAAACAAAAAAAAAAAACTAGATGTACAGCTTAAGGGCTCTTTCACACCCACGTGAAATCACCCTCCGCGCGAGAGAGATCGCGCGGCCTGGACTACGGAAGCGCACGCCATTATCATGATTGATAACGCTGTGTGCCTCTGCCCGACTTTCCTGTAACGGACTCCTACTGACAGCTTTATGTCAGTGTGATTCCGTTACAGAGAGATCACACAGAGGCACACAGCGTTATCCATCATGATAGTCCGGACCGCACGACGATCCCTCTCTCATACGAAGAGTGATTACCGCAAGAGACACGCTGGTGTGAAAGAGCCCTAAGATAACGACACCTTTTTTTCTTACTCCTGCTCATCCACTGGGACTCCCTAAATTATTTTCACCCCTTTTCCTCTCTGTACAAGCTGCTTTGATTGGCTTCCAGACGTCTTGTCTGTCTCACCCCGAACCATAAAACCGATCCTAACGCTTCCCTCTCCTTGCAGATCTTAGAAGCCAGCCGTATAGGAGAGCCGATGCGGTGAGGAGAAGCGTACGGAAACGCTTCGATGACCAGAATATGCGCTCTGTGAATGGTGCTGAAATCCCAGTATGAGTTGGAGCCCCCTATCTTGTAACCTGGCGGGTGCGTGTGTTCTGTACGTGATGGGAGAAGGACCAGTATCACTCGCCAGTGACGCACAATGCCACCATTTTGACTGCACCTTTTATTGAACTGCAAAGGGCTCAAACTGATCAAAACTGAGAGAAAGACTGCATCCAGGATGATGATGATGTGAGCTGGGACCTCCACTCAGTGCAGAAATATATAAATATATATATATAGATATATATTGTCCAATTGTAGCTAACAAGTGCCTAAATCCAACATACCTGCTCAAATGAGTCCGAGCAATACAACTTGGTCCGATCAGGTATCTTTACACCAATACGTTACTCAGTATTTTTAACCAAAATGTAAAATACATCATTCTTTTTTTTTTCTTTTGTTACACATGACTTGAACGAGCGACCGGTAATCGCCGCCGTAGGATTCACCTTGGTTTGTAGAAAAAAAAGAAAAAAAAAAAAAGGAATACCGATGTATGGACTGGGAGTGGAACGTAGGGGGCATCATGGCCGTTTCATGTGGTTTGGTGCTTTATGTTGCACTTGAAGGTCAATACAATTCAAGGGCTTATGTTGTGAGTGAAGGACTTTAAACTGCACCTTTTAAGAAAAGTAGATTCTAGTGTTGTAATATGATTATTATTTTTATGAGAGTACGTCCTGGATACTTCTGTGTGCAACATACGGAGCCTGCAGCATTTGAAATGACAGTTTTTGTAATTATTTACTAGCACCAATTAATTAGACAGTATTAGGGCCGAGAAAGTCATTTCCATAACTGGTCGAATGTTGGCGAGTTTTTATTATATCCCTGATCCTTTACTGGAGTCCAAAGATTACCTCTTGGGAAACAACAACTCCCATCTTCTAGCCGGGGCATCTGGGTAATGCATGTATTTTTGAAACTAGAACTCCCAGCCTGCTAAAGAATATTACGCAGTCTGTAGTTTGCTTCCCATTTGAAATGTATTTCTTTATTTTTCAGTTTAAATCTACAGAATAAAAACCTTCAGTAACTTGTGTTACACATCCTAAGGGCTCGAGCCCGCAGATGCTGGACGGTGGCGCTTTGTAGTCCCTCTGGTTTAGTAATACAGACCCATACGCAGTAGGCAGGCTCTATGGTAGCTATGGAGCAAGTCACCAATTTTTATACGCATCTTTGAGGGATCCATACCGTGGTCATGTACATGAATCCTAATGAGCAGTAAAAATTTCTGTATGCTCGTTTCCCGGGAATGACAGAAAAATGAATATCAGACATTTCAAGGTTAGGCACCCAGTCAATTCTATATACTTGCGTGTGAGCTGACCGTCACGTGTCGACCATAGTGACATCACTACAGCGGGTTGTGGCTCGGCGGCACGCTCAAATGTGTTGCTCCACAGACAGGTAAACAAAAATGTGGCAAGAGTGCCAATTTAGAAAAAAACATTCCCTTTATGCAGTACTTCTCGTTCCTTTTGGATTCAATCCTGGCTTGGGCACAAAAACAGCGCATGTGACACAACCCTTAGGGAAGGGCTACATGTGTCGCGCGACATTTCATGTAATGATTGTCAATGGTGTCGCACTGCGACACTTGCAAAAAAATCCTGATGTGCTGGATTTTGTGTCACAGGTCGCATGTTGTGCGCAACATCTCTTTCATTCACATTATGGGAAGTGGCGCGTGACACAGCCGAAACACAGCTCTATAATATCGCGCATCAGCAAGTTGCCGACAAGTTGCACATATTTTTGTGTTGCGCTACTTTTCTGACCAGAAAGACCATCTGCACTGTGACGATGCACTGCTAAGGAACAGAATAGAGGCGGGAAAAAAAATAACATGTGATGCAAAATAAGCACAGAATGACGTAAAAAAAAAAAAGTACTGGAAAAATATATTTGTAGATTTAAACTTTGAAATGCTGTCCAAAAAGTTGAGCTTTCCTACATTGAGACTTTTTGTGGCGCTATGGATAGATTATAACGTAAGACAGCTGTGGTCCACAAGCCTGCATAAAACTTAAGAGCAGACGGGGCTTATGTTGTACTTGGCCAAAACCCCGTCTGCAGGGGAGACGTGATTTTGAAGGTAATACCTTGGTTTTAAGTATATAGAAGGGGGCAGTATAGCATATAAAACTTAACTTTTAATAAAGTGCAAATAAGAGTAAATGCCCCCTACAAAAACAAACCTCAACCAAGAAAGTAATGAATATGCTACGAGAAAACAGTCGGCAAACCCAATCAGGAGTGCCGCAGTGGTTCTACTTGCCACACGTATGTATGCTTACATCAACCCTAAACGTGTGTGTCTAAAGTACGGCTGGTAAAGAATGGTTGGATCTTACCAATCCGGTCCTACGAATGTGGCTAAGACATATATCCATTCAATGAAGTCTTGGATAATTCTGCCCTTTAGGCCTCTTTCACACGGGCATCATGTTTTTGGCCCGTATAAGATGCGGGTGCGATTTTTCCGCGCGAGTGCAAAACATTGTAATGCGTTTTGCACGCATGTGAGAAAAATCGGCATGTTTGGTTATAAGGGGAAATAATAGCATTCTTAATACAGAATGCATAGTGCAGTAGGGCTGGAGGGGTTAAAAAATAAAAATGTAAACTCACCTAAATCCACGTGTTCGCGCAGCCCGGCTTCTCTTCTGTCTTCTTCTTTGAGGAATAGGACCTTTGATGACGTCACTGCACTCATCACATGGTCCATCACATGATCTTTACCATGGTGATGTATCATGTGACGGACCAGGTGATGAGCGCAGTGACGTCCCCACAGGTCCTTTTCCTGTGCACAGCAAAGATGAAGACAGAAGAGAAGCCGCGCTGCGCGAACAAGTGGATTAAGGTGAGTTAAAAAAAAAAATCGTTTTTTTAACCCCTCCAGCCCTATTTTACTATGCATTCTGTATTAGGAATGCTATTATTTTCCCTTATAACCATGTTATAAAGGAAAATAATAATGATTGGGTCTCCATCCAGATCGACTCCTAGCAACCGTGCGTGAAAATCACACCGCGCAACTGCACTTGCTTGCGAATGCTTGCGATTTTCACGCAGCTTCTCTATGGGGCCTGCGTTGCGTGAAAAACACACAAAATAGAGCATGCTGCGATTTTCACGCAACGCACAAGAAACGCGTGAAAATCACCGCTCATGTGCACAGCCCCATAAAAATTAATGGGTCCGGATTCAGTGCGGGTGCAATGCGTTCACCGTATTTCATCAAATATTTACATAGCCCCAAGAATCATCAGGGGACACAGGCTGGGAAGTCACAAGGTATGGAGGCGTGTGTATGGCAGAGCTACAAGATGTCATTGACCATATGGAGGTGTGCGTATGGCAGTTCTCCTACGAGTGCAGGGGCACCTAGTGGTTCCAGTGTCCCCTGCTTACATTGGCAGTTTTATATGCTATACTGCCCCCCTCTATATACTTGTTTTCTAATCCTGCAGTATACTGGGGGAGGTTTCCACTTGTACCTCTCCTAGACAGGCGACTTTCTTATTTTTTGCAATACCTTGGTTTTACCCTCAAAATTGTGGGTCTGTTAGCTACTGCATGTGGACGGGGCTTCAGTGCTAAGTAGCGGTACAAAAAGACTCATTTTAGCCATAGCCTTAAAAGAATTGTATGAGATAAGAGAAAAAGTTTTTTTTTTATTGGCTTTGTTGGGTCTTGCAACAAGGTGAATGTGCCCGAGTTGCAGCTATGGAAAGGTACTGGTTCTGCTTGTGTAGACAATGATTTTTGTCCAGCTGAAACCTGGCATTAATGCCAGAAAGCGGAAAAAGATCCCATTATAGTCTATGGGGTCCGGCAATATCTGGAAATGCCAGATCCAGTGAACTCCAACAGCTGTTCTCTGCTGGAGATGTGAACGTAACCTTAGAGGCAATGCTCCCAGGGAAAAGTATGCAAATCAGCTCTCCTCCAGAGAAAGAACGCTGTCTCTCTAGTGCCACCTGTAGGTAGGTAGCCTTGCACCTGAACGAGACAAGAATGGCACAGTTTCTAGAAGAGAGGGTGACGGCGTCAAACCCTTTTATCGCATACAACCCCTTTAAGGCCAGTTTGAAATGAGTGTATTCAGCCCGAAAACACTGCTCCTCAACTTGCAGCATCATAACTTATGATTTTTTTTCTGAATACGATCCACTGAAACTGCCCTAAGTATTGAACTATAAAATAAAACCAGGCTGTGGAAGACACAGGCTTTGTGCTCCTTCCGCTGGAGGAATCGGACCTGCACAAGGTTTTTATTACATAACTGTCTATGTCCAGATGAATAAGCAATGCTGTCCATCAATAACTATGGTTTTTGTCCCTTAATTCTATAAAGAAGGACACAAAATTCAATTTCCACTCTTCAGAGACTTCTTTTTGGCTGACTTTGATAGCGAACTTACTGGTTTACTGTAAAGCAAAAAAAAAAAAAAAAAAAGAATAAATTGTATAGTATTTAACCACTACAGAGGAGACTTACAATATTCCTTTTCTTTTGCATTGGATACAACATTCCCAAAAAATTAAAAAAAATTGTACATTCTGATAATTTTGAATCCCTTTATTTTTTTCTGATAAATTTTTAAGTGGACCATTCAGACCATCTCCCAATTCATTCTCCTTGGATATTCTGTAATTTTATGATGATCTGTTTTTAAATGTACAGATATTTTGCTACAAAGTTGGTGCAGTTTTTTATGTTTTTTGGTTTGTTTTATACTTAATTCCCAGTTTAGCCGCTGAGTGATAATGTAAATATTGTTAAAAATAATAATAAATGGCATCGGCCTGTGCTATACAATCTGAATGTTATTTTAACTTATAGTTTTCTCATTTTATTTTATTTTATATTTAACTAAATGAACTGCGATCACAGTTGCAACATTGGATTGACCTTAGCGGATTATTTTTCCTGTGTACAACTGCCTATACATGTTACATTTGCACACTTGTGTGTACTTTACCTGCTGGGGAGAACATGCCGATTTATTATACGGTTTTCTAATGATTATTGTAGAAAAAATGATAACTTTCAATTGAATTGATGAAAATGATCCAAATCAATCTAAAATCTACAACAAGCACTAACATACTTTAGCTTATGGCGATGTCGGCATGTTTTCTTTAGTGTAACTCCAGCCGATTAGTCATTTCTAGAAACACTTCATGTTATGTTTCTGCGCTGTCCATTGCCTATGGTCAAATAAACTATTTACACTACTACGCCATCATGGTCTCATTCCTGTGCACTGACATGGTGAACTAGCACACAGATATACCTACTAGACACTCGCTTTCCTAATAAACCACTATAGGTTTGGCAGAACTACTTGTAGGTGTGTTAAAAGTAATCGGTCACCAGATTTATGCTGTTGTTAGGGCTCTTTCACACTTGCGTTCTTGTCTTCCGGTATAGAGTTCCGTCGTCGGGACTCTATGCCGGAAGAATCCTGATCAGTTTTATCCTAATGCATTCTGAATGGAGAGAAATCCGTTCAGGATGCATCAGGATGTCTTCAGTTCCGGAACGGAACGTTTTTTGGCCGGAGAAAATACCGCAGCATGCTGCACTTTTTGCTCCGGCCAAAAATCCTGAACACTTGCCGCAAGGCCGGATCCGGAATTAATGCCCATTGAAAGGCATTGATCCGGATCCGGCCTTAAGCTAAACGTCGTTTCGGCGCATTGCCGGATCCGACGTTTAGCTTTTTTTTAGAGTGGTTACCATGGCTACCGGGACGCTAAAGTCCTGGCAGCCATGGTAAAGTGTAGCGGGGGAGCAGCATACTTACCGTCCATGCGGCTCCCGGGGCGCTCCAGAGTGACGTCAGGGCGCCCCACGCACATGGATGACGTGATCGCATGGCACGTCATCCATGCGCATGGGGCGCTCTGATGTCATTCTGGAGCGCCCCGGGAGCCGCACGGATGGTAAGTATACTGCTCCCCCGCTACACTTTACCATGGCTGCCAGGACTTTAATAGCGTCCTGGGTGCCAAAGTAACACTGAAAGCATTTTGAAGACGGATCCGTCTTCAAATGCTTTCAGTACACTTGCGTTTTTCCGGATCCGGCGTGTAATTCCGGCAAGTGGAGTACACGCCGGATCCAGACAACGCAAGTGTGAAAGAGGCCTTAACTGGTGACAGTAAATCACTTTATTTGACAAAAATGCTGTCTTATACCTAAGAACACCCTAAATTGCTGGCCACTAGGGATCCTCTTTCCTGAAAACTTAAAAGCTGACCACTGCTAGTGTTGAGTGATCCGTTTCCGTACAGTATTAGAATGTATGGGCTCCGATGAGCCCAAGTTAGTTATTCACGAAGTCGCTCGTGACTTTGTTGAATAGCTTCGGTCGTTGATTTTTAAAGTGGAAAACCACTTTAAAACCAAACTCAGTTTTGGTTCTGACTAGTACCTCGGAACCGAAGCCAAGTTCGGTTGCAAGTTTTATAGTGGTTTTCCACTTTAAAAATCAACGACCGAAGCCATTCAACAAAGTCACGCGCTACTTCGTGAATAACTAACTTAGGCTCATTGGAGCCCATACATTCTAAAACTATAAAGGAGACGGATCTCCGTACAGTATTATTCCGAAGTTTTGAACGAAGCGACTTCAGATGAAGCATCTGAAGCTCATTTCGCACAACACTAACCACTGCTGGTTGTTATGTGAAGTCAGTCTTTAGCAGCAGACACACAGACGGGTTTGAGGAAGGGGGAGTGTGGTGTCCTTTCTACACCTGCATTATGCCTCATTCACACATCAGTGTTTGGTCAGTGAAGTGATTTTGAGCCAAAATCAGGTGCAGCTCTAAACGCAGAACAGATGAAGATCTTTACCTTATACCTCATGTCTGTGGAGGCTCCAATCCTGGTTTTGACTCCCAATCACTGACATGTGAATGAGGCTTAAATCTGCTATTGTTATGGACTATTGATACAAAATGGATACTTGCTTGTTGAGCTAAGATGGCGGCCAGGCATTCAGCCTACACCTATAAACTAGAATCTTACTTTGTGTTTTTATCATGTGTTTCTTTGTGGTTTCCGTTCAGCTCAAGCAAGCAGTTACAAAGAAAGAAGTAGTAACGTTTTCACCCAGGAACAAGGGGGGGGGAGTGAGGAGGAATTTCCTCTGGCCGTCAAGGTTACAGAAAAGTAGAGAGTTCATAGCCAATAGAAAATATATACTTTATCTTTCACCCCCCCTCACTCCCTCCTCTCGTGAAAACTATGTATTGTCTGTTTTTTCAGAAATAAACCAGAGATCCTGATTAACTCCATGTAGTGAGTTGTCTGTCTGATCTCTCCGTGCACGTATCTTAATTAATTAATTTGGAGCAGTACATCAAATCGAACTGGCAGCTTTGTCAGAACCAGAACAATTTTGGCACCCAACGTGGGGCTCGAGGATTGGACCCTCTGTTCCCGTACCCCCAGAGACCAGACGAGGAGAGGCGCACTAACGGACACCGGGATCGCAACCCGTGATATGAGGTAGGAAAATTGAGTCATCTTGCCTATAAAGTGTCCCCTGGTGTAGCCTCTTGGTGTTCGTCTGAGGGAGGGGTGCGGAAGCAGTCTGGGACGTCCTCGAGGGCATGAAAGTAAGAACCCCATATGTTTTCTTAAAGTCTTGATGTACTGTGTTGTGCCTATAAGTTGTGAAGACCCTGTTGACAAGTATCATTGACTGAGACACGGAGTTCTCCTGTGTTCCTGTATCGGAGTTCAGCCCGGTGTCTGACTCGAATCTCCATAAAGGGGACGATCACAGATGGGTGGAGAGCGGTTCGCGGTAGCCCAGAGTGTGCTGACCGGGACTCAAAGGTCTTCACGTCCAGTGATTACTCTATGCAGAGGGTCTTTAGGCGGCTTCAGTAGGTACGAGAGATAATGGGAAATGAGGAAAGTGTCCCGAAGGGTTACTGTTCACCTGAACAGTACGTGGCGGACAGGAGAGGCAAACGTTTCATAAAAGGATTAAGTAAGTTGGAGAAGAGTTAAAGGTGTCTGTAAAGGAGGCATCCTCATAAAAGGATTAAGTAAGTTGGAGAAGAGTTAAAGGTGTCTGTAAAGGAGGCATCCTATGTAGTGCTACCTGGCAAGTGCTGTTAAACGAGAAGAGAGGGAAGTTAGAAGATGATTAAGTGACAGACATGGTCCGTGTGTGGTTGGACTGTAGTAAAGAATTTGAACAGACCGGGGGGGGGGGGGAACTAAATTTTGATGAGAAAAGACAGATATTTCTGTAAGCCTGGTGTTGCATTGATACATGACTAGCCACCACCCTATAATGGCGCCGGGAAGAAAGCAGGTGGGTGGACCTGCAAAACATGTGGTCAACAGAATCCCTCCTCCCGTGATACGTGCCTTCCCTGTGGGGTTCCCCACCCACAAAACCACACCTTGGTAACTACTCCCCGGCACGTCCCATCACTTCCCGTGTTAGCTACAGCGCCATCTTGTCCCCAGGCAACGCCCATGAACGGACCTTTAATATCATTCGGTCCGGACCCCCCCCGTCACTCCTATGTCACCCTTGCCCCTTCCTACTACCTTGTACCCGATGATAAACCCGGACGGTACATTCATGCTACCCCACTCACCTGCCACCCTTACTCCTATAATGGTAGGGGGGCAACCTGATGAAGCAGAACAGGGGGATGCAGACGGTGCTGCAGAATCCACAATGGGCATACAAAATGCACCGGGTAATATGCAGACTCCTTCGCGGGGTACCCCGACAGACTACGGTGATCCGCCAACTTTACCCCTGGCACCACAGTGGACTGTACCCATGACCGTGCGCCCATCACGACGTTCGCAAGATCAAATACTGCAGGGTCAGATTACAGAGTTACAAAAGAACTTGCAGAAAATTGAGCAGGGAAACCTTGAGACACTGAAAGAAGCCCTAGCACTTAACCGGCCACAGGGACCACCAAAATATGTGTCTTTCACCCCACAACAGTTATTCACCATAGTGAATTTACTGCCTGACCCTGAGACCCATCCCATGCCCTTTTTCAGGAAACTGTCCCAAGTGCATCAAACCTATGGGTGCACATGGTCGGACCTGCAAAGTATAGTGGAAAACAAGACAGATGAATACTCCACACTGATAATGGATCAAATCCACATCCCTGAACTTAAAGGTGCTAACTTTGACCCCCGGGATCATGAGTCTGGAGAATTCTTTATAGAACAACTACAGAAATGGACAAAAGCTAAAATAGCAGATCATTCCACATTGCAGGACAGCTGCGGGGGATCAGTTGACCCCCACCTTTTTTTCTTTTCACAGAAATGTTAGCTTCTGCTGTGTTAGTTTAAGCTCCTCTTTCTGATAAGAAACTGTCTCGCTTCTTGGTCTTTGTGGTTTTCACTCAAATTATGTGACACCCACGGCTGCCGGATGTCTGACAATAAAATTCTGCACTGATTTATATGAGCAAGGGGATTCGCTGCAAACCATTTTGCACCTCATCCCCAATACTCTCTGGGCCAGAGGACCCCAGGATATTGGATACCTCAGTGTCCCACCAGTCACTGTGACCCTGAAGGACCCCAAAGTCCTACCATACAAAGAGACTGGACCCAGTAGCCAGAGAAGCCCCTTCCTGTGTCAGAGCTATCCATGCTGCCAGCTCTCTTCTAAACGTCACATCTGACGTTGTGCTGGGTCATCCCCTCACTATTCTGGCTCCCCATGACATTTCTGCCATCCTCCAGCAGACTCAACCTAAACACCTCACTGCACAGCGCCACCTCCGGCTTCCATGTAGTTTGCTTCTGCCAGATAATGTCACCATTCAGAGGTGCCGCATCCTCCATCCTGCTGCACTCCTTCCTCTTCCAAGGGGGGAGTACACTGGAGAATCTGAAGATTTTATTGATCTACAGGCACACTCGAGCGGACACCTCTGAGGCCAGAGGAAACACCCTAGCTGATCAAGCAGCAAAGGAAGCAGCAGTGAAAGAGGAAAGAGTCCAGTCAGACCAGATTATGATAACACAGGAAGACCTGGAACAAGAAGAGATAATGGGACCTCCTGAAACAAATACAGAAACAGGCCACGCCACAAGAAAAATTGGATTGGCTAAAAGAGTCAGCCCAAGAAGAGAAAGAATCTGGACTGTGGACCCAAGGAGGGAGAGCATCTCTGCCCAAAGCTCTCTATCCTCTGATAGCTTCAATAGCTCATGAGCCCACCCACCAATCTAAGACCATCATGAAAGAACTAATAGACAATGGCCCCAGGGATAACCCCTGTCCTGGTGAGGCATACTCAGTCTTGCCTCATCTGTGCGCAGTGCAACCCGGGAAGACCTGAGCCTACACCAACCAAATGTCTCCCCAAAGCCCAGTACCCGTTCCAACGGATTCAAATTGACCACATCCAGATGCCAATGTGCCAAGGGTTTCAATATGTGCTAGTAGTGATAGACTTGTTCTCTGGGTGGCCAGAAGCCTACCCCGTCCGAAACCAGACAGCAACCACTACTGCAAAAAAACTGATGCAGGAGCTTGTCTGTAGGTTCGGAGTACCTGAGGTCATTGAGAGTGATCAGGGCCCAGCATTCACTGCTAGATTAACCCAAGAAGTCTGGAAGATGGTAGGGTCACACTTAGCCTATCACACACCCTACAGACCCCAAAGCGGCGACAAAGTCAAACGACTGAACGGGGTACTGAAGTCCAAGATGCTGAAAATGACTGGGGAGACAGGGCTCAGTTGGGTACAATGCCTGCCAATAGCACTATTTTCAGTTAGACACACCCCTAGGCCTCCACACCAAATTTTGTTTAGGACACGGCCTAGGATGGGACAGTACTTCCCACATGCAAATGCATTATGAATCTGTTGCTAAATATGTGATTGCCCATGAGTAAACAATTGTCTAACATATGTGCACAAGTTTTCTCTTCCATTCCAGATCCTGACTCCCTAGAGGGAATACACACTCTCAAACCTGGAGAGTGGGTGGTGGTCAAGAAACACATCAGAAACACCCTCGAACCACGATACAAGGGGCCTTACCAGGTGTTGCTGACTACCCCGACCTCTGTAAAACTCGAAGGGAGGCTTACCTGGATCCATGCCTCACATTGTAAAAGAGTAAAGGCTGTCCCGACGACCCTGGAACAATAAGCCATGAGGATTCACATACTGATCATGACTTTGACAGTGGGCATATCTGCAGTGTTCACGCCACTGGGTAATGAATGGGACACTGGGCTAATGTCACATGTTTTCCTAGCTGGACACACTGTTATTGTCTCCAAGTACAAACCAAAGGTATGACATTTAGTCCACACATACACTCAGGTTGCAATGATTCAAAAACAGACAGCCACGTGCAGTGTATTGGTGTAGATGCTGAGAACGGAAAGGATCTGCCCTGTAACAACCGTACTGTACAGGATCTCCGGACAGGTATATTAGCTAACGACACCGAAAGTCAGTCAAAAGGATATGAGTTGGTGAAAGGGACACAATTAGCCAAACTAATTACCCGATTACTCAATAGCACAGCAGTAGCAGTTCCAGAAGACATATACTTAGTTTGTGGACACAAAGTGTACAAATGGTTATCCGAGAATGTCACAGGACTGTGCACCATCGCCAGGCTTACTCCTGCTACCTTTATAGTACCACACTCTGAAATTGGCATAAATGCAGTACCTAAACACACCTTGTATCATAGGGCCAAAGATAACACACCCAGACCAAATGGCAAGCCACATGTAGTAGAGACTGAGCATTACCAACAAAATTGTTAGTTCCATCTTCATATATCCCATGATAGCGCAGATGTGGGATCATCTGGTAGTAGCAACAGACTACCTGGATGACCAAATATGGGAAGTGATGAGACTTATGAATACCTCAAACATTGTGCAAAACCAGTTAATCATTGTCACCAACCAACACACATTAGTTCTAGATTATGTTACAGCTAAAGATGGAGGTATGTGCCAGGTTGTGGGACCCTCTTGTTGCCATTACATAGACCCGCAGGGTAATTTGCAAGTTAAGGTGGGTATAGAGAAAATGGCGGATTTAAGAGATAAATGGCTGGATGCACATAAAGCTGATAAAGATACATGGTGGTCTGATACCTTCTCTTCCCTTAACCCCAATAACTGGTTCAAAGGTATTGGGGGTTGGCTCATGGGAATTGTCCAGGTAATATTGCAGGTAGCCCTAATAATATTGGTGATATATGTAGTGATTAAGCTCGTTCTTATTTGTGTGACCCGCTTTTCAAAAAGAATGAAGAAAACTGATGAACGACCTATTATGCTCCTCTACGATGAGGAAGGACAGAAGGAAACATCGTTCAACACAGCTCCCCCTCCTCACAATGATGCCTGGCTGAGATAGGGTGAGATGAATCCCAGGGTATTACCACAAGTCCGAGCAACCGGGAGCCTACCTATAAGGGGTAGGTTGTCGCCACTGCGGGTGAAGAGGATACGAATGGTATGCCCAGGGGATTCGCTAGGCGAAGGGAAAGTCTACAATCAAGTCTCCAAGGGGGGACTGTTATGGACTATTGATACAAAATGGATACTTGCTTGTTGAGCTAAGATGGCGGCCAGGCATTCAGCCTACACCTATAAACTAGAATCTTACTTTGTGTTTTTATCATGTGTTTCTTTGTGGTTTCCGTTCAGCTCAAGCAAGCAGTTACAAAGAAAGAAGTAGTAACGTTTTCACCCAGGAACAAGGGGGGGGGAGTGAGGAGGAATTTCCTCTGGCCGTCAAGGTTACAGAAAAGTAGAGAGTTCATAGCCAATAGAAAATATATACTTTATCTTTCACCCCCCCTCACTCCCTCCTCTCGTGAAAACTATGTATTGTCTGTTTTTTCAGAAATAAACCAGAGATCCTGATTAACTCCATGTAGTGAGTTGTCTGTCTGATCTCTCCGTGCACGTATCTTAATTAATTAATTTGGAGCAGTACATCAAATCGAACTGGCAGCTTTGTCAGAACCAGAACACTATGGCCCTATCATCTGACGTCTTCTCTGGACATGCATGGTCTGTATGGGGAGTGATAGATGGGTCCAGAGGAAAAAATAAAAAATAGAGGATAAAAACTATAGTGCATTTACTTTGCAGACTGTCTGTATGCAGTGAGCAGGAATGAAGATAACAATGATGAGGATCTGGAGGAGAGAGCTGTACAGTCGTGGCCAAAAGTTTTGCGAATTACACAAATATTAGGTTTCACAAAGTTCGCTGCTAAACTGCTTTTAGATCTTTGTTTCAGTTGTTTCTGTGATGTAGTGAAATATAATTACACGCACTTCATACGTTTCAGAGGCTTTTATCGACAATTACATGACATTTATGCAAAGAGTCAGTATTTGCAGTGTTGGCCCATCTTTTTCAGGACCTCTGCAATTCGACTGGGCATGCTCTCAATCAACTTCTGGGCCAATTCCTGACTGATAGCAACCCATTCTTTCATAATCACTTCTTGGAGTTTGTCAGAATTAGTGGGGTTTTTGTTTGTCCACCCGCCTCTTGATGATTGACCACAAGTTCTCAATGGGATTAAGATCTGGGGAGTTTCCAGGCCATGGACCCAAAATGTCAATGTTTTTGTCCCCGAGCCACTTAGTTATCACTTTTGCCTTATGGCACGGTGCTCCATCGTGCTGGAAAATGCATTGTTCTTCACCAAACTGTTGTTGGATTGTTGGAAGAAGTTGCTGTTTTGGTACTATTCTTTATTCATGGCTGTGTTTTGGGGCAAAATTGTGAGTGAGCCCACTTGTCCGTAGAAGAAAAGGTGAGCGCTAGCATCAGTCCTGTGTCATGCCAACAGTAAAGCATCCTGAGACCATTCATGTGTGGGGTTGCTTCTCATCCAAGGGAGGATGAGAAGCAACCCCACACATGAATGGTCTCAGGATGCTTTACTGTTGGCATGACACAGGACTGATGGTAGCGCTCACCTTTTCTTCTCCGGACAAGCCTTTTTCCTGATGCCCCAAACAATCGGAAAGAGGCTTCATCGGAGAATATGACTTTGCCCCAGTCCTCAGCAGTCCATTCACCATATTTTCTGCAGAAGATCAATCTGTCCCTGATGTTTTTTTTTGGAGAGAAGTGGCTTCTTTGCTGCCCTTCTTGACACCAGGCCATCTTCCAAAAGTCTTCACCTCACTGTGCGTGCAGATGCGCTCACACCTGCCTGCTGCCATTCCTGAGCAAGCTCTGCACTGGTGGCACTCCGATCCCGCAGCTGAATCCTCTTTAGGAGACGATCCTAGCGCTTGCTGGACTTTCTTGGACGCCCTGAACCTTCTTAACAAGAATTGAACCTCTTTCCTTGAAGTTCTTGATGATCCTATAAATTGTTGATTGAGGTGCAATCTTAGTAGCCACAATATCCTTGCCTGTGAAGCCATTTTTATGCAACGCAATGATGGCTGCACACGTTAACCATGGTTAACAATGGAAGAACAATGATTTTAAGCATCACCCTCCTTTTAACAGGTCAAGTCTGCCATTTTAACCCAATCATCCTGACATAATGATCTCCAGCCTTGTGCTCGTCAACATTCTCACCTGAGTTAACAAGACGATTACTGAAATGGTCTCAGCAGGTCCTTTAATGACAGCAATGAAATGCAGTGGAAAGTTTTTTTTTGGATTAAGTTCATTTTCATGGCAAAGAAGGACTATGCAATTCATCTGATCACTCTTCATAACATTCTGGAGTATATGCAAATTGCTATTATAAAAACTTAAGCAGCAACTTTTCCAATTTCCAATATTTATGTAATTCTCAAAAATTTTGGCCACGACTGTACAGCAGTCTTGCATATTGAGAATACGTGATGGATGACCCAGCTACATTGCACACACAGCCTCTGCAAAGTAAATAGACTATAACTGTTATCCAATTCTTTTTCTCTGGAAAAAGACAGAGGTGGGCATGAATCCGATTGGCTAGTCAGCACTATGTGCTGTGACCCGCCAGCAGAACGGCAGTGAGGATGCTGCAGGAACAGGGCTGTCAGATAAAAATAAATAATAATAAATAGAAAAAGTCTAAGCTCTATAAAAGATTGGACAATGCATCCCACTCAGCAATATGGTGAGAGAAAAAGTGTAACTGCACTTACCGGTAATTACGACATCCCCAAGATAGTCGCCTGTCAGGGACAGAAAAAATACAGAGGTTACATTCCTCCTACCCTCTTCAGTCTTCATAAAGAACCCGCAGGCAGGAAAACAATACTTCAACTCTGACCGAGAAATGGACCAATATAAACACACATAGGTCCAAAGAATCACATATATAGATTACATTTGTTTATAGGCAATGATAGAAAAACGAGATTTTTGTATAACTTACCAGTAAAATCTCTTTCTCGCTCTTTCCTTGGGGGACACAGAAGACCTTGGGTATAGCTCATCTCCATAGGAGGTGTGACACTAAGTGAAAACTGTTAAGCCCCCTCCTCCACAGCTATACCCTCAGCCTGGAGAGAGAGACTGCCAGTTGCGTGTCCAAGTAGTGAAAAAAGGCAAAGTCCAAAAATGGAACCAACAAGCCAACTACCCAACGGGTAAAACAAACTCGGAAACCGTGTAGAGAAAAACAAAGAATGGGTGGGTGCTGTGTCCCCCAAGGAAAGAGCGAGAAAGAGATTTTACTGGTAAGTTATACAAAAATCTCGTTTTCTCGCCCAGTTTCCTTGGGGGACACAGAAGACCTTGGGACGTTCAAAAGCAGTCCAAAAAGGGGAGGGACCACAACACCAAGGCGAAGCACCCTAAGGCACCAAGAAACCGCCGCCTGCAGACCAGGCAGCCCAAGGCAGCATCTGCCGAAGCCAGAGTATGCACCCTGTAGAACTCTGCAAGGAAGACCAGTGACCGCCTTGCACAAACGCATGGCCGAAGTCAAATGCCTCCGGCCTAGGAGGCACCGACCGCTCCAGTGAAAAAACGGTGACACCAAAAGCAGAACCCTGCCCTTGGTGCGGTAACCACAGCAATAGCCACTGTGAGAAAGCGGAGGAAAGCCACCCTGGAGGCCGCCAACCCTTTGCGCGGACCTCCTGGAAACCCAAGAGACCGAACGTCGACAAGAGTCGGAGATCTCCAAGTAAAAACCGCAAGGCCCAAACAAACCGGTGAAGTGTCCGTTCCCGGGGGTGGGAAGGGGAGGACGAATGCCTCGTTAAAATGAAAGACAAACACCACCTTCAGAAGGAAGGAAGAGACGGGATGGAGAACAGCCCTGTCCTGAGGAAAGACAGAAGGCTCGAAACAAGAAGGGCCGCCACTCAGGCACCCGTCAGAGACACAACGGCTACGGGAACACAACCGTACAGGACAGAAGGAGTAGAGAGAACTTCTGTAACGGCTCCAAGGGAAAGATTGGAGTGCCAAGAGCCCAGTATGTAATTCCCAGGGCGGTACCCGAGGGCAGTACAAGGGAACCCCAAAGCCGCTCCACGGAAGAGGGTCTTGACAGGCCCAGAAGGCCGAGGAACGCTGAAAGGGGAAGGACAGTGCTGACACTTGACACTTCAAGCAACAGAGTCCCAGTCCCAGATCTAGGTCGGACTGGAGAATGACAGAACCATGGAGAAAGAAAGGCAGAGTGGGGGAACACCCAGCTTCCCACAGAACCCCCGGTAAAAACCCTAAGTCCTACAACAGATCCTGGACGAAACACGGCCAGGAGCGAACACTAGCGAGCCCGCTAGAGTCGCCTGGGCAAGCGGGTGAAAACCCAATGTGATCAGGCGCAGACCAGTAATACGGGCAGAACTGTCGGCAAAACTGGTCCCGCCGGCCCCCCGAGCAACGTTGTCCCGTATCCACCCGGAGTGGGGGGAGCAGAAGGACAGACGGAAAGGAACCGAAGGGTCCGCCCAGCAACCGCCAGGACAAGACAGGCCAAAGTCCATGTCGATGTAGCCACCACAGGAAGACGTCCTACAGTCCCAGTGTGGGAGATCTAAGGACAATCTCGACCGAATGGAAGTCCTCCTAAGTTACCGAGAAGGTAAGTCCATAGCAGGACCATTGCCCAGAATGGAAAAAAAACGCAATCTGCACCCAGCGGGAGGACAGAACGCGGTAGACCCGGTAAATAGGCACACAGCTAGTACAGCCACTGTGAACAAGGGAGACCGTACGAGGCCAAAAGGAACACCGGAACCATCCACAAGAACAACCATGCTCTCCCCAGAGGGGAGGGCAGTGAAAGAACAGCCTCTGAAGCGTGGCCGGGACAGAAGCCACATCGGAGTGATCTGTACCGAGCGGGAGCCAAACAGAGTCGGCGAGAAAAGGCAGTCGAGACAGAGGCCGGCATAACACCCTCCAACCGAAAGGAGGAGTGGGCAACAGGGAAGCCATAGGACAGCTAAAAGGCAGAACCCCGCTACACTGAGGCGCCCGGTACACTGCCACGCCGAAGGCGAATACCCTGAAGAACCCAAGGTGGAGGTCCTCCGGACCTGGGTAAGCGAGCACCCAAGAGAAGTTGGGTGACCATGAGGAGAAAAGCGGCCCCAACCCGGTAGCGGACCAGCCTGAAGCGCAGAGGGCGCCAAAAGAAAAGACTCATACCGCACGACACCCGAAAAGGAGGAAACAGTAGTAGGCGAGGGAACAGCAGTCCCGCCAGAGCCAACGCAGAATTCGAGTGGCACTGCAAACGGCACTCTCGACCCAGTGACCGCTTGCGCCGGGAAGCAAGTGCGTGGGAGAACGAATGGGTACGTATCTAAGAACCACAAACACTCCCCAGGTGGAAAGGCCAACGGACATGGTGGATGCCGACACAACGGGACCACAATATACCAGAAACCAGAGAACGAGCACCACCCAGCTCGGTGCAGTAGAGAGCAAGTAGAGCCCATCTACTTATATCTAAAGTATACACCTTTGAATACAATGGCATTCTTTTAATGCTTGTATGACAACACCCAGGGGTTATACAGGTGGACAGAAAGATCTCTTTAGAGAAGAGTGCAAGGCCCGTGACAAGCACCATATCCCAAGAGAAAAAAGTAAGTCGCAGAAGGAAGTGAGGCATACGCAAGCAAGCAGTGAGAAGGCCAACCCACCTATGGGAGGAGAAGGCATACACGGCCCAAACAACGGACAGAGCGCACCAGAAATTCCGCTCACTGCAAAAAAATAGTCACCCAGTGAAAGGGATCAGCCACAGAGTCCAACAGTATCCAGAAGGTGACCATGCACATGGCCGCACAGTACCCAGCAGGAACGCAGGAGGTCCGCCCAGTGAAAGGGGGACATGCACGGGGTTATCCTAGCATTAAGCGATTGCGCAATAACCCACCTAACACCGAATAATGTGAGAGTGCAACTACTCCGCAATGAAGGGGAACATGCAAGAGTCCCACACAGCACAGCATATCAAGGACAGCCATGGGTCTCGTGAGGGTGCAAATTTCCACCCATGGAATGAGGAGGGCTGATTATGGCCCGCAACACATCCGGTGAAAGTGCAGTATTCCGCCCAGAAAGGGGTGGGGCCATGTACACGGCCGTCATCGCATCCAGTGAAAATGCAAGCACCCCTCCAAGGATGCGGGTCATGCACATGGCCAGCAACGCACTGGCGAGAAAACAACCACAGTCAGTGGCGTTGAAAGAGAACAACCACAGTCAGTGGGTATGAGTCAAGGAACCATGAACCAGACGTACAACAAGAGATACGTGGAAATAAGAAGGCTTTATTGAAAATAAAGCTGTAAGGCAAAAGTCCAAGCGGATGGTTAAACCGAAGCAGGGTCTTGCGAAGCCAGAAGTCGGGAACCAGAAGGGTAGTCAGACGAAGCCAGGATCAGGAACCAGCAGGGTAGTCAGACGAGGCCAGGATCAGGAACCAGAAGGGTAGTCAGACGAAGCCAGGATCAGGAACCAGAAGCAGCAGCAGTCTTAGAAGCATGTGAACACAGGAGGACCAAGCAGGGAACTGAAGCCACAGACCTCCTATATATATGAGCTAGGCATCCAGCTCCTCCCAGTGGGAAGGAGAAGCCGCAGGGTGGGAGGCTACAAGAAACCCAGAAACCAAGATGGCCGCCAGCACATGTCAAACGAAGGAGGACAGCAAGAAGGTAAGACCATGACAGTATGTGCGCATGCCGCCTGAGGAAAGGATACATGCCCATTGCTGGCAGCGAATCCAGTCAGTGCAGCACACCGCCCCTGGAAAGGGGGTCATGCACATGGCCGGCAGCGGATCCAGTGAGAGCACAGCATACCACCCAAGGAAGGGGGTCGTGCACATGGCCGACAGCGAATCCAGTGAGAGCGCAGCATTCCGCCTATGGACGGAGGTCATGCGTATGGCCGGCAGCGAATCCAGAAAGTGCAGCATTCCGCCTATGGACGGAGGTCATGCATATGGCCAGCAGCGAATCCAGCGAGAGTGCAGTGTTCTGCCTATGGACGGAGGTCATGCATATGGCCGGCAGCGAATCCAGAGAGAGAGTGCAGCAGCAGTCCTCCATTGGACGGAGGTCATGCGTATGACTAGCAGCGAATCCAGAGAGAGTGCAGCATTCCACCTATGAAGGAGGTCATGCATATGGCCGTAGCGAATCCAGCGAGAGAGCAGCGTTCTGCCTATGGACGGAGGTCATGCATATGGCTGGCAGCGAATCCAGAGAGAGAGGGCAGCAATCCTCCATTGGACGGAGGTCATGCGTATGGCCAGCAGCGAATCCAGAGAGAGTGCAGCATTCCACCTATGGAAGGAGGTCATGCATATGGCCGTAGCGAACCCAGCGAGAGTGCAGCGTTCCGCCTACTGAAGGAGGTCATGCATATGGCCGGCTCATGCATATGGCCGTAGCGAATCCAGCGAGAGTGCAGCGTTCCGCCTATGGAAGGGGGTCGTGCACATGGCCAGCACCGTATGCGGTAAAAGAGCAGTATTCCGCCTACAGAAGGGGGTCATGCACAAGGCCAGCCCGCAGCCAGGGAGAGTGCAGTATGCCGCCTATAATGGGGGGTCATGCACATGGCCAGCACCGTGACTGGAGAGGGCGACTAATTCTGCCTATAGAAAAGGCGGCCTGCACCTGGCCAGCGCCGTATCCCAGGAGAGGGCAAGGGTCCGCCTAGAAGGGGAACATGTACCCGGCCAGTGCCACGGAGCGCAACATGCCGCCTATGGAATAGGGGCAGGCATACGGCCAGCGCTCTAAGGTCAGGCTGCAGCATCCTGCGCAGCCAACAAAAAAATACAGATATTTCTTATATATATATATATATATATATATATATACATACAGTTTATTTTTATATTATTTCTGTATTTATTTTATTTATTTATTTTTTTATTTTTTATTTTTAAAATTTATTATTCTAAAACACAGCCTCTTTGAGGCAGGAAGGGGCCACTATATAAGGGCACAGCCTCTCTGAGAGGCTAGCCATCCTAGGGTCTCCTCCAGATGGGAGCCGTCGGCATCCAAGAGGTTAACAGGGATCCGACCTGAGGGCGGTGCAGCGATCCCCTGGGGGCGGGGGGACCTCCGGCGGGAAGAATTCGCGCCTGGAGAGTGCCCGCCCCCTCCAATCGAGGCCGGAATTTTGCGGCCTAGTAGGCCGCGAAGCCGGGGCCTAAATTTTTGCGGTGCCCGGAGGTACCGGCCGGGACCTGGAGGGAGCGGAGCGGCGCGTGCATAATACCGGCTGCGGGAGCCCACCCCGCGGGCCGGAACAGTCAGGGGGCCCGGGAAGGAGCCGGAATCCTGGGACAATCTTTCTGCGGCACCCGGCCGACCGAAAAGACAGCCTCTCTGAGAGCACCAGCGGTCAGCCAGGGTCTGCTGGAACACCGCACCAGTCATTCCGGCCGCGGGTGCCCACCCCGCGGACCGGAAACAAGGGCCCTACGCTGCAGCCGTCAGGAGAGGGCCTCTGGCCCTAAACAGCGCACCGGTAAGGCGATAGGGGGGGGGGGGATGGGGGACCCTGTGACCTGGTGCCCGTAAGGATAGAGGCAGCTCCCTGGGCGGCATGATAGGGACGCCAGCATAACCCCTCAGTGGGCACCTATTGTGGAGGGGAGGGGGAGGAGAGGGAGCTAATAAAACAAGCTAGGATGGGGCCAGCCTAGGTCCAGCAGGGGCCAGTATGGGGGTCAGTCACGCAGGAGACCTGGGTGGGGGGAGGGGGTCGTAGGGCTGGAGAAGCCACTCTCTCACCACAGCCGTCTTCACCCTCGGTCCGTTCCAGCAGGGTCGCCCCTTCAGCTACTGGCACCGTAGTGGCAGGACGCTGGAAGAGGGACTTGGCGTGCGGGCGACCCTTGCGCTGGCGGGATGCAGGGGAGCTGGGCTGCCCTGGTCCACCTTGCCTTCTGTGGGGGAGGCAGCAGTGCGGATGACCGGCACTGGCGCAGCTCGACCCCGGGAGAAGCAGAGAGGTCTAGTGCGACTCTGTTGTCCCGTATTGTCTGGAACAAAAAGAAAAGAAAAAAGTAAAAATCAAAATTTAAACAAGGAGAAAACAGCCCTGCAGAGCAGGGAGTGTCTTGCCTCCTTGGACAACAGTTTTCACTTAGTGTCACACCTCCTATGGAGATGAGCTATACCCAAGGTCTTCTGTGTCCCCCAAGGAAACTGGGCGAGAAATGTATATTTTCTGAATTCAAGAAATACCTATAATTATGACACTATTTGTGCAGGAACCAATTATAATGTAGAACTTTGCGGCACTCTGCCAATATACGTTTGGAGTCGGGTTCCCACCCATCGTATAATAATGAAGAAAACTCCAGCAGTTGTGTTGCAAAAAGGTGAATCGTTTATTTGAAGTGCGGCCTTAACATACAGTAAGGTTTTGGCCGGATATGGCCTTTATCAAACTGTTGCCGCTTTTAGGAAGATGGGGGAAGTATGGTAAGAAAGCGCCTTCACCTACCCGCCACCATCACTTATTGAGCTCAGCTTTCTTACCATACTTCCCCATCTTCCTAAAAGCAGCAACAGTTTGATAAAGGCCATATCCGGCCAAAACGTTACTGTATGTTAAGGCCGCACTTCAAATAAACGATTCACCTTTTTGCAACACAACTGCTGGAGTTTTCTTCATTACTATTTGTGCAGGGAGAGGAACTTATGGGCACCATTGTGGAGGCTTCCAGGAAACATAATTACCAGTAAGTTTAATTACACTTTCCCCCAGTCATCTCGACGGCAGGATGGAAATACCAACTGAAGGACCTTGAGTCCAACAGCCACATCTGGATTGGTCACCACGTACAACCTATGTTTTATTAATGTGAGTTTTAGATACCCGCATAAGGTACGAATAACCCCAAATATTTATTGGACCTTATTGACACAACCGTATTAGTCATCTGTGATGTATCCGTATCATTTGCAGATACCTCTTAGTTCAGTTCTATGGGGCCATATATACATACACACAGTCTCTACTCACAAAAAGTTAGGGATATTTGGCTCTCAGGTGATACTATATCATGAAACTAGGGCATTTAAGTAGAAGCAGCAATGGTGATTTCCTCATCTCAAACAAGTTATTGAAACAAAAGCCAACACCAGTGCTGGGCACACCGCCACAAAAATGTTAATGTCTCAATAACTTGTCCTGTGGCCTTGAGCATCAATTACAGCTTGAAAACATCTGCTGCTGTTCACAAGTCGACTTATTGTCTGCTGAGGCATGGCATCCCACTCTTCTTGAAGGGCGGCCCACAGGTCATTGAGGTTCTGGGGTAGAGTATGGGCTTGTCACTGTACCATTCACAAAATGTAGGGCGGTTCTGTATTGACTAGACACACCAGTCTACACTGTACCACCACCACCAAAAGCTCATCTAGTGACAACAGTGGCTGATGCATAGCAGCTCTCTTTGAAGTCTCTAACATCGTTGGTGGCCATTTCTGCTCAGCGTGACTTGACTTTCATCAGTGAACAGCACGGAGGCCAGCTGGTCCCTCGTCCAGCGTAGATACTCCTTGGCCCATGCAATACAATGATGCCTGTGGTCAGGTACCCTTGCAGACCACGTTGATGTAAATGGTTTTGCATGGTCTTATCTGACACTTGGGTGCCTCTCACCTCCCTTAAAACATGCCTGGAGTTGTGTGGCATTCATCATCCGGTTCCGCAGGGCATCGTTCACAATGTAGCGGTCATTAGTGTGAGGGATGTGGCCAAAGGACGTCCACTTCTATCCCTTTCTGTGACTCTTCCAGTATTTCTGATACAACCTGCTGATGACATTCTGTGACACTCTAAGATCAGTGACCATTTACATCTGAAAACATGCCACTTGAAGCCTCGCAATGGCAAGATACCGTTGATCAATTGTTTTGTCGTCTTGGTCTCATGCTGTCTAAATGGGAACAGCATGATGAGGAGGACTGTTTAAATACCAGTTCTAATTAAACCAGGAAATGTATTGGGCGATTCATGGATCAGACACCTGTTGTGAATTTTGCTTATAAGCTCCTTGTTAGAGAACATGCAAGTTGTGCAAAAAGTTCTGAAATATTGAACATGTGCATTCAAAAGTTTATTGAAGGTCACATTAAGTTCATCTGTAAAGGTTAGAGTGCATTTTAGGTTCATCCTGAAATTTCACCCACAAGTCAAATATCCCTAACTTTTTGGGAGTAGTGTATGTATGGATATATACACATACTGTACATACTCATACTATGCAAAGAGAATAAAGCTGGGTCTGTCATAGGCTCAAGGAAAACCAATTACCAGAGTAAGTGTAATCTAACCTTATGACAGCACCCATGGAAAGAAAGTAGGCAAAAAGATTAATTGCCTCCTTTGCTGGCTGGATTAATTTGGCCACTGCTTCAGTGCACGGGACAGGAGCCTGCTGCCTACGCAAGCTCCCACAGTCCTGGCCAGGTGCTTTTTCCTATGGTGTGCAAGCACGACTACCGCTGCTGGATTGCAAAGTGGTCATAACCCCTGGATACGAACAGTGTATAATGTGATGAAAATATTAAACCAGCAAGCAAAGGGGGCAAAATGGACAATCACAATACATTATTAAGTGCCTTGTATTAACTTTCTTTACGTAATAAATGCCATTTGCTGAAGCGAGACAACCTATTTAGGGGTACTTGGTCTAAGCTTTTTCTTCCTGTAATAAATTCAAAATAAGGGGAATGTCAGGATCAGCCAAAACATCTGCAGGTCTAATAGCAAATCTGCATAAAAGTCTTCCAAATTCTAAGGAAGATAGTAGAGGCCAAGTAAAATAAAAACCTCAAACAGACTTTTTTTTATTTTTTATATTTGCCTCTCAAGAGCCAGGCAGTCAAATGCAGATCCTGACTCAGCAGACCTCAAGTATCCAAGGGGTAGCTATGGGTATCCTGCGAAATCACAAAACAAAACCCTCCTGAGCCAAAACGGGGAAATAACTATAAGGGCTCATGCACATGACCGTATGTATTTTGCGGTCCGCAAAAAAATTAAAAATAAATTGTTTGCGGATCCATTGTAACAATGCCTGTCCTTGGGGATTGTTAGGATATGTTCTATTTTTTTTGTGAAATGGACTTGTGGACATTCGTAACGGAACGCACACAGAGTCACGATCATGTGCATGAGCCACAACTGTGGCTTTCTCTACCCAGAACTTCTTGTACACTTGGTAAAAGCTTCAAGGAGGGGAAGGCATAAAGAAGACCTGGTCTCCATGTCTAAGCAAAAGCATCTATTGAGGTCTCTAGGGAAGAAAATCATCCTTACTGATCCAGGCCTGCTGATTATCCCCATTGCTTCGATCATTACACTATTGTGTACCTGTGGGTATTACAGACCTGGTATTTTGTCATACCCTTGTTTTAATATGATCAATAGTAAATGTTTTATGGATCATTAGTGAGATATATTATAACTAACTAAAATGAGCAATTTTGAGATATTGCTTCTAGAGCCCTACAAGCGATCATAAGCATAGTTCAGGTGCCCTTTACTGTAGCAGGTTCTGTGAATTGACAACTTAACTGCTGTTGCGCCGCCCGGAACTAATTTCCTATTTTAAACTTTGAGTTTAAGTTAGTGTTGTGGTATAAGCTGAATTGCATTATGGATTCCGTTACCACGGACCATAACGCAATTCCATGACGGAATGCATAACGGAATACCTTTAGAGGAATTACATCATAATAGAAGCCTATGGTCAGCATAACAGAAACCGGACGGATCCGTTATGCAGGCCATAGACTTCTAATATGACGGAATGCCTCTAAAATACCACAACACGAACTCGAAATATGAAATTCGCTCATCCCTACTAATTATCTCTCGCCCTTTCTCCATGAGCAGTGTGGAGCAATTCCTATGAAAATGTCCTCAAAATGTAAAATAAATACAAAAGTTGGAAACAGAATCCAACTCTCAAATAAAAACACTAGCACAAACTAAAAGACAAGGCTTTAATAATTCATAAAAATGTACAAAAATAGCCCGGTCAGAAGAATGTTTACCACTGAATAATCACAGGGGGAATAGCTGCAAAGAAAATAAAATATAAAAAATAAGATTCTGTTTTAACCAGAATTACAGTTCAATCCCGCTCCCTCCCAGAGCAAATGGGGATTAAATAGATATCCAAAAGAAAGTCAGTTTAATGATTGACAGGAAATCAGGTGGCACATTCTGTTATTTACTTAAGGCAAGTATATGGGGCAAAAAAAAAAAAAATGTGAAATTTACAACGTGGAGTTTTAACTAGAGAGCACATTCTCCAATGGAGACAATTCTTTGTACAGAGAGCAACCGCGGTTTATATCTGTGGAAGGTTGAACAATTCCCTGCTAGAAACTAAGAATTCGGCATCTGTCACATTTTACTGTAAACATATTTGGTAATGAGGTGTTCCTATTGATCATCATCCAGTTGTTCCAAGAGGGTTCGTCTCCGCTTTTCAAGCTCTCCTTCACTTAATTCACTTCCAGATGTGTCCCAGTTACCCTGCAAAAGCAAGAAAAAAAATTTATGTGATAATCTGCCAGTTATATATATTTTTTTTAATCCTTTTGACAGAAACAACATTCGCTGGTTATTACAAAGGAAGCTCACTGTTCAAAGTTCTCAGGGACTATGGCTATAAGAAGCTGTATGTGAAGTCCATGTGACCACAGCCTCTTAGGAGTCAAAATGCACCCAGTATTTTACAAACCGTAAGCACAGGTTACAATGGGCGTATAGTCGGCTGGACAATATATTTAGGATCTGCTGCTTTATATAGTGGCGATATTAGACTTTCACATCCGAGTCAGAATTCCAACTGTGACACATCTGCCATATGATTGACCCAATTGTGATATAATGGGGTCCATGGTGACTCATCTTAAAACTGGGAAAAACAAAGCACTCCTTACAAAGATGTACTCACAGAGTCTTTCACTGGTTTCCTTTTCGGGGATTTCTGTTTTGATTCTTTTTGTCTTGAACGCTCTTTGTCATTTTCCTTGTCTCGTTCTCGTTCCCGATCCCTATCCCGATCTTTTTTCTCTCTTTCTTTCTCTACTTCAGATTCTGGAGAATTCTAATAAAATGATAAAAGGTTGGAAAAAATAAATAAATAATAGATAATGTACGTACTATATGCAAATGAGTCTCTAGGAGCAACAAGGAGTTACTGTTACTCCTAGAGGCTCTGCTCTCTCTGCAACTGCTGTACCCTCTCCAATATAACAGGACCAAGCAGTGAAAATGTCATTATGGTCGCGTCAATCGAAGTGCAGGGGGCGTGGCAATTGGAGGGCTGAGCCTCTAGGTGTAATGGTAACGCCCCTGTTGCTCCTAGATGCTTATTTGCATTTATTAAAACTTCACTTTTCTAATAAATACGGGCACATATGAACATCGGAACCAACACAGAGGTCTTCAGCTGCCAAGCGCACATGTAACAGGTCAGCCAGTGTCATAGGTACAAATCTGATGACAGATACCCTTTAAAAAGGTCTAATAAAAATAAATAATAATATGCTACTTACAGACTTATGTCTTCTCTTTTTGCTCTTTTTTTTGTGCTTTTTTGCCTTTTTATAGCTTTTTTCTGCAAAAAGAATGGTGGGATAGAAACTACGTTTGTGCATTGCTCAGTACAGTAATTAAGGGATTCAATTTAAACATTCATGTTCTACTCGTACACTATAATTCATGGAGTACACATACAGTATAATATACTACTGCAGCAGTTTGCATATAAGTATAGTAGTAGGATTTACCTGACTCCCCACTAGTGGAATGTTCAGAGGCTGATCGAGAGTCCGATCGTTGCCTTTTCTTTTTTGTGTGGTTTTCCTCCTCCTCCTCCGATTCCGAGCCCTAAAATTCAAGAACAAAGATCATTAACCTCATCAACCACTGATTTTTATTCAGCTCCCTCTGCCTTCCGATCGAAAGCCCCTGCAGTGAAGTCGCAGGGCTCTGATCGGTTACCATGGCAGCCTGGACGCTTTTGAAGCTTACCGGTGCTGCCATGGTAAAACTCCCTGCTAAGCTGTGCACAAAGCACAGCTCAGCAGGGACCATGGGAATATCCTATTCACCCTAATAGATCTCTGTTAGAGTGAATAGGACAAGGGATCAAAAGATCCCAGGTTTTAGCCCCCTAAGGGGGTTAAAAGATATTACTGTAAAAGTAAAAAACTTATATATATATATATATTTATATATATTTTTTTTTATTCCTGTGCATTGAACGCTGTAATGTGGAAAAAATAAATAAAAATGAAAACACGAATTACCATTTAGTCACCTCCCCCCCCAAAAATTGAGCAGTGATCAAATGTGGATTTTTGTATTCACCGTAAAATCCTTTTCTCGTTAGATGCATTGGGGGTCACACAGCACCATGGGTATATGCCCAGCTGCCACAAGCAGGCCGACACTAGAAAAGAGAAGTATGGGCTCCACTCAGATGGGCTATACCCTCTGCTCAGACACTAAACTAAACAGTTGATTCGAAAGCAGTAGGAGCAACAGAAAACCAGGCGAACAGTGAAGCCAACATGTCTTAAACCAGAAAGAGGACCATTATCAAAGGGTCCTGGGAAATCCGGAAAACCTGAATGAAAAAAAATAAAAAAAATAAAAACAAACAAGGGTGGGATCGGTGTCCCCTAATACATCCAACGAGAAAAGGATTTTACGGCGAGTACAAAAAGCCACCTCTCTTGTGCATGGCATTGGGGGACATGGCACCATGAGACGTCACAAAGTAGTCCCCGAGGGTGGGAAAAAACAGCCATGTGAAGACCCAAACAGGCATCAGCAGAGGCCAAGGAATGAATATGGTAAAATCTGGAGAAGGTGTGAACTGAGGCCCAGGTGGCGGCCTTGTAGACCTGGGAAGCAGAGGCTAAATGCCGGACTGCCCATGATGCCCCGACCGCCCTAGTGGAGTGAGCGGTCAACCAGAAGGGGGGCTCACGACACTTCGCCACATAGGCTTCCTTGACGACCGAACTAATCCAATAGGAGATGGTAGCTTTGGAGGCTTGTAAACCCTTACGCAAGCCCTCAGGGACAACAAAGAGTCAGATCATCGGAAGGACTCAGCTGGAGATACAGCCGAAGCGTCCGAACCACATCCAGACGGTGGAGAGACAGCTCTGTGGAATGAGGGGGGTTGGGACAGAAAGAAGGTAGAACAATCCCCTTATTAATGTGGAAGGAACAAACCACCTCAGAAAGAAAGGAGGGAACTGGGCGCAGGCCAACCTTGTCCTGGTGAAAAAGGGGAACAGACACAAGAGTGCCACCAGCTCGGAGACTCTGTGAATGGAAGTAATCGCGACTAAAAACGCAACTTTAAAGGAGACATAAGAAAGGGAGACCTCCTTCAAGGGCTCAAAAGGAGAGGACTGAAGGGCATCTAGGACCAAATTAAAATCCCAGGGTTCCACCGGAGAATGGAATGGAGGGACGCGACACGCCACCCCCTGAAGGAAAGTCTTAAAGGGAACCCGTCACCGGGATTTTGTGTATAGAGCTGAGGACATGGGTTGCTAGATGGCCGCTAGCACATCCGCAATACCCAGTCCCCATAGCTCTGTGTGCTTTTATTGTGTAAAAAAAACCCAACTATTTGATACATATGCAAATTAACCTGAGATGAGTCCTGTTCCTGACATCTCACGTACAGGACTCATCTCAGGTTAATTTGCATATGTATCAAATCCTTCTTTTTTTTTTTTTTACACCATAAAAGCACACAGAGCTATAGGGATTAGGTATTGCGGATGTGCTAGCGGCCATCTAGCAACCCATGTCCTCAGCTCTATACACAAAATCCCGGTGACAGGTTCCCTTTAATGACAGACAAGGGCGAGACCTGACCTTTGAGGGAGGCCAGGCGGAGACCTCAAGGCTGGCCTGAAGAAAGGCAAGAATCCTAGGGACAGAAAAAAGAAAAAGGGTGAATCTCACCAGATTCACACCATGCAAAGTAAGCATTCGAGGTATGATGGTAAATCCTGGCCGACTGGGGTTTACGTGCATGATATATAGTCTGGATAACTGACTCGGCGAGACCTCAGAATCTTAGGACCGTGGCTTCAAAAGCCACGCCGTTCAATGAAGCCGAGGTAAACTCGAGTGGAATAGCGGACCTTGCGAAAGGTCGGGACACAGAGGTAACCACCACGGGGAGTCGGCGAGCAGGAAGACGAGATCTGCGTACCACGCCCTGCGGGGCCAGTCCGGAGCCACCAATATTGCCGGGACCCGATCCATTTTGAGGCATTTGAGTACCCGAGGAAGAAGCGGGAGGGAAGAGATATAGGAGACTGAATTGGGACCACGGGAGAACAAAGGCGTCTACCGCCAGAGCCTAAGGATCCCAAGACCCGGCGACGCAAAGCGGAAGTTTGTGGTTCAGACGGGAGGCGAAAAGATCCACGCCTGGGATTCCCCAGCGCTGACAGTTGTTGAAACCCCTCTGGATGGAGAGACCACTCGCTCGGGTCCAGACGCTGGGCAGCCGTGCTTCTGGTGCTCCCCTGGTGGGTTTAAAGAAGCCACCGCAGTGGAGTTGTCAGTCTGAATCCGGACAGGATGACCACGGAGGAGATGAGTACAACAGGACAGAGCTAGGTAAATGGCCAAGGATAGTGATCTGAAGGGAGCTCTCCCACATCGACCACTGACCCTGGGCCGTGAGAGACCAGAAGACTGCTCGGGTGTGGAATTGGGCATAAGGAATTGCCTCGAAAGCAGCAACCTTCACCCCCTGATGGGCAGAGGAAACAGCTCGCGAAGGCGAGTCACCCCTCACTTGAGAGCCACTACCTTGTCCTGAGGAAGGAACACTCGGCCAAGGCGAGTGTCGAGGACCATGCCTAGGAATTCCATCCTCTGACTGGGAACCAGGGAGGACTGTGTGTGATTCACCAGCCAGCCGAACTGGGACAGCACAGACAGGGTGATGTGGAGGCTGGACAGGTTGCCCTCCTGGGATATAGCCTTCACCAGAGGATTGTCCAGGTAGGGTATTACAGCAACTCCCCTGGCACAGAGAAGTGCGACCAGGGGAGCCAACACCTTGGTAAAGACCCTCGGGGCAGACGCCAGGCCGAAGGGTAGCGCCACAAACTGAAAATGCAGAGAACTTACCGCAAAGTGAAGGTACCTCTGATGAGACAGAGCTATGGGGACATGCAGATAGGCGTCTTGGATGTCGATGGACGACAGAAAAATCGCCCACCTCGAGGCAAGCAATCACCGACCTGAAGGACTCCATACGAAAGTGGCTGACAGGGACAAAATAATTGAGCACCTTCTGATCCAAAAAGGGGACGAAGAGCACAGTCCTTCTTTAAAAAACGTGAAGAGGTTCGAGTAAAACCCCTGAAAACGTTCTGGAGGTCGGGACAGGAACAATCACCCCGTGCGGGTGAAAGGAATGGCCTGAAAAAAAGCAGCCACCCAGGCAGGGGACCTAGGCGGCGACGATTGGAAGAACCGACCCGTGGGAAGGGCGGAGAATTCTATTTTGAAACCAGGCGTCATCCACGGTTGAGCTCCATTGATCCTGAAAAGAGAGCAAACCGACCCCCAACCCGAGGGGGCAACTCGAGCAGGGTAAACCCGTCATGCAGATAACGGCTTTGCAGACTGGGGTTTGGAAGGTTTAGGGCGGGCGTGCCAGGAGGGCTTGGCCTTGAAGGAAGGACGAGCAGTCTTTTTGTCCTGACTGGAGGTGGAGTCCCGAAAGGAGCGAAAACGCTGAGACCGCGATGAAGGCATAGGACGGCGGGAACAGTTCGGGGGCAGGAGGGAAATTTTCACGAAAAGCCTACCACCCAGGAATTGGAGAGATACGAGCGCCTTTTTGGAGGCGGCATCCGCAGCCCAGGTCCGAAGCCAAACCATGCGGCGGATGGCCACCGAGTTAGCAGTCACCCTACTAGAGCGGCGTCCCTATTCCAAGGAAACATCACAAAGGTACCTGGAGGCCTGGAGTAGATGGGAGGCAAGGAGATGGAACTCCCCCCTGAGCAGAATCCGGGGGTAAGGACCGAACAAGCCGTTTGGCCCAGACCACACAGCCTTAGCCACCCAAGATGCGGCAAAGGTGGGGCGGATAGCGGAATGATACGGATTCCTGAGCAGAGGGTCTTCCCGCGTCCCTAACTGCCCTGACAAGATCCTGCATGGCCGCAGACAGGACAGTGATCTGCTCGGATCCGGAATCAGAGTCAGAGTCAGAAAAGTCCCCCGAGGCGGCGCAAGGGGAGGTTATGGAGGCGAGAAGGATGCGGCCTAGGCTAGGTAAAAGCCGGGGCTTCGATTAATGAAGCAGCCGGGAAAGGAGCGCCATCGGCGGGACGGAACTGCGGGCCCTCCGGAAGGAAAAGAACAGGTGAGGCGGACTCCTGAGGAGAAGCGACGCCCAGGGAGGGAAAAACTGGGGCAAACGAAGCACCAGGGGCCCGATGGACAGGGCAGGGAAGATACGGCCCAGTCCGAGGCAAAAGCCGGGGGTACTAAAGTAAAGGCCGGCCAGGGAGAGAAAGATGGAGGCCCAGCTAACTAAAAGGGGAGGTTAAGCTAACAGTGCTGGGTCAGTATCCAGGAACTTCTGGATTGCAGGCAAACTCTTTAACCTGGGGGGCCACAGACCATGCTAGAAGCAGGAGAAAAACAAAGGGAAAAGGGGGACCTCTCAGGCATGGCAAAAGAGGGGAACTAATCCTAAACCCATGGGACAAGGACGCAGGGAGAATACTTACCGTCCGACGTCTTCAGGCGCCGCAGGGTCACCCCTTAGGCAAACTCGCACATATGTGGGATTACCGGCATGCCACTGCGGATGCAGTAATGGGGGACTGGGTGACCGGCGAGGTACTGAGCGTACGCGCCCGCAGGGGGTGCAACTAAAGTGCATATCCACGATGGAGCCCCATCCTGCAGCAGGCCGAGGCCTGCAGAAGAAAAGGATAATAAAAAAACAAAAAGCAAGACCTGCAAAAAAACAGAGCAGGTCATGTCTGCCTCATACGGACACTAGACTAAAACTGGTTAGTTTAGTGTCTGAGCAGAGGGTATAGCCCATCTGGGTGGAACCAACACTTTTCTTTTCTAGTGTCAACCTCCTAGTGGCAGCTGGGCATATACCCATGGTCTGAGTCCCCCAATGCCATTTCACGAGAAAAAAAGTCGTATGTACCACAAAAATAGTACAAATAAAAAATAGTTAGTTATGAAAAAAAAAAAAAAAAAAAAAAAAAAAAGCACTCATACAGCTCTCTAGACCGAAATATAGAAAAAAGTTCTGGCCGTCAGAAAATGGCAATACAAAGAGAATTATTTTTCAAAAGTTTTTTTTAAAGCAGTAAATAAAAAAACTATACTTTTGGTATTGCCGTATTCGTATTGAGCTGCACAATAAGGATGTCATTTTTAGCGCACAGTGAATGCTGTGATGTAGAGACCCAAAAAACCTTGGAGGAATTGTGTTTTTTTTATTTAACCCCCACAGATTTTTTTATTTCCCCGTTTTCCAATGATAGATATGGTTAATTAAATGGTACCCTTAAAAAAAATGCAACTTATCCTGCAAAAAATAAGTCCTCATATGGCTATACGAACAGAAAATTTAAAAGGTTATGGCTATTGGAAAGTGGGGAGGGAAAAACACAAATACAAAACCGAAAATGGACCCCAAAACTTAGGGGGTAGAAGACGACAAAAAACTAGGGCACTATATGGATCACTCTTTGCTGTAAATATTCTATGAATGGACAGGGATACAGGTTAGACATTTATCACCTTTCTTGTAGCAAAATAAGTATAAAATCTTGAGACAATGCTTGCCTACATGAAATCTAATTTGCAAATTGATAAGAATAGTACCAACCGAACGTGACCGTGATCTCTTACGGTGGTGCTTTTTGGACTTCTTTGAATGCTTCTTGTTTTTCGAATGATGATGTTGACATTCGTGCTGCAGGAGAGACATGCAAGCAAACACTGTAAATTACATTGAAACTACGAAAATACTTCAGAGAAGAGGCATGCCAAGTACATTTAAAGAGCATCCCAGTCTCGTGAAAGTTTCTGGTAGTTAGGGATGCGCCAATTTACAGATACAGCCTTTTCATGCACCATATTACTATAAACTAACCTACTTTTGATTACTTGGGTATTGTGCATAAGTACACACTTAACTGAGAGCAGGAAGACATTAAAGGGGTTATCCCACTTAGCGTTTTTAAACTTACCTGCTGCCACCGCGCGTTCACTTCCTGGATTCTGGCTGGGGGCGGGCTTCATCTTGATTGAAGTCTTCTCCCGGCCGTGCCGCGCGCTGGACTGAATGCGCACGCCGCCGCGCATGCGCAATGGTGACTTATTCCTACAGAGCCGGCGTGCGCGTTCGCAGCTCTGTACTATTCTGGCCGGGAAGAAGTCACCGTCGCGCATGCGCGGCAGCGTGCGCGTTCAGAACAGCGAGCGGACCGGCCGGGAGAAAAGAAGGAGTCTTCTGGGCAAGCGCGACCTTCCGGCTTTTGGAGAAGAGCGGAGGTCGTAACCAGGGGAGACCGAGTCACAACAATCAGGTAAGTGGGGATGAATTTTATCCTAATCGGTGGGGATTTGTTAATAAAGTATATTTACAAAAATGATCACTGTCAAATCATTAACAGATTTAACAGTGATCATTATGATGGGATAACCCCTTTAAGGCTTCATGCACACGACAATGAATTTATTTATTTTTATAGACTTTTTTTTCACTGATGCCTTTCTGAGAAACAGACGTTAAAAATAGACCCATTCAATTCAGTGAAAAAACTGACAAGATAGAGCATGTTCTATAAAAAAAAAAAAAAAAAACTGCCATGTGAATAACCCCATAGACTACCATTGGTCTTACAACGGACGTGTGATGGCAGTGAAAAACGGACATGTGATGTAAATTTTTTAACGGTCGTGTGCATGTAGCCTGAGGCTTGGTGGGACAAACCTATATCTATCTTACTGAAATACTAACCAGATTTTTGTGAAAATAAATGTAGGTGGGATATCTGTAAGCACCATAGCTACTGTGTTATAAAGAGTGCACAGAATAAGTAAATGCTACAAATTATACTAAACCCAATATTTTCTCATATTACAGAGGAGAAAAATTATACCTCTAGAGTATGCACAAAATCTTTAAATATCCTCTTCCTCTCAGATTCCAGTGTGATGTCTTCAAAAGCCGGCTCCTTAATAAACCTCTCCCGCACCTGTGAGGAAATTGAAAAGCAAATACAAGACTATAGGAGTGATTTCACAACATGCAGATTTGTTGCAGTTTCAGTGACCGTTCAAATTAATCTAAAAGCGGATTGCAAAAATCCTTGCACTTGCTACACAACCCCATTTCTGTGAATTGAAAAGTTTTTCAGCCAGACAAAAAATAAAAATAAATCTGCCACGTATTCTAAGCTAGTAATCATTGTAATCTGTTTTCTTCAAAAGGATCAAATCCAGTTTTGCTATAAAAGTAAACAAAATATGGGGATGAAAGAGGATAAAGATACAACTGTGTGAATGCCTGTAACCAGAGCTTATGGCGGGTTTCCACGTCCTGATATTCATGTCCATTATAGGAAACAAAAGTTGTACGAATGATCGTTCCTGATAATATGCCGTGTAAAGGTGCTGCAGATCATCCAATGAAAGAGCAAAAAAAACATTCATTGGGTGAAATGACCTTTGGTGTGGACATCTCAGTCTTTGTTTCTGGGCAGCAGATTGTGCGGTGTAAACAGTGGTCTGCAGCCCTACAATGAAGCTGTATGAGGAGGAGCGACAGCAGTAGCCACGGCTCATCCTCATACAGTGGAGGTGATCATCGCATTTAAATGCAGCACTTCACCTCCACTACTTAGTAAGACAAAGGGCACAGAACTAGATCATGAAATAGTGATGAAAGAATAGGACAAAGATGTTTGCTCAGCAAATACCTACCTCTTCCCAAGCAGAGTCTACTTCAATAGGGGGCGCTGCTTGTTTTAGCATGCTCTTGAAAGCAGATTCTTTCCTCTTCATTTTGCGGGCCTCTTCTTTCTCACGCTCTCGTTCCCGAGCCTCTGCTTTTTCCAAGAGCTGTGAACAAATTACAACAAAATCAGAACACATAAATTTGGACCTAACGATGGTTAGGCTTAGAGGACCGGTCACCACTATATTCCCTAATCATTTTGTGGTGTGCTGTTCCTCCATTACTCCTGTTAGATGTTTATGACCAAACGTACAACTGGGAGTTTAGTTGGGAGTGTACCCTTGATTCTGATACTATCCAATCAGTGCCGCCATCTTCAGACAGTGCATGGACCCCCCCCCCCCAACTGGTAACACCACTTGGACCTCTAGTGCAGATTACTGGCAACTTGTTCATAAAGAAGGAATAACAGAGGAATAGCACAACACACGAAAAATGTTATTACATGGGCATTGCAAGCAGTCACTAAGATGTGTTAGGAGAGGTTACAGGTCCTCTTTAAAGCAGATACAGAGGTAGAATATAAACTAAATATTTATAATAGTAATCTCATTGGTGACTATAGGTCACAGCACCATTTCCCCCCCCCCCCCCCATTTTCGGTTTTATAATTTTCTCTCCACTGTCTAGGACATGTCGCGTGCATTTAATCAGATGCAAGACGACAAGAGCTCTGTCTGGTAAGATTTTCATTTTAGAACCCAATTTCCTATACACTTCACAGCTCTGCTAATACAAGCGTTTTGCATACTGGGTCTCAGACAAGCAGCAGACTGTTCAGTCATCAGTTTCAGACTGACAATTGTAACTGGTTTGATTAATGATCTCATGTAAATTAGAGCGCGAATGCGGACAGGCTTGTCGTGAAAGTAACTTTCTATGCAACAATTAAGGTAGAAGATCTGTGAAAACAAATCTGAATATGAGACAAGTACATCACCACAGGGACCATTCTACACTATCCGCGGAATATCACAATGCGCACTGGCACGCAGAAAAGGATAACTAATGAGGAATAACATGTTAGAAGCAGTACAAATTAGGATAAAAAGTTAACACTTAGATCATATACACTCTTGCAATTAACCTATGTAACTTACGCTATTGAAAGCCAGCTTGATATTTCCAGCATCTAACGTTGTGGCCCTTTTTGTTGAACTAATAACCATGACAAAATCTTCAAATGTTGTTCGAAGCTCAACCACAAATCCTTTGTCCTGCAAAAGGAAACAGAGTTAGATAATCCCATCCAATCAGCTTTGCTTGGACTACACTATTTGCAGAGCTAGTGACGGACTACTGAGTGACAGCGGCATCCAACCAATGAATTCCTTTGGAAGGCAGCTCTGATTCAAGCATTAAAATTAACCAGTAGTGCTACAAAAAAGTCAGTGTATCCCTAGCTATAGTCATACATTTCAAAGTGGAATAAGAGAGGACTAGGAAAATAAGAGATTCTCTAAAATTGTAATTGCCTGGAAAATACTAGTATTTTCTAAAACCAACATGTGAGGAGAAAGAGAATAGAAAGTCTACAAAAGGTTGGGGGCGGCCGACATAGATAATTAAAAGGGTGATCCAGAAAATGATAACCTATCCCCAGCATAGGTCATTATTATATCGGCAGGGGTCAGAGTCCTGGCAGCCCAGCAGATCATCTGTTTCAGGGAGTCGCTGTGCTTACCGGAGCTCTGGCGAGTGCATCAGGCTCCTGGCAGCTTACCAAGCACAGTGTCGGACATTGTATAGCAGTTGTGCTTGGTATAGCTGCTGAGCCCCATTGCAATAGGGGTGAGCAGCAACTAGGCCAAGTAACTGATGTACAGTGACGTCATATGACCTAGGAAGAGAGCGCCCGGTCTCTAACAGCTGATTGGCAGGGGTCCCGGGTGTCAGACCCCTGCCAATCTGATATTAATATTGATGACCTATCCCCAGAATAGGTTAATTCCCAGATAACCTTTATAAAGACCCAACAGTATTTCAAGAGAGCGTGAACAGCACAGCAGCATTTTGTGATAACGGGTGCCAGCGATCCAGACTTCCAATATCAATAATCCCAGAAAATCCATGGCACTTCCTTCAGTAAAACATGTAGTTTTATTCACCAATAGCAACGTTTCGGTTCGCACACTGGAACCTTTCTCAAGCAGTGACCACTATTTAAAGGATAACGGTCATATTTTCACTCAAAATTCAATTTTCATATATGTTGTTGCTGCTGTGGTGATAATCCATAATGACTAATTATTGTGTTCACATACTACTTGTTTTATAAGATTCCGTCCATAGCAACCGCTTCTCACAAGACTTCTTCCTGACAGTCTTCTCAAGATGGCCTCCGATGTCCTTACCCTAAGGCCGAATGCACACGGCCGTTGTTCACGGCCGTGAGCGGTCCGTGGAACCGCGGCCTGGATTCCTCCTGAGAGCAGGAGCGCACGGCGTCATTGGTTGCTATAACACAGTGCGCTCCCTGCTGCCGCCGCAGTACAGTAATACACTGGTATGATCTATACCAGTGTATTACTGTACTGCGGCGGCAGCAGGGAGTGCACGGCGTCATAGCAACCAATGACGCCGTGCGCTCCTGCTCTCAGGAGGAATCCAGGCCGTGGTTCCACGGACCACTGACGGCCGTGAACAACGACCGTGTGCATTCGGCCTAAAGCTAAGACCTCCCTCCCTCCCTAACTACCCAGAATTCATTCGGCTCATCTCGGGAACACGCAGCCTCACCCCAACCAATCGGCTTTCTCCAGGCTTAAACACGCCGTCTTACTCTTGAGTGGTTGATCGAAAATTTTTAATCGTGAATATTCTAAATCGAAAATTTTTATAGCGAATATTGGCACTATCCCGGTCCGACGGGAGCACGCACGCAGCGTTCGGGACTGCCCACTACTACGTCCTCCGTCTTCTGTTTATAGAATATAGGAGACAGAGGACATCTAGCAACGCTGTTTTAGGCTCCATTCACACGTCAGCATTCGTTCCGCAAATTTGCGGAACGGGTGTGGACACATTCATTCTCTATGGGGACGGAATAGACGCGGACAGCACACAGTGTGCTGTCCTCATCCGCATTTGCGGAGCGCTGCCCCGATCTTCCGGTCCGCAGCTCCGAAAAAGATAGAACATGTCCTATTCTTGTCCGCAGCTGCAGACAAGAATAGGCATTTTTATAGGGGAGTGCCGGATCCGCAATTTGCAAGTCCGCAACACACCACGGACGTGTGAATGAAGCCTTAGACGCACCACTGAAATACCTGGGGGAGAATAGAACATGCTGCAATTAGGGGTGGGCGATATAGACGATATGCAATATAAATTTGTGCCACAATATGGATTTTGAGCATATCGCCTATATCGCAGTGATCGCGCTCTCTGCACGCACCATCTTCTCCTGAGCCGGCACAGAGGAGCAGGAGAGAGTCCCTCCCCCCCCACTGTGCGCGGCTGCCGCTGACCACCAATGACAAAAGAGGAGGAGGAGGGACTGACAGTAAATCATTGAGTTTTCACGATCTCAGTGAGCGCCTGAAAACTCAAATCCGATGGTATATTCTAACCCCCAGGCGTTCCCATGGTGACAGGGACGCTTGCCTGGGGGTTAGAATATACAGGGCCACGCCGCTGACAGTAGAACATTTAAAAACTAATCAGTAAACGAATCAGTAACTTTATTCATTGGTGATGTCTTTACTGTTTACCTTACTAGGTCTTAGCTCCGGTAACAGCAGGCAGTGCGGGCGGCGCTCACTCACTGACGTCACGCGCCTGCTCCTCCCACTAGGCGGCGCAGGCGCGTGACGCGCCGCCCCCCGCACTGCCTGCTGTTACCGGAGCTAAGACCTAGTAAGGTATACAGTAAAGACACCACCAATTAATAAAGTTACTGATTTGTTTTTAAATGTATTCCTGTGAGCGTCGGGGGAGGTGGGGATCTGTGGATGGCACCGTTTAGGGGAAGGGGGGATCTGTGGATGGCACCGTTTAGGGGAGGGGGAGGATCTGTGGATGGCACCGTTTAGGGGAGGGGGGGGGGGGGGATCTGTGGATGGCACCGTTTAGGGGAGGGGGGGGGGGGGATCTGTGGATGGCACCGTTTAGGGGAGGGGGGGGGGGGGGGGGGATCTGTGGATGGCACCGTTTAGGGGAGGGGACTCAGCTCCCTGCTGTTGTGTGCACAAAGCACAGGGCAGCAGGGAGAGTGTAAAGTCCTATTCACCCTAATAGAGCTCTATTAGGGTGAATATGACAAGGGTTCTATGTTCTAGCCCTTAAGGAGGCTAATAGTTATTAAATAAAAAAATAAAAAGTTTAAACACGCCCCCCCCCCCCCCAAATATAGAAAACAATATATCGCGATATATATCGCATATCGCACATGCTGAAAATTATATCGCAATATAGATTTTAGGCCATATCGCCCACCCCTAGCAGCTACTAGGTAATTCAATACCTATACAAAAGTATATACTAGGGAACTAAGGTAAACTTAGTCAGACCAATCCAATTACACAAAAAAATTAAATAATATATGACAGTTACCCTTTAACTATTTTTTTGCACTTTGTATTAACACACACTTCTAAGACGAGGATTGTAATAGATTTAACTATGAGAGCAGCATCAGCAGCTATCACATGCACATGAACGTATGCCTTTCGAGAACGCGCATGTCCCAGAGCGCACAGCTTCATACTTTACTATGATGCTGTGCGCTCCCGTGCACACGATCGATGCTGTTACAAGACATATGGCCCGCATGTCTCGGAAGGCATAAGTTCGTGTGCATGGGCCCTTTGGCAATGAAAGCACTAATAAACATAGCCTTCCACTGCACCTCAGACAGCAACAAACGGCACTCATTTATTTGACAGTTTATTTTCAGTTTTGGTTATAGGGGCTTTCTCAATGAGAACATTTATGTCATACTGAGTACTGAGAAGCACACATGCACAGTTCATTTGCTACCTGGATGTAGCAAGTGCCCCCCAAATGTCACCAAAATGTGAGGGTTCCTAGAGGTGGGACCTACATCTATCAAGCAATTCTGACATATCAAGTAAATATGCCATAGGTGTACAAGTTGGGAATACCGCATTAACATCAAGGAAAAGACATATACCTACCCTCAATATATCTTTTATTATTTTTTTCTCGTCGTGATATCGAGCTTTGAGACCCTCCACATAAAATTTGAAAAGATCCAAGGCTGTGGACCCTGTAAAATAAGATATGCAACTTTAGATAATGTCCTGGGAACCAACCCGTATGACAATGCTAACTTCGCAGATAATCACTATAAAAACTTTCTTACCTGGCTGCCCAAGCATGTTGGCAAACCGTATATCAGAACTAACTGTAGGATACAACTCCATCCAAGACGACATTGAATGCAACTGACCGTGTTCATGCAATTCATCCAAAAATACCTAAAACCAGATAGTCAAACGAGTTATAAATTAGGTTTATTTCAAAGCAATTTTATAGATCAGAAGAATACCAAAGCTGCGTTATTAACCTGGAAAGATTCTCTGTTTTTCCGCTGCCGTCTTCTTTCCCGCAGCAAAGTCTTTTGCTTCTCCTCCTCTTCCTCCTTTTCTAAAGCACGAATATGCTCTTCGAAACATATTAATGCATCTTCTTTATCCATATCTGGGAAAAGTAAAAAAAAATATATAAGTTTAAAGAAAAAAAAAATCCTGCTTACAGTGTTTTGGCTCTGAATACAAAAAAGAATAGTTCAGAGAGTTTCAGCTCTGAAAGCTGTGATAACACGGTCGATATCAAGCTCTGCTATTTCATAAAAATGTCTGCCCCATGCAGAGAAAAACTGAAGGGGATACAGTCCTGCAGCCTCCAGATCAGAAAGAGATGGTGCTAACCCATGAACCCCTTTCGATAAAGCTTTTGGGTGTTCACCTCCCCACTCCAGGAGGAATAATTTATCTGTTTTTTTTATCTCAGCAGCAATATGGGAGTCTTGTTTTTTTTTTTTTTTGCAAGACATATAGGGCCATTTATCAAAATGGTGAAAAGTAGAACGGGCTTGGAAATCAGATTCCACCTTTAATTTTTGACAGCTCCTTTGGAAAATGAAAGGTGGAATCTGATTGTTTGCTATGGCAACTAAGCCAGTTCTAATTTACACCAGTTTGATAACTGACCCCAGTAGTTTCTACACGCACTATGTTGTGTGCGTGTGTATATGGATGTACATATATATTAATTTAATTATGGGAGAGGACACGGAACCCCTCCCACTATTCTGACATTTATGTAAAGCTGGGGATACTGACCATTACTGCTCAGTGACATGTCTGGTAGGCAAGAGCCAAACCCCCCACAAGTGACTTATAAAATTTAAATAAAGCTAGAGATGTATTTTACGCACTCTGAAGTTCTTCATCTTCAGCAAATGTCGGGTTGTCCATGAGGTACTGCTGAGCTTCTGACCATGTAGTAGAGTAGGTTACATTGGCCATATTGTCAAGTATATTCTTCAGCGCCTCCCAGTTTCTCTTCCTCAGCTGCTTCGCTTGCTCCTGCAAAGTAACAAAAACCGAGAAATGCACAATTACAAGACGGAAATAAAAAAATAAAAAGCACTACTTGGCAGAGACAGGGCATATAATGTACATGGCAGGAATAAATCTAATACCTTGTGGCAGAAGCACATTCATATAATGATCTCTAAAGGTCACAAGGAATGCAGGAGCACAAACACGTGATTACAACACATGCTCACAGGACATAGGTTTTTTTGTTTCATGTGGGACCGGCTCGCCTACATCCAAAAAAATACAAGAGATGTATTTCATGCATTCAGTTCCATTAAACCTAAGTAAAAAGCTATGAACGCATCTTATGAGCTGCTGAATGGCATTTGTTCTTAGCTCCGATTCATCCACAAATCGTATCTAAAAGGTTATAACAGCGCACAGAATTTCAACATGAAAAGGTTTTTAGCATCAGCGGTACATTTATTGGATTTAAAGAAGTTCTACAGAGAATTGTGTTAGACGTAAAAGGCTCAGTCGGCACTTAGGCTACTTGCACACTAGTGGAACGGACCTCCGGCAGGCTGTTTTGGCGGGTGAACAGCCTGTCTGATCCGTCCTGCCGCTAGTGACAGTGTGCCCCCGGACTACCACTCCATCCCCATGGACTATAATGGGGGCGGATTTCCAGTGAGAGGCTGCCAGAATAAATGTCGGACATGTCGTAGTTTTATTCCGGCAGCCTCTCACCGTGCCTCCGCCCCATTAATGTCAATAGGGACAGAGCGGCAGTCTGGGGGCACACAGTCACTAGCGGCAGGATGGATCCGACAGGCTGTTCACCCGACGAAGCAGCCTGCTGGAGGTCCGTGCCGCTAGTGTTAAAGTAGCCTTACACAGGTAAGATTGACATTCAGGCCTAGTTCACACTTCAGTGGTTCGGTCAGCGATTTCTATCAGGGATTGAGAGCGTAAATCAGGTGCGGATCAAAAACACAGAAGAGGTGCAGATCTTTCCATTATACCTTATATCGGAGTAGGCTTCACGTCTGGTTTTGAAGTGTGAACTAGTCCCGATTACTCGGCCCAAACACATTGATTGAGAATCTGATACAGTGACCGCTGTCAATCATCCTGTGTATTCAGTGCAAGAAATACGCTCCATGACCTGAATGCTGCCCCTATGACAAGGACCCACAACATTAATGATTTATAATGCGGAGTGTTCCTGCCCAATCTTAATGCTAATTAAACTGCTTACAGTCAGGCAGGGACACACAGCATTATAAATCATAATGCTGTGGATCCATGACAGAATTCAGGACGGAAAAAACCTTTGACACACAGCACATTTCTAGCACAGAATGCACGCTGGTGTGAGATTAGCCTGTCTCTTCCTAGAAGTTCTATCAGAATGTACTATTTTTCTGAGCAAATTCACACTAAGCCTACGCCCAGACGCAGCGGTACTGAAATCTCCATCCACATGTAGCGGAAAGATCAACATGGAAAAATTAGCATTGGATTGTGGATTTCCAATTACAGTATACATTTTCAGCCCTTCAAACACATGCAGAAAGCCACAGCGGATTTTTTCTGCTTCTTGAGGACTCTACCTAAAGGATTTATTATTATTTTTTTAACCCCCAGCATCCTTTTTCCTTAGACCTCTGGCCTATCCATGGGGCAAATCATCAATATTTTATTTGTGAGGGTTTGACTCTCGTCCCCTGTCAACCAGCAGAACTTGATTGTATTAAACACCCCTCAGCTGGCCCCATTCCCTTCACTAGTGTGGCACTTTATTTCCCTGGAAAGCAGGCAGCTGGTGCACCGCTATATAAAGCAGTGCTACATCAGGGCTGCAGATCGTTAAGGGCCCCAGAGTTCTAACCCTAACCCCATAAAGTCATGGAATAGCCTAGAAACATGCCACTTTATCCACCGGGAATACCCCTTCATTTTATTTTCTTATACAATATAAAGCCTTTTATACAGGACCAATAAAAAGCTTTCAGAATGTTAGTAGAATTGAAATGCTGTAAAATAATACATCCTACATAGGTGTAACAAGCAGTGTTCCCTCAAAGCTGTGCGGCTGCGCAGCAATTATGGTGCGCCCGCTCAAGTTTTTAATGTCCGCTCAGCGCTCACCCTGCTGGCAAAATGCCCACACTTATTTCTTCTACATCCTATTCCTACAGCACGTTCTGTGTGCGGCTCAGCGGGGCGCCGCCTACCCCATATTGCCGTGCTACTGCTTCCTCCTCCTTTTTCCAACCGGAAGAGGAGGACTGAGCATGCAGCAGCAGGGCGAAGTAACAGAGGCGGTAGCGCCATCTGAGAGGCTAGAGCGAGCCTCTAATGAGGAATGTGGCGTTTTTCTTCTCCCTTCAGCTCAGGGTAAATGTATGAGGAGAGGAAGTGTCAGGCTCAGCATCAGCAATAAGAGTTATGCCTCATGCACACGACCGTTGCGGTTTGGGTGCGGACCCATCCACTTCAATGGAGCCGCAAAAGATGCGGACAGCACTCAGTGTGCTGTCCGCATCCATTGCTCCGTTTCGTGGCCCCACACAAATAATATAACAACATGTCCTATTCTTGTCCGTTTTGCGGACAAGAATAGGCATTTCTACAATGGGCTGCCTGTTCCGTTCCGCAAATTGCGGAAGGCACATGGGCGGCTTCTGTGTTTTGCGGATACGCAATTTGCGGACCGCAAAAAACTGAACGGTGTGCATGAGGCCTTAGAATGCACTCAGCCGCGCTACACCGGCCGCATTGTTTCTCCCTGCTAGCACTAGAATGATGGCCTAACCGGGGCATCTCTGCTCATGTACATAATTATATATGTATAGCAGGTATAAGTGATGCATCTTGTAGTTTTAAGGACTACGATGCTGGTATAACCTAGGTATTCCCTTGTATTATACAGGAGGCTCCCACTTGCCCAGGTTATACCAGCATGGTTCATATCACTATATACACTGAACAAAAATATAAACAACACTTTCGGTTTTGCTCCCATTTTGTATGAGCTGAATGTCACCCATTGAGCATGTTTGGGATGCTCAGGATCGGCGTATACGACAGAGTGTTACAATTCCTGCCAATATTCTGCAACTTCGCACAGCTATTGAAGAGGAGTGGACCAACATTCCACAGGCCACAATCAACAACCTGATCAACTCTATGCAATGGTGATGTGTTGCACTGTGTGCAGCAAATGTGGCCGCACCAGATACTGACTGGATTTCTGACCGCAAAACCGGATCCATTTTTCCGGAACATTTGGGGCTGGAGAGAAAACGGTAGCATGCTGCAGTATTTTCTGCGGCCAAAAAAACATAAGAGACTGAACTGATGCATCCTGAACGGATTGCTCTGCATTCAGAATGCATTAGGATAAAACCGATCAGTTTTTTTTCCAGTATTGAGCCCCTAGGACGGAACTTGATGCTGGAAAATAAAAACGCTAGTGTGAAAGTACCCTTAATTTTAGAAAAGAAATATGAAATACCATTGCTACAGTCTTACCTTTTCTTTCTTTGCTAAATAGAATAAGACATCTTCATAAATCTCGAGGCGATCACGTTCAGAAATTCCATTCCAAACATCTAATTCTGTGAACATCTGTTCTGCTTTTCTGATAGACAAGAAAATTGGATTACTATGACAGGTTTAATGTACTTCACAAAAAAAAAGTGATTGTATTTGGTTGTCTTACTTGTATCGGGTGATGGAGGTCATCTTTTCGTGATTTTCTAAGAACCTCTGGAAAGCCTCTTTTGCCTCCTTATATTTCAGCCTGGCGTCCTCTTTTTCTTCCTTTTCTGTCTGAACTTTGTAAGCATTAAAAGCTTGTTTTTTCTCACTCAACTTTGCCAGGGCACTATTAGAAAGAAAAAAAAAAAAAAAAGAAGATTGAATTATGGAAATGATACAATGAACTGAACACGACCAATGAACAGACAAGAAAAAACTTGTCGCAATTTCTGCTTAGAATTACCTGTATCTGGGATCATTAATGATCATTTTCATGGCTTGTTCCCAAGATGCATTGGACAGCACACGCTGTGAAAAAGGAAAAAAAAAGAAAAGTTTTACTGAATATCATAAGCATATAATATATTTGCTAATGATTAGAAGAGAAAGAGCCTCATGGTCACTCACTGAACTGAATGAGGTTGGATGCAGTTCCACACACAGCTGGATGGCCAAGTGTGCCGCTGTGCATGGAAAAATGTGGAAGGAGCCGCAGTGCCGAATTAGAGCCCCTTTATTCTCATGACTGGCTTGGGTTCCAAAGGTCTGACCCCCACCGATCATAAAGAAATTGCATAATCCGGTGAAAAGCCACTTTGATGGGAACAACCCTTCCGTTTATTTTTATTACCTTTTCTTTTAGGAGTTCTTTAAATGCTTGCTTGGCTTCTTCTTTTGTGTTCCAAGTGTAGGTTTTTTTGGGAGCTTTTTCCTCTTCAGGTTCTTCTATTGAAGCAGAGCTGAAGATAAAACATTTTTTAAAGTCATTGAAAGAATTCATGACCATTTAGATATGAGAGAAAATACACAGTCATCTGCAGACCATTGGGAGATTCAGCTAAATTTGGTGAGCTTTCCTGAATACTTTACATACATGACCACCTCCACAAGGATTTCCCCCATCCCCTTAGTTTCTAGGCTAGCAGTGTAAACAGTCGCAGCCGACTATATCCTTTTCCAGGATGACGCTACATTTGATGGGAGGCCAAACAATCAGACTCCCACCGATCAGATACTGAGGTTACTTTAATTGTTTACCACGTAGTAAAAGGCCAATTTCACATGGCAGTATTCAGGAAAGTATAAACTAGGAATTCCAGAAAATGCATTTCTTTCCATGATATTTTTCTACATTTATGTCCCACTCATGGCTTTGGCTTATATACACTGGTCAAAAAAAAATATAAACATAATTGTACGGGTTGGTAAGAAAACAGCAAAGCCTATATATAAAAACATTTGTTACTTTTTAAAGTTTCAGAACAATTGTGGAAAAGGGGAACTGATGAGCTGAAGGAGAGCTCATTGCATCAAACCGCTTAATGCTGCAGTTACTATTGGCAGTGCATCGAGTGGGTAAAAGGCTGGGATCAAAAGTTTCTCATATTCTGCGATTGTACAATCCTATGCTTAAGCTCCCCTTCACTCTTACCATGTAGGAGTGGAGCATGGGAGCATTTCCTAGCTCCGATGCTCCCTTTGCCTTGCTCTGCATCGCGCAGGGCAAGGTCTGTTTGTTGTGAGTCGGTGACGTACCGGGCTTCACATCAGTATGCTAGGCAGAGACGTCCTCCTAGCAGGGAGCCCGGTGATGTCACCATTACAAATGCTACATGGTAAAGGAGTGAAGGGGAGCTTATATCAGAGTTCAGCTCTGAACCCAGACAACCCCTTTAAAGCATTCCATAATGTTGTAAACATTTGGGTTTATCCGGGACTACAATGTTAAATAGGACCACTTTTTTTTTTTTTTTTTTAGATAAAATACCTTTACTTGAGGAGTACCCCCTGCTGATGCTGCCACCCTGCCTGTTTTTTTCAAATATCGCTCCTACTCCCCCCTGAAGTTTTCCCACTCCGTATGTTAATACTGAGCATCGGTACAGGGAGGAGGAAACCCTGGCGTCTCCTCACTGTACCGATACTCAGTATTAACATACTGAGCAGGGCGGGGAAAAAAATAAAACAAAACAACAGGCAGGTTGGCAGCATCAGCAGGGGGGTACCCCACAAGTAAAAAAAGGTATTTATGTAAACTAAGAAAAAAAATTAAAATAAAAAGGTACTCTTAAAGGCCTACCAACAGAGTAAATCATTAATATCATGGAGCTGGGGGTCCAACTCTCAGCACCAGATTTGTGCCTGGTAAACAATGAGGCCTTTTCTGCCAGCTCATCGGTGAAGAATTAGACCTCCACCAATCTGGCGGCCTATCCTAAGGAATAACTGTTAATGAGCAGTCAAATACACCATTTCCTCCCACAACCCAGACAGCAGAAAACCTTTTTTTTTTTTTTGTCCACTGGTGTTAGGAGGCATGTGTCATAACCCAGAGCTGCATTTACAATTCTGCTGGCTGCTACCACAACGGATCAACAAGCTTGGGTGAGTTATATAATAAATTTACTGTACAGCACATGGTGTCGATATATCAGTTCCCAAAATGCAGATCACCAAGGCAAAGTCTGAACAGCTATTCATAAAGCAAGGAATATTGGGAAAGTTCAGCTATGAACCAACCTTGGATGCCATTCTAGAAGCAACAAATAGACCTGCAAGTATAAAAAAGCCAAGAAACTTGACCATTTGAGCCTATTCACCTACAAACTGAACACAAGGTCATCAGGGCACCCTTCTCCCCAAATACAAGACTTTGACCGAATGTTCTGCATTATGAAGATACAGTGATCCCTCAAGATGCAATATTTTCAACACACAGTGGTCTTTTCTGATCCATCGTAGGTTGAAACCAGACTCGACGTACAATGGGCCAGATATATCATTAGGCAAAGTCACTTTTGTGGAGTGGAAAAGTCGCAAAAAAGTCCCAAAGGCTAAAAATTTGCGACTTTTTTCTGCTCTGCACTATGCTCGCCAGTTTTCTGAAAGTGGGCGTGTTTTCGTATGTAAATGAATCTCTAGACAGATTTACTATTGGGACTTTTTTAAAAAGTCGCAAAAAAGTCGCAACTTCACTCCAGTGAGGACCATGCTTATCTTATGAGACTTTTTAATAGAACATGCGACTTTTTCATAAAAACGTGCGACTTTTGAAAAGCTGCTTACTGACGGATAAACTGCTACCGTCAAACCACATTTATTACAGTCTTAAAGGGGCGATCATAAATCTGACTTGGCTAAAACTGACTTTAGCCATATGTGAAAGTGGAGTGAGCTGTCAGAGTCGTGATAAATCTGGCCCAATGTCTTTGGTAAAATAGCTGGATTAGTTGCTAGTTAGCAGCTATTCCTCACTGTTGTAAGGACTTGTTTTTATCAGTCTTTGTTATCTTCTTATTTTTCTTAAATCTTCATTTTCTCTTACCTTGAATGACATTTTGGGGGTTTGGAACAGATTACTCAACTTACAATGGTTTCAACATACAATGGTCGTCCTGGACCCAATTAATATTGCAACTTGAGGGACCACTGTAATCTAATCTTGCCCACACTGATTTAGAGCCACACATATGTACTTACTCTGGCAAAACGTCTTGTTTAGCCAATTCTTCGACTACGCCGCTGCTGCTAACTTCGTGATCCTTGTCTTGAATAGAAGATGATACAGAATAGGCTTGCTCCTCTACAATATCATTGACCATCATTTCAGTGTCTATGGCAGGAGTAGTGGGGGTGGACATCACAAGCTCTGGTTCTGCAGCTATTGACACAGGTGTGGTGGTGCTGACCATCTCTGCAGCTTGAGTGGCCTGGACGGGTGCAACAGCTGCAGAAGCTGCTGGGTCCGGTACACTGCGCAAAGAGTAGATGTAAAATGTCACTTATGAACAAAACAGCAATACTTAAACCAAACTCTAAAATTTCCCATCGCTGTATACACAATGGAGTCATGTATACAAGAAACCATGAGGCTTTCTGCTCTTGATCAAGTGATCATAGGGCGTCTTGTGATTGAAGGAACGGCTGGGTCTTAGGCTGGGTTCACACCTGAGCGTTTTACAGCGCGTTCCTACGCGCTGTAAAACGCCCGACACTCAAAAAAGTACATGAGCGACTTTGGGGCGTTTTGACGCGTGTTTGTGGCCATAGGACACTGTAGTCAATCACATAAACGCGCGTCAAACGCGCGTTTACTATTACAAAAAACGCGCATAAAAATGCGCGACAAAAACGCGCGTTTGCGCAACGCTCAGGTGTGAACTCAGCCTTAGAAACAGATCAGTTCAGCAGTGAGGCCTTACAGTCTGCTCCCCATGTATCTGAGGATAATCTGGCAGCTCCAGTTACAGGAGAAATTAGCAAAAATAAAAATAAAATTTTAAATCCCCCCCACCCCTACTCCCGACAACAACTATATATATCTATATAAAAGTAGAGACACAATTTAAAAAAGTACTTTGGCTGCACTTTGTAACATTATAAAAAAAATAAAATAAAAATACAGTTATAACAAAAATACAACAGCAGCACAGTTAGAAAAAGAAATAAAAGTAAATAGGGTGCAAATCCTCAGAAGGTAGGCGATCATTCCACTGTACAATATTTCCCAAAAACGAGGCAGCACTCCAGATAAAAGTGAAAGGTGATGAGTTGACCCAATTTATTCCCAAGAAAAATATGACAAAATCAAAACCCCACATATCACCAAAATAAAGAGGCTAAAAATTATTTCAAATACTAAAAAAAGCGATTTTGAAGCTTAAAAAAAATAAAAAAATTCAATGTGTCCAGCCATGAAGGTAAGAAAACAGCACGAGTCTGTACTAACTCCATGTAAAGGAGTTTTCTCTGTACAAAATTTTTGTTAAAAGGGCTTATGAGAAATTGGAAAAACCATGTCTGAACTTTTTCTGAAAAAGTGTCAAATGTGATGAAGCTGCCGACATGCAAACAGTCTTCATTTTTCTAAATACATAGATAGGAAAAAAACAAAAGACATACCTGCCACTTTCTTCTGCCTTGATCATTGCTGCAAAAGAATGGAAAAAATAATGTAAATATAATTTAACACAAGTTTTAATATTTTGCATGTTTTTACACAAGAGAAATGTGTTGCCGAGTTCCGATTTGAAGTCTGATGGAAATTTTAGGTGCGTCGTATGGTCCGGTGAGTCTTACGCTGCGTTCATACCTGAGCGTTCGGGATGGAGCGCTCTTTATGCGCGATTGTATGCGCGTTTACAATCGCGGCTCCGGAACAAGTGAACGCTCATTGTCGCGCGTTCCCGAAGGTCTATGTACGGGAACGCGCGACAAGATGCCCCAAAGAAGCTCCTGTACTTCTTGGGCGTCGCACGTTTTACAGCGCGATCGTACGCGCTGTAAAACGCTAAGGTGAGAACCATTCCCATAGGTAATCATTGGTTCTTGCCTGTTGAGCGTTTTACAGCCTAAGGCCTCATGCACACGACCGTTGTGTGCACCCGTGGCCGTTGTGCCGTTTTCCGTTTTTTTCTGCGGCTCCATTGACTTTCAATGGGGCCGTAGAAAACTCGGCTTGTGCACCGTTTTTACACCGCGCCCGTGACCCGTGTTTCGAGGCCGTGAAAAAAATATAACCTGTCCTATTTTTTTCACGGCCAACGGTTCACGGGCCCATTCAAGTCAATGGGTCCGTGAAAGAACACGGATGCACACAAGATTGGCATCCGTGTCCGTGATCCGTGGCCGTAGGTTGCTTTCATACAGACGGATCCGAAGATCCGTCTGCATAAAAGCTTTTTCTGATCTAAGTTTTCACTTCGTGAAAACTCATTTCCGACAGTATATTCTAACACAGAAGCGTTCCCATGGTGATGGGGACGCTTCAGGTTAGAATATACTGAAAAACTGTGTACATGACTGCCCCCTGCTGCCTGGCAGGTGCTGCCAGGCAGCAGGGGGCAGTCCCCCCCCCTGTTTTTAACTCATTTGTGGCCAGTGCGGCCGCCCCCCCCCCCTCCCTCCCCTGTAGTTAACTTCTTGGTAGCCAGCCCCCCTCCCTCCCCTGTAGTTAACTAATTGGTGTCCAGTGGGCCCCCCCTCCGTCCGCTATAGATAACTCATTGGTGTCCAGTGGGCCCCCCCTCCGTCCGCTATAGATAACTCATTGGTGGCCAGTGGGCCCTCTCCCCTCCCACCCCCTCCTAATTAAAATCGCCCCCCTATCATTGGTGGCAGTGGTGAGTACCGATCGGAGTCCCAGTGTAATCGCTGGGGCTCCGATCGGTAACCATGGCAACCGGGACGCTACTGCAGTCCCGGTTGCCATGGTAGCTTAGCAATTTGTAGAAGCTTTATACTTACCTGAAGAGCAGCGATGTCTGTGACCGGCCGGGAGCTCCTCCTACTGGTAAGTGACAGGTCTGTGCTATAAGCAATGCGCCGCACAGACCTTTCACTTACCAGTAGGAGGAGCTCCCGGCCGGTCACAGACATCGCAGCTCTTCAGGTAAGTATGAAGCGTCCCGGTTGCCATGGTTACCGATCGGAGCCCCAGCGATTACACTGGGACTCCGATCGGTACTCACCACTGCCACCAATGATAGGGGGGCGATTTTAATTAGGAGGGGGAGGGAGGGGAGAGGGCCCACTGGCCACCAACGAGTTATCTACAGCGGAGGGAGGGGGGCCCACTGGACACCAATGAGTTATCTATAGCGGACGGAGGGGGGGCCCACTGGACACCAATGAGTTATCTATAGCGGACGGAGGGGGGGCCCACTGGACACCAATGAGTTATCTATAGCGGACGGAGGGGGGGCCCACTGGCCACCAACGAGTTATCTATAGCGGACGGAGGGGGGGCCCACTGGCCACCAACGAGTTAACTACAGGGGAGGGAGGGGGGGCCCACTGGACACCAACGAGTTAACTACAGGGGAGGGAGGGGGGGCCCACTGGACACCAACGAGTTTACTACAGGGGAGGGGGGGCGGCCGCACAGGGGAGGGAGGGGGGGGGGGGGCGGCCGCACTGGCCACCAATGAGTTAACTACAGGGGAGGGAGGGGGGGCGGCCGCACTGGCCACCAATGAGTTAAAAACAGGGGGGGGGGGGGGGGTCTGCCCCCTGCTGCCTGGCAGCACCTGCCAGGCAGCAGGGGGCAGTCATGTACACAGTTTTTCAGTATATTCTAACCTGAAGCGTCCCCATCACCATGGGAACGCCTCTGTGTTAGAATATACTGTCGGATCTGATTTTCACGATGTAGCTCATATCCGACAGTATATTCTAACATAGAGGCGTTCCCATGGTGATGGGGACGCTTCAAGTAAAAATATACCATCGGATTGGAGAAAACTCCAATCCGATGGTATAAAAGAACTCCAGACTTTACATTGAAAGTCAATGGGGACGGATCCGTTTGAAATGGCACCATATTGTGTCAACTTCAAACGGATCCGTCCCTATTGACTTGCATTGTAATTCAGGACGGATCCGTTTGGCTCCGCACGGCCAGGCGGACGCCAAAACGACTTTTTTTTCATGTCCGTGGATCCTCCAAAAATCAAGGAAGACCCACGGACGAAAAAACGGTCACGGATCACGGACCCACGGACCCCGTTTTTGCGGGCCGTGAAAAAAAACTGTCGTGTGCATGAGGCCTTATGGAGAGAAAAATATTATGTTAGTTACCTTCAAGATCCTCCAGCTCCTTTGGTTTAGCCCAACGAGATTCCTTTGTCTGGGAATTGTAAAAGTAGGGCTTTCCAGAGTCGGATTTGAATTCCTTCCAAGGACATTTGGATAACATTTGCTAAAAAAAAGTCATTAACATAATTAGAGAACATTTCAAAGGGCCGCACATATAATTAATAACCTTTTATACGTTTAGCCAACAAACTAAAATTCACCACAGGTTCAGCTGCTAATCTGCAGCGATTCCGTGTGTTCTATGATGAACTGGGCACTAATAGTATCACCAATGATACCTTCCTACACACTGAAAGGATGAATTCCAATGCGAAAATTTGGAGCATGTTCAAGAGAATGACCATGCCATGATTAAATGTTCTTCTGAAGCAGCGAGGAGCAGCTGCCAATGAACCTCTTTTTTAAAGAGAGCACTGTGTCTGTTAGGCCTCATGCACACGACCGGTTTTTTTTTTAAGGTCCGCAAAAACGTGGTCCGTAGGTCTGTGACCGTTTTTTCGTCCGTGGGTCTTCCTTGATTTTTGGAGGATCCACGGACATGAAAAATGAAAAAAAAAATTAAGTCAAGTTTGCCATTGAAATGATAGGAAAAAACGGACACGGATGACAATCTTGTGTACATCCGTGTTTTTTCACGGACCCATTGACTTGAATGGGTCCGTGAACCGTTGGCCGTGAAAAAAATAGGACAGGTCATATTTTTTTCACGGCCAGGAAAAACGGATCACGGATGCGGCTGCCAAACGGAAAGTCAATGGGTCAGTGAAAAAAAAAAACGGAAAACGGCCACGGATGCACACAACGGTCGTGTGCATGAGGCCTTAAGGAGATGAACTGCCCCCATGTATAATGATAAGTGAATAAGGTCTATTGTACATACGTTAGTGGTATAGGAGAACCAGAAGATCCAGGTAGGCTATCACACTAAATCCTGCTCAGGTCTTAATAAAGGAGGAGCAAGTTTGGGATTCCCAGTTATGGATTTTCTCTAATCTATATATTAGTCGAGTCTTACCAATCCACTCCCTATATGAAGGTGGTTCAGATTGAAGCCAGTGAAGGGGAATCAATAATTCAGTAGATGCTATTAAGTTGGATTTATTTCTGTATTCTTTAGACATGTGAATGAAGAATTTGTATAGGTGTGTTTCTTATGTATATGACCTAATAAGCGTAACAGAACAGTGGGCAACTACGGCAAGGATGGAAATAAAAAGCATCTGATAAAGGTTCTATAAACCAGCCTTTATCATTTCCAATCAATTTTCAGTTTCATGTAACGAAGGCTGACAGACAAGAAAGGCAATTATTTTACCTCCACTGGAGATTTCATTTCATCCGGCTTCTCCCAGGTAGACTGCTTGGTTTCGATATGATAATAATACGTCCTACCATCTGGTGATTTATGCTCAGTCCACAAAGATTTCTGCAAGTGGGAAAAATGGTGATGTAAGAAGAGCAAAACTACCGTAATCAACTCTGATAAAAAGCAATAAATCAAGTAAATTACCGGTTTATTTGGTTCTTCATTAGTGCTGCTATTAGCAGTGATCGATGGTGGTGCTGAAATTACAGGAAGTGGCGACTGGGAAGACAGTAAAATAAAAACACTTTACTATGGTGTATCCAAGATTAATAATAATAAAAATAATAAAAAATACTCGGACAATCCCTCTCAAAAGCCTAAATGAAAAATATTATGTCCGGTACTCCTGCGGCTACTTGTTTAGCATGTGACACAAGTGAGCTGTACTGTGCAGTGAGCAACCCCACTGCAGTTTGCAGAAAAGTAGCAGCAGGAGGACTGAACCAACGCTGCAGAGAACTCAGCTCAAGAAAGGGCCAAGTAGAAAGTCCTTTTTTTTATTTTGGGCTATTAAAAGGCTTGACCAAGATTTTAAGTTCTCTCAGACAACTCCGGTCAACATAGACATGTACAACTTGTAGGTTGTTAAATATAGAAAACTTACCGGTGCAACTGGCGGCTGACCTGGGAGCAAGTGAACAAAAACAGAAAAAAAACGTTATGCACCAAAATCCAAAAGGTAACATGCATACCCAAATTATCACATGGAACATAAAAGTAAAGGCATACAAAACATCCTAGAAAAGCTGTGACAACCCTTGTCCATAGGTGCCATCATAACCTGAAATTGAACTCTGATAGTGAAGGGTGATAGTATCTCCAGAGAGCTACTTCATAGTGCTGTTCCTAGTCCTGTGGACACGTCACATGCCTGCATCACAAATGTACAGCCAGCATGTTAAAGCAAACCTGCCACCAGATTACCCCCATTACACCAGGCACATAACCCGGTAGGGGTGATCCTGCAAATTAAAATAATACCTTCCTCGCCACTGTTAAGGCCACAGTTGTTGATAAAGTCGTACTTTTAGTCCTTTGCTGTCAGGCAATTTTGAGCACCACTATGCGACGCCTACCGACATCTAAACACCCTCTACTCGATTGACAGTGCTAGAGCAAGTCAAAGTCGTACTCTAGTGCTGTCAATCAAGAGGAGGGGTGTTTAGACGTCAGAAGGCGTCGCATGGCGGTACTCGTACTGAAAAAGCCCGCCTCCCAGTGCTCGAAATTGCCTGCCAGCAAAGAAATAAAAGTATGACTATCAACAACCGTGGTGCCGACAGTGGGGAGGATAGTATTTTAAACTGCAGGATCCTCACCCCTACAAGTGCCTGGTTTAATAGGGGTGATCTGGTGACAGAGCCACTTTAAGCTACAAATGTATGACCAAACAGAACTTCACCCCACGCTCCTGATACATCTGTGAACTAGTTCAAGTCAGTAAACCTCTAGATCAGGTATTAGCAATCTTCGGCACTCCAGCTTCTGTGAAACTACAACTCCCAGCATGCACACTTACTCAGCTGTTTTTGTAACTCCTATAGAAGTGAAAGAAGGATTCTGGGAGTTATAGTTTCAGAACAGCTGGAGTGGCGAAGATTGCTGGCCCATTTAGTTCTGGTGAATGTGGTGATATGCACATGTAGTAACCTGTCTGAACTTCACATCTTGTATCTTTTAAGAGGTATTACAGTTATATAAAGGGGTATTACAGTTATATAAAGTTATACCTTATGCACAGGGCCTCCACCGAACAGTGGCCATGTATCCTGTGGGGCCCCCCAAAATGAACAGAGCAGCCGTTCAGGCACATGCTGTACTTTGCTATAGAAATTAATGAAGTGGCAGGGTGAATGTCGGACCACCACTCCATTTATTTCAAGGGGTTCCACGAGGTACGGGCCTCCAGTTCTCATGATTAGTGGGGTCCCAGCAATCTAGTAGCTATCCCCCATCCTGTGGATAGTTGCTAACTTTATATAACTGGAATAGGCATTTAAGTCAGGTCCTGTTTGGGTCACACTGTTAGCCAAAAACATGCATTTGCATTAATTTATCTTTTTTCAAAACTTGCAAAAATGCCCATGCATGTAAGGTGCTGGGTGACATTTCACAAAATTCCGCCAAGTGCCTACTTTCAGAAGATATATGGGTGTGGGTGGTATAATACAGTGTTGTTAATTTTATAATGATGGTTGTGAAAATTGTCGTGGCAGAGAAAGGGTTAACTGCATAAAAATAGAAAACCCCTTTAATAGATCCTTACCTAATGTGGGGTCCAAACCTGGCTGTAATAAAAAAACAAAAAAAAAACATTAATTGGTCTGATATGTGGCAATATGTTTTAAAGTAAACCTATGTAACAAGTAAAACTAAACAGATACATTACCGGCATGCCTGCGGGTAAGGTGGGTAAGGTGCCGGGGGCTACATGAGTAGTCATCATCATCCCAGACATGAGAGAAGGAATCATAGGGGCCATCTGTACAAGGGGAAACATAAGTCATAACATTCAGAACTAAACCATGATGCTCAGCTTGTTTCATAAAGTTTATTATTATTTTTTTTTTTATTACATAACCTACCGGACCCATTGGATGAGCACCCATTGGTCCCAGCAAAGGTGGGATCATGCCTGGTGGGGCCAAACCTGGCCTTGGAGGTAGGCCACCCATTCCCACAGAGGGGTAATGGGCAACAGGGCTCATCTGATGAAAAAAAACAAAAAAAAACAGGTATATGTTTAATGTACGGTTTAGAGACTTGCCACAGAACATAATAAAGCTTAACAGTCACTGACTATTTTATTGGGCTATACATTATACGAGTAGTGCCCTTCTCTGACCTTAGCTCAATAACAGTAATTAAAAAAACAAAAATGCGGATAACACATAATTCATAAAAAAAAACATAAAAATAACATAATTAAAATGTTATAATTAGGTTCCCCTCTAAATAAAAATAATAAATGATTATAGGGGTCTGAAAGCCAAGAGACACCAAAGGTCAGTTGCAATAAGTTAAGCCGGTGATTCTCAGGGTCCGATTAGACTGGGCAGATACCTTTTTCAGACGAGCGGATGCCGTGCGTGGAATTCGCTGTGTGAAAGAGAGCCAAGCCCCGTCCCGGACAGCAGGGACACGGAGCATTAACATGATTGACAATGCTCCGTGCCCCTCTGTGATCTTTTTACTACAAAATCACAGTGAGAAAGTTGTTACTGTGATTTTGTAGTAAAAAGATCACAGAGAGGCACTGAGCATTATCAATCATGTTAATGCTCTGTGTCTCTGCTGTCCGGAGCGGGGCTTGGTTCTCTTTCACGCAGCGAATTCCACGCACGGCATCCACTCATGTGCTTTACATGGGGTTGTCCTTGGGATAGGTTATCAATATCAGATCGACAGGGGTTTGACTCCCAACATCCCATCGATCAGCTGTTTTAAGAGGTAGTGGCAGTCATACGACCACTGCTTCTGCTTCAAAATTTCCTACGTGTCGTCTCACTTGTAGAGTTGGCGCAGAGTAATTACAATTGCTCGTCCTATTCAAGTGAGCAGTATGAGCAATTGAAATTGCACTGACCTGCGCATTCAATTACACGGAAAAAAAATAAAATAAAAAAAAAACACTAGTAAAAGAACAATTTAAAAACAATTGGGAGGATCCCCTAAAAGCTATTTTAAAGAAAATCCCAAAAGAAAATAGTATGATTCCAAAAAATATACAAGCATTTCAGACAAAAAAACAACAACATTGCTGCACATTGTACATAAAAGTTTTTTTATTTTTGATATTTAATATAAATCCTATTCAAAATGGGATGGGCAAAAAAAATAAAAAATCAGCGAGGATTGCTACAAAAATGTAACCAGGCACCATGAGAGGGCCACTGCCGTCAAACCGATTCATTATATTGACATGGGAGAAACTTGTAGCAATCGCTACATGCAAATACAAAAATGTGATTGGATTGTTTCTGAAGCAAGTGAAGATTCCCTACACAGGGTATAACGGGCTTTATAAATCATGGATGCGTTTCATATTTAGCTGCAACATAATATGGAAAATGAGAACATACGGAAGAAGTCTATACAATAAAACATTACGTACAAACTGCGCCCTCATCATGCGAGAACCATTCGGATACAGTCCCGGCTGACTTGGTCCATTTGTACCATCGCCTGATGCCTGAAAGATATCCATAGGTTAATATTAACTTAGCTGAATTGTCATGGTTAGTAAGCAAAGGAAAAAACTAAGAAACACATAGGCGAAAAGCACTGATGTCATATTCATGTAGCTTAGTGTCTTGTGAACCCCAAATGCCACGATGGTGTTTTTCCGACTTTGTTGCATCACAACCTTGACCTAAAATGGATTTGAACTGACATTATGTAAGAGACCTGACAAACTAATCCAAACCTTTAGAGTGGAATGAAAAATTAAATAAAAACCGTAAAGTCACGAGTGCACATGTATCCGCTCCTTTACTATGCAGCTCAGAAATAAAGTCTCGGCCAACCAATGAGAGGGGGTCGACCGGTTTCAGGTGGAAACTGGACAAAAACAGGGGATCAGCCTGCAATAAACAAGTGATCATTAAATCCAGACCGAGAGCAGCAGCGCGGGAACTGCCAGGTAAGTAATGATCACTTCTTTATTGCAGGTAGATCCTCTCTGCTGCTCGAGATTTTCCTGAAACTGGACAACCCCTTTATTACCCACGGCCGTGTCCCCCAATGATACGAGCGAGAAATAAAAATAAGAAAACAAGCTTTGAGCTTACAAGAAAACACCACGTGGCAGACTCCGCAAACACATGGAATAAGGTTTTCTGGTCAGATAAGACAAAGGGTATATCCATACTGGCAAGGATTGCAGGGGCAGCGCAGATCCCATAGAAATAAAAGGGGTTGCAGCAGGAGTCACGTGTGCCGCGACTGCAACTCCTGAATTGAAAAAAATAAATAATAATACTGAGTTAGATTGTTTGCGATTTGGGGAGGTGTTTGTCGCAGTACACACGCCACATTTGCTGCAGCCCTACTCAGTTCTATGGGATCACAACTACACTGTGATGCCCGTGCGATCCTGGCCTCAACCAGTGTCACCATATCCTAAAACTAAACTTCATCCATTTTCTTCCATCACGGGAAATGCTATATGTGGCACAAGCCCAGCACTTCCCATCACCTAAAGAACATCTGTCCCACAGTGAAGTGTGGCGGCAGCGTACAGCTGTGGGGGGGGGGGGGCCTTCACTGGCAGTGATAGGAAAGTTGGTCTAGGGTTGAAGTGAAGATGGACGGCAGTAAATTCAGGGCAATTCTTGAGGGAAAACCCGTTTTTGGGTACTTTCACACTAGCGTTTTTCTTTTCCGGCACTGAGTTTTGTTAAAAGGGATCAATGCCGGAAAAGAACTGATCAGGTATATCCCCATGCATTTTGAATAGAGAGTAATCCGTTCAGGATGCATCAGGATGTCTTCAGTTCAGTCACTTTGACTGATCAGGCAAAAGATAAAACCGCAGCATGCTACGCTTTTATCTCCAGCAAAAAAAAAATGAAGACTTGTCTGAATGCCGGATCTGTTCATGCGCAGATGAAAAAAAATAAAAAGGTGAAAAATAAATAAATGCCGGATTCGTTTTGCCGGATGACACCGGAAAGATGGATCCGGCATTTCAATGCATTTTCCTGACTGATCAGGATCTGCTTGCCGGATCACGCTGCCGCAAGTGTGAAAGTAGCCTTTGTCTGCCAGAGATTTGAGACTGGGACAGAGGTTCCAGTACCAACTGGGCAACATACCGGGAAAGCTATACTGGAGGGGTTAAAGGGAAAAGATTTCAATGATTTGGAACGGCCGGGTCAAAGCAAAGACCTTACGAAATGACTTGAAGGCTGTTGTAAACTAACGCAACCCATGGAACTTGAATATGGAGCACTTTTTCCTGGAAGAATGACCCGAAAAACCCCTGTCTAGATGTACCAAACACCATCTAATTAAACTCTTGTAATTTGGAGTTAACCCTTTCTGCTGCAGAGTTAGAATTCCAAAGCGTCTTACAGAAAGAGGACTGGACTTGTGGCATTAGGGGCAATGAATGTTAGAATCTTTTCCATCTGCCACAGTATGCATTTGTTACATAATGTTGCAATGTGCCTGTGTCTAGTGCCCTTTATCAAGCTAGCTGAGTGCACTGGAGAGCATGGGGACATACGAGACCATGCTGGCGTTACGAGACCCTGCTGGCGTAAAGGGCTGAAGGAAAGAGAGAATGTACAAAGGGGAGGAGCAAGGCTCAAAGTCGCTGGGAGTGCCCGGCGACTTCCTCTTGGACTCCTAATTGGCATACTGTTCATTTTCTTAGCCCAAGTAATTAGCTATTGAACAAAGAGGTGGAAAAAGGTATGTTTGTGACCTAGTGCGTCACCTGCAGGACGCCAGGAACTGTTTTACGAGATTTTTGAACTGGATAGGTCGTCAGTATCTGAACGGTGGGAATCAGAAGCTGATCAGTTGAGAAGGCACTGGCGCCACTGCCTTCTCAGCTCACAAAGCACAGCGCCGTCCATTGTATAGTGGCTGTGCTTGTATTCACTTAAAGGGGTATTCCCATCTTCACTTTTCATACTTACCTTTGTCGAGCGTGACGTCCACTACCTGGATTCAGCTGGGCTTGATTAAAGTCTTCTCCCGGCTGAGCAGCGCTTGCGCAGAAGACTGAAGATTTTCTCCCGGCCGGGCAATGTCCTGAACGCGCATGCCGCCGCACATGCACCATGGTGACTTATTCCTTGCCTGTATAGTACAGAGCCGGCATGCGCGTTCGCGGCTCTGTACTATACTGGCCAGGAAGAAGTCATCATGGCGCATGCGCGTTCAGGAAATTGTGCGGCCTGGCCGGGAGAAAACCTTCAGTCTTCTGCGCAGGCGCGGCGGGATTCGACAGGAGAGGTGGCCGTAACCAGGGGAGACGAAAGACAACAATCAAGTAAGAGGAGACTTATTTTCTCCAAAAGGGTGGGAATTGGGTAATTAAATGTATTTACAAAAATGATCACTGTCAAATCATTAACAGATTAAACAGAGATCACTGTGATGGGAATACCCCATTAAACAGGACTGAGCTGCGCCTAGGCCATGTGACCGATGAGCGTGACATCACATGGCCTAGGAAAAGCGGAGAGAAGGTCACGAACAGCTGAAACACAGCTCGGATGCAGACCAAAACTACAGCCGTGTGCATGAGGCCCTTATAAATCATTATAATGCGTCGCCACCCTGTCAGAGGAGGGGAGGTCAGAACGGGACCTCACACCGCCACTTTCTCACTCAACTGGCTTGTCTGTGTTTACCTCAACAACCAAGCTCGGTTTCGGTCAGTATCTGAACGGAGCATGTGGGTGCACGGCCGCCACTACATTCAGGGTACTTTCACACTTGCGTTGTTTGATTCCGGCAGGCAGTTCCATTGCCTGAACTGACTGCCTGATCAGGCAAACTGTATGCAAACGGATGTCATTTTTTCTGACTGATCAGGCATTTTTCAGACTGATCAGGATCCTGATCAGTCTGAAAAATGCCTGATCAGTCAGAAAAATGCATTGCAATACCGGATCCGTTTTTCCAGTGTCATCAGGCAAAACGGATCAGTTTTTACTTCTCATTTTTAAAGGTCTGCGCATGCGCAGACCGGAAGGCCGGATCCGGCATCTTGAATGCCGGATCCGGCACTAATACATTCCTATGGAAAAAAATGCCGGATCCGGCATTCAGGCAAGTCTTCAGGTTTTTTTTCGCCAGAGATAAAACCGTAGCATGCTATGGTTTTCTCTTTTGCCTGATCAGTCAAAAAGACTGAACTGAAGACATCCTGAACGGATTGCTCTCCATTCAGAATGCATGGGGACATGCCTGATCAGTTCTTTTCCGGTATAGAGCCCCTGTGACAGAACTCTATGCCGGAAAAGAAAAACGCAAAGTGTGAAAGTACCCTTAAACGCCTTGTCTCTGCGGTCATACGGAAATGGGGGGGGGGGGGGGGGGAGAAAGGGGGCACACACCTTTAAATGCCTCGTCGCTGCGGTCATACGGAAATGGGAAATTGAGGGGGGGCCCCCAACCTCTTTTACAGGAAAATGAAACAGGGCGTCTCTCACAAATTTAGTTTATTTCACGATCTCTTCTTGCCATCAGTAAAAGGGAAACCTTCCGGTCTATATCCAGAGCCTGAAAAGATGCACAGCGAGCATTGCTTCCATTCTGGACAATCCACAGATCAACATCCAGAGGGGACACACTGCATCAAACCCTCAGCTGTGAGACGTGTTGGGTCTGCACTGGTGCTTGTACTCTGGATGACAAGAAGGTTTCCATTCATTGACAGCAAGCCGTGATCTTTCTTACTGATGGGATCAGAAGCTAATAGCTATAAGTGATGCTACAGCCCAGAGAGGGGACAGAGCTTCTGAGCACAACACGTTACCCTATGAATAATCAAAGCATCCTGGGACTTGTAGTCCCACCGCAGCCTCGAGACCGCCCCTGGCGAGGCATTGTGTCACACGGCTTAGGCCACAGTCTGCCCCGAGTGCACACAAGGAGGGTGAATTCCGGCGGGAGAGCCGCGCGCACAACGGTCAGCCTCCCGATGCAACACAAGGGATTCAGTCCGCGCAAATCCAAGAGAACTGCACTCACCATGATGTCTCCTCTCCGGCCCCTGCCGCCTCCCAGCAAGGGAAACTCGTATTGGTCCCCGGCGCTGGGGCAAACGCTTGATGACGTAATTACGGCCGCGCTGATAGTGGGAGGGACGGAGAGGTCAAGTTACACTCGTAGCCAATGGAAGCAGCTGTTGCTCAGCCGGACTAAGAAGCGCTCGCTGATTGGATGACAAGTGTGTGCGCGACAAAAGGTGTACGCAGCCTGGCTTCAGGAGCGGGATTTTATATTAGCGTTTACTGCGCTGCTGCCTGGGAGCGAGTGACAAGGTACCAGTAGCAAAGTGAATAAGTTATCCTATCCCTTCCCCTAGGACCTCCGCTACCTCACAGCGTCACCTCAGTGACAGACCGACACAGGCGGCAACGGTGGTTTCTCGGTAGCCCGGGTTGCCGCCCGTAACCACTAGAGATTCTGACAGCGACTACAAGCAACCATATCGTACGGCAATTACTTATTTGTTTACTGACAACGGCAGCCGCGAACCGGTAACTCCAGTCGTCGTGATACATGACAATCTCCCGCTCAGCTGCTGACTGGCGGAAGGATTCCAGTCACGGAGTAGAGTGGTCACACGCTGCGCATGCGCAGTAAATGGTGAAGGAAAAAAAGTTCTTCACGGCGGAGGAATACGGTTCTTAATAAATCATTATATGACGCCTATTATATCACCATTTTACATCATATTACTTACAAAGCTTTAACTTTTGGAGCTAGAAGACAAGTCATCCTGCCGCTGTATTGCGCCATCGCCACGAGCGTAGACCATTTTGCCTCATTCACACAGTCAGTGTTTGGTCAGTGATTTCCATCAGTGATTGTGAGCCAAAACCAGGAGTGGAGCCTCCACAGACATAAGGGAAAGATCTGCACCTGTTCTATGTTTAGAGTCGCACCTGGTTTTGGCTCAAAATCACTGATGGAAATCACTGACGTGTGAATGAGGCATTAGAGTGCAAGCTCTGATGGCCAGTGATTAGAGATGAGCGAACCTCTGTTTTAAGTTCGGCGTCTAAAGTTCGGGTTTGGATTAGCGGAGAATCCCGATCTGGAACCGGATATGGATTCCGACTTCCGTTGTGGTCCGTGGTAGCGGAATCAATAATCGGCCATTATTGATTCCGCTACCACGGACCACAACGGAAGTCGGAATCCATATCCGGTTCCAGATCTGGATTCTCCGCTAATCCAAACCCGAACTTTAGACGCCGAACTTAAAACAGAGGTTTGCTCATCTCTACCAGTGATCTATTGCCATTTTTTTCCTCACTTTTGTTCATGTCACCTATAGCCATTAGTCGCCTAATTGTAAACGTGTTGGCTCCATCTTAAGATTATTACAGCGCAGCGTTCAGCAACCTTCGGCGCTCCAGCTGCTGCGAAACTACAACACCCAGCATGCAAACTTACTCGGCTGTTGTCACAACTCCCATAGAAGTGAATGGAGCCTTCTGGGAGGTGTTTGTCTCAGAACATCTGGAGCGCCAGAGGGTGACCACAGCGACTGATCGGGTCTCTTCGCCGTCTCTTCATATTGATGTCGTAGGCCACGTTTTTTTTTTTTTTTACGCCTCGGTACATCGGGTGTGGACACCGCCGCATGCTGGATATCATTTATGGGTTCTGAACGAATTCCCCGTGTACGATACTTGCTGCGCCCTGGAAAATGCCATGCCCAGTGTCACACGGAGTGGGGGCATTTGCCTGGACAACCCCTTTAAAGGGCGTCTGTCAGCAGTTTTGTACCCATGAAAGTAGCTGACCTGTTACCTGTGCACTTGGCAGCTTAGGCTACTTTCACACTGGCGTTTTGGTTTCCGTTTCTGAGATCCGTTCAGGGCTCTCACAAGCGTCCAAAACAGATCAGTTTTGCCCTAATGCAGGCATGCTCAACCTGCGGCCCTCCAGCTGTTGTACAACTACAACTCCCACGATGACCTTCTGTAGGATGATAGCTGTAGGCTGTCAGGGAATGATGGGAGTTGTAGTTTTGCAACAGCTGAAGGGCCGCAGGTTGAGCATGCCTGCCCTAATGCATTCTGAATGGAAAAGGATCCGCTCAGAATTAATCAGTTTGCCTCCGATCAGTCTCCATTCCGCTCGGGAGGCGGACACCATAACACTGCCGGCAGTGTTTTGCTGTCCGCTTGACGAAACTGAGCCAAACGGATCCGTCCTGGCACACAATGTTAAAGGGCTTCTGTCAGCCCACTAAACCCTTTTTTTTTTTTCCGTTAATATTAATCCCTACACTGCAAGCTCCCTGTACATATGCTAAATATTAATTTTCGTTCAGTAGATATTGTTAAAAATCAAGTTTTATCATATGTAAATTACCTTGCTACCAGCAAGTAGGGCGGCTACTTGCTGGTAGCATCCGCATCCTCCTCTCATCATGACGCCCCCTCCGCCGTTTGATTGACAGGGCCAGGGAACGGGTTCGTTCTCTGCTGGCCCTGTTCGAATTCAAAATATCGCGCCTGCGCCGTACCTTTCTTTAATCGGTGCAGGCGCACTGAGAGGCGGCCTCTCTCCCGGCCGCTCCATCCTCAATGCGCCTGCGCCGATGACGTCACATCTACACCCGGCGCAGGCGCATTGAGGATGGAGCGGCCGGGAGAGAGGCCGCCTCTCAGTGCGCCTGCACCGATTAAAGAAAGGTACGGCGCAGGCGCGATATTTTGAATTCGAACAGGGCCAGCAGAGAACGAACCCGTTCCCTGGCCCTGTCAATCAAACGGCGGAGGGGGCGTCATGATGAGAGGAGAATGCGGCTGCTACCAGCAAGTAGCCGCCCTACTTGCTGGTAGCAAGGTAATTTACATATGATAAAACTTGATTTTTAACAATATCTACTGAACGAAAATTAATATTTAGCTTATGTACAGGGAGCTTGCAGTGTAGGGATTAATATTAACGGGAAAAAAAAAAAGGGGTTTAGTGGGCTGACAGAAGCCCTTTAAGGTTCATGCACACGACCTGCGGTCTGTTTTTCACAGATCCGTTGTTCAGTATCTGAGTTTTTTTTTTCTCTCTGATTTAAGTCCTCTTCCGTTCTGTTATTGCACAAAACCTATCCGTATGGTTTACGTATTTGATCCTTTTTTTTTTTTTTTTAATACAGAAACAGTAACCTATTAATCACCAAACACGTCAGTTATATGGGCTGGGCATAGCATTTCTACAGTATGGATCCGCGAAATACGGATGACATACGGATGTGTTCCGTGTGCATTCCGTATTTTTCGCGGACCCGTTGACTTGCGGACAATAATAGGACATGCACTACTTTTTTGTGGATCGGCCATGCGGACAAACGGAAACGGAATTCACACGGAGTAACTTTTGTATTTTCTACAGCCCCATTGAAGTGAGTGGTTTGCCAAAAAAAACGGAACGGAAGCGGAAAGAAAATACGTTTGTGTGCTTGAGCCCTAAGTCAATGGGGACGGATCCGTTTTCTCTGACACAATAGAAAACGGATCCGTCATGGCTATAGAAGATATAATACAACCGGATCCGTTCATGACGGTTTACATGCGGTTGTATTATGGTAACGGATCAGTTTTTGCAGATCCATGATGGATCCGCCCAAAATTGGAGTGTGAAAGTAGCCTTAATGATCTGTGTTGGTCCCATGTTCATATGTGCCCGCATTGCTGAGAAAAATTAGTTTCAATATATGCAAATGAGCCTCTAGGAGCAACGGGGGCGTTGCCATTACACCGAGAGGCTCTGCTCTCTCTGCAACTGCCGCACCCTCTGCACTTTGACAGGGCCAGGAAGAGAAAATGCCATCACACTTGGCCCTATCAAAGTGCAGAGAGAGCGGCAGTTGCAGAGAGAGCAGAGCCTCTCGTGTAATGGCAACGCCCCCGTTGCTCCTAAAGGCTCATTTTCATATATTGAAACCTCATTTTCCTCAGCAATGCGGGCACATATGAACACATAGGACCAGTGACTGGCTCCAGTGGTGCCCATGACAGTAACATCACCTGAGCTAAACCTTAGAGAAGGCACATCAGGGGTTCCAAAGAGTTACTATAAAGGGGCAGAAAACGTTTGAGGTTTATGCCACTCCTATTTATATAGAACACTTCCCAAAACACAGCTTGGCTTATGGCTAGTACATATGACCCCCATCAGCACTTCTCAAAATGAATACACACACCAGACCCTCTAGATACCCAGACCTCCTAAATACATTAATGGTGACTGTGACCAATCTTGCTCTTTATAGGTTCCTGGATGGACGCCTCTTACGTCGCCAGCGCCAGGAGGTTAAGGGGCAGCAGTCGTCGCTCCGTTGTGTCCGCCTCGTCCTACAGCGTTCATAGCCAAGCTGAGCAGGGAAGCTTACAGGACGAATCGGTGGTCAAAAACTTGGAAAGTGACTTATTTGAGGCTTCTGCCACCAAAACACACGGCCTCGACTCCGTGCTGCAGCCAGAAACCGAGCAGCCTGGCCAAAACGGGACAGTCAAGACACAAGTGGTGACCTCTAAAAGAGGCAGGAGATGGCCGGCCAGATTGTTGTCCATGGTCTGCAGTCTTGTGGTTGTCAGCATCCTCTCCGTTCTTTTTGCCATTTTATATATGGTGGTACAAGGTAATGTACTATATACAGGAAGACATCTTGGGTAGTTCAGAGGCTTCGGGTATATGAGCCGTGAGATCAGTAACCTATAGATTTTATATGGTTTAGACCAGGCATGCTCAACCTGCGGCCCTCCATCTGTTGCAAAACTACAACTCCCATCATTCCCTGACAGCCTACAGCTATCATCCTATAGAAGGGCATCATGGGAGTTGTAGTTTTACAACAGCTGGAGGGCCGCAGGTTAAGCATCCCTGGTTTAGACGCTCACATTAGGGCGTATTTGCACTAAGTTTGCAGAGTGCAGTTAGCATATGCCCCAGGAATACACATAGGGCCAGATTTATCATTAGCTCAAGTCAGAATAATGGAGTGAAAAAGTCGCAAATTTTTGCGCAATCACTAAAACTGCGCAAAAATTTGCGACTTTTTTCTGCTCTGCACTATGCTCGCCAGTTTTCTGAAAGTGGGTGTGTTTTCTTATGTAAATTAATCTCTAGACAGATTTACTATTGTGACTATTTAAAAAGTCGCAAAAAATGACCCATGACCTGCTCTGTTTTTTGCAGGTCTTGCTGCTTTTCGTTTTTATTTTATTCTTTTTTCCTTTCTGCTGCAGGATGGGGCTCCATCGTGGATTACCTCTTTAGTTGCACCCCCTGCGGGCTCGTACTTGAACTACCTACACCGGTCACCCAGTCCCCCATTACTGCATCATGCCGGCAATTCCACGTAAGTGTTGAGTTTGCCGATAGGGTGACCCTGCGGTGCCTGAAGACGCCAGACGGTAAGTATTCTCCCCTATGTCCCTGTACCAAGTGGTCCCCCGGGTTAAACCTCCCTTTCTGGCCAAGGGATGAGATTGATTTTATTTGTGGGGCCTGGTTAGGTCCCTCCTTTCCCCTTTTTCTTCCCTCCCTTGGGTATCCTTCACCTCCTTGGCCACCCATGCCTCTCCCGGCCTTTCCCTCTACTTTATTCCCCGGCTTCTGCTGGGACTAGGCCACATCTTCCTGGTGCTCCTTTTGCCCCGTTTTTACCCTTCCTGAGCGTCGCTCCTCCTCAGGGGCCCCCCTCACCTGTTTTTTTTCATTCCGGAGGGCCCCAGGTCTCCCGTGGTTCTGGTCCGCACCTTTTCCGGCCACCTCTTTAATCGAGGCCCCAGCTTCTTTCTCGCCTAGGCCGCGTCTTCTCCCGGCCCCCCTTTCCCACCTGACAGGTAAGTCAGCTTGCTGCCTCTCTAGTACGTACCTTGACAGGGGATACTTGTACCACTGCCAAATGCTGTATCCAGCAGACTTTCCTCGTTCTAAGGTATCTCCTTTTCAGCTGGAGTAATTTCTCTATTCCAGGGGCTATATTGAACACAGTCGGAGAGTGTTCCAGGCCACCGTATTACTTCTCCAGACGCTGTAGCCAGTACACCAGCCTGGGGCTAGCGTGCACCACGCAACATATTAATGGGGGAGCCCTGGTTTATCATATTACTCCTTTATTAGGTGAAGTACCTGTATCATCTCCAGAGGCTGTAGCCATTACACCTGTTTGGTTCTAGTCTGCACCACAGGCGAAGTATACATGCCATGTTCAGTCGCTGTAGCCATGGCACCTGTCTGGCTCTAGCGTGCACCATGCAGCCACCTTGCTTCCTTCTTCAGTGGATTACCTGTACCATCTGCAGATGCTGTAGCCTTTGCACCTGTCTGGTTTTTAGTCTGCATTACACAGCCGTTTTTCTCGCCATTACACCTGTCTGGTTCTAGTGTGCATCATGCAGTCATTCTACTCCTTTATCAAGCACAGTACCTATGCCATTTCCAGATGCTGTAGCTATGTCTCCACACTCATTATCGTGTGCACCATGCAATCAGATTACTCCCATTCAGGCGGAGTATTTATAGTTTCTCCAAGTGCTGTGGCCTGTTGGTACAATCTGTGGCCCATATGACTCCTGCATTACTGGGTGTATTCTCCTGGCTCTAATGTGTGCTAGGCAATCATGGGGCCCCTCTTCATGCTGAGTGATGGTACCATCCCCAGATGCTGTATTCATCACCCTTTTCTGGTTTTAGTATGCATCTGGCACCTCATTACCGTCGTGTTCGGCGGTGTACTTGTACTATCTCAAGGCGCTGTATCCGACAAACCATCATGGTTGGAGTATGTACCTGGCAACCATATGTTCTCCCCCTTTTTGGGCGGAGTAGAATTGCAATTTTTAGATCCAGTATATGGCTGGCCCATTCAGATCTGACACCCGGTGCAGTACCTCCAAGTCTTCTCATTGCCCCTGTACTAGGCATGATTTTTCTTTATTGCTTGAGGGCCGGTCCACAGGGTCTTTTAGCTTGTTTCCAGGAAGTTTTTCTCCTTTGGTTAAGGACTGCTCCATCCTTTTTTTCCAGGCATTTTTCCTCCTGCCAGGTACCCTCATAGTCTAATTTTCTTGTTGGGTCTGTCCTCTTAGGCCTCTTTCACACGGGCGTCATGTTTTTTGCCCGGATAAGAGGCGGGTGCGTTGCGGGAAAATGCGCGATTTTTCTGCGCGAGTGCAAAACATTGTCATGCGTTTTGCACTCGCGTGAGAAAAATCGCGCATGTTTGGTACCCAGACCCGAACTGCGTGGGATTGATGTTCTGAAGATTGTATTATTTTCCCTTATAACATGGTTATAAGGGAAAATAATAGCATTCTGACTACAGAATGCTTTGTATAATAGTGCTGGAAGGGTTAAAAATAATAAAAAAGTTAACTCACCTTCTCCTCTTGTTCGCGCAGATGCCACTCTGTTCTTTAGCTGTGGACTGAATGACCTGAGGTGACGTCAGATCACATGCTCCAATCACATGGTCCATCACCATGGTGATGGAGCATGTGATCTGACGTCATCAAAGGTCCTTTAGCCCACAGATAAAGAACAGACCGGCATCTGCGCTAACAAGAGGAGAAGGTGAGTTAACTTTTTTATTATTTTTAACCCCTCCAGCACTATTATACAAAGCATTCTGTATTCAGAATGCTATTATTTTCCCTTATAACCATGTTATAAGGGAAAATAATACAGTGAATAGACTGTCACCTAGAACCCATGCGTGAAAATCGCACCGCATCCGCACTTGCTTGCGGATGCATGCGATTTTCACGCAACCCCATTCATTTCTATAGGGCCTGCGTTACGTGAAAAACGCACAAAGAGGAGCATGCTGCGATTTTCACGCAACGCACAAGTGATGCGTGAAAATCACCGCTCGTGTGCACAGTCTCATAGAAATGAATGGGTCAGGATTCAGTGCGGGTGCAATGCGTTCACCGCACGCATCGCACCCGCACGGAAAACTCGCCCGTGTGAAAGGGGCCTTATGGTTTCTCCTCCTGGAGCATCCTTCCATATGCAGAGCGCTAGGTCGTTCCCAACAGACGTTGCCGTGCTACTCTCCTGTTTCTTCAGGAGGAGGCCCTGGTTCTTCCAGATCTTTGCTCGGGCTCTTTAGTGGGCACTTGTTCAACTCTTGGTTCTTGCGCAGGACATCTGCCTTGCTCCCTTTCCCACCTCGGGAGGAACCGGGTGTTTCCCCTTGTTCCTTCTTAGGCTCTTTTCCTTGGAATCCTGACGGTCTCCTATATTTTTTCCTTTGGAACCATTTCATGCTATGGCCTCTCCTGGTCCAGTTGGGTCACAGGGTTCTCCAGCACCTGTGCGTCCAACTTTTTGCATGAGATTTCCTTCCCACCCATGGAGCTGCTTTGGGACGTCCCATGGTGCGGTGTCCCCCAATGACATTAATGAGAAAATTAGATTTTTGTACTTACTGTAAAAACCCTTTTACCTCATTTAATTCATTGGGAGACACAGACCCCACCCTTTTGTTTTCCCTTTTTTTTTTCTGTCACCGGGCTGCTGTTCTCTTTTCCTTTCTCGCTCCAGGACATGTTGGTTCTTCGCTTTTGTTTCTCCTACTGCTATTGGTACAAACTGATTAGCCTAGTGTCTGGAGAGGGTATAGCCCACCTGGGCGGAGCCAACCTTTTTGATATCTAGTGTCGCCTCCTAGTGGTAGCTGGGCATATACCCATGGTGCTGTGTCCCCCAATGAATTGAACGAGAAAGGGATTTTACGGTAAGTACAAAAATCCAATTTTTGGCTTCCATTTCGGCTGGTATACCTTTTTAATATAACATAGCGTTGTAGACAATTCTGTACCATGAATGTACGGCATCTGTGTTAGGGCTCATGTACACGACCCTGATCAGCCCGAAAAATGCATCCGTGTTGGTCACATCTCCCGGCTCCACTGACCCAAACTGACTGCGTAGTAAATTATAATACTGATTGAGGGGCTAGTGTTCTGTACACACATCATCATGTGAGTACACATATGAACTCGCTGTATCATAAATTACTATGATGGTCAGTTCGGGTCAGGGGACAATGTTTTTCTGGGCTGATTGAGCATGTGGAACTATTCTTATTGTCAAACGTTGACAGGCCGAACCTATTATAATTCAGTGGGTCTGTCAGTCACAGTTTGAATCCGTCATATTATGGAATTATTACAATAAAGGTATTTTTTATTTATTTTTTTATGCCAAAAGACAAAAAAAATTAAAACCACCCTCTGGTTCAACAAAAAAAAAAAAAAAACATCTGGGGAATAAACACAACACTTAGGCTACTTTCACATTAGCGTTTTTCTTTTCCGGCATAGAGTTCCGTCACAGGGGCTCTATACCGGAAAAGAACTGATCAGGCATATCCCCATGCATTCTGAATGGAGAGCAATCCGTTCAGGATGCATCAGGATGTCTTCAGTTCAGTCATTTTGACTGATCAGGCAAAAGAGAAAACCGTAGCATGCTACGGTTTTATCTCCGGCGAAAAAAACTGAAGACTTGCCTGAATGCCGGATCCGGCATTTTTTTCCATAGGAATGTATTAGTGCCGGATCCGGCATTCAAAATACCGGATTGCCGGATCCGTCCTTCCGGTCTGCGCATGCGCAGACCTTTAAAAATGAGAAAAAAAAAAAAAACGGATCCGTTTTGCCTGATGACACCGGAAAAACGGATCCGGTATTGCAATGCATTGCAATGCATTTTTCTGACTGATCAGGCATTTTTCAGACTGATCAGGATCCTGATCAGTCTGAAAAATGCCTGATCAGTCAGAAAAAATGACATCCGTTTGCATACAGTTTGCCTGATCAGGCAGTCAGTTCAGGCAACGGAACTGCCTGCCGGAATCAAACAACGCAAGTGTGAAAGTACCCTTACCCGGTGACCTCTTTTTTTCATCATTTCACCTGTTGCTCTGTCGATCCCGGACTCCTCTTCTGTCTTCCATAATCGATACTGTTTATCCTTAGTCCAAGGCACTTTCTACTTGTCCACCCGCAGCAGGAAGCATCTTGCGCTACCAAACGCACAGTGTGCCACAGGTAGTCTGAGAAAGGTGCGGCCATCTTTATTAGCAGTAGAGGAGCCAGCAGCTGAAAGGATGACCAGGAGGTCCCCAGGAAAGTGTTCTGTTTGTTCCCCAGTCAGGGCTGTTTCACACGAGCGGATGCCGTGCGTGTCATCCGCAGCGTGAATGAGAGCCAAGCCGCGCTCCGGACAGCAGAGACACGGAGCAGTAACATGACTGATAATGCTGTTTGCCCCTCTGTGATCTTTCTACTACAAAATCACAGTGAGATAAAGTTGGCACCGTGATTTTGTAGTAAAAAGATCAGAGAGGCACGGAGCATTATCAATAATGTTACTGCTCCGTGTCTCTGCTGTCCAGAGCGCGGCTTGGCTCTCATTCATGCAGCGGATGACATGCACGGGATCCGCTCATGTAAAACAGCTCTTAAAGTAATTAGTTTTTTAATTGAATTGAAGGGTGGCTTTACAACAGCTATTAACAGCCCTGCAGGACTTTTGGTATGAACATATAGGGTAACCCTTTTAGGATGATGAGGTTGTGGGATGTGTTTATGTATAAAGAAGAATGTAATCTAATATCTCCCTCCTCTTCTCTAGATATGCAGACCGGAAAAGTGAGTGAGGATGGACTCAAAACTAGTCTCCTTGGTAAGACCAATATGGAGGGAAGTTAGTCCGTTTTTCTTTGAGTTGGCGTACTTTATGTGCATTTAACGGAGGTCACGTGTTTGTCTCATCCTTAGGGCTCATTCACACGAACGTATTTCTTTCTGTGTCCGTTCCGTGTTTTTTTGCGGACCGTATGCGGAACCATTTACTTCAATGGCTCCGCAAAAAAATAAAATGGAAGTTACTCCGTGTGCATTCCGTTTCCGTATTTCCATTCCGCAAAAAAATAGAACATGTCCTATTATTACGGACAAGGATATTACTGTTCTATGAAGGGCCAGCTGTTCCGTTCCGCAAAATATGGAATGCACACGGACGTCATCCGTAGTTTTTGTGGACTGCAAAATTCATACTGTTGTGTTAAGAAGCCCTTAAACCTAACTTTTTATTTTTTCTCTCTAGAGAAGCTCCTCCAGTTTTCCTTCTCCACCCTCCTACTGGAGTGAGAGTGGCAGTTTAAAATGTATCTGTGATAAATTTTGTGAACCTCATTAGCATATATAACCACGCCCTCTTCCCCACCCATATTTCAAAACGCTTTGCGCAAGTGAGCCCAAAAAGTCCCAGAAGCACCATTTTGTGACTTTTTTGAAGCCATAATTCTGTAGTGAAGGCGGGATAAATCAGGGTCTATTTCTGTGGGGTTATAATTCCCTTTAATATAATTATTTTGGCAATAGTAAATGTGGCATCATAAACGTGACTTTTCCTATTCTATCAAAAATGTGAACATTTCTATTTAACTCATTCTTAGATGTTTCTGTAATGCTGTTCTCGTACAGGTTGTCCTCCTGCTTTGCCAGGATCCTGAATGCCTGTATAAGGCCTCATGCACACAACCGTGGTGCCCCCCGGTGGTCGTATTGCCGCAATACACTGGTACCGGCAGTGTGCATTCCGCATCACGGATCGCGGACCCGTTCACTTTAATGGGTCCGCAATCATGGAGATGCGGAACGGAGGCACGGATCGGAACCCCACAGAAGCACTACGGAGTACTTCCGCTGTGTTTCTGGACATGCACTACTTTTTTGCGGTGCCGACCGTCGGATGCGAATCACGGACCCTATTCAAGTGAATGGGTCTGCGATCCTCATGCGGCTGCCCCATGGCACGTTCATGTGCATGTTGCCTAATTCTGCTGTAGTACCAGAGCGGCAGAACTATAGGGATTATACACTGAGGAGTCTGGGAAAGATGTGGAGGCTGCAATGGTGGGAGTATTGCTTGTTACCCAGCGTTCCCATAGGTATACTTGGGATTGGTCGTACAGAAGTTTTAAGTAATCATTTGCAGAAATATTTTAGTGGTTATTTTAGAGTGCAGCTGATCTTCTAAGGGCACGGCCACACAGGGTGATGTTTCCAATGCGGAAATGTGCACAGAATGCGCAGAAAAAATCCAAATGCTGATTTGCCATGGACTGTGGCGCGGATTTTGTATTGCAAAGGGTGGAAATCTGCAGCATAAATTGACATGCTACATAAATATTTTTTATTTTTTTTGCAGCATGTGGATGAGATTTTTTAAAATCTCATCCACTTTCCCGATACTGTAAAACACTGCAGCACACAAATCTGCAGCGTATACGTATAGTTGTACCCTGTCCGTTGTGCACTGGACACATGCTGATTGCTCCCACCGTGGTCAGAGCCACATGTTAAGGGCTCATGCATGCGGCCATTCTGTGCATTGGGGACTGCAATTTGTGCGGCAGCCGGGATGGATCGAGACCCATTCAGCTTGAATAGGTCTGTGATCCGTCCGCAGCGTATAAAACAAATAGAAAATGTCCTATTTTTTTATTACATTTTTTTATTTGCGTTGTGGAGGCACGGACAGGGACACAATGGCCGTGTGCATGAGCCCTAAGTGTTTTCTTTTCCTTCACGGTTCGCTTTAGTCTACTTTCACACTGGCGTTTTGGCTAGTGTTGAGCGCACTTGTGTTTTAAGTTCGGCGTCTAAAGTTCGGGTTCGAGTTATCGAAGAATCGCGTTATGGATTCTAAATTCCGTTATGGTCCATGGTAGCGGAATCTATAACGCGATTCTTTGATAACCCGAATGTTAGACTCCGTACTTAAAACACAAGTTCGCTCAACACTAGTTTTGGCTTTCCGTTTCTGAGATCCGTTCAGGGCTCTCACAAGCGGTCCAAAACAGATCAGTTTTGCCCTAATGCATTCTGAATTGATAAGGATCCGCTCAGTTTGCCTCCGTCTCCATTCCGCTTTGGAGGCCGACACCAAAACGCTGCTTGCTCTGATGAAACTGAGCCAAACGGATTCGTCCTGGCACACAATGTAAGTCAATGGGGACGGATCCGTTTTCACTGACCACAATAGAAATTGGATCCGTCCCCCATTGACTTTCAATGGTGTTCAAGACGGATCCGTCATGGCTATGTTAAAGATAATACAAACGGATCCATTCTGAACGGATGCAGACAGTTGTATTATCTGAACGGATCTGTCCATGACTGATCCGCACAAAACCAGAGTGTGAAAGTAGCCTTAATTTGCGCCTTTCTGGATGCAAAGAACTGCTGTGTGATTGGTTGCTGTGGTTTATAGTGCGTTGCGCGTGTGTCATATACTGTGTAAAATATTTGTATGGTGTTCATTTATTTTCTATGTTCAGGCTGCTGGAGTCTGCTCATCCTGTCCCTCCTGGCCGGTCTCTCTTGCTGCAGTTTTTCTTGGACTGTAACGTATTTTGACTCATTTGAGCCGGGCATGTTTCCACCCACTCCACTGTCCCCAGCACGGTTCAGGTAAGTAATGCCTTTCAAAGCATGTTTGCATTTTGAACATCAAGGGATTATATCGCCACATTTATCGATGTATATACAACTTTTTTTGGCGCATTTTACACCAGTATTGTGGCAGAATTCCAGAGTTTGTAAAACTGGGCATGACTTACTGCTTGGCCAATGTTTACACACATTTGTGAAATGCAACTTATTTAAAAGCTATGTGGGCAATTATTGTTTTTTTTAACGTGACCAATGAATGTGATATCTTAGGCCTCCTTCACACGGGCGAGTTTTCCGTGAGGTGAACGCATTGCACCCGTACTGAATCCAGACCCATTCATTTCTATGGGGCTGTGTACATGAGCAGTAATTTTTTCACGCATCACTTGTGCATTGCGTGAAAATTGCAGCATGCTCTATATTGTGCGTTTTTCACGCAACGCAGGCCCCATAGAAGTGAATGGGACTGCGTGAAAATCGCAAGCATCCGCAAGCAAGTGCGGATGCGGTGCGATTTTCAGGCATGGTTGCTAGGTGACAATCGGGATGGAGACCCGATCTTTATTATTTTCCCTTTATAACATGGTCATAAGGGAAAATAATAGCATTCTGAATACAGAATGCAAAGTAAATAAGGGATGGAGGGTTTAAAAAAACATTAATAAATAATTAAACTCGCCTTATCCACTGCCCGGCTCGTCTTTCTTCTTCTTTGATGACCTGGGAGGAAAAGGACCTTTGGTGATGTCACTGCGCTCATTACATGGTCCATCACCATGGTGATGGACCATGTGATGAGTGCGGAGCCATCACATGGGCTGCGCGAACAAGTGGATGAGGTGTTTACTTTTTTTTTTTCTTTTTTTTTTACCCCTCCATCCCTAATTTACTTTGCATTCTGTATTAAGAATGCTATTATTTTCCTTTATAACCATGTTATAAGGGAAAATAATAAAATCTACACAACATCGATCCCAAACCTGAACTTCTGTGAAGAAGCCCGGGTTCTGGGTTTGGGTACCAAACATGCCGATTTTTCTCACGTGCGTGCAAAACGCATTAAAACACTTTGCACTCATGGGTAAAAATTGCACATTTTCCTGCAACGCACCCGCATCTTTTGCCGCGCGTCACCCGCAACGCCCGTGTGAAAGAGGCCTTAGTCTGTGAAAGAGGCAGCAGTGCTCACCTTAGTGTTGTGGCCCCTTAAAAAGCTGATTGGTGTGGGTTCTCCGACCAATCAAATATTCATGACCTATTTTGGAGATGGTAGAAAAGAAAATGGCTGCACACCATTATACATACAAACAATAGAGCTAAGAAATGGGGATCATTCTAAATAAAAGTGGTACAATACCGACTATAAATGAGTTAATGGAAGCTCTTCACGCACATATTTGATCAAACGTGTGTTGGGGCCATCTACCAGGCGTCAAGGTGGCTTCCGCAGATTAGTCCCTAACACTAAGGCCCCTTTCACACGGGTGAGTATTCCGCGCGGATGCAATGCGTGAGTTGAACGCATTGCACCCGCACTGAATACCGACCCATTCATTTCTATGGGGCTGTTCACATAAGCGGTGATTTTCACGTAACGCAGGCCCCATAGAAATGAATGGGGTTGCGTGAAAATCGCAAGAAGGTGCGGATGCGGTGCGATTTTCACGCACGGTTGCTAGGAGACGATCGGGATGGAGACCCGATCATTATTATTTTCCCTTATAACATGGTTATAAGGGAAAATATTAGCATTCTGAATACAGAATGCATAGTAAACTAGCGCTGGAGGGGTTAAAAAATAAAAATAAATATTTAACTCACCTTAGTCCACTTGATCGCGGCCCGGCATCTCTCCTTTGTTGAATAGGACCTGTGGTGAGCATTAATTACAGGACCTTTGATGACATCACTCCGGTCATCACATGGTACGTCACATGATCATTTACCATGGTGACGTACCATGTGATGACCGGAGTGATGTCATCAAAGGTCCTGTTACTGTAATTAATGCTCACCACAGGTCCTATTCAACAAAGGAGACAGAAGGAGATGCCGGGCCGCGATCAAGTGGACTAAGGTGAGTTAAATTATTTTTTATTATTTTTTTAACCCCTCCAGCGCTAGTTTGCTATGCATTCTGTATTCAGAATGCTATTATTTTCCCTTATAACTATGTTATAAAGGGAAATAATACAATCTACAGAACACCGATCCCAAGGCCGAACTTCTGTGAAGAAGTTCGGGTTTGGGTACCAAACATGGGTGATTTTTTTCACGCAAGTGCAAAACGCATTACAATGTTTTGCACTCGCGCAGAAAAATCGCGGGTGTTCCCGTAACGCACCCGCACATTTTCCCGCAACGCCCGTGTGAAACGGGCCTAAATATACTGCCTCTCTCTGGACTTACCTAGGCCTACAATATTCAGGGCAGTGTAGGAACCAGCTACATACATACTCTGCTCAGAAGTCCCAGGTTGTTGGGCATGTTCTGTATTTTTTTTTATAATTATGTTTGCTTCATGGATATGAACCTGTGATTCTGAAGGTTCTAGTCTAAATTTTCTTGTAGTATTAATTGAGGGTAGCGCCTCTTTTAGACTGAACACGCCCATCTACCTGGGGCTTCTGAGCAGAGTACTTATGTAGCTGGTTCTTACCTAAGCCTACAATATTCAGGGCAGTGTAAGTCCAGAGAGAGGCAGTATATTTACTGCCTAGTTACATCCACATTTTATATGATTTTAAAAGGGGTTCTCAGGGATTTTCATGACTGTCTATCCTCGAATGCCCGCTGATCAGCTGTTTGAGGAAGTCGCATCGCTCTCTGGAGCTCTGGCGAATGCCGTGGCCTCCTTACAGGTTACTAAGCTCCACGCCATCCGTTGGATAGCGCGGCTGTGCTTAGTATCACTTGAATGGGACGGAGATGCTCCGAGGCCATGTGACTGATGACCGTGACGTCACATGACCTAAGAAAAGGCCTAAGTCAGGAATGGCCAACCTGTGGCTCTCCAGCTGTCGTATAACTACAACTCCCACCATGCCCTGCTGTAGGCTTATAGCTGTAGGCATTCTGGGCATGCTGGGAGTTGTAGTTTTGCAACAGCTGGAGAGCCACAGATTGCCCATCCCTGGCCTAAGTGCTCACACAGCGCCGCAGCCTCTTAATGCAGCTGATCAGCGGAAGTCGGACCTCCTGAGGGCATCAATATCAAAATGGGAGTAGAGGGAGTTGTGATTTACAAGTTGCTTGTATCCCAGCTGAACAGTCCCTGGACCCTCGTCTCTTAAAGTGGCCATGCGCATTATATAAATGGGTCAGATCAACCATCTAATGTTTATGGAGGTACTTCCCCTCGATGTCAGGGTAAAGAAGGGTTGGGCATGTTGGATTTCAGCACCTGCTCCTTTTGTTCCTAGAGGAGCTAAGACCCCACCAGAGGTGTCTGGCAGCAGCTTATTCACCTCTCCCTATTGAGAGCACATACACTTGTGTGAAAAAAATCACGGTTACATGCTTCTTTTCTGTACATCAAAAAGGCACTGTGTGAATCAAGCTATAATCCATGGCAGCAGCCGAAAACATTGCATCCAAAAGATTGGTCAGTAGATGGTGGTCTTGGATAAGCGGATTCTCTCTTATAGCTTACACCGCTTATAGAAGCCTTCGTGAACCAGTTGTGTCGCATCACGGAGAGTGCAGCTCCGCCTCAGTTTTGTAGTTACGACCCTTTACTTGTGTCACTAGTGATGTTTAGTTTTAGGGTAGGTTCACACCTCTGTTTAATTGAGCAGGATTTCACTGGATCTGGCTTAGTCTGACACTGCCGTTCACCACCAGACCCCGTTGACCCGTTTGTGCGAAACGCTGCCTTTTGGCCAGACAAAAATTGCATATATTTTCGGGGTCCAGCAGTAAACGGCAGAAGCCAGCTAGGCCAGATCCGGTGTGAACCTATCTTTAACCTTATGGGACATTGATTTAGCAATATTTTTGGTTGCAAGTTGTA